>NW_022681469.1:119834174-120536674 GCF_009764315.1 Trachypithecus francoisi | reverse complement strand
TGTGTGGGAAGGAAAATCCTGCAATCTTGTCTTTAAATGGAAGAGTCCTGCTAAGGAAATGGGAATTTCCTTAAAGAAACTGTAAACAAACTGGGTAATTGATAAAGAAAATAGGTTTAATTGGCTCACAGTTTCACAGGCTGTACCCCAGAAGCACGGCTGAGGAGGCCTCAGGAAACTTTCAATCATGACGAATGGTGAAGGGGAAGCAGGCACATCTTACACGGCCTGAGCAGGAGGAAGAAAGTAGGGGTGGCAGTGCTACACACTTTTAAACAACCAGATCTCATGAGAGCTCACTCACTATCAGAAGAACAGCAAGGGGGAAATCCGCCCCCATGATCCACTCGCCTCACACCAGGTCCCACCTCCAACATTGGGGATTACAATTCAACATGAAATTTGGGTGGGGACACAAATCCAAACCGTATCAGCTACCTATAATGTATCCCCATTTAAAAATCCATAGCATTTTTGCTGTGTATAATGGAGACATTGTTTTGTCTCCCAAGTCCAGGTAACAGTTCAGTATATCTAATCTCTAGCAATATTTCTAAAGAAGAAACCAGAATAAGTGGAGGAAAAGAAAAAATCAATAGTTTAATAGAAGACAATTTTCCTGGGCTGGAAAAAAAGCACATGAGTGTGCAAATCAAAAACACTCAATGTTGGCGGGGTGTGGTGGCTCAAGCCTGTAATCCCAGCACTTTGGGAGGCCGAGACGGGCGGATCACGAGGTCAGGAGATCAAGACCATCCTGGCTAACACAGTGAAACCCCGTCTCTACTAAATAAAAAAAATACAAAAAACTAGCTGGGCGAGGTGGCGGGCGCCTGTAGTCCCAGCTGTTTGGGAGGCTGAGGCAGGAGAATGGCGTAAACCCGGGAGGCGGAGCTTGCAGTGAGCTGAGATCGGGCCAGGGCACTCCAGCCTGGGCGACAGAGCAAGACTGTGTCTCAACAACAAAAAACAAAAAAACAAAAAAAAAACACTCAATGTTTTTGTTGTTGTTGTTTTGGTGTTTGTTTGTTTTCTTTTTTTTTTTTTTTTTTTTTTGAGACGGAGTCTCGCTCTGTCGCCCGGGCTGGAGTGCAGTGGCCGCATCTCAGCTCACTGCAACCTCCGCCTCCCGGGTTTACGCCATTCCCCTGCCTCAGCCTCCCGAGTAGCTGGGACTAAGGGCGCCAGCCACCTCGCCCGGCTAGCTTTTTTTGTATTTGTTTAGTAGAGACGGGGTTTCACCATGTTTGCCAGGATGGTCTCGAACTCCTGACCTCGTGATCCGCCCGTCTCGGCCTCCCAAAGTGCTTGGATTACAGGCTTGAGCCACCGCGCCCGGCCCGTTTGTTTTCTTTTGTTGAGGTGAAGTTTCACTCTTGTTGCCCGGGTTGGAGTTCAATGGTGTGATCTCAGCTACTGCAAACTCCACTTCCAGGGTTCAAGCGATTCTCCTGTCCCAGCCTCCCAAGTAGCTGGGATTACAGGCGCCTGCCACCATGACTGGCTAATTTTGTATTTTTAGTAAAGATGGTGTTTCGCCATGTTGGCCAGGCTGATCTGAAACTCCTGACCTCAGGTGATCCACCCACCTCTGCCTCCCAAAGTGCTGGGATTACAGGCGTGAGCCACCGCACCCGGCCTAGACTCACTGTTTTAAGTAAATTTATAAAAAGAGACACAGTAGTTATATTTGAGTGACATTTTCATGTCGAGTTTGGAGAAACTGCCACTAAGCTAGGAAAAATTAAACGATAATGACAAGTTGTAACAGAAGAACTGAAATTCAGCTAACCCTAATTCTATAGTTCTACCATTGCTAACACAGAAGAAAATGAAGTAATGTCTGTAGTGTTTAAGGGAGACATCTGTGACTCAAGAATTCTTTGCCTAACCCAGATGCTGTTCATGAGCCAAAGTGAAGGACAGATAGCCTGAGATAGGTTATGCCACAGAAAATCCTATGACTGATGCACTCTTCCTCAAAATCTTAACCAAAGTTTTAATCAAAACCTAGGAGATGCACCAAAAAATAAGTGCTCAAGATCAGAGAAATTATAAAATCAAGCATGGACACTGTTAACTAGAGATTGTATAAATAATTAGCGTACACTGATAATTAAAGGAATGCCCAAGTCAACAGAGACTCCTGAGATGAGTTATTGTAAACAATGCCAATATTAATAAAAACATGCGTCTTACAATGTGTGCTCCGAATTCTACTTGCAAGGCCAAGAAAGTCGAACAAAAAGAGTTAAAACACATCTTGAATTCTCCATTTCAAAAAGAAGAGCCAAAAGCTTTTGTATTAATTTTGGATTTAATAGTTATAGATATTACCCAAGCAAAGATTTTTTGAACAATGTAAAATTAACATTTATTAAAATTAAATATTGGCTATACATTATTGAGTCACAAGGGAAAAGCAAAGAAAGTGTGGTCTATAAGGCAAAATAATGAAATATGAATGACAGAACACATGAAATAATATAATTAAAAGTTAACATATTATAATAAATAAAAATGGGTTAAATTTCTAATTTAAAAAAGCACAGGTCCAGTTTAATTAGCATTGTGCTGAAGGTCTCCAAGTTCTCAAGAATGTGTGCATTAGCCAGACATTTATTAATAAATGTTCTGTACCTATTTAGATATCAAAAATAAAAGAAGGCTATCTTGTACACAATATGTATAAATAACATTTATTTAAAATACTTAATAATTTAGGCCAAGTGCAGTGGCCCCACCATAATCCCAGCACTTTGAGAGGCCAAGGCAGGCAGATCACTTGCAGTCAGGAGGTTGAGACTAGCCTGGCCAACATGGGGAAACTCTATCTCTAGAAAAATACAAAAATTAGCTGGGCATGGTGGCAGTCGCCTGTAGTCTCAGCTTCTTGGGAGGCTGAGGCAGGAGAATTGCTTGAACCCAGGAGGTGGCGGTTGCAATGAGCAGAGATCGCGCCATTGCACTCCAGCCTGAGCAACAGATCAAGATTCTGTCTCAAGAAAAAAAAAAGTATCCACCTGAGCTGTCCCCTGTTGGTGTATCAACTGCCTGTCTCCCATTGTGCAAATCTAGCACACAGTCCTTAAGCTATTTGTTTACCCATCTGCATGCATCTATTAAAATCAGCGCATATACACCATGGAATACCATACAGCCATAAAAGGAATGAGTTCATGTCCTTTGTGGGTACATGGATGAAACTGGAAACCATCATCCTCAGCAAACTAATACAGAAACAGAAAACCAAACAGCACATGTTCTCACTCATAAGTGGGAGCTGAACAACGAGAACACATGGACACAGGGAGGGGAACATCACACACCAGGGCCTGTCGGGGGTGGGAGGAAAGGGGAGGGAGAGCATTCAGACAAATACCTAATGCATGTGGAGCTTAAAACCTAGATGATGGGTTGATAGGTGCAGCAAACCACCATGGCACACGTATACCTGTGTAACAAACCTGCACGTTCAGCACATCTATCCCAGAACTTAAAGTGAAATAAATAAAATAAAAATAAATAAATAAAAATTATAAAAATATTTAACATAAAAATTTCCCTCTCTAAAATTTCTATTCTCATCCCAGGATATTTATATTCTTCCAGCATTTTTTAAAAAATGAATATTGTAAAATAAAAGAACATTTTTCTCAAAAAAAATCAGAGGTTCTGGGGTACAGGGGTGCGGACCATAACTCGTTTAAGCTGAACTTTGTAAGTAAAGAAACTTTCATAAATATTTCAATTGGAAGATTTGAAAAAAAAATAAAAGAATGAGGAGGACCACCGGCGGCTGTCCTTGGAGTACTGACTCGTTAGTGGGAAGCCTGGCATCAAAAAGTGAGAAAATGCCGACGAAACACCAGGCGGTATGCAAACACACTGTCAAATTCACAGAGCCAGAAAAAGCGATTCCTGCAGTTTATCTACCCCAAGTGGATTCAATCTAGTAGAGAGGTGATTTTGTGGCATTTACAATTTTCATTGGTAAGTTTGGAAAAAAAAAAAAAAAAGGAGAAACACGGAAAGGAAAATGAAGAGAGCGAACTAGGAGGTGGGAAGCAGAAAAGTTTAGGAAGGGAAGAACCTAATGCCTAAATAAGTAACATGACTCACCCCAAAGTCCTTAAAAAGAGTTTTTTAAGGGTACATGGATATGATTAGTAACAGACATTGGGAAAGGGAAATGGGGGAATTGTTCAAAGTCAAATCTCACAAGTTTTCTCTCCCCAGCTGCACTAAGTTTCAAGGCTTCGAAACAATTCTTTGTGCTTTATGGCTCCAGCCTCTGGGCTTATGGCTCCACCATTATTCGGCCTACCATAGGGTCCTTGATAATTTTTAAGAATGCAAAGGGGCCAGACACGGTGGCTTACACCTGCAATCCCAGTACTTTGAGAGGTCAACATGGGCAGATCACCTGAGCTCAGGAGTTCAAGACCAGTCTGGCCAACATGGTGAAACCCTGTCTCTACTAAAATTAGCTGGGCATGGTGGCGGGCCCCTGTAATCCCAGCTACTCCAGAGGCTGAGGCAGGAGAATTACTGGAACTCAGGAGGCAGAGATTGCAGTGAGCCAAGATTGAGCCACAGAACTCCAGCCTGGGCAACAGAGCAAGACCCCATCTCAAAAAAAAAAAAAGAAAGAAACAAAAAAATTGCAAAGGGGAAGCCAAGTTTGAGAATTGCATCATTAAATCAGATGTGATCAGTAGATCAGTAGTTAGGGGTGAAATAGAGGGGAGAGAAGGTTGATTCCAAACATATTGTATTAGTCCATTTTCACACTGCTGATAAAGACATACCCAAGACTGGATAATTTATAAAGAAAAGAGGTTTAATGGACTCACAGTTCCACACGGGTGGGGAGGCCTCACAATCATGGCAGAAGGCGAGGAAAGAACAAAGACACATCTTACATGGGTGGCAGCAGGCAAAGAGAGAATGAGAATCAAGCAAAAGGGGAAACTCCTTATGA
The DNA here is from genome assembly GCF_009764315.1 of Trachypithecus francoisi. Classification (NCBI taxonomy): domain Eukaryota; kingdom Metazoa; phylum Chordata; class Mammalia; order Primates; family Cercopithecidae; genus Trachypithecus; species Trachypithecus francoisi. Next base: position 120,531,690 of record NW_022681469.1, on the reverse strand, counting down.
AATTATCAGATCTCATAAGACATATTTACTACCCCAAGAACAGCATGAGGGAAACAACCCCAGTGATTCAATTATCTCCCACTGGGTCCTTCCCACAACATATGGGAGTTATGGGAGCTATATTAAAGACGAGATTTGGGTGGGGACACAGCCACACCATATCACATATCTTTCCCCACAATCTGCCAATGACACAGTCTCTTACTCTCTTTTGATTTTTGTTCCAATTATTCTTGCCATATTATACAACCACTCCAAAATGTAGTAGAGACTTAAAACAGCAGTCATTTCATTTGCCCATGAATCTGCAACTTGGGCAGGACTCAATAGGGGCAACTCACCTCTATTCCCTGATATCTAGGGCACAGAAAATAAGCCTCAACCACCGGGGGCTCTGAAGGCTTGTTTACTAACATCGGTGGTTGATGCTGGCTGTCACTGGGACCTGAGCTGGGGCTGTTGGCGGAGCACCTGCATGTAGTCTCTCCTTGTGGCCTGGCCTTCCTTGCTGCGGTAGTTGGACTCCAAGAATGAGTATCACAATAGGACAAGAGTGGAACTTTATTGCCTTTTATGACCTAGCACCAGAAGTCACAGTGTCACTTTTTCCATAATCACAGGTGACACAGATTCCATTGACAGGAGTGTAGACCTCACTTCTCAGTAAGTCATATTGATGTTAAAGGATTGTTAAAAGAACATTTGGAATGGGAGAGATTATTGACACCATCTTGGAAAATAAATTCTGCCACAACTGAAACAGGGATTCTTAACTTAGGATTGGGTGGAAGGAGAAGCCTAACCCTTTTTTAGGCTGCTTTGAGGTTGTAGGGGCTGAGTTTAAAAAAGCATAGTAAAAAAAGTTGTAGTATTTTTCATATTTGTAATATTTTCACAACAAAGACTTCAGAAAATAAAGCTTTACAGGCTTTTCTTGACTAGTAGGCATATTCAGATAATATTATGGCTCCCCTTGAAAGAACTATATCAGAATGGAAGATCAAGACTTTTATGTTCAGAAAAGGGAGGGCATGCATTTGAAAGGTTTGAAATTTGCTGGCTGAAGACTTTGCTTGCAATAAAAGTAGAACCTCTCAGAAAGGCTGGTACGTTTGCCTGACTTTGAGTTCATCAAAGTGGGGCACAGTGGCTCACACCTGTAATCCCAGCACTATGGGAGGCCAAAGCGTGTAGATCGCTTGAGCTCAGGAGTTTGAGACCAGCCTAGGCAACATGGCAAAACCCTGTCTCTAAAAAAAATTTAAAAATTAGCCAGGTGTGATGACATGCACCTGTATTCCCAGCTACTCAGGAGGCTGAGGTGGGAGAATCACTTGAGCCTGTGAAGTGGAGGTTGCAGTGAGCCAAGATTACACCACTGTACTTCAGCCTGGGTGACAGAGTTAGGCACTGTCTCAAAAAATAAAATAGAATAAAAAATGAGTTTCTCATATACTTTTATAAAATGAGATTTCAGTGGGGGTGACAAAACATGCCAGGGTCCTAAAATTATGGGTGGAAGACACTCTGCCGAAATTTGAATAATAGCAAAATATAGAACTCTCTCATCATTTTTTTCAGGATCAGCTCTGCCTAAAAGGGCCACTGGTCATAGTTGAAACTGCACAGCTTTTTCTTATGATATTAACTACTTCTTCCAGAATGTTCTGAGAAGATTCAGCATATGCAGAGAATATTCATGGAATCAGAGACCCACAAAGCTGGAGGGGTCTTTATGGATAATACAGGAATGGTAACCACGCCTGTGTCCCTTAAGGGCCACAGCAGACGTTACTAACTGATCAAAGCACTCTCCCTGCCAAGACCACAGCAGACATTACTAATTCATTGAAGCACGCTTCCAGCTGAGTCCAGACAACCTCAGGATCCTTCCCAACAGCTCTCCTGGCACCCAATCTCTAACGCATCTGATCTAATGTAGCAGTTCTCAAACTTGTGTCCAGGATTCCTCTGCATTCTTAAAAATTAAAGACCCCATGGCTGGCAGAATAAAGGTGGCCATAAGCCCAGAGGACAAAGCCACAAACCACAAAGGATTGTTTCTAGACCTTGAAAATTAACAATGATTGCCTGGCTGGATTTCAAAATTGCTTAGGACCAGTGATTCCATTTTTCCTTCTACTTTCTCCCTTTGGAATGAGAATGTCTATAACTGTTGTCCCATGCCCATTCCACCATTGTATTTTGGAAGCAGATAATTTGTTTTCTAATTTCCCAGGTCCACAGATGGAAAGGAGTGATGCTCCAGGATGAACCATACTCATGATTTCACCCACACTTGATTTAGAGAGAGAAATTTGGAACTTTGGAGTTGATCAGATTTAGATGACATTTTTAAACTTCAAGTTGATGTTGTAATGGTTTGAGACTTTGAGGAACATTGGGATGAAATGAATGTAATTTGCATTGTGGGACAGAAATCAATCTTTAAGAGCCAGTGGGTAGACTGTAGTGGGCAGAATAATGAAACCTCAAAGAAGTTCACACCCTTATCCCCCAAACCTGTGATTATGTTACTATTCATGGCCAAAGGGAATTTGCACATGTGCTTAAAGGTAAGAAAATGGGGAGATTATCCTAGATTATCCAGGTGGGCCCAATCTAATCACATAAATCTTATCCATCTGGGATCAGAGAGGGAGCTGTGATTATGGGGAGATGGTCAAAGAAATGCATCATTGCTCACTTTGGAAATAGAGGAAGGGGCCACGAACGAAAGAATGGAGGTGGCCTCTACAAGCCAGAAAAAGCAAGGAAACAGATTCTCTCCAAAAACCTCCAGATGGAATGCAGCTCTGCCTCTATCTTGATTTCAGCTCAGGGAGACCTATGTCAGAAATCTACAGAATTATAAAACAATAAATTTGTGTGTTTTAAGTCACTAGATTTATGATCATTTGTTACAGCGGCAATAGAAAACTAATACAGACTTCAAGGAAGTCTTGTATCTTTTCATCTATTGATATTTATTATGTTGGAAATTATACTCAAAATATCTTCAAATGTTTACTTATTTAAAATCAGAATAACAAGTCAATTATGTGTTCTCATGGGTAACATCTTTATTTAAAACACAAGTATTTTCTAAACAATCATAATAAGAGTGGCATTGTCTTACATTTTTATAAATCTCTGTATTATCAGGCTTAACATAAGATAGCTAGATTCTCATACCTGCTTCTACATTCAGAAGAATTGAGATATGTTGTTTTGATCAAAGTACGTAAAGAAAATCCAGCCTCACACAAAAATGTAATTGAAAAGGAAAGGGAAAATTTAAAAACAGACAGTTGTGAATATTCTTTGATACTGCAATCAAAATGCAACATGAGGTGGGTTTTTTGGTTTTTTTGGGGGGACGGGGTCTTACTCTATCACCCAGGCTGAGTACAGTGGGGCAATCATGGCTCACTGCAGCCTCGACCTTCCAGGTTCAAGTGATCCTCCTGTCTCAGCCTCCTAATTAGCGTGTGCCACCACAGACACTACAGGCATGTGCCATTACACTAAGCTAATGATACGGTTTTGCTGTGTCCTCACCAAATCTCAACTTGAATTGTATCTTTCAGAATTCCCACATGCTGTGGGAGGGACCCAGAGGGTGGTAATTGAAGCATGGGGGCCGGTCTTTCCTGTGATATTTTTGTGATAGTGAATAAGTCTCATGAGATATGATGGGTTTATCAGGGGTTTCTGCTTTTGCTTCTTCCTCGTTCTCTCTTACCACTGCCATGTAAGAAGTGCCTTTCACCTTCTGCCATGAATCTGAAGCCTCCCTGGCCATGTGGAACTGTAAGTCCAATTAAACCTCTTTTTTCTTCCAAGACTCGGGTGTGTCTTTATCAGCAGCACAAAAATGGACTAATACATTAAATTGGTACCGGGAGTGGGGCATTGCTGAAAAGATACCCAAAAATGTGGAAGCAACTCTGGAACTGGGTAACAAGCAGAAATTGGAAGTTTGGAGGGCTCAGAAGAAGACAGGAAAAATGTGGGAAAGTCTGGAACTTCCTAGAGACTTGCTGAATGGCTTTGCCCAAAATGCTGATAACAATATGGACGATAAGGTCCAGGCTGAGACAGTCTCAGGGTGAGATGAGGAACTTGTTGGGACTGGAGTAAAGGTGACTCTTGTTATGTTTTAACAAAGAGACTGGTGGCATTTTGCCCATGCCCTAGAGATTTGTAAAACTTTGAACTTGAAAAAGATGATTTAGGGTATATAGTGGAAGAAATTTCTAAGCAGCAAAGCATGCGAGAGGTGACTCGGGTACTGTTAAAGGCATTCACCTTTACAAGTGAAGCAGAGCATAAAATTTGGAAAATTTGTAGCTTGACTATGCGATAGGAAAGAAAAACCCATTTTCTGAGGAGAAATTCAAGCCAGCTATAGAAATTTGCATAAGTAGCAAGGAACCTAATGTTAATCCCCAAAACCATGGGGAAAATGTCTCCAGGCCATGTCAGAGACCTTCACGGCAGCCCCTCCCATCACAGACCCAGAAGCCCGGGAGAAAAAGATGGTTTCGTGGATAGGCTGTGTGCAGCCTAGGGACTTGGTGCCCTGTGTCCCAGCTGCTCCAACCATGGCTGCAAGGGGCCAACATATAGCTCGGGCTGTGGCTTCAGAGGGTGGAAGCCCCAAGCCTTGGCAGCTCCCACAAGGTGTTGAGCGTGACGGTGCACAGAAGTCAAGAATTGAGGTTTGGGAACCTCTGCCTAGGTTTCAGAAGATATACAGAAATGCCTGGATGCCCAGGCAAAAGTTTGTTACAGGGGTGGTACCCTCGTGGAGAACCTCTGCTAGGGCAATGCGGAAGGGAAGTGTGGGTCTCCCCCACACAGAGTCTCTACTGGGGCACTGCCTAGTGGAGCTGTGAGAAGAGGGTGCCCGTTCTCCAGACCATGGAATGGTAGATCCACCAACAGCTTGCACCGTGTGCCTGGAAAAGCCACAGACACTCAATGCCAGCCCATGAAAGCAGCTGGGAGGGAGGCTGTACCCTGCAAAGCCACAGGAGCAGAGCTGCCCAAGACCATGGGAACCCACCTCTTGCCTCAGCGTGACCTGGATGTGAGACCCGGAATCAAAGACCACTTTGGAGTTTTAAAATTTGACCGTCCTGCTGAATTTTGGACTTGCATGGGCCCTGTAACCCCTTTGTTCTAGCCAATTTCTCCCATTGGGAAAGGCTGTACTTACCCAATGTCTGTACCCTCCATTGTGTCTAAGAAGTAACTAGCTTGCTTTTGATTTTACAGGCTCATAGGCAGAAGGGACTTGCCTTGTCTCAGATAAGACTTTGGACTGTGGACTTTTGGGTTAATGCTGAAGTGAGTTAAGACTTTGCAGGACTGTTGGGAAGGCATGATTGGTTTTGAAGTGTGAAGACATGAGATTTGGAAGGGCCAGGAGTGGAATGATATGGTTTGGCTGTGTCCCCACCAAAATCTCAACTTGAATTGTATCTTCCAGAATTCCCATGTGTTGTGGGAGGGACCCAGGGGGAGGTAACTGAATCTTGGGGGCCAGTTTTCCTTGTAATAGTGAATAAGTCTCATGGGATCTGATAGGTGTATCGGGGGGTTCCACTTTTGCTTCTTCCTCATTCTGTCTTGGCACTGCTATTTCAGAAGTACCTTACACCTCCCACCATGATTCTGAGACTTCCTGAACCATGTGGAACTGTAAGTCCAATTCAACCTGTTTTTCTTCCCAGTCTTAGATATGTCTTTATCAGCAGCATGAAAACAGACTAATACAGCTAGTTTCTTTATTTTTTATAGAGATGAGGTTTTGCCATGTTGCTCAGGCTGGTCTCAAACTCTTGACCTCAAGGAATCCCACCACCTTGACCTCCCAAAGTGCTGAAATTACAGGTGTGAGCCACTTCACCTGGCCACATGAGGTGGTTTTTAAAAGGTTGAATACAATGTAGAATCTGAAACATACGAATGAAGCTTTTATAATCTATTTCAATAAAACCCATTGATCTACCTGCACTTTGGCTCTCTTATTGGAACATGAGTTTGTCACATCATGCTTTGGTCATTGGAAATATGCTAGTTCACTGAGTTACATGGGTCTTCTAGATGTGGACAAACAGTATGATACAATATCAAAACAAATAGCATATTTGTTAATATCTTCAATCTCAGAGAAGTCATTAAGTATTGGGAAGCTGTCAAGCTCATGGTGACAGATACAAGTTTTCCAAAAATCTAATATTCACTTAAAAGCTTGAATTTTATCCTCGGTAATAAATACTGTGAGTTGTTTGACTTGAAGTGACAGGCTCACTTTGTTAATTTCCAAGAAAATGTGTATCACAGCTTGTCTGTCAATTGTTACTTCGATTAAAAATGTGTTCCATGGAAAAACTGACTAGTTCAGCTTACATCTCCAACTATATCCCACCTGAGGTTCTTCTCAAGGCAACCACTGTACTTTATTATGCATTTGGACAATTGGAATAGTAGAAGGAGGTGTGCTCAGGGTGAGATTTGACAAAACCAATAATTTTTACTGTTTCATCAAGGACATTCTCAAGTGAAACTCACTCTTTTTTTTTTTTTTTTTGCTTTGCTTTTTTTTTTTAACTGTGCATGCATGATGGTAAAGAATGTCATGAGACTAGCACAGTTTGAGGTCACCACCAAGTCACTATTGTTTGCATGTTCAGTGCAAATGTCAACTCAGTGAACAAAGCAAACCACACCTTAATATTCTTGTAGAGATGGGGTTTCACCATATGGCCAGGCTGGTCTTGAACTTCTGACCTCGTAATCCACCTGCCTCAGCCTCCCAAAGTACTGTTAAGCTGGGCATGCCTGTAATCCTAGCACTTTGGGAGATCAATGCAGGCAAATTGCTTGAGCTCAGGAGTTTGAGACCAGCCTGGGCAAAAAAAAATGATTTTGACCTCATGCATGTTCTGATAGTGTCTGAGGCACCATCAGGGGTCCATGGGCCACACACTTTGAGGACCGCTCATCTAATGTACCAGTTTCATTTTATATATGGAAAAACTGGCACCCAGAGAGGGAATAAATGACTCTTGGCTTCAGTATTGTCTCACTGGGTTGTCACAGGTTGGATTACTCAGCAAGCTGACTCCAAGATGGAGTTGATGTACAGGAAATTATTAAGGGTAGGGGGAAGTAGGGGTTCTCCTTTCTATAGCTGTGAAGAGCTAGGATGTAAGCAACAGTGGCTACTTCCACCTTCCCAAAGACAGCCTTGTTACCTGAAGGGGGCCTGATCCAGACTCCAAGAGAGGGCTCTTGGATCTCACACAAGAAAGAATTTGGAGCAAGCCCATAAAATGAAAGCAAGTTTATTAAGAAATAACGAAATAAAGAATGACGACTCCATAGGCAACGCAGCAACTTGGGTTGCTTGACTGATAATACTTACAGTTATTTCTTGATTGTATGCTAAACAACAGGTGGATTATTCATGAATTTTTCAGAAAAGGAGTGGGCGTTTCCCGGAACTGAGGGTTCTTCCGCTTTATAGACAATCTAGGGTAACATACGGACATTGCCATGGCATTTGTAAGCTGTCATGGCACTGGTGGGAGTGTCTTTTAGCAAGCTAATGCATTATAATTTGCACATAATGAACAGTGAGGATGACCAGAGGTCACTTTTGCTGACATCTTGGTTTTGGTGGGTTTTGGCCAGCTGCTTCACTGCAACCTGTTTTATCAGGAAGGTCTTTATGACCTGTATCTTGTGCTGACCTCCTATCTCATCCTGTGACAGAATACCTAACCCCCTGGGAATGTGGCCCAGTAGGTCTCCACCTTATTTTACCTAGCCCCTATTCAAGATGGAGTCACTCTAGTTCAAATGCCTCTGACAGCCTCAGTCAACCACCTGAAGCTAGAACAACCTTTCAGAATTGCCCTGATTTGGACTGACATGGCTTCACCCTTACCTCCCATCTTGATTTCCTCATCGATGAATTATTTCTGAAAGTGGTTCAAGGATTAAATCAGTTAGCACATCAAAATCTAACATCTAATCTAAAGATAACTCGTTATCATTAGATTCTGGCTTCCTCAAGGTCCACATTGATACTGGGAACGTGCAGTTCCTTGAACTCGGGTGCCCCGTTTTCCAGCCACTTTGCCTCTCTCTGTTTCCCTGTCCTTTCCACGTTGCCCTAAAAAAATAAGACTGAGAAACAGCCCCGTATCTCCAGGCAGGCTCACTCTCCAAGGCTTCTTGCTAAAAGTTTATTTGCACTGAAAATGTTCTGTCCTTGAAATTGACAGGCTGTGACTTTTGAACAGATCTGTCCTACTCAGAGGCTTAAGGGTTTCATTTGATTCCACTTCAAAGCCATCTTATACTCCCAAGGTGTCCCCAGGTTCCCTGGGACCTGGGTAAATACTCTATTTGCTTGCACAAAGGCCTCTGAGAATGCCTCATTACTCGATACAATAGGTGACTTAATCTGCGGGTCATGGTTAAGTGACTGCACCACTTTGCAACACAATGCAGACTGCATAATCTCCCGGGATGCTCAAGTCAGACAAGAGGCTGAGGCAGCTCTGCAGGGCACCAGATTGCACGTTCCGTGCTGGGGTGCACCAGCAAACGCGGCTGCTTCCAGGCATTGCTCCCCTGCCCACACCTGCAACCTGCACAACAGCCACCAAGTCAGTCTTCAAGACACTCATCAGCAGTCATTCCACCTCCAAAACATTCCGCATCTCTTGGTAGGCCACCGCATTGAGCTCAAACTCCTGTCCCCTTCTCAAGGCCCGTCATCACCCCCTTGTAGCAGGACAAGCCACAGACAAAACCTCTCAGACACCGAGTTAAAGAAGGAAGCGCTTTATTCAGCTGGGAGCTTTGGCAAGATTCACGTCTCCAACAACCAAGCTCCCCGAGTGAGCAATTCACGTCCCTCTTACAAATCTAAGGGGGTCCACATGAGAGGGTCATGATTGATTGAGCAAGCAGAGGGTACGTGACTAGGGGCTGCATGCACCGGTAATTAGAACGGAACACAATAGGACAGGGATTTTCACAGTGCTTTTCCATGCAATGTCTGTAATCTATAGAAAATATAACCTAATAGGTCAGGCGTCAATTTTTAACTACGAGGCCCAGGGTGTGGTGCTGGGTTGTCTGCCTGTGGATTTCATTTCTGTCTTTTAGTTTTTACTTCTTCTTTCTTTGGAGGCAGAAATTGGGCATAAGACAATATGACGGGTGGTCTCCTCCCTTACCCTCACCTCTAACACACACATCCTGCTCCAACAAAACTGGCCCCTCTCTGCTCCCTCCAGCACATTGCAGCCACACTGACCACGTTGCCTCCCAACCCAGGAATTGTCCCCATTTCCACACGACCTTTTTAAACCCAGTCCATCCTTCAAGGAACAGCTCAGTTCACCTCCTCCAGAGAGCTCTGCTAACGATTCCAGCCCTGTCCTCTGGACTATTTCTATTCAAATTATCTGTCCCATACAATGTAGAGCTTGATCATATTGTCAGAGGTGTTTGAGTCTCAAATAGGGGCTGGGTAAAATAAGGCTGAGACCCGCTGGACTGCATTCCCAGGAGGTTATGCCTTCTAAGTCACAGGATGAAATACAGGCTATAATGACTGTGCTGATAAAACAGTCTGTGGTAAAGAAGCCAGACAAAACCCACCAAAACCAAAATGGCAACCAAAGTAACCTCTGTTCATCCTCATTGCGCACCATATGCTAATTATAATACATTAGCATACTAATTATGATACATTAGCATGCTAAAAAGCATGCCCACCAGTGCCATGACAGTTTACAAATGCCATGGCAACGTCCAAAAGTTACCCATAGGGTCTAAAAAGGGGAGAAACCCTTAGTTCCAGGAATTACCCACCACTTTCCCAAAAAACTCATGAATAATCCCACTTAAAGAGTCTGTTCTATCTGTCTTAAGGCCTTTGTGTTGATGTGGATGCTGGACAGCTGTGTGTAAATTCTAAACGAGAGGAGGATATAATGAGTCATGTTAAGCTCCCCATTCCCATAATAGCCTGAACTAGTTTTTCAGGTTAACTTTGGAATGCCCTTGGCTGAAAGAAGGGGTTCATTCAGATGGTTGGTGGTGCTTAGAATTTTATTTTTAATTTACAAAAGTAAAGATAATGTTACAGGAAAGGGATCTCGATCCAGATCCCAAGAGAGTGTTCTTGGATCTCCTGCAAGAAAGAATTCAGGGCGTGTCCATAGAATAAAGTGAAAGCAAGTTTATCAGGAAAGTAAAGGAATAAAAGAATGGCTACTCTATAGACACAGCAACCCTGAGGGCTGCTGATTGCCCATTTTTATGGTTATTTCTTGATTATATGCTAAACAAAGCATGGATTAATTGTGCCTCCCTTTTTTAGACCATATAAGGTAACTTCCAGACATTTCCACAGCATTTGTAAACTATCATGGTGCTGCTGGGAGTGTAGCTGTGAGGACGACCAGAGGTCATTCTTGTCGCCATCTTGATTTTGGTGGGTTTTAGCTGGCTTCTTTACTGCAACCTGTTTTATCAGCAAGGTCTTTATGACCTGTATCTTGTGCTGACCTTCTATCTCATCCTGGGACTTAGAAGGCCTTAACTGTCTGGGAATGCAGCCCAGTAGGTCTCAGCTTCATTTTACCCAGCCCCATTCAAAATGCAGTTGCTCTGGTTTACACACCTCTGACAATAAGTCTTAATATATGTCCCTGAGTTGATTTTCAGTGGCTTGGACCCCCCCACTAGAGAACCCTGTGGAACAGATCAGCTGACACTAGACCTTAGACAAGGGGAAAGTGAAGACTAAACTTTAACTATCACTCTTTATTATAAGTTTCTTCCTGAAAGTTAATCCCCCTTGACAGCTAACTTTCTTTTTTCTGTTGACTTTAAATTTTTAAACAAAGTATCTCTATCTTAACCAATTGCAAATCAGAAAATCTTTGAGTCTATCTACAACCTGTAAGCCCTGCTTCAAGATATCCCACACTTTTAAGCTTAAACCAATGTGTAACCTTCATGTATTGATTTATGATTTTGCCTATAGCTTCTACTTTCCTAAAATTTACCCCTGCCTTTAAAAACTCTTGCCTGCAAGCCACTGGGGAGGCCAGGTCTTCAGCATGAGCTACCCAATTCTCCTTGCTTGGTGTCTTGCAATACATGCTTTCCTTTCAATTGTTGATGAAAAAAAAAGCCAAACTCTGTAAAATATTTAAAGAGTAAGTTTACTCTGAGCCAAATGTGAGTGATTATTGCCTGCAACACAGTTTTGAGAGGTACTGAGAACAGGTGCTCAAGATGGTGGGGTTACAGCTTGATTTTATGCATTTTAGGGAGAGAGAAGCTACAGGCAAAGACATAAATCAATATGTGGAAAGTGTATATTGGTGTGAGCTAGAAAAGTGGGATATCCTGAGAGTGTGGAGCAGGGCTTCCGGGTCATAAGTGGATTTAAAGATTTCCTAATTGGCAATTGGTTGAAAGAGTTCAGTTTTGCATAAGAGTTGAAGTCAGCATAAAGAAAGGCTTGAGTTAAAATAACAGGGGTTATGGAAGCCAAGGTTCTTGTTACGTAGATGACGCCTCTAGGTAACAGGCTTCAGAGAAAATAGATGGTAAATGTCTCTTTTCAGACCTTAAAAGGTGTCAGACTCTTAGCTAAATCTCTCCTTGATCAGAAAAAAAGACCTAGAAAGCGAAGCAGACTCTTTACAGAATGCAAACTTCCCCCACTAGAGATTGCTTTGCAGAGCCATTTTAAAATATGTTAAAGAAATATATTTGATTTTCTCTAGGGCCTATTACTTGTCATGTGAGGCTATTCCAGGGTCAGGTTGCAATCTGGTATCTTATTGCCACAAAGAGTCTGTTTTGTGGTTTCATTACCTCTATTTTAATGTGAGTGCTGGTCAGTTGTGCCTAAACCCCAAAGGGAGGGACCTCCCCTTCACCTCATGGGCTGAACTAGTTTTTCGGGTTTTCTTAGGATCTCCTCAACCAGGAAGGGGTTCGTTCAGTTGGTTGGGGGACTTCTAATTGTATTTCTAGTTTACACTATTACTGCAAAAACCTCAGTGTGGGTATCTGGTTTTACTGCACCAGGTAAGTGGGCCCCAGTTCAGTCCTATCACAAGAGTCCAGTTCTGTGGCTAGTGGGCCACCTGACTGCAAAAGCCAGCCCCAGAAAGAACCAAAGGATGATGTCCACAAAGCCCCTCCTAGGTATCTGCAGGCTGCCCCACACCACCCAGGTCCCTCAGCTCAGCAACACCATGAGGCAAGGGACACCTGACTTCTAGGCAACCCTGGTTTTGCTATCTCTCCTCAAGTGAAAGTTCTTTTCTGAGAGGCAGGGAGGCCTTGGGCAAATCCCTCCCCTCTCTGGCTTGCTGTTCCTTTGTCACTGAGATCGAATAAGAATGAGTTTGTCCTTTCTAGAAACTCAGGAAACAGGAGCTATAATTAGTGACAATTGTTACCGGCTCTGTGCCAGGCTGCCTCAATGGTTCCCTGCTTCCTCTGGGTTCAAGGGGCCCAACTCAGGGAGCACCTGGATGGATCTACTCAAATCTCAGTCCTTCCAGCTCCCTGCTTCTCCATCAACTCCATCTTTAGACTGAATTTCCGTCTAGAAAGAGCAACCTCAATCTCAGCCCCTATTTCCCATGCATCCCTGGAGTCGTCTCTAGGATGTCAGCTGGACATAACCAGTGTGCTAAGTGTAGGCAGAGAATAACACTCTGTTACAGTCTTTCTAGGTACCCCATTTATCCTAATATAAAACTAATATGATATTTTAAAAGTTAAAATTGTGATATGTATCTCAATTAGCTACCCACGGCCCATCTAAGCAGAGGCAGTAGACTGGGTGCAAGGGAGCCATGGGGCCCACTATTAGAGATGGGAACCCACAGACATCCTAGGAGGCGGGCCAGAAGTTAGGGAATCCCAGCTCTGGTCTGAAGTGTCCATGAGAGCGGCTCCAGAACCTTCCCACATTAAAGACTCCTGGCTTCATTATGTTGACAATATGGCCTCAAATCTTCCTGTCCTCATGGGAAATGCATTTCTCAGGATATTGTTTCTCAAAATTGCATTTGAATACCAGAAATGTTCAAAGCAGGGCAGAGGATGCAGCGATGCCCGCTGGGGCCCGTTGACGGGGTTCTGGGTTAGTTTCTGGTGTTGCACTAGGGAGGCAGGAAAGGGGGCATGCTGGTTTGTGAAAAGGGCCATGTGTAAGTGTTTCTCTCCTTTTGAAATGTACACACATATTATTGCCTTTTCTTCCCCATAATCACTCACTCAAACCAAAGCCTTATTACTTTAAAAAAAAATGCTAGAGCATCCTAACAATAGTCCATAATTACTTTGCAAATGATTCTCTGGAGTAATTATGCCATTAGTCCAAGTGCCTTCTTCCACTTCAAAGATTTCTCTCCCTCTCTCCTTGGTGTCATCTCTTTGGCTTAGGGGATGAGAGGGAGCTCCCAGGAGCCTGACTGATAGGAACCCAGTCTGTAGGCACAGGATTCAGAGATGCTTCTCTTAGTGTATCTATTGTCAAACCAATTATTCCTGCAAATGACACCTCAGCAGAGCGCTAAGGCAGACTTCCCAAGGGAAACAGACTAACCATCAACCTTACAAAATTCAGGCAGCTGCTTCGAAGGCTTTCTGGCCACACTAGATAAAGGGGCCTTAGAACCATCTTTGGCTTTACTGATCAGTTTGGATTGACAGGCTGTGACCATGTGAAGGTCACCCCCCACCCATGGTTAACAATATCCAAGTGGGGTTGTTACAGGGAAGGGGTCCCAAACCAGACCCCAAGAGAGGGTTCTTAGATCTCACACAAGAAAGAATTCATGGCAAGTCCATAGAGTAAAGTGAAAGCAAGTTTATTAAGAAAGCAAAGCAATAAAAGAATAGCGACTCCATAGACAGAGTAGCCCTGAGGGCTGCTGGTTGTCCATTTTTACGGTTATTTCTTGATGATAGGCTAATTAAGGAGTGGATTATTCATGTCTCCCCTTTTTAGACCATATAAAGTAACTTCCTGATGTCGCCACGGCATTTGTACACTGTCTTGGTGCCGGTGGGAGTGTAGTAGTGAGGACGACCAGAGGTTACTCTCATCGCCATCTTGGTTTTGGTGGGTTTTGGCCAGCTTCTTTACTGCAACCTGTTTTATCAGCAAGGTCTTCATGACCTGTATCTTGTGCTGACCTCCTGTCTCATCCTGTGACTTAAAATGCTTTAACTATCTGGGAATGCAGCCAAGTAGGTATCAGCCCCATTTTACACAGCCTCTATTTAAGATGGAGTTGCTCTGGTTCACACTCTTCTGACGGAGTGATCTTCGGTGGTTCCTGCAAATCCTGAAGGAGGGACAAAGTAGCACAGACTACCTTTTGCCGGATGCCTCTCCTGTGTTGTGCTTGTGGTCTGGGCACTTCACTCATATTAGGTAGTAATCTGTGCTGTATTTATTGCCCCCATTTTACAGATGAGAAACTGAGGCTTAAAAACAATGAACTCACACAAGAGTGAAACTCCGTCACAAAAAAAAAAAAAAATTAACTCACTGCCCAAGGTCACACAATTGGGAAGCACCCGTGCCAAGATTAACACACAGATCTGTCAATCTGCAAACTCAGTGTTCTTTTCTTTACAACACTCCACACTGTCATTCTAGCTTCAAGAAAACAGGCTGGTCCTGGGTTCAATGCATCATTTACTGTTGCATGATGTTGTCTGAGTAGTAAATTCGTTTCCCTGAGCTTCGGTTTCTCACCTGCAAAATGGAGCCGATGATATTTCCAGAATAAAGGACTACATTAGGATTAGGTTAAAGGTGAGTGTGGAATGCACCATGACGGGAGAACTAAGGAAAGCTTGGTAGTAATCTTTGAGTTTATATACCTGAAATTGAACCAGAGGCTCTAAGTCGGCAAAAGCAAAACCAAGGCTTTAACGAGCTCAAAGCAGTTTATGCCAAGCTTGTTATAACCATCACTACCACCATGACCACAATCATGACAGGTAGCATTTAGTAAATGCTTACAAAGGGGCTGGGCGTTGTGTAAAGCTTTGCGTTCATTTAATTGTTTCTGACTAATATGCTAGCAACAGAGACCTGAAGAAACACTGGCTCATAAACAAAATCGAGATTTTTCTTTTTCTCCTATGAAAAAATTCCAAAGGAAGGCAGTCTACAGCAGTTGTGATGATTCCATAAAACCATCCACGCCTAGCCTTCTCCAGTGTTTCTGTCCCAGCATCTTTAGTGAATGGCTTTTATCCTGGAGATTATCCCATAGTCAGAAATGGATGCAGGAGCTCCAGGCTTCATGCCCATGCTTCAGGCAGGAAGAAAGAAGGATGAGGTGGTGGGGAAGCAAAAGGCCCCCTTTAAAGAGCTTTTCCAAATTCCCACCTGATAATTTCTGATTCAATCCCACTGGAAATCCCATCACCAGGGAGACTGAGAAATAAGAATTTTTAGCCAAACAAGACCTACCTTCAAAAATATAGGGCCCTGGCTGGGCACAGTGGCTCACGCCTGTAATCCCAGCAATTTGGGAGGCCAAGGCGGGTAGATCGTCTGAGGTCAGGAGTTCGAGACCACCCTGACCAACATGGTGAAACCCTGTCTCTACCAAAAATACAAAAATTAGCTGGACGTGGTGGCCCATGCCTGTAATCCCAGCTACTCAGGAGGCTGAGGCAGGAGAATCATTTGAACCTGGCTGCCAGAGGTTGCAGTGAGCCGAGATCATGCCACTGCACTCTAGCCTGGGTGGCAGAGTGAGACTCCATCTCAAAAATAAAATAAAATAATAAATATAGCTCTGTAACTGAAGACGAAGAGATTGGACATTGGGTAGTATCTTAGCCCGTTTGTGCAGCTATAACAAATTACCATAGACTGGGTGGCTTAAACAACAAATATTTATTTCTCACAGTTCTGGAGGCTGGGAAGTCCAAGATCACAGTGCCAGCAAGTTAATGTCTGGTGAGGGCCCAGTTCCTGATTTGCAAATGACTGCCTTCTCCTTACATCCTCACACAACAGAAAGAGAGCTAGAGAGCTCTCTGGGGTCCCTCTTATAAAGGCACAACTCCCCCTTCACCCTCATGATTTAATCACCTCCTATAGTAAATTCCTATCATTTTGTGTTGCACCCATATTACTTAAACATATCTGAATATGTTTAACTTTTTCAAACCTGAAGCAGGACTCAGTCTCCCTTGACATAGTTTCTGGTTCTATACCTCCTTCCAGTTCCTCCGTGTGGTCAATCCAGATATCTACCTGTGATGGGAACAACACCACAAACATTTCTGCCTAGGCCTTAGAGGTAGAAAATCACACTCAAATGGCCCAAGGCAGTGGCCAGAGATAAGAACAGTGTACAGCCATCTTTCCCACCTAACACATGTGGCTCCCCATTCTCTCACCACTTCCTTTAAACAGATCATCAGGCATTTGAGAGCTTAAAGAGAGACCCTGATATGTTTTGGCTCTGTGTTCCTACCCAAATCTCATCTTGTAGCTCCCATAATTCCCATGGGTTGTGGGAGGGATGCTGTGGGAGATGACTGAATCATGGGGGTGGGTCTTTTGCATGCTGTTCTTGTGATAGTGAATGGTTCTCATGTGATCTGATGGTTTTAAAAATGAGTTTCCCTGCACAAGCTCTCTCTATGCCTGCTGCCTTCCACATAGATGTGACTTTCTCCTCCTTGCCTTCCACCATGATTGTGAGGCTTCCCCAGCCATGTGGAACTGTAAGTCCAATTAAACTTCTTTCTTTTGTAAATTGCCCAGTCTTGGGTATGTCTTTATCAGCAATGTGAAAGTGGATTAATACAGACCCACACCATATTCCCTTATATATACTACTGGTTGTCTCTCTTTCTCTCTCTCTCTCTCTCCTCTCTCTCTCTCTCTCTATCTATCTCTCTCTCTTTCCCTCTCTCTCTCTCTCTCTTTCTCTCTCTCTCTCTCCCTCCCTCCTGATTCTTCATTCCCTCCTCATGTGACCCAAGAATGGAGAACTCCCCTTCCAACTCATTGAGCCCTCCCTGCTCAGGATCTGTGAGTGAGAAATCTTTGAGCTTATTTCCTATTACGATAGTATGTTGAATTTGTGCCTTCCTTCTGACAAACCAGGGGCTACCCCAGGCCAGATTTTCTCCAGGATGCCAGACAGAACACAAAGTCAGAATCCTAGAACCAGAGTGATGGTTGGGCAGGTATAAACTGGATATGGGTCAAACAAGAGCCACAAGGGCATCTGCCAGTATGAAACCAGCCCACTTTTCCCATAGAACTGAAGCTTAAGAAACTTGCATTTATCCTATCTGAGTTCCTTTCTCAGGAGACTGACCATCAGGCCTCCCAGCTGGTATCAACGAACTGAGACTTTCCAGATCACCACATTCCAACATTTAGATGCACCTGCTGCCTGTTGACCAACTCCTCTTCCTTACCCCGCCCTAATTGCTGTTTTCTGACACATTGTGTGATGGTGAATATTGAGTGTCAACTTGATTGGATCGAAGGATGCAAAGTATTGATCCTGCGTGTGTCTGTGAGGTTGTTGCCAAAGGAGATTAACATTTGAGTTAGTGGAATGGGAGGCAGATCCACCCACAATCGGGGTGGGCACCATCTAATCAGCTGCCAGTGCAGCTAGAATAAAGTCAGAAGAATGTGGTAAGACTAGACTGGTTTAGTCTTCTGGTCTCTATCTTTCTCCCACGCTGGATGCTTCCTGCCCTCAAACATCGGACTCAAAGTTCTTCAGCTTTGGGACTCAGACTGGCTTCCTTGCTCCTCAGCTTGCAGACAGCCTATTGTGGGACCTCACATTGTGATCATGTGAGTCAATACTCCTCAATAAACTTCCATTCATATATACATCTACCCTATTATTTCTGTCCTCTAGAGAACCCTGACTAATACACATCGCTACATTCTTTCCCCACTATATAAACTCCTAACTTTAGTTGGTTAAGGACATGGACCACAAGCATTACAATGAGAAACAGACCCAGGTAGCAGATCTACCCACTCTGAATGGCTGGCAATGAGGTTTATCATTTTGATAACTATTTATATCTGCAAGTTGCTGTACATTTTCTGTTTATCTATAATTATGAATCTATGTGATCCATATACATGCAATGATGTGTCTATAGGATGGCTGCTAAGGCAGGTGCCTCCTTACAACTGATTGATTGATTGATTGATTGTGGTTGGTTGCTCTCCCAGATTTGAGTTAGGTGGGTAGGTATTCGACCTACAGAAGAGATGCCCTCTGGCTGGGCATGGTGGCTCACAGCTGTAGTCCCAGGCATAATTGGGTTAATCAGCTTACATTCCCCCTTGGCAGCTGTTCCCAACCATTTGTCCTCTTCATCCTAAGTCTATCAGGGTGCAGCCCTACCCACAAAACCATATAGAGAGTGCTGGAGCCAGTTTAGCTGAGAGAACACCCATGGATGTCTTCACCTTCCAGTCTCCTGCCCCTACACATCCCTCCCCAGTGGTAGTCCCCTTAGTACCAGAGCTGAACTCTCACTTCTGGTATCTGAAAGGCTCAGGAAGGCATCTCTTACCATGAATGTGGCAAACCCATTGGGGATTTCCAATCTTGGAGGGGCCTCCATCTCCCCCACCCATCCCCAGGCCCCATCCACCTTACCTGCTGTGTCACTCTTAGTTGATTCCATTCATACCAGTTTATAAATAAAACACAGTCCATTCCCAGTGGAAACTCACTCCATTCCACCCCACCAACCCACCTTCCCTTCGTTCCCATGACATGCAGCTGCGACTTTATCTAACCCTGCACCCCTCCTTACCTTCAATCTCCCACGAAGAGGTGAACCTTCTCCAGGTCAAGATTTGTGGGCCAGGCACGGTGGCTCACCCCTGTAATCCCAGCACCTTGGGAGGCCAAGGGGGGCGGATCACCTGAGGTCAGGAGTTCGAGATCAGCCTGGCCAACATGATGAAACCCATCTCTACTAAAAATATAAAAATGAGCTGGGCACGGTGGCAGGCACCTGTAATCCCAGCTACTCAGGAGGCTGAGGCAGGAGAATCACTTGAACCCAGGAGGCGGAGGTTGTAGCGAGCCGAGGTCGTGCCACTGCACTGCACTCCAGCCTAGACAAAAGAGCAAGCCTCCGTCCCAAAAAATTTAAAAAAATAAAAAAATGGCTTGTCCCACCTCTCCAGGCTCCATGCCTCTGGCTTCTCATTCTCATATCCACCCTGCACAGCACAGCTTCTCAAAGTGCTGAGAGCCCCTACATCTAAATAGGCTGAAACGCTTGTTAAAAATGTAGATTCCAGCCAGGCGCAGTGGCTCATGCCTGTAATCTCAGTGCTTTGGGAGGCCAAGTCACAAGAATCCCTCGAGCTCAGGAGTTCTAGACCAGCCAGGGCAATAAGGTGAAACTCAGTCTCCATAAAAAAATACAAAAATTAACTGAGCATGGTGGCAAATGCCTGTCGTCCCAGCTATTAATACTCAGGAAGCTAGAGCAGGAGGATTGCTTGAGCTCAGGAATTTGAGGCTGCAATGAGCTATGATTGCACCACTGCACTCATCCTGTGCACAGAGTGAGAACCTGTCTCAAAAAAAAAAATGCAGATTCTGACTAGGCATGTGGCTCACAGCTGTAATCTCAGCACTTCGGGAGGCTAAAGTAGGAAGGCTGTTTCAGTTTCAATATCCACTTCTGTGTCCAAATCTCCCCCTTTTTTTTGAGCGATGGGGTCTCACTATGTCACCCAGGCTGGAGTGCAGTGGTGCCACCATAGCTCATTGCAATCTCAAACTCCTGTGCTCAAGTGATCCTCCCTCCTTATCCTCCCAAGTAGCTGGGATTGCAGGCATGCATCACCATGCTTGGCTATTTTATTTTTATTTTTATTTTTTGTAGAGACCACATCATGCCATGTTCCCCAGGCTGTTCTCGAACTTCTGGCCACAAGTGATCCTTTCACCTTAGCCTCCCAAAGTGCTGGGATTACAGGCATGAGCCACTATGCTGAGCCCCAGATATCCCTTTTGTAAGGACTCCAGTCATACTGGATTAAGATCCACCCTAAGGACCTTCTCTTAACTAGACCACATCTGCAAAGATCCTATTTGCAAATAAGGTCACATTCTAAGATACTAGAGGTTAGGGTGTCAACATATCTTTTGAGGGCAGGCACAATTCAATCCCCAACAGTTACCAAATCTTGGAAGTGACATCCCATCATTTTTGCCATATTCTGCTTATTAGAAGCAAGTCACTAGGTCCAGCCCTGACTCAAGGGCAGGGGATCATACGTGGGCATGGATGTCAGGAGGTAGACAGCATTGAGAGCCATTTTAGAAGCTGTCTCCATGACCCATATCCATAAACAGAGCTTGAATGAGTAGTCCGTTATCTATCGTACTTTTACTGTAATTGTGAATTTATTTCTACGTTCCTCCAGACTGTGGGCTTCCCGGAAGCAGGGCTCATGTCAGATCCATCACTAAAACATTCCCAACACCTAACGCCGGACTCAGCACACGATGTAGTAGGTGCCCAGTCAATATTTATTGAATAAATGAATAAATAAGTAAATGAATGAGAAGCAGATAATGTTTCTCTCTGTCAAAGGGAAATATTGCTCCTAAAATCTTAGCAGGGGAGCATTGCAATAGGCCGTTTGCCATTTGTGTCTGTGATTAAATGGATTCTCCTCCAGCCAGCCCAATCTTAACTATTGATCAGCAAACTAAACACTTGTTTATTTAAGGGGAGAAAGGCAGTGCTGTCTGCCTACAAAGAATTCATGGAACAAGTCAGATGCCTGATGAGTAATTTTCCCTGCCGTTTAATAAGACCCACGAGGTACATCTGTTTCAATCACTTTGATCGGAACTAAAAACAAGCTCAAACAAGCTGCCTAATGCAGCCTCTACCTGACAGGTGTAGAGGGAGCGATTATCTTGTCTCTTTCCATCCCTGGAAGCAATGAATGAAAGCCCGCATGACTGGCAGCTTCTGGAAGGAGGCGGGGAAAGGAGCAAATCAGAGAAAACTGACTCCACGGGGCAGGCTGTGAATGGTGTGTGAAGAGCCCAGCTGGAGTTCCTGATGGGAGGAGAATGAAGGCTGAAGCCAGGGCCTTAATTGGGATCTTGTGCTCAGATGAGGAAATAGACAAAGAGATCGGCCTGCTCTTGACAGTCACGTGAAACACAGCAGATTAATACTAGTAAGCCAATTAGTCACAATCAGTATCCCCAGAGCATATGTGGGAAGTGATGTCTATTATTCTGGAAGGAATAGTGAACCGGAATTCAGGAGGCATTGGTTGGAATCCTGTCTCTGTCCCTTGCCAGCTCTATAAACCAAAAAGTGTCTGAGACAAGTCTCTATCGATTTAGAGGTTTATTTTGCCAGGGTCGAGGATGCACCCAGGAAAAAGAGACAAAAGTTACAGTAGGATCTGTGGCCTGTGCATTCTTCAAAGAGGATTCTGAGGACCTTAATATTGAAAGGGGGCTGGGCACAGTGGCTAATGCCTGAAATCTCAGGACTTTGGGAGGCTGAGACAGGTGGATCCCCTGAGGTCAGGAGTTCGAGACCACCCTGGCCAACATGGTGACACCCCATCTCTACTAAAAATACAAAAATTAGCCAGGCGTGATGGCAGGCATCGGTAATCCCAGCTACTGGGGAGGCTGAGGCAGGAGAATCGCTTGAACCCAGGTGGTAGAGGTTGCAGTGAGTCAAGATCATGCCATTGCAATCCAGCCTGGGCAACACAGCAAGATTCTGTCTCAAAAAAAAAAAAAAATTAAAGGGGAAAGAGCAGGCAGGAAGGGAAGGAGGAAAGAAGAAAAGGGGAGGGCAGATGGGGGGTGACAGGTGGCGATATTCCTGTGAGGCTTTGATCAGCGCTCACTGAATTCACATATTACATGTGAAAAGAAACAACAGGGTCGGGGGTCAGTTATGCATTCGTCTAGCTCTGAGTAGATCTACATTTTATATAAGATAAAGTGAGCATGTGAAATTACAGCTCTGTTTGTGGACAAAGGGAAGGCTGTGTTTGCATGACTCAGTTTCCCAAGCTTAACTTTCCCTTTGGCATAGTGAGTTTGGGGTCCCGAGATTTTATATTCCTTTTACAGTTCCATGACCTAAGGAGACTGGCCTGAGCCCTCAGTTTCTCCAACCATAAAATGGAAATAATGGTTCTCATGGAGAAATGACATGTGGATGTTTGCATATTATAATGTCTGTGAAAGGGCCCACTGAACACAGAGCCCAGCTCAGAAATGCCTCTCAAGACATATTCAGTCAATCAGCTTCATCTTGCCTTAGTCAAACTGAGCCTCTATCATTTGGAATGAAGTTTAACAAGGATTTCTTTTTTTTTTTTTTTTTTTCTTTGAGACAAGAGTCTCACTCCTTCATCCAGACTAGAGTGCAGTGGCGGGATCTCAGCTCACTGCAACCTCCACCTCCTGAGTTCCAGTCATTCTCCTGCCTCAGCCTCTCAAGTACTTGGGATTACAGGCATGTGCCACCATGCCTGGCTAATTTTTGTATTTTTAATAGAGATGGGGTTTCACCATATTGGCCAGGCTGGTCTCAAACTCCTAACCTCAGGTGATCCACACTTCTCAGCCTCCCAAAGTGCTAGGATTACAGGCATGAGCCACTGCATCCGGCCTGGATTTCTACAAAATAATTCTTTTGGGCTGAAGGACTAGGGGGAAATCAGTGTGTCTTTTCTGCAGAGCTGCGTCATTAGCCCTTGCTTCTGTGGCTTTGTGGTTTTGTCCTTGTATTAGTCAGTTCTTGCACTGCTGTAAAGAGATACCTGAGACTGGGTAATTTATAAAGAAAGGGGGTTTAATTGGCTCACAGTTCTGCAGGCTGTACAGGAGGCATAGCGCTGGCATCTGCTCAGCTTCTGGGGAGGCCTCAGGAAACTTACAATCATGGCAGAAGGTGAAGAAGGAAAAGCAGACTCATTGTACGTGGCCAAAGCAGAAGGAAGAGGTAGGGGAAAGATGCGACACACTTTTAAACAACCAGATCTCAAGAGAGTTCACTCTCTATCACGACACAGTACCAAGCAGGAAATCTGCCCGCATGATTCAATCACCTCCCACCGGGCCCCACCTCCAACACTGGAGATTACAGTTGGACATGAGATTTGGGCAGGGACACAGACCCAAACCATATCAGTCCTTTTATCATATCTGTGTGCTTGCATATGGGTGCATGTGTACACCTGTGTGTGCACGCATGTGTATGTGTTCACATTCGTAGTTCCACATACATGTGTGTACTCAATATCTGGGTCTCCAGCAATTACTTGTGCTGTCAAAGACTTCAGTAATAGCAGGTTCTCACTCATATGCTTAGAAAGTCAATCTCATGGAGGCAGAAAGTAGAGTGATTATTCCCAGAGGCTGAGAAGGGTGGAAGGACAGGGATGAGAGGTTGGTTAATAGGTACAAAAATACAGTTACAGAAGGAATAAGTACTAGTGTTTGATAGCACGGTAGAGTGACTACCGTTAACAATAATTCATTGCATATTTCAAAATAACTAGAAGAGAAGAACCTGAAAATTCCCAAAACAAAGACATGATAAATGTTTGAGGTGATGGATATTCTAATTACCCTGATTTGACCATTACACATTATACAATATATCAAATGTCACATGTAGCCCATAAATATGTATAACTATTATGGAGCAATAAAAAAGATTTTTGATAGCCGGGCGCACTGGCTCACATCTGTAATCCCAACACTTTGGGAGGCCGAGTCGGGCGGATCACAAGGTCAGGAGTTCGAGACCAGCCTGACCAACATGGTGAAACCCCATCTCTACTAAAACTAAAAAAATCAGTCAGGCATGGTGGCATGTGCCTGTAATTCCAGCTACATGGGAGGCTAAGGCAAGAGAATCACTTGAACCCAGGAGGTAGAGGTTGCAGTGAGCTGAGGTCATGCCACTGCACTCCAGCCTGGGCAACAGAGCAAGACTCTATCTCGGAAGAAAAAAAAAAGAGTTTTGATAATGGGTGTGCATTAAGTCCTAACAAAAGCAGGGCGACGATAGCCCATTTCTGGGGGTTGTCTTGACCCCATCACATGGAAAACCATCTGTCTACATCCACCACTTAGGTAAGATATCATGTCATGTTTAAGAGCACAGGGCCTGAGTTCAAATGTCTGCTCTACCCTCTCATGGTGATACAGAACATAGAAAGAAATTATTTAGGCAGATAGTGATGGTAAGGGTCCTTGGTGGAATCTCCCTTTTAACAAAAAAAAAAAAAAACAGCCCTCAAATCATTTCTTTTCTAACAAAGAGCAGCCTGTAAAATCAAGCTGCAGACATCGATGAGCAAGCTGGAAGCTTGTACAGGCGAATGCCAGCAGCTGTGCCAATAGAAAAGGGCTACCTGGGAGCCAGGCATATTCAACATGGAGGCTCCATCTTCCCTTTTCTTTGTCACCACGTGTACAGTAAGAAACTGGCAGCATGGTGCCGGCCAGGTAGATAACCTGTCTGCATAAAAAAGGATTAGGGACGGTACCAAGCGGGAAATCCACCCCCATGATTCAATCACCTCCCACCAGGCCCCACCTCCAATGTTGAGGATTACAACTGGACGTGAGATTTGGGCAGGGACACAGACCCAAACCATATCATATGAGAAATTCTCACCCTATGCAGATGGCACACCTAGCACTAACCAGTTTTTCATGCCCTATGCAAATGACACACTGGTCCAACCAATCTCTCATGCCCTATGTAAATCAGACATCGCCTCCTCAAGCTCATCTATAAAACCTCCTGCATTTCACCCTGGAAGCAGCAACCCACTTCTCCGGGATCCCTCTCTACCGTAGAGCTCTCTGCTCTTTATTTTGCCTATTAAATTTATACTCTGAACCTCACCCTCTGTGTGTCCACGTCCTACTCCATGAGAAAACGAATCTCAGGTATTTACCCCAGACAATGATGCTGCTTCAATGGGACTTTGAGACAGTTTCTTACCCTCTGTGCCTCAGTTTCCACATCTGCAAACCAGAGATGGTCATGCACCCACCTCATAGAGTTGTGATGTGGATTAAATGAATTAGGCTTAGTTCAGAATCACAGCCCACAGCAGGCCTCCTGGTCCTAACGTGGCTGTATTCTGCATTGCTTGGATGACTCTGGGAGGCAGATCACTGTCCTTCCTTCCAACGTGTACCCTGGGGAGAGCTACTTTATTTAGTACCCAACGTGTAAACCACGCAGGTTCAGCAGATGAAAATGAATGAATGAGTAAATGCAAAGAAGTGCATCTGCTGAGTGCACTGAGAAAGGGAAGACCCAGTCCCTGTGTTAAACCTCCTACAAAGCAGTATATGTACATTTATCTATCACTCAACTGGGATAATACTAATTGCTCTTCCACCTTTTTGTGTTCTACTTATTACTTTGCACTTTCCCTACATTATTTCAAACAATCATCTAATAATATTGACAAACCAGGTGTGGTGGTATGCACCTGTAGTCCCAGCTACTTGAGGGAGGCTGAGGCGGGAGGATCGCTTGAACCCAGGGGTTTGAGGCTACAGTGAGCTATGATCGAGCCACTGCACTCCAGCCTGGGCAACAGAGCAAGACTCCATCTCTAAAAATAAATAAATATAGATATAGATATAAAGGAATAATAATGATTATTGTCTTTCCTTTACAGACATAAAAAAAACTATAGAAATTAAGACTTTTCCAGGCACAGGGAAGGAAGGTACTGACCAGTATTTTAGATTCAAGGGCTACCTTGGTAGTAAAGGTGATGTGAACCTAAGTATGAGTGATAAATAGGACATAGGCACAGATGTGGTGTCAAACAGCTGCCACTCCAGTGGGGACCACTGGGGCACTTTGCCTTTTCCTCCCAAAGCAGAACCGGGCTGACAGTAAAAGCCAGAACACGACAGAAAGAAGCTTAGATAACATCAGGGTGGGTGTAACACCAAGGCCTTGCCTAGGTAGGAAATTATAATCTCATCAAGCTGAGAAGTGTAGGAACAGCCAAGTTAGCAAAGAACTCAAAAATCAGGTTAGCCAAACCCAACCCTCTGTGCAACCCACAAACCACTCTTTCATGGTAAATAAGCACATAAAGATAGCACTACTATGTCATGGAGCATCTACCAGACGCCAAGGGTCCAGAGATCCATGAGAAATGACCCCCTCTCCTTTCACAGAGTCCTTGGTCTGGGCCCAATCAGCAGAGCACAGAGAAGTGCAACAGGATGAGACCGTACAGAGACGGGGTAAGTATAAGGAGCTATGGGATCTTAGAGGAAAGTGCCCACCCAGCCAGGGAACAGAGGAACAGCAGTTCCATTATTTAACAAGCCGTCTCATTGAACTGTTTGCGTGCATTCCTTGTTTCTCTATCACTTCTCACTATGGCTTAAATGTGTTCCCTCCAATATTCAGGTGTTGAAACTTAATCTCCATTGTAGTGGTACTAAGAGATGCTCAAGTGCTCACCTTCCCCAGGAAGCCCTTCTTATTGGGTCACCTCTCAGTGATCTCTCAAAATCATTGAGGAAGTGATTAATCACTGGGGAAGTGATTCAGTCGTGAGAGCTCTGCCCTCATGAATGGGTTATTATAAAAGGCTCAAGGTTAAAGGGAGCACTCTCTCGCCCTTCTGCCATATGAGAACACAGCCATTTCTCCCCTCCTGGGGATGCAGCCACCAGGTGCCCTCTTGGAAATGGAAACCAATTCCTCACCAGACACTAAACCTGCCAGCACCTTGGTCTTGGACTTCCCAGCCTCCAGAACCACAAGAAATAAATTTCCATTCTTTGTAAATTACCCAGTCTGTGATATTTTATCATAGCAGCGCAAATGAACTAAGACACTTCTGTTGTTTCGTAAGGCCTAATGCAAGGTAGAAACAAAATAAGGGCTCAGGGCTTGCTGTTAAATGAAGAGAAGAATCCAATAAAACAGATTCTGATTCAACTAATTTTGAGCTCTTACAAATTATTTCATCTAACCCCCCTCTCCCCAGCAACCCCATATATAATCGTCTCCATTAACAGATGAATCAGCTAAAGCTCAGAGAGGCTACATGATGTGCCCAAGTTCACACAAACAGTACATGGAACAGCCTATGAGAAAAATCAAAACAAAACCAGCTTAGTTCTCCCATGCACCTTCCACCTTCTGCCAGGGCAGACAGCTTGTTTTCCTTTTTCTTTTTCTTTTTTTTCTTTTTTGAGACAGAGTCTCGCTCTATCACCCAGGCTGGAGTGCAGTGGCACAATCTCGACTTACTGCAAGCTCCGCCTGCCGGGTTCACACCATTCTCCCACCTCAGCCTCCCGTGTAGCTAGGACTACGGGCCCCCGCCACCACGCCTGGCTAATTTTTTTGTATTTTTAGTAGAGTGGGGTTTCACCATGTTAGCTAGGATGGTCTCCATCTCCTGACCTCGTGATCCGCCCATCTCAGCCCCCCAAAGTGCTGGGATTACAGGCGTGAGCCATGGCGCCCGGCCCCAGGCAGCTTGTTAAATACAAGCTTATTGCACACTTTGTTTTGCACTCTACTCATGCCATCTAAAGGGAATTTTGTAGGAGGAAACTAAAGGAAATGCATCCCCTCTGTCTTTTGGCTGGGGAATAGAATGTTCTTGTGATCAAGCAGGACTGGACAGTCTATGGGGTGGAGAGAAGGGCTGGCCTGGGCAGCTAATGGAAGCCTGACCATGAACCAGTATCCCCATGACAGCAAAGACTTGTCTACTCTCAACACGACACTCACATGGCCCAAAGCCCTGGGGCAGTCATTCCCTTCTGGCCATACCCAGTGCAAGACTCTTTGAAAATGTCCCTTTCCTCATCTTGTCAAAATCCACCTCCTGCATAACTGGGAAGCTGTCAGTGTGATCTATAACCCCCAGGCAGGCCTGGAATATGAGCTAAATTGCCTGAGTCACTAGCAATGATAGAGTCATTCTGCAGGAAATTGGAAATCAATTCTTGTCATCACTGTACAGAACTCCTTTATCAAGAGTTCCAGCTCACCGTATAATACAACCAAGAACTTGAAGGCCAATACAAACAACAACAAGAGAAAGTTGTGTGTGGGGGGGGGGGGGGAGAGAAAGAGAGAGAGAGAGAGAATTTATCCAAAATCATATCAACATCCAAAGACCAAGTCAGGGCCCCTCTAGCTGATAGAAGACCCCAGTATCTAGAAGATGGAGATCTTGTATTCAAGGGAAAGTTGAGGACCTTGTAAGCCATGCACCCACCGTACAGTCAACTTGACCATGACCTCTGCCTGTGCTGAGTTACTGCAAAACAAAGAACAGTAGTAATAACCCTCCACCTTTGCACAGCACTCTGACATTATCAAGGAATTTTCTGGTGTGTTTCCCCAGTTCTTAGCTTGAAGGGTTTTGGTTTGCTCTTGGTTTGTGATGCACTTTGCTTGCATTATATGAGTCTTTGTGTTGTAGTTTGAGAGGCAACAAGACTCTAGGAGTTACCTAAAAGAGCTGAGTTCAGGTTATCACTCTTAGTTATGCACATTTATACACACACACACACACACACACACACACACAATCTTAGAAAAAGTGCCAAATTTTCCTGAACCTCATTTTAAAAAAAATTTTCCATAAAATACAAAAAGTAGCACACACCAGTTGGGGAGTGGTAGCTCATGCCTATAATCCCACCACTTTGGGAGATGAAGACAGGCAGATCACTTGAGGTCAGGAGTTCGAGACCAGCCTGGCCAACATGGTGAAACCCCGTCTCTACTTTAAAAAATACAAAAATTATCCAGGCGTAGTGGCAGGCACCTATAATCCCAGCGACTCAGGAGGCTGAGGCTTGAGAATCGCTTGAACTCAGGAGGTGGAGATTGCAGTGAGCTGAGACAGTGCCACTGCACTCCGGCCTGGGTGACAGAGCAAGACCTTGTCTAAAAAAAAAAAAAAGTACACACCACAGAGTTACGATGAATAAGGAAAACAAGCTTGTACAAGGAGAATTGTCTTGTCAATTTGCAATGGTATACAATGATTAGTTGCCGATATTCATATAGCCACTGACTCATTAGGCAAATGGGTAAACTAAGCCCCAAAGAACTGAAATGAGCTGTCTAAAACTAGTACATGTGGAAAATAGAAGAAAGAACTTAACATTTATGTTAGGTTTATAAAACAGTTACTTGTCTCTTAGGCATTTTGGATAAGGCCTAAGAAATCATTCTCCTCCTTGCGCTAAGGAAGACGTTTGGAGACCTTGGATAAGAGCTCACAAAATAGGAATCAGCAGTCTAAGTCCTATTCTCTACCCTTCTTAGTGGTTCTAATAAGCTCTCCCAGGAGAAGAATGATTCTAGAGATTGATTGATTGATTGATGATTTTGGTACAGGTCTCTCTCTGTCACCCAGGCTGGAGTCTCAAGTGATCCTCCTGCTTCAGCCTCCTTGAGTAGCTGGCACCACCAAACCAGGTTAATTTTTTTTTTTTTTTTTTTTTTTTTTAGCAGAGATAGAATCTCACTATGTTGCCCACACTGGTCTCAAACTTCTGAGCTCATGGGATCCTCCCACCTCGGCGTTCCAAAGTGCTGGAATTATAGGCATGAGCCACTGCACCTGGGTGAGAATTCTGAATATTACAGACTCATTCTATCACACTCCCCTCCATGATCACTAGCAGGAACCTACACACGGGAAAGAAGGCATCTAACAGCTGCTCTCACACACATACTTATCAATATCTCACCCTCCCACGGCTTGGCTCAAGTGCCCATCTCTCCCAGGAAGCCTCTCTTATTGTGCCAACCCTCAATGATCTCTTGAAATCATTACTTTGTCCCAGTTATTTGGTGCCTATTTCCTGCTTTTTTTCCATATTTCTTTGCATATGTAAATCTTGCCTCCCAATACCATAAGTCCCTTCATGGAGGGGACCCTGCCTACCTCCTTGAGTGTCCAGGCTATGCTGTGGATTAGGGTTGCCAAGAGATGTCCAGGAAATCTCTGATGAGGATGAGGGTAATGAAGTATTTCCATTTCTCTCTGGGCATAAATAGCTGTAGGTCTCGTGGAGGGGCCAGGGCTAAAAGTCACAGAGGTAGCAGATTACACCCCCTACAATCACAGTCCTTTACATAGGTATTCACCCCCAAAGCTTTGGTCACATGGGGTTCTGCATTATGCTGGGGTCTCATAACACAGCTGGAAGAAAAGGAGAAGAGTCAAACCAGTTGTAGAATGACTGGCTCTGGGAGAGTTAACCTGGGTTCAGTAGACAGGGCCCAGGACCACGGTGAACTAAAGCATGGTACAGGAGTGTACGGAGGTCCAAGGAAGTCCATGCAGGGCCAAAGGAGAGGACTGATGTAATTGAGGCTGACTCTACTTTTAATGTTTGACTGATGATAGCTTTCAAGTCTCACTCCATCTCCTTCCCCTTCTGTCCACATCTGAGCAAGATGATGAGAAAGCCTGGGCTCTCCCTGCATGGCATAGGTGGGAATTTTAAGTCATACAAGCCTCCACTCCCATGTGCATGGGAACTCTCACTCTGGCCCCTGACCTCTAGGCCACCTGCTATGAACCAAATTCTGTTCCTCCAAATTCCGTATGTCGAAGGTGTAACTTACAATGGGATGGTATTTGGAGATGGGGGTCTTTGGGGGATGACTACATTTAGATGAGGTCATAAGGATGGGGTCCCCATGATAAGATTAGTGTCTTTGTAAGAAGACACCAGAGAGTTTGCTTGCTGCCTCTCTCTCTCCATCATATGAGGACACAGCAGGAAGGTAGCTGCCCACAAGCCAAGAAGAGAGCCCTCACCAGAATCTGGCCATGCTAACACCCTGATCTTGGACTTCCCAGGCTCCAGAACTACGTAAATTTTTATTGTTTAAGCCACCCAGTCTATGATATTCTATTATGGCTGCCTGAGCTGACTATGACACTACCATAACACCCCAAGACAGTCTTCTCTCCCTGCTCTCTCATGCCATTGCCAGATCAGCTTGAGAGCACACCCTGTTCCCTCCAAAAAGAATTATTACATGAGTAATAAATCATCTCATACTCTCTTAGTGTGTGTATGGCATCATAAGCCTTGATAACATCTGAGCCAAATTTTGGGGGCAGGGAGTAGCCATCTCACCTTTGCAAGGTGACCACAGCAACTAGCCAGCCCCAAAGAGGACTTCTGACTGCCACAGTCAAACAAGTCAGTGGTAGCTGGACTAACATGGATCAGAGGTCAAGAAACACTAAACTTGAGAAGATCCATGCAACCTTAAGCTCCCACAAGACCAACGCCAAAGACACTCTGTGGCTCTGGGGCTGATTCGGGTAACTGCAGGGCTGAGCCTACAAGTAGAGGCACGCAGATTGCCACCTGGGAGGGGCCAAGGAAGCAGGCGCTTTATTTGGTACAATATGTTAATGTAGAGGGATTCTCCCTCTAGGGAAAATTATGGCACAGCCCTAGCTGTGCCCACCAGTAACCTTTGGAGCAAAGCATTTAAGTCAAAACCTGAGAAAAGGCCATTGCAGCGGCTCACGCCTATAATCCCATCAATTTGGGAGGCTGAGATGGGTGGATCATTTGTGGTCAGAAGTTTGAGACCAGCCCAGCCAACATGGTGAAACCCCAACTCTACTAAAAATTACCCAGGCATGGTGGCAGGTGCCTGTAATCCCAGCTAGTCAGGAGGCTAAGGCAGGAGAATAACTTGAACCTGGGAGGTGATTTTAGTGAGCTGAGATCATGTCACTGCCCTCCAGCCTGGGTGTCAGAGTGAGACTCTGACTCAAAAAAAATAAATAAATAAAACTAATGAAAAACTGTAGATTGCCTTCCCCAACTATTCCAAGCCCTGTGTTTCTTCCCTTCTTCTATTTAGGTAAACTAAATACGCAATCCCCAGTCTCCTTTTCAGATAGGAATGACAGAGTTTTGGACAAGGAGATATAAACAGAAATTTAATAGAGAAACCAACCCTTTCAGATTGAAAAGGCAAAGCCCAACAAGGAGAAATTCCTTTGCCCCTTCCTCCTTCTTCCTGCCTGGAATGCAGGTGCAAAGCAGTGAGGTGCAGCAGCTACTTTGTGACCCTGAGGATGGAAGACACATGCTGAGGAAGATGGAGCAGAATTAGACAAGGACCTGAACCAGCCGTGGATTGCTTGCTCATGAGTTTCTGGTTATGTGGGGAAAACAAACTCTTGCTTGGTTAAGCTATTGGGGTGGATTTTCTCTTACAGACAAACATCTTCTCAGTTGGCACATCAGCAATGCAAGAACATAATCCTACGGATGGCTGGTGGATAATTGCCACCTCTGACTTCTTGCAAACTGGGTGGACTTAGGCAAGTTACTTATCTTCCTAACCCTTAGTTTTTTCATCTGAAAAACAAATATGGCAATAGAATCTCCTGCAAAGAGTGGACGTCAGACTTAAATGCAAAGCTGTCAGCCCAAGGCCTGGCACAGAAGAAGTCCTCAATAAATACAGGATATTTCTGTTAAACTGAGTGTTTCAACAAAGTCTATGCTCCATTTTCCTTAAAAGAACAATTCTGGATAAACTAATTATACCTTTTACTTTTCTTTTACTTTCAACCATTTAGGGGCTTTTGTACTACCCTGATTTTCATGTTTCGGAGTCAGTAGATCACATAAATGAAACCTAAAGACTCACTTAGACAGACACTGCAATTGTCAACTATTACCCCATCCTTAAAATTGACAGCAGTCTTTTTTTAAGTTTTATTTTAGGTTCAGGGAGTATAAGTGCAGGTTTGTCATATGGGTAAATTGCGTGTTATGGAAGTTTGGTGCATAGATTATTTTGTCACCCAGGTAATACGCATAGTACTCAATGGGTAATCTTTTGATCTTCACGCTCCTCCCACCCCTCACCCTCAAGCAGGCCCCAGAGTCTGTTGTTCTTTTCTTTGTGTCTATGTGTACTCAATGTTTAGCTCCCACTTATAAGAGAGAACATGTGGGATTTGGTTTTCAGTCCTTGCATTAGTTCACTTAGGATAATGGCCTCCAGCTCCATCCATATTCCTGCAAGGGACATGATCTCCTTATTTTTCACAGCTGCATAGTATTTTATGATTTATATGGACCACATTTTCTTTATCCAGTCTATCATTAATGGGCATTCACGCTGATTCCATGTCTTTGCTATTGTGAATAGTGCTGCAATGAACATCCACGCACATGTGTCTTTACGGTAGAATGACTTAGATGCCTTTGGGTATATACCCAGTAATGGGATTTCTGAATTGAATAGTAGTTCTATTTTAAACTATTTAATAAATCACCAAACTGTTTTATACCATGGCTGAACTAATTTACATTCCCAACAGCAGTGTATACACGTTCCCTTCTCTCTACAGCCTCGCCAACATGCTTTTTGTTTTTTGTTTTTGAGACACACTTTCGCTTTTGTTGCCCAGGCTGGAGTGCAGTGGCACGATCTCGGCTCACCGCAACCTCTGCCTCCCAGGTTCAAGTGATTCTCCTACCTCAGCCTCCCGTGTGGCTGGGGTTTATAGGCGCCCAACACCACGCCCTGGCAATTTTTTGTATTTTCAGTAGAGACGGGGTTTTGCCATGTTGGGTAGGCTGGTCTCAAACTCCTGACCTCGGGTGATCCGCCCGCCTTGGCCTCCCAAAGTGCTGGGATTACAGGCATGAGCCACTGCGCCAGGTCCAACATGTTATTTTTCCAGTTTTTTTTTTTGTATGTTTGTTTTTTGTTTTTGTTTGAGACAGGGTCTCACTTGGTTGCCCAGGCTGGAATACAGTGACACAGTCACAGCTCACTGCAGCTTTGACCTCCCAGTTTCAAACCATCCTCCCATCTCAGCCTCCCAAGTAGCTGGCATCACAAGCATGTGCCACCACACCTGGCTAGTTTTTATATTTTTAGTAGAGATACGGTTTTACCATGTTGCCCAGGCTGGTCTTGAACTCCTGGGCTCAAACCATTCTCTTGCCTTGGCCTCCCAAAGTACTGGAATTACAGGTGCGAGCCAAGGCACTTGGCCTTGACTTTTCAGTAACAGTCATTCTGGCTGGTGTGAGATGGTATCTCATTGTGGTTTGGATTTGCATTTATCTACTGGTTAGCGATGTTTGGCATTTTTGCATATGTTTGTTGGCCGCAGGTATATCTTCTTTCAAAAAGTGTCTGTTCGTGTCCTTTGCCCACTTTTTAATGGGGTTGTTTGTTTTTTGAAGAGTAGTCTTTAAAAGGGTGTTGAGCGGGTCACAAGAGGAGTGTCAGGCCTTGTGTTCTTAGGGACAGTGGACGGGGCTGGTTTTCCATTAAGGAAGCAGAGAGGGTAATTTAGGGAGCAAAATATCAGAGATGTCAGGAAATCCTTCCTGCTGTCCTCTCTCAATAAAATCTTTCTAACGGGCAATTGAAGTTTTCTTTCCATAATTAACATCCAGCTTTAAATGCAAAGCCACTGGGAACACAAGATGAATGAACCCAAATTCTCTTTAAAGTATATAGATGACTAGCACTGAAGTCTTTCTGGAAATCAGAGTTTCAGTGCAGTGGAGGGAAGTAGAAAATGTGCATGCAGGGAGAGGCAGCCAGGAGCCCAGTGACACACTTTTCAATGTTCACAAATTTTGCCAGGAATTGGTCCTCAGTTTTAATCCAGTAAAAAATCGTGAGAAACAAGTTCTGTCCTTGTGGCATTTTCTGGGCCCGAGACTCAAGGGTTCTCCCCATGCACAGATCACATCCAATCAGGAACCAAAAAGAGTTGTAGGCACTATGCACAATAGCAAAGACATGGAACCAACTCAAATGCCCATCAATGACAGACTGGATAAAGAAAATGTGGTACATATATACCATGGAATACTATGCAGCCCGAAAAAGGAACAAGATCATGTCCTTTGCAGGGACATGGATGAAGCTGGAAGCCATTATCCTCTGCAAACTAACACAGGAACAGAAAACCAAGTACCGCATGTTCTCACTCATAAGTGGGAGTTGAACAATGAGAACACACGGACACAGGGAGGGGAACATCACACACCAGGGCCTGTCGGTGGGGGACAAGCGGAAGGAGAGCATCAGGACCAATAGCTAACACATGCAGAGCTTAAAACCTAGGTAATGGGTTGATAGCTACAGCAAACCACCATGGCACACGTACACCTATATAACATACCTGCACGTTCTGCACATGGATCCCGGAACTTAAAATAAAATAAAAATTTTTTAAAGCTGTGGAACACACGCTAGAAAAATGCCCGGTCACCTCCAAGACACAGGGGAGCAGGCAGCCTTCCACCTTCCACCTTGGGATCATCACAGGAAGGCTTGCTACAGTCTGCAGACCCCACATCCTAGAAGTCTCGCAGCCAGCTATGTGATGATGTCCACTAGGGCTGGCAGAATCCATCCGACTGGTGGGGCTGGAGCAGAGAATGCACACTGAGCACTCACGGACTCGCTGAGAAACCTCCACCCATGGCTGCCAGGCTCTGACCCAGCAGACAAGCCTCCCCTCTCCCTTGAGAGGAAGACAATTCATGGGGAAAACAGAAATCCTCCCTCTTTATTTATTTTTTAGAGACAGGGTCTTGCTCTGTCATCCAGGCTCGAGTGCAGTGACACCATCGTAGCTCACGGCAACCTCAGTCTCCTCGCTTCAAGCCATCCTCTGCCTCAAACTCCCAAAGTGTTGGGATTACAGGCAAGCACCACCATGCCTAGCTAATTTTTTTTTAAGAGATGGGGTCTTGCTATGTTGGCCAGGCAGGTCTCAAACTCCTGGCCTCGAGTAATCCTTCTGCCTCAGACTCCCAAAGTGCTGGGATTAGAGACACGAGCCACTGTGCCCCGCCTATCCTCTCTCTTTAAAGCAAGAATGTGAATACACACAAACACACACATATACACCCACACACACACACTCACACCCATATTCCAACATAATCTCCTTTGATCTTCTCAACGGCCCCGTGAAACAGTCTGGGCAAATATTATCCCAATTAATGGGTGATAAAAGTGAGACTCGGCAAGCTCAACTAACTCAGCCAACTCAGTCCAACGAGTAACTGCAGGCCCAGGCTCCCAGGATGTCACCACTCTCTGCCTCTCTGTGTAATGGCCCTAAATAACTCCCTTATGCTCAATGCAGAGGATCGCGAAGCCAACTTGCCCCTCAACGGCAGCAGGGAGGTTTTAAATTTTTATATTTTTAAATGAGGAGATGTTTTCAATTGTTCATGCCTCTGTAAGCCTTCTCCTCTGGATGAAAAAGAATCTGGCTGGCAAGCCTGCCCTGCAGATGGCCACAGCCAAATGCCTAACAGCTTCAGTGCTGCATTTGATTGCCAGCAATGAAGAAAAACAAAGAAATCCTCAAACTGTGTAGGGGCCCACCTGGCTTCAGGACATTCTCTGGTGCCTATATTCAAGATGTGTGCGATGCCGCCTTTCAATAACTTTTAGTGCATTCTTCTCTAGGATCTTTGAAGTTTCTCTGATGGAGAAAACATTTTCTTTAGTTATTGGCTTTTGTAAAAAGCAAAATATATGAGCCTTATGATCTTCAGTCTCACGGCTCATAAATACTTGTGCAGAAGAATAGCCAGGCCCGCAAGGACTTTTCCCCGTTTTCCAGGCGAAATCAAAGAAATGTGTGGCCCAGCTACCACAGTCCCCTTCGTCAGAGGGAGAAGGGAATGTGCTGTCTTTAGGGTCTCCAGGTCCCTCCCAGAGACCAAAAAGAAGGAGGCTAAGGACAAAGCCACTTTTCCATGTCAGTAAGCTCAGGACTCATCTGAGAATCACACAGCACACAAAATTTCTTCTTCTTCTTTTTTTTTTTTTTTTTTTTTGAGACGGAGTCTCACTCTGTCGCCCAGGCTGGAGTGCAGTGGCGCGACCTCTGCTCACTGCAACCTCCACCTCCCGGGTTCAAGCGATTCTCCTGCCTCAGCCTCCCAAGTAGCCGGGATTACAGGCACCCACCACCATGCCTGGCTAATTTTTGTATTTTTAGGAGAGACGGGGTTTCACCATGTTGGCCAGGCTGGTCTTGAACTCCTGACCTCAAATGATCCACTGCCTCAGCCTCCCAAAGTGCTGGGATTACAGGCATAAGCCAGCGCACCCGGCCCAGAATTTCCTCTTAGCACATCTCCCTGCCCTTTCCTTTAGCTGAAGCACTGTCTTGCACCCAATGGCAAATGACAATGTTTCTCAAATGTCATTTCTGACCCAGCACTTTCTTTCCAGAAACCTTTCCGGGCTCCCTGCAACCCAGCCCATTGTATCAAATCAAAACTGTCTAGTCCCAGACCCAAGCGCCTACCTCTCACCTCCCTTCTCAACCTACCCACTGTGGCAGCTCCATGGGGGTCCCCTCTCACCTGACCTCCATGCCTTTGCCTAAATGCTTCCTCCTTCTGTCATACTCAGTGAATGACTCATGTCCCCAAGCCTTCCTTGTCCTGGGTCCTTCACGGTCTTCCTCCATCATGGTGTTTGTGAAAATGACATCTTTGCCTGGGGAATCAGGAAGACCTGAGTTCAAGTCCCATCTCTGCCACTTAACGGTTGTTCCAACATTTTGGATGATGTGACAATGAGAACTAAAGTCAACAGGATGACACACATGCAGCTTCGTGCCTGGCACGGAGCAGACACTTTGCCTCGTCTGGGTAAAGACACCTGTAAAAAAAAAAAAATTGACAAATTACATTAAAGAGAATTTTTGGTTTTTGTTTTTTTTGAGATGAAGTCTCACTCTGTCGCCCAGGTTGGAGTGTAATGGCACAATCTCAGCTCACTGCAACCTCTGCCTCCTGGGTTCAAGTGATTCTCCTGCCTCAGCCTCCTGAGTAGCTGGGAATACAGGCCCACACCACCACGCCCGACTAATTTTTTGTATTTTTAGTAGAGACGGCGTTTCACCACATTGATCAGACTGGTCTCAAAAAGACGGGGTTTCACATGCTGATCAGGCTGGTCTCAAACTCCTGACCTCATGATCTGCCCTCTTCAGCCTCTCAAAATGCTGGGATTACAGTCCTGAGCCACCAAACCTGCCTAAACAGAGTTTAATTAGGCAAAGAACGATTGCAAATCCAGCAGCTCCCCTGAGCAGCCATGTGGCGGGAAAAGATTTATGGACAGAAAAAGGAAAGTAAGGTCTGGAAAACGGAAGTGAGGGGCAGAAACAGCTGATTGGTTACAGCTCGGGGTTTGCCCTGTTGGAACCTGGTTTGAACAGGTGGCTGCCTCTGACTGGCTGAAACTCAGTGATTGGAAAAGAATAAGTGTCTGTTTACACATCCAAGTATGTTAGTTCACTGTAGACGGAGAAACCTTTAGGTCAGGGATGTCGAATCTTTTGGCTTCACTCGGTCACATTGAAAGAAGAAGGATTTTCTTGGGCCACACATAAAATACATTAATACTAACAATAGGTAATGAGCTAAAAAAAATTTAAAATTGCAAAAAAAAAAAAAACCTCATAATGTTTTAAGACAGTCTATGAATTTGTGTTGGGCCACATTCAAAGCCATCCTGGGCTTCCTAGGACCTGCGGGCCACACGGTGGGCAAGTTTGCTTTACGCAGAACTTAAAATATGTCAGGAGGAACCCGAAGCAGTGGTTCATGCCTATAACCCTAAAACTTTGGGAGGCCGGGGCAAGCAGATCACTTGAGCTAAAGAGTTTGAGACCAGCCTGGCCAACATGGCAAGACCCTGTCTCTACTAAAAATACAAAAATGAGCTGGGCGTGGTGGCAGGCACCTGTAATCCCAGCTACTCTGGAGGCTGAGGTAGGAAAATCGCTTGAACCCGGGAGGCAGGGGTGGCAGAGAGCCAAGACTGTGCCATTGCACTCCAGCCTGGGGGACAGTGTAAGACTCTGTCTTAAAAAAAAAAAAAAAAAAAGCTGTCAGAGGGCTAAACTTAAGATACCCAAGCACTTTCAACTACGCAGCTGGAGAGAGTCAAAGAATTAGAGTCCTAGGTGCATTGACGGAAAGCCTCTTCCTTTCAATAAGACACTTAAATGCATGTAATGCATGTATTGCTAAGATTCCCAAGCAAGGCCTTTTCCCAAGGATCCTGTCCTAACTTACCTGACATTTCCCATTATCCCTTTCTTTCTTCCTATTGAGACTACCGAACTGGGGATTTGGTGTGCTTTCTTGCCGATTCTTTCCTGGTCGAGTCTTCACTTCTTTTGCGTTCCCCATGGGCTGCTAATCCTCATCTTAAAACAGGGCAGTTTACATCAGGGCACACAGGACCAAGGTCATGCTGATCAGAGAGGAGGAAGAAGAACGGAATAGTGTGAGCAGGTATTAGGGCAGACCCAGGATTCCGGAACCTCATCACAGAGGTTGGTCTCGGTGGTGGAGCAGCCCGAGAGCTAGGATCCAAAAAACCATCAGGAAGCCTGACTTGTCCCCAGTGGGGCCATGCCATCTGGCAGGATAGCAGGGCCCAGGGATAATCCTTGCTTGGAAAAACAAGCAAATGCAGAAACAAATGAATAGATTGCCAAGTTCTGGATCTTCCAGAGGACAGTAGCCACTTCCTGCTTCTGAACAACACAGGGATACACTCAAGGACCCAGATGTTACCGAGGTGCTTTAAAAAGTGAAGGACCGGGCCAGGCATGGTGGCTTACGCCTGTAATCCCAGCACTTTGGGAGGCCGAGGCAGGTGGATTAGCTGAGGTCAAGAGTCCGAGACCAGCCTAACCCAATACGGTGAAACTCTGTCTCTATTGAAAATACAAAAGTTAGCCAGGTGTGATGGCGTGCGCCTGTAATCCCAGCTACTCGAGAGGTACTTGAACCCGTGACATGGGTGGAGGTTGCAGTGAGCTGAGATTGTGCCACTGCACTCCAGCCTAGGTGACATAGTGAAACTCTGTCTCAAAAGAAAGAAAGAGAGGAAGAGAGGAAGGAAGGAAGGAAGGAAGGAAGGAAGGAAGGAAGGAAGAAGGAAGGAAGGAAGAGAGGGAGGGAGGGAGGGAGGGAAGGAAGAGACTGGTTTGTTAAATGACCATCTCCCTGAAAATGTACAGCTGGAAGTGGTCTCACTTGCTGGACAGACTCAGGGGATAATGGAGTTAGGAGAGTGGCAGAGTAAGGGTGACAGCCACAAGCAACCTCATACGAAAAAATTTCAAAATCACTGATCATTAGAGAAATGTAAATCAAAACCACAATGAGATACCATCTCACACCAGTCAGAACAGCTATTAATAAAAAGTCAAAAAATAACAGATACTGGTGAGGTTGTGGAGAAAAAGGAAAGCTTATACACTGTTGGCGAAAGAGTGTAAATTACTTCAACCATTGTGGAAAGCAGTGTGGTGATTCCTCAAAGACCTAAAGACAGAAATACTATTTGACCCAGCAATCTCATTACTAGGTACATACCCAAAGGAATAGAAATTGTTCTACCATAAAGACACACGCACACATACGTTCATTGCAGCACTATTCACAATAGCAAAGACATGGCATCAATCCATCAATAATAGACTGGATAAAGCAAATGTGGTACATATACATCATGGAATACTATGCAACCATAAAATAGAATGAGATCTTGTCCTTTGCAGGAACATGGAAGGAGCGGGAGGCCATTATCCTTAGCAAACTAACACAAGAACAGAAAACCAAATACTGCATGTTCTCACTTATAAGTGGGAGCTAAAGGATGAGAACACATGGACATATGAAGGGGAAAAACACACACTGACGCCTACTGGAGGGTGGAGGGTGGGAGGAGGGAGAGGATCGGGAAAAACAACTAATGTATACTAGGCTTAATACCTGGGTGATGAAATACGCTGTGCAACAAACCCCCACAACACAAGTTTACCTATGTAACAAATCTGCACTTGTACCCCTAAACTTAAAATAAAAGTTAAAAAAAATAAAAAAGAGTAACAGCTATGAAGGGCACCTCGAAGAGAAGCCAAGAAGCTAGGAGATAAAGATTCTCCGCACTCCACCAGGAGCCCACAGTCCATGTGACCAGCTCCATGGGGTGCAGCAAGCTCAGACCCTGTGGGATGAGGCTGGTGTTGGTGTTCAAAGGATGCACAGTGTAGTTAGGGGCTTGTCTTACTCAGCCCAGGCTGCCCTAACAAAATACCACAGGCTGCCTGATTTGTAAATTTCCAGATTGGGTGGCTGAAACAACAGTCATTCATTTCTCATAGCTGTGGAGGCTAGGAAGTTCAAGTTCAGTGGTCATTGTTGGGTTCAGGTGAAAACTCTCTTCCTGGCTTTATAGATGGCCACCTTCTCACTGTGTCCTCATATGGCAGAGAGAGAAGGCTCTGGGTCTCTTCCTCTTCTTATAAGGACACTAATTCCATCATGGGAGCCCCACCCTCATGACCTCATCTGAACCTAAGGTCTTCCGAAAGGTCTATGTGCAAATGCCATGACATTGGGAGTTAGGGCTTCCATATATGTGTTTAAAAGGAACATAAACCTGCAGTCCATAACAAGGGTTAAACAGGGAGCCGATGTTCAAAAATCATCCAGAATTAGCAACATCCATAGGACAACCTAGTTTTAGACTACTCCATTGGCAGGGAAGGTGTTTGCAATGTACTGTGTAGACCAGTTTAGCAGATGGTGGTAGCTGAAGGGGTTTTTTGTTTGTTTGTTTGTTGTTTGTTTGTTTGTTTTGAGATGGAGTCTCACTTTGCCACCCAGGCTGGAGTGCAGTGGCACGATCTCAGCTCACTGCAAGCTCCACCTCCCAGGTTTGTGCCATTCTCCTGCCTCAGCCTCCC
Source organism: Trachypithecus francoisi (assembly GCF_009764315.1). Classification (NCBI taxonomy): domain Eukaryota; kingdom Metazoa; phylum Chordata; class Mammalia; order Primates; family Cercopithecidae; genus Trachypithecus; species Trachypithecus francoisi. The sequence continues at coordinate 120,489,701 of NW_022681469.1, read as the reverse complement.
GAGTAGCTGGGACTACAGGCGCCCGCCACCACGCCCAGCTAATTTTTTTGTATTTTTAGTAGAGACAGGGTTTCACTGTGTTAGCCAGGATGGTCTCGATCTCCTGACTTCATGATCCACCCACCTCGGCTTACCAAAGTGCTGAGTTTACAGGCGTGAGCCACCGCACCTGGCTCAGGGTGTTTTTTAATTATGCTCTCTTCTGATAATAGAATATATCCTGCTTTCAAAGATGCATCCATGAGGCCAGGCACAGTGGCTCACACCTGTAATCTCAGCACTTTCAGAGGCTGGGGTGGGTGGATCACTTGAGGTCAGGAGTTCAAGACCAGCCTGGCCAACATGGTGAAATGCCATCTCTACTAGAAAAAAAAAAAAAAATTAGCTGGGCATAGCGGCAGTCACCTGTAATCCCAGCTACTTGGGAAGCTGAGGCAGGAGAATCACTTGAACCCAGGAGGTGGAGATTACAGTGAACAGACAGCCTGGGTGACAGAGAGAAACTCCATTTCAAAAAAAAAAAAAAAAGAAGCACCCAGATGGGACAGATCCCATCTGCATATTTAGGGAGAGTTATGAGATTTGGATCTGTAAAATTAGACTACTCCATCCCTATAATTGCTCCTATAATTGGTTGGTGGAGGGTCACATGGACCAAGCTGAACCAATGAGAGCCATTCCTGGGACTTTGGCTAGAGCTGTTCGTAGGGGTGGTGGGGTGTATTAGTCCTTTCCCACATTGCTATAAATATCTGAGCCTGGATAGTTTATAAAGAAAAGAGGTTCACAGTTCTGCAGGCTGTGCAGGAAACATGTTTCTGGCATCTGCTCAGTTTCCAGGAGGTCTCAGTAAACTTACAATCATGGTGGAAGTCAAAGGGGGAGCCATCATGTCACACGGCTGGAGTAGCCAGGTTGGGAGGAGAAGGTGCTACACACTTTTAAACAACCGGATCTCATGAAAAGTCACTCACTATCACAAGAATAGCACCAAGGGTGGTGCCAACCCATTCATGAGAAACCCAATCCTGTGATCCAGTCACCTCCCACCAGGCCTCACCTCCAGCACTGGCAATTACATTTCAACATGAGATTAGGGTGGGGACGCAGATCTAAACCATATCAAGCGGGGAGTGCTCTCTTTCACCAGGATTACTCAGCTTCAAGGACAATGTAGGTCAATAGCTGTTGGAGGTCATTCTTGCCAACGCATGGGGAGAAAGTCTGTCTGAGAATGAAAACCACCCAGAGAAAAAGAACCAGGAAATGAAAAAGAAAGTCCTAATGATTAGTCGATGAAACCCTAGATCGAACCGTACCTGAAAACCGTATTCCTCTCCCTTGAGCTTCCCTAGGGCATGAGCCAGTCACTGTCTCTCTTTCTTTCAATTCAGGTCTCCATGACTTATAACCAAAATCGTTCTGACGCACACCACATGTGACTCATTGCCTCAGGAATGGGCTGAGGTCCAATCTTCTGGTGTCTTGCCTTCATTCCTGGGTGCTAAGCAGGACTGGGACGGACAGGGGCCATGTCTGGAGAGCAGCAATGCACAGAAGTCCCAGCCCCACAAAAGCAAGATGAAAAGCTCATGGCACCTCCCAGGGTACACCCTCTTGGCACAATTTTTAAAACACCCAGAATTTGGCACCAGGCAGACTGTATTCAAGTCTTCATCCTTCCATTTACCAGCTGTATGACCTGAGCTGGCTATTTCATCACTCTGGGCCTTCATTTCTCCATCTTTAAAATAAAAAAAAAATAAAAAAATAAAAAAATAAAAAAATAAAAAAAAAAACAATGGTAACAACATCTACCTCGCAGGCTTTTTCTGAAGTTTTAATGAGTTTGGGAATATAAAGGACTTGATCCCATGTCTGGCACACGGCAGGTGTTTGATAAATGGCAGCAATTTCCTGTCACTGTGGTAAACCTGTCCTTGCATGCTCAGCATGGGGAACAGGGACAGCATAGATTATTGAAATGTTACCTAAGACCCTCAAAAGAGCATTTCCATCTTTCCCCAGGTCTCTGTTGTGTTTTTTTTTTTTTTTTCCTTTTTTAATCAAAGCTGCTAACTGTCAATCAAATCACCCAAAGAGATAGGAAAGGAGGAGAAACACCACAGGGTTGGAGCCTCTGGGTGGGGAGGACTGGACCCAAGGTGGCATCCACAGCCACCAGCTTCTCTTTTTCGTGGTGGAGAATTGGGCATCGGAGACTCTGCCTCATCCCCGAAGTGAGTCCTTACTCTTTGCATGTGACACTTGCAAAGTCTGCGTGTCACCTCCGGCCCTCCTATGCCACCCTGTCCCATCCTGTCCTGTGTGGAAGTTTCTTTTGGAGGGCGCTGGTCTGGACAAGCCTTGCTTCTCCAAGCAGAGTCTATATCTCAGCTCCGATCTAGTGCAGAGGCAGCATGGAATAGCAGCACCCAGCCTTGGTGAGGAATCTGGAAATCCAAGTTCTACACTGGGGGCAGGTGGCACCTTTCACCACCACCTTTCACACCAACTACTCTTGGGTGGACCTCACTTTCCCCATCTGTAAACTGGGAATGCAAACCAGATGGTCTCGAAGGTCCTTTCCTGCTAGGAGCCTTTGTGTCTGTGAGTTTACAGAGACCAGCCTTAATTAGCACTCTCTCTACTTTGTTTCAAAATAATAGTCCTTCCTCATCCTTCCGCGGACGCTTCCTCAGTGAACTCCAGGTCACATCCTGTTGTTAGAGGTAAGTTCATATCAAAGCATAATTTTGTCCTCCTGCAGCCAGTATTCAGGTGTGTTCAGGGATGGGGAGATTACTGGGTGGCATGGTTCTCAGACCCACAGCATCCGCATCACCTGGGAACCCATTAGAGATGCGATTCTGGCCACCTGTAATCCTATCACTTTGGGAGGCCAAGGCAGGAAGATCACTTGAGGCCAGGAGTTTAAGACCAACCTGGGCAACAAAGCAAGATCCAGTCTCTACAAAATAAAAATGTTAAAAACAACAACAAAAAAAGCTAGCCAGGTGTGGCGGTGCATGTCTGTAGTTCCAGCTGCTCAGGAGGCCCAAGCGGGAGAATTACTTGAGCCCGGGAATTTGAGGCTGCAGTGAGCCATGATCATTCCAGCTACACTGGGCAACAGAGTAAGATCCCATCTCCAAATAAAAAATAAAAATGTAAACTAAAAAAAAAGGAGAGATGCAAATTCTCAGACCCTGCTTCAGATCTCCTGGGGATGGAGCTCAGGAGTCTGTGTTTTTGTTGTTGTTGTTGTTGTTGTTGTTGTTTGTTTCATTTTGTTTTGAAACGGAGTTTCCCTCTTATTGCCCAGGCTGGAGTACAATGGCGCGATCTCAGCTCACCGCAACCTCCGCCTTCTGGGTTCAAGTGATTCTCCTGCCTCAGCCTCCCAAGTAGCTGGGATTACAGACATACACCACCAGGCCAGGCTAATTTTGTATTTTTAGTAGAAATGGGGTTTCTCCATCTTGGTCAGGTTGGTCTCGAACCCCCAACCTCAGGTGATCCACCCATCTCAGCCTCCCAAAGTGCTGGGATTACAGGCGTGAGCCACCGCACCTGGCCCGAGTCTGCGTTTTAAGAAGGCTTCTAGGTGATTCTGATACGTGCTAAAGTTTTAGAATCACTAGAAAGTCTAGAGCTGTACTGTCCAATAAGACAGCCACTGTGTGTGGCTATTTAAATTTAAATTAGTAAAAAGTAAACAAAACTTGAAAGTCAGCTCCTCAGCCTCAATAGCCTCATCTCAAGTGCTTCATAGCCCCATGTGGCTAGCGGCTACCATATTGGACAGGGCAGAAATGGAATATTTCCATCATTGTGGATTGTTCTTTTGGGTAGCACTGGTCTAAACAAGCCTTGCTTCTCCAAGTGGGGTCTGTAGACAACAGCTTTGGCCTCACTAGGAGCTTGTTGAAAATGCAGACTCTCCCACGTTATGCTAGACCTGCTGAATAAGAAGCTACAACTTAATAAGATTCCCAGGTGACTGGAATGCATCTTCAAGTATGAGAATGGCCAAGTATGGTGGCTCATGCCTGTAATCCCAGCATTTTAGGAGGCAGAGGCAGGAGGGTTGCTTGAGACCAGGAATTTGAAATCAGCCCGGGCAACATAGCGAGACCTCGTCTCTACAAACAATTTTTAAATTAGCCGGGTGTGGTGGCATGCACGTGTAGTCCCAGCGACTCGAGAGGCTGAGGCAGGAGGATCCCTTGAGCCCAGGAGATGGAGGCTGCAGGGAGCTATGATGGTGCCACTGTACTCCAGCCTGAGCAATAGAGCCTGTCTCTAAAATTTAAGATTAAAAAACTCTGAGAAGCAATAGGTTCAACTATTCAGACAGAACTGGAATGATTTCCCTAACACTGCTAACATAGAGTATAACAATGTAATATTTGCCACGATGTTATGAGAGGCCACCAGCGTTAGGACACAACACTACAGCCTCTACAAAACCCAACATTGCAATGATGGCACACCCAAACAACACAATTTCCAGGCAGCTCAACGTTACAATCAACGTTAAGTCACAGGCATCGCGGCCTTCATAAATGACAACCACGTCGCTATGACCATGCAAACAAGGTCACGGCCACCTACGACACACCACAGCCATTGCCAGAACTACATTATTGCTTTATGCATGCTAGCATCCTCTTGTCCACTACCCCATGACTGGGGGTCCACAATGGACTTGGGAAAGAGGGCTTATCCAGGAACCTATACTATAGGACTCAGTCCCACAAAGCACTCAGTGGCCGTGGGGTTTGTGAAGGCTGTCTGTGGTCTCTGATTCCCAAGGATGCTGAAATTGACATTGAGAATCAGGCTCCCTGTGTTGCCATGGAAAGTCTCCTTGTCAACTATTCCCAAGCCCAGAATGAGACTTCACTGTTCATCTCAGAGGAGAGGCACCTACCAGCTTCTTATCCATACCTGTGGAGGAGAGACTGTGGCCCTCCAGCCAGGAACTGCTGGTCATCCGGAAAATCCACTTTGATGAGAACATCCTACTGGCAAGACCGTCTCCAGGTTGCCAGACCACAAGATGATTAGTCGGTCTCAGGGAGGCTCCTAAAAGGGGTGTTAATGGCTCAGACAAATGGAGAGCAATGACGATTTTTACAAGGCCACTAATAAAATAGAAGCAATGTTGTGGTTTGTTTGATTTTACCTGCTCTCATGGCCTCTTAGCCTCACCCTCAAATATGGCCCGTTGTGAAGATAATAGCATCAATTAACCCCAACCTAATAGCTGTGATTAGACCAGGACTCTTCTGGAGCTAGTAGCTGGTAGGTTTGCAGGGATAGGCGGGCAGCTTTCAGAGGGTCCTGCTACTAGCCGATGCTCATGAGGCTGCCGGTCTCAAAATAGTAATTATAAGTTGCCCTGGACCATGACCCCAAACTATAAGCTCCACTCCTGGCCAGGCGTGGTGGCTTATGCCTATAATCCTAGCACTTTGGGAGGCTGAGGTGGGAGGATTGATTGAGGCCAGGAGTTCAAGACCAGCGTGGGCAACACAGCCAGCCATCATCTCTATCAAAAAAATAACATATATACAAAAATTAGCGGGGCATGGTGGTGTGCACATGTAGTCCCAGCTACGCGGAAGGCTTATGAGGAGAATCGCTTGAGCCCAGGAATTGGAGGCTGCAGTGAGCTAGGATCACACCTCTGCCCTCCAGCCTGGGTGATAGAGCAAGACCTTGTCTCTAAAAAATAAATAAATAAATAAAAGCTCAGATAGATCCCAAAGCCTGCATTCCTGTTTTGCTGACACATGAACAAAACCAAAGATGTCCCCCATCCTCAAGTGACCCCTGCATGGAATCCACCGTGTCTTTTGCTCAGCTCCAGCCTGGCAATTAAAGGCAACGTCAGGACATGCACAGGACTCTAGAAAGTACGCTGGGCTGGAAGTCAAGAAAGAGGAATCCGAGGGCCGGCCCAACTGCTTGCTAAGCCTCAGTTTTCTCACCTAGAAGAAATGGGAGGGGGATAATGACGTTCTGCCGTAATGGCTATATCATGAATCACTCCAGACTGAGCAACGTAAAACACCCATTTCTTAGGCTCACAGATTCTGTGGTGAAGACAGAGCAGAAGGGGAATGGCTTATACCTGCCTCATGGTGTCTGGGGCCTTAGCTGGAGGATTTCAACAGCTGAGGCTAAAACAGCTAGGGCTTCTCCAGCAGATTGCCCTGTCTCTACATGGTCTCCCCTTGTGACCCCTTCTGCACGGAGGCTTCTTAGTGTTTCAAAGACATGCGTCCTGAGAGAGAGACCGAGGAATCTTCGCCACCTTAGGTGACACAGCCTCAGAAATCACACTGTGGCTGGGCACAGTAGCTCACGCCTGTAATCCCAGCACTTTGGGAGGCCAAAGTGGGTGGATCACCTGAGGTCATGAGTTTGAGACCAGCCTGGCCCACATGGTGAAAATCCGTCTCTACTAAAAAAATACAAAAAAAAAGAAAAAAATAGCCGAGCATGGCGGTATGTGTCTGTAATCCCAGCTACTCGGGAGGCTGAGGCATGGGAATCGCTTGAACCCGGGAGGTGTAGGTTGCAGTGAGCCGAGATTGCACTACTGCACTCCAGCCTGGGCAACAGAGTAAGACTCTGTCTCCAAAAAAAGAGAAAAAAAAAAGAAAAGAAAAGAGATCACACTGCATTCCTTTTGCAGCTTTCTATTAACTAGGCCATTAAAAAGTCCATCCAGGCCAGGTGCAGTGGCTCGTGCCTGTAATCTCAGCACTTTAGGAGGCAGAGGCAGGTGGATCACTTGAGCTCAGGAGTTCCAGACCAGTCTGAGCAACATGATGAAACCCTGTCTCTACAAAACATAGTAATAATAATAATAATACAAAAATTAGCCAGAAGTGGTGGCACATGCCTGTAGTCCCAGCTACTCAGGAGACTGAAGTAGGAGGATCACTTGAGCCTGGGAGGTCCAGGCTGCAGTGAGCTGTGATCGTGCCACTGCACTTCAGTCTGAGCAACAGAGTGAAAGCCTGTCTTAAGGGAAAAAAAAAAAAAAAAAAAGCCCATTGATATTCAAGGAAAGAAATGTAGACCCCCACCTCTCAATACAGAATGTCAATGTCACGTCGTAAGAAGAGCATGGGATGGGGTAAGATCAGTGTGGCCATTTTTGGAAAATACAATCTGCCCCGATAATATCTTCCTTAAAGAACCCGTGCAAGGATTAAGTGCCGTGTGGCTGTCAACTCACTCAGTTGATGTAAAGTGTTGCCCTCACATAGCCCGTCTAGTTGGAAGAGGTAGTGTGTACCTAAATCATTCTAATTCAAGAAAGCACGTGAAAGAGATGAGTTGCTACAGACAAGAGATTAATAAGGATGTAATGGAATTAGGAAGAATGAACAGGTGGACAGCCGGGATGAATGAGAGAAAGTCCTTTGCAAATAGTCAAGGGCTGGTATTTCAGTGATTGGGATAATGATGGCTCTAATCTGGAGAGAAATATAGGAAGACACATGAATTGCCCACTTTTTTTCTCTTGGGAAAAAAAAATCGCTTCCCCATTCCAAATCTAAGATGCATTTTTTCCATTCAATCAATCATTCATCCAACAACTATTAACGGAGGGTCTAGTACCTGCCAGGCATGATGGAAAACTGGAAGTTGAACAAGACTTGGTGTCGGCTCTCAAGGAGAGATGAAATACACATTTTAAATGACCGGTCCAATGTGGGTACGGATGGAGAAAGCTGGCAAATGACACACGTATACGCTGCACCCCACTGCACCCTGCTATTTTTCCCAGGTTGAATTCGACTCTGGAAAACGAACGCCCACCAACTAGGGCTCTTGTCCTTGCTCAACCTCCACCAGAGAAGGACGCTAGTCCCCAGCCACAGCTCGGTTGCCCTGCAGTTTCCTTTTCCTGCTCCTTTTTGGCCCTTCTCTAGCTCCTGCCCTTCCTCCAGGGCTGGCCTCCGCGGTCACAATCCCTGGGTCCGCCTCCAGTCCTTGCTCCCCCACCCAATCGGGGTTAACATTTTCTAATGTTCCCTGCAGGGTTTGAAGTACAGCTGTTACTGCCATTTGGAAATTTAAAAAAAAAAAAAAAAAAAAAAAAAGCTCAGCTCCTTCTTGGAAACACCCACAGTGCCATCCTCTGGCGAAAGACGGGAATTCCACCGGCTGCAACCTTCACGCTGCAGTTAGGTAAGGATGGCCTTTAAATGTCTCCTTGGAGACACTCGCAAAGAACTCCCCCGTTCCGCATATGACCTCCCTATCTCCCGCAGCAGGAGTCTGGAGGTTGGTCCTGCTTCCCATGTGGAAATTCTAGGAACTGAAAGCAAGTCGCCTCAAGGGAAAAAGGAGCAAGCGATGTTCCAGCCCCAGGATATGAGAATGAAACTCTGCATCCTCTATTCTGGTCAGCAGATGAGAGATTGTTTGTTCATTTGTTTGTTTGTTTGTTTGTTTGTTTAGACAGAGCCTCACTGTCACCCAGGCTGGAGTGCAGTGGCGCAATCACAGCTCACTGCAACCTCCACCTTCCGGGTTCAAGTGATTCTCCTGCCTGCTTCAGCCTCCTGAGTAGCTGAGATCACAGGCATGCACCAGCATGCCTAATTTTTGTAATTTTAGTAAAGATGGGGTTTCACCATGTTGCCCAGGCTGGTCTCGGACTCCTGAGCTCAGGCAATCTGCCCGCCTTGGCCTCCCAAAGTGCTGGGATTACGGATGTGAGCCACTGCGCCCGGCCAGCAGGTGAATTTATTCTGCAAAATAAGAGCGGGGTGAGTTGAGGGACTCTCCCCAGACATGGGTTCATTGGCAGGGGAGTGATGCTTGGAGAGACAAAAAGGCAGTGAGGCCAGTACCCGGATTGGAACTCAGTCTGCATTGGAGCTTTCTGCCCAAGAAAAAAAAATGAATTAAGAAACCTTAGGCCTCCCAAAGGCCAAGAAGGGAGGATAACTTGAGGCCAGGAGTTCAAGACCAACCTGGGCAACATAGCAAGACCCCATCTTTAGTTAAAAAAACAACAACAACAGATGTTTACATGTAGGTCATACTTGTTTATATCTAGTATTTTCTCCATAAGTAAATTTAGATTCACCTATTCATTTGTCTAGATTCATTTGTTCCTTCAACAATAGTTTTTGGTGCCTGGCACTAACCTCAGTGCTAAGAATACCAAATACACAAAAGCTCCTGCATTTGTGGAGGAAAAGGAGACACAGAATAAATAAAATATGTAAGTAAACTACATAGGATATTAAGAAGGTGCTAAGTAAAACAGCCACAGCTACAGCCACAAAAAGCAACAAGGAGTGATGGGGTGGTGACGGGGGAAGACCTGGAGATGGTGAGGAATAACCTTTGGTTTCCAGAGGAGAGAGGGAACTCCAGGCAGAGGCAACAGCCAGCACTAAGTCCCTGAGATGGGAGGGTGCTCGCCATGCTTGAGAAACCATCAAGGCGCCAATATGGCGGCAAGAGAGCAAGTGAGAAGAGTAGATGAAGAAGACGCAGAGCGATCTCTGGGTCCAGATTCTATAGGAACTTGCAGGCTATTGCAGATGTTGACTTTTCCTCTGATGAAAGGGGACCCTTGCAGGGTTTTGAAGACCTGGTCTGACTTCTATGTTAACCTCTGCACACATTCTGCAGCACATTGAGGATGAAAGGAAGGGCACAGTGGCAGAAATGGTAGAACAGTTGGGAGGGTGTTGCAGTAATCTAAGCAAAAAGAAGAGTGTGGATTGGACCAGGGTGCAGTGTGGGTGGTGAGAAACAGCTGGATTCAGGACACAGTAGTCCCTGATTTCAATGACCTGCAGTCAACTGTTATCCGAAAATAGTAAATGGAAAATTCCAGAAGTCAACAATTCATAAGTTTCAAATTACATGCTGTTCCAAGTGGCGTGATGAACTCCCTCAGCATTCTGCTCTGCCCCACCCAAGATGTGAATCAACCTTTTGTCCAGTGGATCTACGCTGTCTACACCACCCACCCAATAGTTACTTAGTAGCTGTCTCAGTTATCAGATGGACTGTCAAGTTACCACAGCGTGGGTGTTCAAGGTCAATAGCAACCTAATGTTATGTCATGATACCTGAATCATCCACCTCACTTCATCTCAAGATATAGGCATTTTATCATCTGGTATCATCACAAGAAGGAAAGGTGGCTGGGCGCGGTGGCTCACGCCTGTAATCCCAGCACTTTGGGTGGCCAAGGTGGGTGGATCATGAGGTCAGGAGATCGAGACCATCCTGGCTAACACAGTGAAATCCCGTCTCTACTAAAAATACAAAAAATTAGCTGGGCATGGTGGCAGGCGCCTGTAGTCCCAGCTACTCGGGAGGCTGAGGCAGAAGAATGGTGTGAACTCGGGAGGCGGAGCTTGCAGTGAGCTGAGATCGTGCCACTGCACTCCAGCTTGGGCGACAGAGCAAGACTCTGTCTCAAAAAAAAAAGAAGAAGAAGGAAAGGTACAGTACAATAAGAGATTTCATGAGCGAGAGAGATCACATTCACGTTACTTTTACTAAAGTGTATTATTATAAGTTGGGTGTAGTGGCTCACACCTGTAATCCTAACACTTTTAGGAGGCCAATGAGGGTGGATTGCTTCAGCCCAGGAGTTAGAGACCAGCCTGGGCAACATAGTGAGACCCTCATCTCTACGAAAAATTTAAAAATAGCCAAGTATGATAGCATGTGCCTGAAGTTCCCAGCTATTTAGGAGGCTGAGGTGGGAGGATCACTTGAGCCCAGGAGGTGGAGGTTACAGTGAGCAGTCGTGGCACCACTGCACTCCAGCCTTGGTGATAGAGTGAGACACTGTCTCCAAAGACCAAAGAAAAGGATATTATTATAATTGTTCTGTTTCCTCATTATTGTTGCTAATCTCTTACTGTGCCTAATTTATAAATTAAACTCTATCATACGCATCTAGGAACAAGCATAGTATCGATAGGATTCAACACTACCCACAGTTTCAAGCATCCGCTGGGGGTCTTGGAAGTTATCCCCCATGGATAAGCAGGAAATACCGCATGCTGTGATGGTGAAACCAAGTATGGATAATGCTGTAAGGTCAGATGTGCTGCAAACAGAAAGAAGGTAGCCAAGGAGGACTCCAAGGTTTTTAGACTGAGCAGCTGCAAGGCCTCCATTGCCATTAAGTGAAATGAGGATGGCTGCAGGAGGAGTAGGTTTGGGAGAAAGATAAAAAGTCCAACACTGAAGCTTTAGCATCTCCAGCAGATGCCAATGTCACTATGCAGAACCACTCGATTGGAGTGTCTTCCCCCATTCGGGCACTACGTAAACACTGGCCAGGAAGATATGGTGCTGACTGGTTTCAAAAGGTTAGGCTGGGGTGTAGTGGCTTACGGCTGTAATCCCAGTACTTTGGGAGGCCAAGGTGGAAGGATCTCTTGAGCTCAGGAGTTCGAGACCAGCCCGGGCAACATAGAGAGACCCTCTCTCTACAAAAATTTAAAAATTAGCCAGGTGTCGTGGTGCATGCTTGTGGTCCCAGCTACTTGGAGGCTGAGGTAGAAGGATCGCTTGGGCCTGGAGGCTCGAGGCTGCAATGAGCCATGATCACACCACTGTCCTCCAGCCTGGGAGACAGAGCAAGACCCTATCAAAAAAAAAAAAAGGGAGAAAGAAAGAGAGAGAGAGGGAGGGAGGGAGGGTGGGACGGAGGGAGGGAGGGAAGGAAGGAAGGAAGGGGAAGAAAGGCTGTATGGGATAAGAAAACAGGCCACCCTGCAAAGGCTAGCCAGGAGTTGAAGCTCTGATGGGGAGAAGGTTGTGTAATGTCGGCAAGTTCAGACATAGCAGGAGAAAAGGCCAGGAAGCCAAGACTAGGGGCAGCTTCAGAAACATCCCATGGTCCCCTAGAAAGGATAAAAGTCACCGAAGATCCAAAGGCAAAGAAGAGTAGGTTTGAGGAGCACATTAGATGGGGCTTGTATGATGCATATTTTGGAATGCTTGCCCCAGCCAGGCCTCCTTCTCAATGAGTCTTTCCTCACCCAAAGTCCCTGACACTCTAAATGTGTTTTAGTCCAGGAGGCCTAACGTCTACCCACCTTCATTCCATCTACCTCCCAATGGACACAGCCAATGGAATCAGAAGTGTGGTGGATACTGACACAAGGTCTGCAAATCCTTGGTATGTCAAAGACCCATCAAATTCCCTCCTGAAATTCTGAAATAAGAGACAAAGACATTAGATGATCAATGGCAGGCACCAGAATGGAAACGTTATCAAGTAGAGAGAGAACACGATGAGCAGCCTGGGGGGACATAGGCAAGAGAGAGTACACAGAGGAATATGAATGAGAAAGAGGAATTGGACAGACACAAAGATGAGAAGAAATGAGAGTGCTCACCTCACACCTAATAGATGGAGACAGAGGCCTCAGTCCTTGGCTCTCCCAATCTCTATATTCAATGCCACCATGTTGCACAACTCCAGAGATCACTATGTACCTCATAGTCCATGCAAACAATACCTTTGGAATTGTGCAGTGCACAGCCTGTGCAACTGAACATGGCAGTTCTGTCTCTAGCTATATTTTATTCCTGTGATCATGACATTGCCTATTGTGTCTTCATAGTAATCCTTTTCTATGAGCTAGCATGGTGGGTTTCTGTTTCTTTCCAGCAAAAGAGTTCTGACCAAGCACAGGCTCAGTAGGCAAAGACCATTATGCTGGATTCCTAATCCCTTGATCGATTGGATCTAAGATCATTAGTATCTCTGTGTTTTAGATTTCCAGGAAGTGTCATTCACCTAGGGACACTGGACCTAACTGTTTGAGGACCTAAAAAGCAAGTAGACATAATCTGCAACTGCTGGGAGAACTGGCCATCTTCTTCTTTAATGGAATTTGTGATCACGGTTTCTTTGGTATGTTTGCAGTGTCTTGGCACATAGACCTATAAAGATAAGACTAAGAGAGATCGTGGCCAGAAACACTGGGAAACTAGTCTGGTAAAGACCTGAGTTTTACCCAGGTTAGGAAATTCTGATTCAGTGCTGAGTGGCTGGCGGATCCCATATCCGAGATTGCCTAATACCTGCATAAAATTCTCATCCCTCTTAAGCAAATTCCGCTATATGCATATCGCCTCTTCTCTGGTCCCCACCATCTTTGCCTGGAAGAAAAGCACATAATACACAAGAAAGCCTATAGACACCTAAGCAGAGAGAGACAGGTGATCAAGGATGTTTGAAAATCATTTTCCTGGCCAGGCACCCTGGCTCACATCTGTAATCTCAGCACTTTGGGAGGCCAAGGCGGGCAGATAGCTTCAGCTCAGGAGTTCAAGACCAGCCTGCGCAACATGGCAAAACCCTGTCTCTATCAAAAACTACAAAAAATTAACTGGGCATGGTGGCACACACCTGTGATCCCAGCTATTCGGGAGGCTGAAGTGGGAAGTTGTCTTCAGCTCGGGAAGCGGGAAGCAGGAAGTGGAGGTTGAAGTGAGCTGAGATTGCATCACTGCACTCCATCCTGGGCAACAGAGTAAGACCCTGTCTTTAAAAAAGAAAGAAGAGAAACTTATTTTCCTCTTCCCATCTTCTTCCCTCTCCAGCTGTCTGGAGTCTGAGGTCCCCTGCACTTAAATCTCTAATTTATCTATGTGGTAGCTCATGAAAAGAAATTTTTAACAGCAAGCCTGTTAAAAATGAATGAATATACATTCATATTTCATGCACCTTCCTATGTCAGACAAAGTACATTCCTCAAAAGAAATTCCTCCACTTATTCTAAGCACATTGCAAAGCCCACTCTTTGCATATGCGTTGGTTTTGTGACTATCAGAGTCTCCTCCCCCCACCCCAGGCTGCCACTAATAAATCAAATCACTTGATGCTGTTTTGAATAAATGGAAAGATCAGAGTGCAATTCTAATGCTGTGGTGTTAGGCGTTTGTTTGATGGAGGTAACATTTTTCACAACAAGATACATTTCTGTTTCCTCGAGTTGTCATTAAAAACAGAAATTGAGCCATATATTGATGGACTCAAACTACAGTGCATACATTTTGTGGATTCTAAAAACAAACAACCAAAACAAAACAAAAAAAATGATGGAATGGCTGAAAGGCAGCCTGAGTGTTGCCTGGCATTCTGGTGCATGAGGTCTCAAACAGCGGTTCTCAGAGCAGGCCCCAGCCCAGCCATAGCAACAACTCCTGGGAATTTGTGGGAAGTGAACATTTGTGAGCCTCACCCCACACCTACTGACTAGGCACGCTGGGTTCTGGGCCTTTTTTTTTTTAGATGGAGTCTTGCTCTGTCCCCCAAGCTGGAGTGCAATTGGCACAATCTCTGCTCACTGCAACCTCTACCTCCTGGGTTCAAGCGATTCTCCTGCCTCAGCCTCCCCAGTAGCTGAGATTACAGGCATGCACCCCTACACCCGGCAAATTTTTGGATTTGTAGTAGAGATGGGGTTTCACCATGTTGGCCAGGCTGGTCTTGAACTCCCGACCTCAGGTGATCTGCCCCCCTCCACCTCCCAAAGTGCTGGGATTACAGGTGTGACTCACCATTCCTGGCTGGATTCTGGGGCTTTAAACTAGGGCTTTAACAAGCCTTCTAAGGTAATTCCGATAATGATCAAGTTTGAGAACTAAAGAGTTCTGGTTATTGGAGCTCGTGAAAAAGAGATCATTATCCTTAGCAAACTAACGCAGGAAGAGAAAACCAAATACCTCATGTCCTCACTTATAAGTGGGAGCTAAAGGACCAGGCATGATGACTCACACCTGTAATCCCAGCACTTTGGGAGGCTGAAGCAGGTGGATCACTTGAGGCCAGGAATTCAAGACCAGCCTGGTCAACATGGTGAAACCCCATCTTTACTGAAAATACAAAAATTAGTTGGGCATGGTGGCTGGTGCCTGCAATCCCAGCTAATTGGGAGGCTGAGGCAGGAGAAGCGCTTGAACTCGGGAGGTGGAGGTTGCAGTGAGCCAAGATCACACCACCGCACTCCAGCCTGGGCAACAGAGTGAGACCCAGTCTCCAAAAAAAAACAAAAAGGCAACGAGAAAAATAAGTGGGAGCTAAAGGATGAAAACACTTGGACATATAGAGGAAAACAGCAGACACTGGGGCCTATTGCAGGGTGAAGGGTGGCGGGTGGGAGGAGGGAGAGGATAAAAAAAAATGACTAATGGGCAGTAGGCTTAGTACCTGGGTGATAAAATGATCTTTTCTTTTTCTTTTTTTTGTTTTGTTTTTCTTTTTTATTATACTTTAAGTTCCAGGGTACATCACACACGTGCAGGTTTCTTACATATGTATACATGGGCCATGTTGGTGTGCTGCACCCATTAACTCGTCATTTACATTAGGTATATCTCCTAATGCTATCCCTCCCTGCTCCCCTCACCCCACAGCAGACCCCAGTGTGTGATGTTCCCCTTCCTGTGTCCAAGTGTTCTCATTGTTCAATTCCCACCTATGAGTGAGAACATAAAAGAAACTACCATCAGAGTAAACAGGCAACCTACAGAATGGGAGAAAATTTTTGCAATCTACTCATCTGACAAAGGGCTAATATCCAGAACCTACAAAGAACTCAAACAAAGTTAAAATGATCTTACAATGAACTCCTATGACACAAGTTTACCTGTGTAATAAACCTGCGCTTGTACCCCTGAACTTGTTATTTCAAAAGTGGCGATGAGTTATTGGTTCAAGAAAACAAATCAAATAGAGATTAAAGAGACAGAGAGGCAGATGTTCCTAAGCAGCAGTACCTGATAGCAATAAAGCCCTCACCCCACTGTTTTTTCGTAAAACCCTAACAGTAGGCTTAGGGCTTCACTGCTATCAGATACTGCTGCCAGGGTTAGGGTTTGACGGGATCATTCATTTAAAAACATCGATGAGGCCAGGCACAGTGGCTCATACCTGTAATCCCAGCACTTTGGGAGGCTGAGGAGGGTGGAATATTTGAGGTCAGGAGTTCGAGATCAGCCTGGCCAACATGGTGAAACCCCATCTCTACTAAAAGTACAAAAATTAGCCGGGGCATGGTGGCATATGTCTAATATAATCCCAGCTACTCGGGAGGCTGAGGCAGGAGAATCACTTGAACCTGGGAGGAGGAGGTCACAGTGAGCCAATTTCACACCACTGCACTGCAGCCTGGACTACAGAGTAAGACCCTGTCTCAAATAAATAAATAAATAATAAAATAAAAACATCGATGGACCACGCACGTTGGCTCATGCCTATAATCCGAGCACTTTGGGATACAAAAGAAGGAGAAATGCTTGAGGCCAGGAGTTCAAGACCAGCCTGGACTACATAACAAGACCCTGTCTCTATAAAAAATAAATTAAAAATTAGCTGGGCATAATGGCACTCACCTGTAGTCCCAGCAACTCAGGAGGCTAAGACAGGAGGATTGCTTGATGAACTGAAGACTTCAAGGCTTCAGTGAGGTGTGATGGTGCCACTGCACTCCAGACTGGGCAACAGAGTGGGACTCCTGTCTCTAAGAAAATAAAATAAAAACACGGATGAAGTTCCTACACTGTACGAGGAAGTAAGGATTTGGAGCAGAATAAGAGATAGTTGCTGCCTACAGTTTTGTGAGAGAGATAGAGGTAGAAAATCCTAAGGATAATTATATGTCATAGGTGTTAACTCAGACACATGGGCCAAGGGTGGGATGAGCACAAAAGGAGCCCTCACTCTGGCTGGGGTAATAAAAGAGATATCCACAGGAGAGGAAATCCTTAAACTTGGCTTGAAAGAGCAGGGGGAGTGTGTAGGAAGGAGTGAGAACTACGCATTAAACAAGGAGAGCTACATGTTGAAAAAAAAAAAGAGCGAGATTATTAAGGGACCTGGATGTGCCCAGGGAGCTCAGATACATATGTGGGAGGTTTGGGTTGCTTGAAGATCATGCTTCATTCTCCAGGGCCAGCAAAGATGCCAATTTGTGCAGAAAATATATGCCAGGTGGTTCAGAGTTACATTCAAAACCAGTACGCAGACCGGCTGTAACCCCTCCTGCTCCCTACCTTGGAAGAATTTTTAAAAGTCAGCTCCTCATCAAATGCTGAAAGATAGATAGATAGATAGATAGATAGATAGATAGATAGACAGACAGATAGATAGATAGATAGAGTCTTGCTCTGTTGCCCAGGCTGGAGGGTAGAGTTCAATCACAGCTCCATCTGAGCCTCAGAATCCTTGGCTCAAGCCATCCTGCCACCCCAGCCTCCCAAGTAGCTGGGGCTACAGGCACGCATCACCATGTCCCACTAATTTTTTTTTTTTTTTTTTTTTGGTAGAAGTGGGGTCTCACTATGTTACCCAGGCTGGTCTTCAACTCCTGGCCTCAAGTGATCCTCCCACCTTGGAATCCCAAAGTGCTGGGATTACAGGCATGAGACACAGCCTGGAATTTTCTTTTATAATATCTTTTTTTTTTTTTTTTGAGACAAAGTTTCACTCCTGTCGTTTAGGCTGGAGTGCAAGGGCGTGACCTTGGCTCACTGCAACCACTGCAACCTCTGCCTCCCAGGTTCAAGCAATTCTCCTGCCTCGGCCTCCCAAGTAGCTGGAATTACAGGCGTGCACCACAGCACCCGGCTGATTTTCGTATTTTTAGTAGAGACGGTGTTTCACCATGTTGGCCAGGCTGGTGTCTAACTCCTGAGCTCAGGTGATCCACCTGCCTCAGCCTCCCGAAGTGCTGGGATTACAGGTATAAGCCACCGCGCCCGGCCTTCTTTTATAATATCTCATAGTCGTTTTCCACTTCAGGGCTGGGGTGCTTACTGCCTCCCAAGGCGGCACATCCTGTCTTAGAACAGTCTCAAGGAGATCATTTTCTGTTTTACTCGATCGCCCCATCATCTCAGTCCCCTGAACCTAGAACCGCCTCCTGTGTGGCTCTTCAAAATCTGCTGTTTCCCACCCAAATGCCTATGAACAGGTGAGTGAGCACAGGAGCTGGAGCATCCCACACCGGAACACTAGAAGGGATAAGCTGCTGATACACTCCACTCCACAGCGCAAAGGAATCTCAGTCATTGTGATGCACCAGAGAGACCAGACACAATGGACTGCACGCTACTCAATGTAAATGTCATTGACATGAAACTCTAGGACTGGCAAAAAGACACCAGAATGCCTGTTGCTGGGGACCCGGGATACAGGAAGCTTGCAGAATTTGATGGGAATGTTCTAGATCGTGACTGTGCTTGTGGTGACACAGGTTCATACATTTGTTACAGCTCATCCAACTGTCTGCTTTTGAGGGTTGCATGTGACTTATGCAAATGAAACCTCCACAAAGTTGATTTTAAAAGTGTTTTTTAATGTGTTATTTTAAATTGACATCAGAACTTCAAGATTTCAGGTTGGTGCATGGAGCAAGATCTTAAAGCAAATACTCCCTCCAGTGCCAAATTCCTTATCTTTGTGCAGTTAAGCACATCAATGCTTAGGGTAAAGTCTAAGGATATAGAAATGGAGGCCGGGCGCGGTGGCTCAAGCCTGTAATCCTAGCACTTGGAGGCCGAGACGGCGGATCACGAGGTCAGGAGATCGAGACCATCCTGACTAACACGGTGAAACCCCGTCTCTACTAAAAACTACAAACCTAGCCGGGGAGGTGGCGGCGCCTGTAGTCCCAGCTACTCGGGAGGCTGAGGCGAATGCGTGAACTGGAGGCGGAGCTTGCAGTGAGCTGAGATCCGGCCACAGCACTCCAGCCTGGGTGACAGCGCGAGACTCCGTCTCTCAAAAAAAAAAAAAAAAAAAAAAAGAAATGGAACCAGCTGTTTTATGGAAAGTTCCACAGGGATGCCTGCAAACCTCTCCAGATCAGAAAAGTTCCTAGTGCTTCTGCATTCAGAAAGCCAGACATATGCTGGGCAGGGGCCCTCAGAGAAGGTGGCAGGAGTAGGATCATGAGGGAAAGAATGAAAACTAGAGACCACTAGGCCAACATTCCATACTGGGCAGGAAGTCTTCCTAGCATGCCCACTAGATGGCCAGCCAGTTCCACCATCTGCTGACTCAGCAACTTTGGGCCAGTTATGTAAACTTTCTCTGCCTCTGTTTTTTTTTAGTTGTAAAATGGGCACAGTAATATGCCCTAGTTTATAAGGTCATTATGAGGATTACAAGAGTTAATATAAAGAAAGTACATAGGACAGTGCTTGCAATTAGTAAACATTTTACCTGTGTTAGCTATTATCACCAGTATCATCACTATCACCATCATTACCATCACCATCATCACCATCACTATCATTATCACCATCATCACCACCATCATCACCATCACCATCATCCTCACCATCATCATCATCACTATAACCATCACCATCACCATCATCACCATCACTATCATTATCACCATCATCACCACCATCATCACCATCACCGTCATCACCACCATTATCATCACCATCACCACCATCACCATCATCACCATCATCATCACCACCATCACCATCACCACCATAACCATCACCACCATCACCATCACCACCATCACTATCACCATCACCATCATCACCATCACCATCACCATCATCACCATCACCACCATCACCATCACCATCATCACTACCATCATCACCATCACCACCATCATCATCATCACTATAACCATCACCATCACCATCATCACCGTCACTATCATTATCACCATCATCACCACTGTCATCACCATCACCATCATCATCACCACCATCATCATTACCATCATCATCATTATGACCACCATTATCATCACTACCATTATCATCAACATCAACATCATCATCACCACCGCCATCACCATCATTACCATCACCATCATTACCACCATCAGTATCATCATCACTATCATCTCCACCATCACCACCACCATCATCATCCAATCTCTGCTCAATGCCAGAGCCTAATAATTGGAGTTGGGAACACCAGGCTAATAATATGACAATAGCTATTCACAGCCAACTAATAAATATAACTAAGTGTATTTCCTTTTCCTCAAGTCAATCCCATTCCTCACTTGAAACTTGACTACTCTTTACAACATCTCCACAAGGCAGTTGCCAGCCCATGTTTGTCCACCTATCCTGGTGGGCAGCTGACTGCGTTCCCAGGTGACTCGTTCCAACTGCAAGATCCAACACACTGGCTCTAGGGCTTTAATGTTTCAGCAATTTCAAGAATATTCATACTATCCTACTGTGAGATTACTTTTGTTAGTTAGAATAAAATTGGAAAACAGGCCATTATTTGTGACCCCCCCATCCTCTTTTATGTCCAGGGAAATTTTTTTGCTATTCTTCCCATTGAAAGGTGGATTCTACTTCCCCTCCCCTTGGATCTGGGCTGGCCTTAGTAACTTGCTTGATCAGTTCAATGTGGCACAGTGGCTTCCTCCAAGGATTCTTGAAACACTCTTGGAACGCAGCCACTACCCTACCAGAAAGCCCAAGAAGCCCTGTGAGACTCCCATGTGGAAAGGAGCTGAGAAGCCCAGACAAGAGTTCCCAGCCGACAGCCAGCCAGCACCAGCTTGCCAGCCATGTGAGTGCACCATCTTGGAAGTGGATATGCCAGCTGGCCCACTCAGTCCATCTTCCCAGCTAATGCCACATGAAGCAGATATAGCTATCTCCATTAAGTCCTGCTCAAACTTCAAAGTCATGAGCAAAATAAATCATTATTATCATTTTAAGTTTCTAAGTTTATTATACTGCAATAATAACAAACATCCTGACTCTTCTCCATTAACTGAGAAGCACCCGTAGTTTCCTTTGAACCAAAGCGTTTAGGAGAGCCACCAATAACTGATCTGAAGTCATACTGGAAATTAAATAGAATCCTAGTGTTGGTGAGAAAAGCCTTTTATGATGAGGCACAGCCTTGTTCTCCTTAACATCCTTTGTACATTCAATGCTTATAAGTATCCACCATGCAACAGATGTTATGCTGGAGAATGCAGAAGACAAAGATGAGCCAGCCACTTACTCAAGGAGTTTATGTTCTAGGAGGAGACAGCACGCTGCCAAATGAACTTATATCATGAATGTGAACAGAAGCATTGTGTGGTTCTAAGGAAACTCAGTGAAAGGGGATATGTGTTTTGCTTGATGGGGGACGACAGTGAGCTGACTCCAAAGGGATGAAAAGAATTCCCCAGATGAAGAAGAGAAAGGCAATGGGATAGGTGTGTGGGGGTTGAAAGGACCTGCCAATTTCAGGGATCAGTTAGGAGACTTCAGTGGCAAGGAGAGCAAAGGGTATGAGGCAAAGGATGGAGAGATGAAGCTGAGAGACTCCGTTGGGGTTAGATTGAGAAGACTTTGTAAACAGGGTGAGTTTGGATTCCATCTTGAACACAATGGAGAACCATGAAGGGGTTTTAAGTAAGGGTATAGCAGGCAGATTTGATTTCAGAAAGAATGGTCTGGCTGCAGTGATAGGCTCAAATTGAAAGAGGAAAAACCAGAAATCTTTTCAATAGCCTGGTCAGGGGATGAGGGTGTACTGAAATAAAGCAATGGAGATGTAGAAGACATTTCTTAAGAACATTTAAAAGATACAGTTGGAGATCGATTGGGTGTGGCAGAGAAATCAAACAAGGATGATCCCAGATTTCTGGCTTGGGGAGGTGCCATTCAGCCAACTACAACTAACAATTATAGTAGGCAGAGGTGGGGTGAGGGGGTATGGCATGCAACACACCCCTTTTTACAAGTTCCTGCTCCAATCCAGGAGTTTGCGACCAGCCTGGGCAACACAGCAAAACCTCATCTCCACAAAACATTTAAAATTAGCCAGGCATGGTGGCAAGTGCCTTTAGTCACAACTACGTGGGAGGCTGAGGCAGGAGGATGGCTTATGCCCGGGAATTTGAGGTTTTGGTGAGCTATGATCATGCCACCATACTCCAGCCTGGGTGACGATGTCTCTTAAAAAATAGAAACAGGCTGGGGCGCGGTGGCTCACACCTGTAATCACAACACTTTGGGAGGCCAAGGCAGGCGGATCACCTGAGATCAGCAGTTCGAGACCAGCCTGACCAACAAGGTGAAACCTTGTCTCTACTAAAACTACAAAAAATTAGCCGGGCGTGGTGGTGCACGCCTGTAATCCCAGCTACTCAGGAGGCTGAGGCAGGAGAATTGCTTGAACCTGGAAAGCAGAGGTTGCAGTGAGCCGAGATCGTGCCACTGCACTCCAGCCTGGGTGACAGAGTGAGACTCCACCTCAAACAAACAAAAAAAGAAACCAAAAAATACCCCTTTGATCTCTTTGGGGCAGCTCTGACCTAGCCCTTGGGCATCCCAAACCCTGATTCCATTTCAGATGTCCAAAGACAGTCATAATGTCTCAAGCTTCTTGTGTGATTATTTACTTGTGCCCAGTAACCCTGGTCCTCTTGTTCCTTCATTCCTAACAGAACAAACATGAACACGTGACTCATGGGGTGAATCTCATTTCCTGAACCCCACACCAGGAAACGACTGACCTTGTTAAGGTTTTAAGTTTTTGTTTTTGTTTTTTTTTTTAGTGACAGGTTCTCACTCTGTGTCACCCAGGCTGGAGTGCAATGGTGCAATCACAGCTCACTGCAGTCTCAACCTTGCAGGCTCAAGCAATCCTCCAATTTCAGCCTCCCAAGTAGCTAGTCACACAGGCGTGCACCACCATGCCTAGTTAAATTTTGTAGTTTTTGTACTGACGGGGTTTTGCCATGTTGCCCAGGCTGGTCTCGAAATCCTGAGCTCATTCTCAAGCAATCCCACCACCACGGTCTCCCAAAGTCCTGGTATTACAGGCGTGAGCCATGGCATCCAGCCTAAATATATTTTTTAATGCCTTTTTTTAATAGACTATAACCTCAGCACATGGTGTTGAAAATGTTTGAATGTACATAAAAGCATAACAAATAACATTTAAAAAACCACTCATAATCCTGTTTCTTAGAAATTATTAATATTTGAGAATGTTTCTTTTCTGTTTTTCTTCTATTCATATATATTTGTGTTTTATATGCTTAATTTTGTAGTATGAGCATTTTTCTAGGTCACTTATATTTCCTGGAAAATATGCTTTTAAAATGGCTAGAGTTCGACATGAGTGTACTTACATTAAGTTTGTCCCTATAATTGTATATTTAATATTTTTCTGTGTGCGTATGTGTCCATGTGTATACTGTTTTGTTGTTTTTGCTATGATAAAACCCTGTGCTGAGTGTTTCTGTATAAATCTTGGGTAATCTTTTCTAATTTTTGTTTTTGAGACAGGGTCTCGCTCTGTCAACCAGGCTGGAGTACACTGGCATGATCATAGCTCACTACAGTCTTAACCTCACTAGCTCAGGCGATCCTCCTACTTCAGCCACCCAAGTACCTAGGTGCAGGTACATGCCACCACACTTGCCCAGTGTTTTTATTTTTTGCAGAGACAAGGTGTCTCTGTGTTGCCCAGGCTGGTCTCAAACTCCTGGGCTCAAGCAATCCACCGACCCTGGCCTCCCAAAGTGCTCAGATTGCAGGTGTGAGCCACCATCCCCAGCCTCTAATTATTTCTTTAAGACAGATTACTGGTATGGTCCAAGGATTAAAAGACTTATTTGAAGCCAGGCACAGTGGCTCAAGCTTGTAATTCCAGCACTTTGGGAGGCCAAGGCAGGTGGATCACTTGAGGTCAGGAGTTCGAGACCAGCCTGGCCAACATAGCAAAACCCCATCTCTACTAAAAATACAAATATGAGCCAAGCATGGTGACATGCGCCTGTAATCCCAGCTACTCAAGAGGCTGAGGCAGGAGAATCACTTAAACCTGGGAGGCAGAGGTTGCAGTACACCAAGATTATACCACTGCACTCCAGCCTGGGGGACAAAGCAACATTCAAAAAAAAAAAAGGCCAAGCACAGTGGCTCACGCCTATAATCCCAGCACTTTGGGAGGCCGAGGTGGGAGGATCACAAGGTCAGGAGATGGAGACCATCCTGGCTAACATGGTGAAACCCCATCTCTACTAAAAAATGTCAAAACTTAGCCGGGCATGGTGGTGGGCACTTGTAGTCCCAGCTACTCAGGAAGCTGAGGCAGGAGAATGGCGTGAACCAGGGAAGCAGAGCTTGCAGTGAGCCAAGATCATGCCACTGCACTCCAGCCTGGGCAACAGAGCGACATTCCATCTCAAAAAAAAAAAAAAGAAAGATAAGAAAGAAAAAAAAGACTGATTTGAACAAGTTTAAGGGTGCTACTTAAAACAAACTTCTTCCTAAAAGACAATGGGATGATTTTGTCAGGTCCTTTTGCTTTTGGCCTTTCTCTGGTTGGCTGGAGGGGAAAGCACACGGCCACACTTCTCACAGCCTCCAGTTTCTGAAAGACATTGACAGACTCTCTCTTCGTGGAAATTTGAAACTCTTTTCTCCTCCTGGAATGGGCATCCCCTGTGACTTACAACCAGCCTGCGCCGGCTCACTAGCTGCAAGTGCTGTCATCACAGCCCATCAAGCAAATGGAAAGAAACTGCCTGGGTCACTCAGGCTCTGAGCAAACACCGGGGAACAGTGGTTGCTCTCTTCTGTTTTCAAAGGAACATGCTGTTTTAATCACACCCAGGAATGCTTTCCCAAAGTCCTTCTGCTCCCCAGAACTTTCCTGTCAAGCCTGGAGCCTGCCCTGCTTATTCTCTGAGCCTGTCTTTCCTGAAATGCAATGGCTGGCCAGGCGAATCCCCCGCTGCCTCCCCGATCCTGAGCAAGGATCATGGGGCATGGTACTGACCAGCGTTCAAGGAATGTGAACACCATGTCTTGGCCCAGATTATGAACTCCAGGTCCAAAGGCTGGATGAGCTTCAGCTGGCTGTGTATAAATCAGCCCACTCTAGGTCTTTCTACAAAATACACAGGATGTCCTCCTCAAAACTGGACTTATGGTCAGGCACGGTGGCTCACTCCTGTAATCCCAGCACTCTGGGAGGTCAGGAGTTCGAGACCAGCCTGGCCCTTAGGGTGAAACCTCGTCTCTACTAAAATACAAAAAATTAGCTGGGCATGGTGGCACACGCCTGTAGTCCCAGCTACTCAGGAGGCTGAGGCAGGAGAGTCGCTTGAACCCCGAAGGCAGAGGTTGCAGTGAGCTGAGATTGTGCCATTGTACTCCAGCTTGGGCTACAGAGTGAGACTTCAAGAAAGAAAGAGAAGGAAGGAAGGGAAGGGAAGGGAAGGGAAGGGAGGGAAGGGAAGGGAAGGGAAGGGAAGCTAAGGGAAGGGAAGGGAAGGGAAAGGAAGGGAAGAGAAGGGAGAAGGAAGGAAGGAAGGGAAGGGAGAAGGAAGGAAGGAAGGAAGGGAGAAGGAAGGAAGGGAAGGGAGAAGGAAGGAAGGGAAGGGAGAGAGGGATGCTACAGTTGTCAAGGAGAGAGGTACTGGAGTCCAAACCACAGATGGGGCAGATGGAGATGGGAAGAAGGAGAACTCAGGAGATATGAAGGAAGTAGAACTGATAGGTCTTGATTTGTAGAACATTCAGGTGAGGACATCGAAGAGACTCCATTTTCCTTAAATAACAAGGACAGTAATAACAAGTGCTACAATGGGGTTTCGTGGATCAAGTTGAATGATACATACAAAGTGCTTAGAACAGTACCTGGCTGAATTAGGCTCATTGAAGATCAGGTCCTAAAAACAGTATGGCTTACACCAATATCACTATTATATAAGCTCACAGGTCAAGGTCAGAAATATAGAGTCAGAATCAACAAGTGGATGTCAGTTCAAGGCATCAAAGTGGACCTGATTGCCCAAAGCACACATGCACAGTTAGGAGATTGGAGAGCAGGGAGGCAAAAGGGGTCACCCATGTTAAGGAGCTCCTAGAGAGGAATTGGTGGAAGAGTGAGAAAAAACAGCTCAGGTTGAACCAGGTAAGAACACGTCACAGAAGCTAAGAAGCAAAAGTGTGTTGAGAAGGAAAAAGTGGTCAGCGCTGCAGATGGGTCCAGTGGGATGAAGATGGACAAAGGCCTATTGGATTTGGCCACAAAGAAGTCACAAGGCAGAATGTTTTAAGGCAGCAGTCCCCAACCTTTTTGACACCAGGGACCAGCTTTGTGGAAGACAATTCTCCCAAGGACCAATGCAGTGGGGTGGTGGGGTGGATGGTTTGGGGATGACTCAAGTGCATCACATTTATAGTGCATTTTATTTACATTATTATCACATTGTAATATTTAATGAAATAATTCTACAACTCACCATCATGTAGAATCAGTGGGAGCCCTGAGCTTGTTTTCTTGCAACTAGACAGTCCCATCTAGGGGTGATGGGAGACAGACAGATCATCGGGCATTAGATTTTCATAAGGAACATGCAACCCAGATCCCTTGCACATGTGCAGTTCACAATAGGGTTTATGCTCAGATGAGACTCAAATGCTCCCACTAATCTGACAGGAGGTGGAGCTCAGGCAGTAATGAGAGTGATGGGAAGCAGCTGTGAATACAGATGAAGCTTTGCTCACTTGCCTGCCGTTCACCTCCTGTTGTGCAACCGGGTTCCTAATAGGCCATGGACCAGTACTAACCCGTGGCTCAGGGATTGAGGACGTCTGTTTAAAGGAGGGAAGGTGAGACTGCAGTGAATGGAATGGATAATGACATTCATAGAAGATGTTCCTCACCACATCATAAATCATGGAGGAAAAGGGGTATGATCTAAGTGTCCAACAAAAGAGGATTAAATATTTTATGTACTACATGCTGTATTTTTCTTCACGGAATTATATAAAAATATGTTTAAAACAATTGTTATTACATAGCAGAGTTCCAAAAGAGAGATGCAGGCTGGGCTCACTCCTGTAATCCCAGCACTTTGGGAGGCTGAGGTGAGCAGATCACCAGAGGCCAGGAATTTGAGACCTTCCTGGCCAACATGGTGAAACCCTATCTCTACTAAAAATACAAAAATTAGCTGGGCATGGTGGCGGGCGCCTGTAATCCCAGCTACTCAGGAGGCTGAGGCCCTAGAATCACTTGAACCTAGGAGGCGGGGCGGAGGTTGCAGTGAGCCGAGATCGCCCCACTGCACTTCAGCCTGGACAACAGACTGAAGCTGTGTCTCAAAAAAAAAAGAAAAGAGAAGGAGAGAGAGATGGATTAGTGAACAAAGAAAGCAAAAAGACACAGCTTTCAAAGTAAGGCAGCTTCTTTAAAGCCTGTTATGATACAAAGGTAAAACAGGCAAGTGGAAAGTGACTGAGACCTCAGTTTAAGAGATGCGTTGACTCTAGAGAATCTGACAAGAGCGACAAAGACAACCCAAGGGCTGGCAAGTATCAGAGAAAGCAAGTAAGAGTAGGATATGGTCCAAAACAATAAATGGTGTAGAATGCAGCTTCATGACTTTGCACCAAGGGTAATGAGAAAACCTGGGAAATGTAAACTCTTATGAGAACTCTATATTATAACTTCATTCAATTCCCCAGTAGGTAGGCAGCTCCATGAGGACTGGGGCTTTCCTCTCTTCCTCTCTTTGGGATGCCCAGTTCTTAGCACACTGTCTAATAGACCTAAAGATAAGAAGAATGTAAGAAAATGCAAAAGATTATTATTAATACAAAGATTAAGTGAAAAAATCAAAATACTTGCAATATAGTATCTAAGTTCAAATGGCCACCATTCTAAAAGTGTGCACAGGAAAAAATGATATAAACATTTTAAGAGTGTATTAGAGTCTGGGGTTGTGAATGTGAAATTTTTTCTTTTCTTTCTTTCCATAACTCTTCATACTGGATTATAATATGTTTAATTACGTTAAAACATATGCAAATACCAGAAAG
This sequence comes from Trachypithecus francoisi, assembly GCF_009764315.1. Lineage (NCBI taxonomy): Eukaryota > Metazoa > Chordata > Mammalia > Primates > Cercopithecidae > Trachypithecus > Trachypithecus francoisi. Next base: position 120,461,822 of record NW_022681469.1, on the reverse strand, counting down.
AGGAAGAAAGGAAGGAAGGAAGGAGGAGGGAGGGAAAAGAGAGGGAGGAGAGGGGCGAGGGGGGAAGGGAGGGAGGAAGGAAGGAAGGAGGAGGGAGGGAAAAGGGAGGGGGAAGGGAGGGAGGAAGGAAGAAGGGAGGGAGGAGGAGGGAGGGAGGGAGGAAGGAAGGAACGAAGGAAGGAAGAAGGGAGGGAGGGGAGGGGGTAGGGAGGGAAGAAGGAGAGGAGGGAGGGAGGAAGGAAGGAGGGGAGGAAGGAAGGAAGGGAGGGAGGGAGGGAGGAAGGAAGGAAAAGGAAAGGAAAAGAGAGGAAGAGGGAGAAAAGAAGGAAAGGAAAGGAAGGAGGGAGAGCTAGAAAATGTGAACCTTGGATCCAGATGATTTGGTCTAGATCCCAGCTATGCCACTTACTAACTGTGTGATATTAAGGGAGTTTCTTTTTTTTTTTTTTTTTTTTTGAGACGGAGTCTTGCTCTGTCGCCCAGGCTAGAGTGCAGTGGTGCAATCTCGCTTAAATGAGTTTCTTAACCACTCCATATCTCAGTTTCCTCATCTATGAAATGGATCTAATTCCAGGGGTTTCTAAGGAAGCAACCCAACAATTCGTGTTAGCTCATCCTTACTCACTGTGCGCTTCTGGGTCCCAGTCTATCCACTAACACATTGACGCTGTGAGGTTTGAGTGGCATTGCACTTATCCTCAAGTTCTTAAAATGTGTTGGAGCTCCCCTTTTTGTGGAAATATCCAGTTTGGTTTTTTTCCCCCAAAGTTCCAGCCTTGTTTACATTCCCCAGCTCTGACCCAAAGGACCTCGCTTATAGACATACTGTTGCCCTTTGGGATAGTAAAAGCCAGGAACAGCCTGGGTTTCCAAAAGCGGTTAGCAACCAGCAGACACTAGAGACTGTAATTCTTTATCCTGCTGAGCCAAGTATCCATCTTTGACCTCAGGATGCTATACACATTAACAAACAGGGAATAGGGTCTCCTTCGCAGTATTCTGCAACACCATTTTACCCTCTAGAAAGGCTGAAAACTCTTGACAAAGTCATCTCAGATTTCCTGGCCATGGCGTGGGGGAAAACAGAAAGATATCATTTATGATGGTCCAAAGTGGCATGTGTCAATTCCCTTGCTCTGCTGGTTGGTATCAGAAATTGCCTTTTTCCTCTTAAGGAGTAGCAGAGGGGTATGCTACAGAACCCACTGGGTCCTTAAGTCCTCCAAAGAGGAGTAGACCCAACATATTCTCCATCCCTGCACTCAATCCTGAACCCCTCTCCTTGACTCTCACGTTTTATCCTCCAGCTCTTAGAAATCCCAGCCACCATCTCTAACTACTTCCTCCTTTCCTCTTTCTCTTTGCCCTCCAGATATGGCACATAGGTAATGTTCCCCCAGAGCCCATGGGGAACTTTTTCGAAAAATCAACGCCTGGGTCATGCTCCAGCTGTTGCTGCTGTGGCTAGTGCAGAAGACCATGGGGTGGGTGTCTGGGAAGAGAAGATGAATATAAAGTAGAAAAGAGCAAAAACAATCTGCAACCCACAGGGATGGGCTGGACCATGCACTGGTGTCTCATCATCTGTAAGTCTCCACCTTCAATGATGGGGCTGATCTACAGGAGAAAGAAGCAGGTGTCCTTCCTTATGGAGCCAAATGCACACCTGGCCCAGGAATCAGAGAAGCTGAAGCCAATTAGTTGAAGCATAGATCAGTGCCAGCCTACATGAGCTGCAACAGGGTCCCATGCCTGCACTCACCTTTCAAGTGAATCAAGAATATGGCTGCTGTTTCACATCCACCTTCCAAATATTATCTACAATGTCCCTTATGGCCCAGGTTAAGCCAGAACTAAGCAGGGAAGCTGTCTGAGTTTGTTTTCTGTTGCTATAACAGAATTCCCAAGACTGAGTAATTTTAAAAGGAAAGAAGTTTATTTTGGCTTGGCTTCTAGAGGTCGGAAAGTCCAAGATCCAGCAGATACATCTGGCCGGCTTCTGATGAGGGACTCATGCTGCAACATAACATGGCAGAAGGCAACACAGAGTGAGAAGGGCTCACAGGAGACAGCCAACATGGCTTTTTACAGCAGACCTACCCTCATGATAACTAACCCACTCCCTTGATAATCCATTAGTGTATTAATCTATTCATGAAGGCGGAGCCCTCATGACCCAATGACCTCCCAAAGGTCTCACCTCTCACCTTTCCAATACATGAACTTTTGGGGGACACATTCAAACCATAGCAGAAGGGGATTCCAGGAAACAGAAATCCAGCTTAGCTAAATAGACATGGTATGAATCTACCATACCTCCCCTCTTTCCTTCTCTCTCTTCAACTTTCCCTCTCCTTTCTCTTTTCCTTTTTCCCTGCAAATATCTCAAAGCGTTTTCAGGCATGATGGTTTGCTCCTATGTAAATCTAAATATTTAGTAAGAGCCTGTGTGTGTTCAATTTTGTTGAACCCTCATGAATGGGATTAGTGTCCTTAAAAATGAAACCCCAGGGAGCTCTCTGCTCCCTGTCACGGGAGGACACAGACAGAAGACAACCATCTGTGAACCAGAAACCAGGCGTTCACAAGACACTGAATCTGCCAGCAACTTCCAGTCTCCAGAGCTGTGAGAAATGGCTTTTTGTTTAAGCCACTTGATCTATGGTATTTTTCTATTGTCCATTAGCAGCACAAATGGACTAGGATGAAGGAAATAGAGGGAAAAAAAGAAAGAAGGAAAAAAAGCTATCTGGTAAAGTTAGTGGAGGAAAAACCCACAGTGGAAGTCAAGTCTTCACCTATCATCCAGGCCAAAGGTGCTACAGGGGTCTGCATTGGCCCACCTCTGTTGGCTGAGCCCCTCAAGGTCAGAACCCAGGACCTTCACCATTGCTCAGTGTATCTGTGGGTTGCCCTGACAAAGGCCCATACAAATAAGAGTTGTCCTTGGGTCTTGCAAAAACTGTGACATTGTCCCTGGATTCTTTATGTTTGAAAAGCTGGTCCCCACTACTCCCAGCAATGCTTATCTCTGAGAAAACTGAAAATTATAGATCCAGTGAGCATCAGACTTTGAAAAGATACTAGCATCATAAGTTACAAATGAAATGGAGGCTATGGAGAGTCAAACAACCCATCCAAGATCACTCAGCCAGGAAGAAACAGGTTCATGCTTCCAAATCAAGTTTCCTGACACCTGGACAAGGAAGTCTTTATCCTCTGTCAAGCTCCTTTGTGAAATAAAGACACAGACAGTCACTGGATTTGGCCCCCAAGGGAAGGGCTTAGTCAGCTAAGGCTTATAAAGGAAGCTTCCTAAAAGGGTCTTGCTAGTAATGTTTGAGTCTATGAAAGGTAGTAGGGTCCCCTTCAGTAAGGTCAAAGTTCCTGTTAGCTGGAGAAGAGCCACAGACACTGAGCCAAAGGACTGACTTAACCCTATAAAACAATCTTCCCTCCAGTTGAAAGATTTTTCCCAACTCAGGCCCCCAAACCAGGTATTTCTCCATGAGATCCAGAGCAGACCTTTCTTTGAAGTGAGAGTAATGCCTCAGGGAAATAAAAATCCATCTGCTTAGAAGGGATCATTTGGAATTGGGGCCCTCTTGTAGAATCTGCTGGCCTTTTAGCTGAAGCAGTTAACACATGCTCTGCTGTCTCTTAGAGGGCTCAGAGATGAAACACAGCCAGCCGCCACACTTCCCAGCACAGCCAAAAACAGTCTGCAGGGGCCCATCTGGAGCAAATCAGTCTCACTGGAGTGAAAAATAGCAGATGTCGGAGTGCGCCAGCAGCCCCGGGAAACCCCAGCCCTGCTGCCCTCCGCTCTGCCCTCACAAATCATCCTTGCACAGATCGCTCATTTGCACAAGGCAGCCTCTTGGCTCCTGGCTTCCCTGCTGCCCTGGAGGCCCATCTGTGGCTGCGAAACAGGTTTGCAAGCTGGAAAGGAATACTGGCATCTCCTTAGGGGCCATGATCTGGAGATTTCTGGACTCTAAAGTCAAAAAGATCATAGACTCATAGGACGTTTGAGCTCAAATGGACCCTCAGGGTCATTGGGTCCTACCCCACCACTTTACAGATGAGGAGGCTGAGGTCCTGACTCAGCAAGTCAGCCCTGAGAAGTTGGCAATGACTGTCACTAAAGCCAGTCTTGGAAAAACTAAGCATTCAGGAGATGTTTCTCTCCCCTAAAGACCTTCTATTACAAGCCAGAGATGAGTATATAGATGGATAGATGGATACAGGGACAGATGGATGAATGGATAAGGTAGATAAATAGATGGAGGATGGATGGATGGATGGATGGATGGGTGGATGGATGGATGCATAGGTGGATGGACAGATGGATGGATGGATGATGGATGGATGGATGGATGGGTGGATGGATGGATGCATAGGTGGATGGACAGATGGATGGATGGATGGATGGATGGATGGATGGATGATGGATGAATAGATGAATGATGGACGGATAGATGAATAGATGGATGGAGAAATGGATGGATGGATGGATGGATGGACGGACAGATGGATGGAAATGGATGAACAAAAAATAAAGATTAAGAGAGAGATGGTGAAAGACAGGCAGAGATAGATAAAAGAAAAAAGGAAGAAGGGAGAGATTGAAGAAGGAAGGAAGGGAGAGAAAGACAAACCAGGACATTTATCTTTCTACCTTTTGCCCTTGGGGAGTATTGGAAACTCCCTGGTGACCTGTACTGATGCTCTTTCCACCTTGTCACCCAGGCCAAAGTTGCTACAGGAACTTGTATTGCCTACGCACTTTGGCCACATTCCTGAGCCACCAGTGTCAAGGCCCAGGAGCCCTCCCTACAGCTCATGCCAAAAAAAAAAGAGTTTTTCCTTGCAAGTTCACCAAGTCTTTGAAATTTGCCAGAGCTTACTTTCCAAATAGATCTACTCTTCCCTGCCTATTCCGTAGACAGATGATGCCAACTTGGCCATGTTGGTGGAGGCTGGGACCCTCTGAAGTTCTCCATCTCCTACCTTCCCTAAAGTAGCTTCCCTCAGTGTCACCATCCCAGAGCATGGCAGAAGGCACTTGCTCCTGGCACAGCTCAGATTGGCATCCTGGTATCATAGACAAATCCATGTACCTTATTATCAGGTAGACTTAGGGTTGGGTCTTTCACCTTCAAATGAAGGCTATAACACCCAATGTGGTTGCAAGGACAAAATGAGATTAAATATATAAAGCATTCAGTACAGGCTGGGCACATGGCTCAACAAATGGAAGGTGTTTTTATAACAGCACCCAGCACAAAGCCTAGTGGAGCAAATTCATGGAAGCTATGAGTATTATGGGTTGTATTGCCAAAGAATGTCACATCTTAACTTCTTCGGCCCCACTGGTGTTTGTGTGGGTCTAAGACAAAAAATCCTTTCCGATGGATTTGTTGTTGACTGAGTCACTATTTTCTCCAGCATGCATCATCTAGGGAAAGGGAAGAACTGGCTTTGATTTTTTTTTTTTTTTTTTGGCAAGGGGGCAGCAAAATGGCCAACTTTGCAAAGTCTGCAGGTTTTAGTTTTCTGCAAGAGAACACAGTTTGGGCCTCATGTTGAAATCCCTCAAATCATTATGTACTCAACTACACACCACTTCTTGTGATATTTAGCATGACTCTGAAAGCAGAAATATGCAGCAGGAGCAGCTGTGCCTGTGATGTGAATGGCTGTGCCAAGTGCAATGGCATCTGAGGGATGGGAGGTGGGGAATCCAGATATCCAGGCGTCAAAATTGTACCTGGGTAGGGAGAAGCAGTTTGCATCCACCAAGATTCAGATAGCCCATCTATAGAAAGCCCAACATGGAGTTTTAAAAAGGGAGAAAAAAAGGATTTACTTAAGATGATCCTCAGTCTAAGCAACATAGTGAGACCCCCATCTCTACAATTTTTTTTAATTAGCTGGGCATAGTGATGCATTCCTATAGTTCCAGCTACTCAGAAGGCTGAGGTTGGAGGATCACTGAAGCCTGGGAATTGGAGGCTGCAGGGAGTGATGATCTTGCCACTGTGCTGCATCCTGGGCAACAGAGTGAGACCCTGTCAAGAAGAGGAAGAGGAAGAAGAAGAAGAAGAGAAGAAGCGAAGAAGAAGAAGAAGAAGAAGAAGGAGAAGGAGGAGAGGAGGAAGGAGAAGGAGAAGGAGAAGGAGAAGGAGAAGGAGAAGGAGGAGGAGGAGGAGGAGGAGGAGGAGGGGGGGGGGGGGAGGGGGAGGAGGAGGAGGAGGAGGAAGGAGGAGGAAGGAAGGAGGGGGAGGAGGGGGAGGAGGGGGATGAGGAGAGGAAAGAGAAGGAGGAGAGGCAGAAGAGAAAGAGGAAGAGGCAGAAGAGGAAGGAGAAGGGGAAGAGAGTGAGAGGAAGAGGAAGGAGAAGGGGAAGGAGAGAAAGAAGAAGGACAAGGGGAAGGAGAGGAAGAGGAAGAAAGAGAGGGAGAGGAATGAGAAAGGGAGAAAGAGGAAGAGGAGGAAGAAAGGAAAGGAGAGAAAGAAGGATAAAAGGAAGGAGAGGAAAGAGGAGAGGAAGAGGAATAAAAAGGGGAGAAAGAAGAAGAGAGAGGGGAATGAGAAGGGGAGAAAGAGGAAGATGAAAGAGAAGGGGAAGGGGAAGAAGAAGGGAAAGGAGAGGAAGTGGAAGGCGGGGAAAATGAAGAGGAAGCCAAATGAGAGGAAGGGGAAGAAAAAGGAGAAGGTGAAGGAGAGGAAGAGGAATAAAAAGAAGAAGAAGGGAAGAAAGGAAGAGGAAGGAGAAGGGGAAGGTGAGGAAGAGGAAGGAGAAGGGTAAGTGGAAGGAGAGGAAGGAGGAGGAGGAGAAGAAGAGGACGAGGAGGAGGAGAAGAAGAGGAGGAGGAGGAGGAAGGAGGAGGAGGAAAGAGAAGGAGGAGGAAGAGGAGGTGAGGGAAAGAGGAGGAGGAGGGAGGAGCAAGAGAACATCAAGTGTCAGTGGTAGGCGATCCCTTTCAATAAACATGCATTGAGCACCTACTGTGTGCTGGGCTCTGTGGTACCCTAAAGGCATTCACGGAATAATGATGGAAACATACACAGATCATTTCCTTCTCTGGCCAGTTTTGAGAAAGGAGACTATGGAAAGAAAGGGAGGGGCACTTAGCACAGCCTGGAATTCAGTTTCCTAAACAAGACCCCTGCACCAATATGAAACCACCAGGTAACCAACAGAACATGCAGGTGCAATTAAGCACTTCTTCCTACAGAGCAGCCAAGTCTTCCAGCCAAAGTGTCTGTCGTTTCTGGTACTTAACATCCTCTTCCCAGAATTTTTTCCATGGGCTTCCTGGTACGCCAGGACTGGTTTTCTTTCTTTCTTTCTTTCTTTCTTTCTTTCTTTCTTTCCTTCTTTCTTTCTTTCTTTCTTTCTTTCTTCTTTTTTTTTTTTTTTGAGACAGAGTCTCACTGTCGCCCAGGCTGGAGTGCAATCGCGAAATCTCAGCTAACTGCAAATTCAGCCTCCCAAGTAGCTGGTACTACAGTTGCGTACCACCACACCCAGCTAATGTTTGTATTTTTAGTAGAGAAGGAGTTTCACCATGTTTGTAAGGCTGATCTCGAACTCCTGACCTCCAGTGATCTGCCTGCCTTGGCCTCCCAAAGTACTGGGATTACAGGCATGAGCCACCGTGCCCAGCCTAGGACCCTTACTTTCTTAAGGCAATTAGTTATCCAGAAACCAGGTGGGCTCCAGCCGGGCACGGTAGCTCATGCCTGTAATCCCAGCACTTTGGGAGGCCGAGGCGGGTGGATCACAAGATCAGGAAATCGAGACCATCCTGGCTAATACAGTGAAACCCCCTCTCTATTAAAAAATACAAAAAAAATAGCCAGGCGTGGTGGCAGGCACCTGTAGTCCCAGCTACTGGGAGGCTAAGACAGGAGAATGGTGTGAACCCGGGAGGCGGAGCTTGTAGTGAGCCGAGATCGTGCCCCACTGCACTCCAGCCTGGGTGACAGAGCTAGACTCCTCAAAAAAACAAGAGGAAAGAAAGGAAGGAAGGAAGGAAGGAAGGAAGGAAGGAAGGAAGGAAGGAAGGAAGGAAGGAAGGGAAAGAAAGGAGGGAGGGAGGGAGGGAAGGAAGGAAAGGAGGGAGGGAAGGAGGGAGGGAGGGATGGAGGGAGGAAGGAAGGAAGGAAGGAAGGAAGGAAGGAAGGAGAGAAGAGAAGGAACCAGGTGGGCTCCCCGGACTGCTTCATTTTCTTGGAGTTACCTGCTGCACCCGTCTCCTCCTGAGGCACGTCTCTTCCTGCCTCTGCCTTTTCATATCTTGCACATTACACTGCTGAACACAGAGTTGTTCCCCATCAGGAAAGCCCAGCTCTCCTCTCCTGCTATTGCGCTGGGCTTTGGGACTCTGTATTCTCTGTATCAAGCTCCATTTCCCTGCGTTCCCATAACCTGCGATGCCTTCTTAGATTCCACCTCTCAAAGCTGCACTCTTGTGGAGTGTGGTGGTTCACACCTGTAATCCCAGCACTTTGGGAGACCAAGGTTTGTGGATTGCTTGATCTCAGGAGTTCAGGACCAGCCTGGGAAACATGCCAAAACCTCTTCTCTACAAAATATACAAAAATTAGCCAAGCATGGTGGCATATGTCTGTAGTCCCAGCTACTGGGGAAGCTGAGATTGGAGGATCACTTAAGTCAGGAGGTTGAGGCTGCAGTGAGCTGTGACTGTGGCACTGCATTCCAACCTGGGCAACAGAGCAAGATCCTGTCCAAAAAAAAAAAAAAAACAGAAAAAAAACTGCACTGTTTTTTTTTTGGCCTCCTGCCTTTCGGGGTACATTTCAAAAAGCCACCACCCAACCTCAATAGAGACAAGGGGCACTATCGAGCTTAGGATGGTGACTTTTTGAAATTTACCCCTAAATGACGCATGCTTGCGGACCCCTCGGTTACACAAGCCTTGTGATCAGTCTTGAGCTCACCTGGCTACACATCTTTCTGATTTCTTCACTTCTGACACCTTCAGCAGGTTAATCCTCAAGGAATCTTAAAATGTTCCTCTCTGACCCCTTACCAGCCCCACTGTTGCCTGAGGGATGTGAAAATTCTCTCTCTTCCTTTCACCTTCTTCAATGAGATCTGAATGCCAACCCTCACCTAGGGGTAGAACCTTAGACCCAAACATCTCACCAACATGTGATGATCTCCAATCCCTTCCTGGTTTGCTGTTCTAAAACACCTTAAATGTTACCTGCCTAAGGCCACAACTGGTCAAGCCTTGCAGGTGAAATGCAAGGAACACTAGGGGCGGAAGAAGGCAGGAAACTGGCTTATTCAGTTAGCTACAGATTGAGTGCTTTTTCTGCATCAGAGCCCTGGGGATTCTGGAGCAAATAAGACAGACTCTGTTCTCAAAAATATTTAATTTGAGTGGAGGGAAATAAACACATAAATAAATAAAAATGCAATTTCAGAACACCGCAAGGGTCATGAAGGAGGGACCAGACAGCAGAATGGAAAGGGATGGGGTAAGGAGGGAGCAGTAACTACCAAGAGGAGTCACATCCAGCACTTTGGGAGACCAAGGTTTGTGGATTGCTTGATCTCAGGAGTTCAGGACCAGCCTGGGAAACATGCCAAAACCTCTTCTCTACAAAATATACAAAAATTAGCCAAGCATGGTGGCATATGTCTGTAGTCCCAGCTACTGGGGAAGCTGAGATTGGAGGATCACTTAAGTCAGGAGGTTGAGGCTGCAGTGAGCTGTGACTGTGGCACTGCATTCCAACCTGGGCAACAGAGCAAGATCCTGTCCAAAAAAAAAAAAAAACAGAAAAAAACTGCACTGTTTTTTTTTTGGCCTCCTGCCTTTCGGGGTACATTTCAAAAAGCCACCACCCAAACCTCAATAGAGACAAGGGGCACTATCGAGCTTAGGATGGTGACTTTTTGAAATTTACCCCTAAATGACGCATGCTTGCGGACCCCTCGGGTTACACAAGCCTTGTGATCAGTCTTGAGCTCACCTGGCTACACATCTTTCTGATTTCTTCACTTCTGACACCTTCAGCAGGTTAATCCTCAAGGAATCTTAAAATGTTCCTCTCTGACCCCTTACCAGCCCCACTGTTGCCCTGAGGGATGTGAAAATTCTCTCTCTTCCTTTCACCTTCTTCAATGAGATCTGAATGCCAACCCTCACCTAGGGGTAGAACCTTAGACCCAAACATCTCACCAACATGTGATGATCTCCAATCCCTTCCTGGTTTGCTGTTCTAAAACACCTTAAATGTTACCTGCCTAAGGCCACAATGGTCAAGCCTTGCAGGTGAAATGCAAGGAACACTAGGGGCGGAAGAAGGCAGGAAACTGGCTTATTCAGTTAGCTACAGATTGAGTGCTTTTTCTGCATCAGAGCCCTGGGGATTCTGGAGCAAATAAGACAGACTCTGTTCTCAAAAATATTTAATTTGAGTGGAGGGAAATAAACACATAAATAAATAAAAATGCAATTTCAGAACACCGCAAGGGTCATGAAGGAGGGACCAGACAGCAGAATGGAAAGGGATGGGGTAAGGAGGGAGCAGTAACTACCAAGAGGAGTCACATCCCAGCACTTTGGGAGGCCAAGGCGAGTGGATCACAAGGTCAGGAGATCAAGACCATCCTGGCAAACATGGTGAAACCCTGTCTCTACTAAAAATGCAAAAAATATTAGCCAGGAGTGGTGGCATGCACCTGTAGTCCCAGCTACTCAGGAGGCTGAGGCAGGAAAATCACTTGAACCCGGGAGGCAGAGGTTACAGTAAGCCTAGATTGTGCCACTGCGCTCCAGCCTGGGCAACAGAAGGAGACTGTGTTTCCAAAAATAAAAATAAATAAATAAATACAATAAAATCTAAAGGGTTTTTAGGGTTGAGCAGAACGACAATAATCAGAAAGTGAACTACTTAATTCTAGTAACCAACAGGGTGAAACCCCGTCTCTACTAAAAATACAAAAATTTAGCCAGGTGTGGTGGTGCGCGCCTGTAGTCCCAGCTACTCAGGAGGCTGAGGCAGGAGAATCACTTGAACCCAGGAGGTGGAGGTTGCAGTGAGCCAAGATCCCGCCACTGCTCTCCAGCCTGGGTGACAGAGTGAGACCCCGTCTCAAAAAAAAAAAAAAAAAGAAGGCCAGAGAGTGGCAGTAGCTAGAGAAGAATAGAATGGGTAAAAGTGGAGAATGGGCTGGGCAGGAGGATGAGGGGGAACAAGGGGGAATGTGGGTATTTGTGTTACCTCCTGAAGAGGGACTGGAATTGTGTTGCCAGCATTTGCAGCCTCCTGTTTGTTTCTTTTTTTTTTTTTTTTTTTTTTTGAGACGGAGTCTCGCTCTGTCGCCCAGGCTGGAGTGCAGTGGCCAGATCTCAGCTCACTGCAAGCTCCGCCTCCCGGGTTTACGCCATTCTCTCGCCTCAGCCTCCCGAGTAGCTGGGACTACAGGCGCCCGCCATCTCGCCGGCTAATTTTTTGTATTTTTTTAGTAGAGACGGGGTTTCACAGTGTTAGCCAGGATGGTCTCGATCTCCTGACCTCGTGATCCGCCCGTCTCGGCCTCCCAAAGTGCTGGGATTACAGGCTTGAGCCACCGCGCCCGGCCTGCAGCCTCCTGTTTGTTTCTACCAGCAAGCTGGTGATACAGGAGGGGGGCAGGGAAGTGCTGGGTAGAGAGCATTGCATTTTCCAAGACCACCCCGGCCCACCACACCCCCATCTTGTGCCTATAAAAAACCCAAGACCCTAGTGTGCATAGACACAAGCGGCTGGACATCGAGAGGAACACAATGGCAGAAGAACAAACTGACAGATACCAGCTGACACCAGCTGGTCATCTAAGGTGGAAAGACGTGGAGCTCAGCCAAGGACAGTCAGAGGAGAGTCCGGCCGCTGAGCTGCCCAACTCCAGGGGAAGACCACCTTCCCACTCCATCCCCTTTCTGGCTCCCCATCCATCTGCTGAGAGCTACTTCCACCACTCAATAAAACCTTGTGCTCATTCTCCAAGCCCACATATGATGCGATTTTTCTGGTACACTAGGGCAAGAACCTGGGATACAGAAAGCCCTCTGTCCTTGCAATAAGGCAGAGGGTCTAACTGAGCTGATTAACACAAGCCGCCTATGGATGGCTAAACTAAAAGAATGCACTGTAATACACGCCCACTGGGGCTTCAGGAGTTGTAAGCATTCACCAGTAGACACTGCAGTGGAGCTGGAGCCCCACCACCTGCCCGTCTGCAGGCTCCCCTAGAGGATTGAGCAGCAGGACACTGAAGAAGTGAGCCACACCCCCATCACAGGCCCTACAGGGGAGATAAGGGAACTTTTCCCATTTCACTGGTAGCTCTCCCACCTGGGCGAGAACTCCTGTGCCAGACTGTATTTTCCAAAAATAGCCACAACCATGTTTCTGTTCCCACATGCTCTTTGAGACCCTCGTCAATTGCCCCATCGAGAGGTAGAGTCTACATCCTCCCCACCCCTTGAATGGGGTGGGCCCACAAAACTTCCCCAACTAAGAAAATGCAGCAGAACTGACCCTATCAGACTTCCAAGACCTGGTCATAAATGGGGATACAGCTTTCACTGGGGCTCCAGGGTAACTGCCCAGTGGGTTCACCTTGCCCACTGCCTTGAAAGAGCTGATTTATCAAGACCAGAGAATTGCAATAGAGAAAGAGTAATTCACACAGAGCCGACTGTGCAGGAGACCAGAGTTTTACTATTACTCAAATCAGTCTCCCTGAGCATTGGGAGATCAGAGTTTTTAAAGAAATTTGGAGGGTAGGAGCTTGGAAAGTGGGGAGAACCCACTGGTCAGGTTGGAGATGGAATCATAGGGGGTCAAAGTGAGGTTTTCTTTCTTTTATTTTTTATTTTTTTTTTTTTTTTTTTTTTTTCGAGATGGAGCCTCGCTCTATCACCCAGGCTGGAGAGCAGTGGTATGATCTTGGCTCACTGCAAACTCCACCTCCCAGGTTCAGGCAATCTCATGCCTCAGTCTCCCAAAAAGCTGGGATTACAGGTGTCCACCACCACACCTGGCTAAGTTTTTTGTGTATTTTTATTAGAGATGAGGTTTCACCATGTTGGTCAGGCTGCTCTCGAAATTCTGACCTCAAGTGATCTGCCCACCTCTGCCTCCCAAAGTGCTGGGCTTACAGGCATGAGCCACTATGCCCAGCCCAAAGTGACGTTTCCTTGCTGTCTTCTGTTCCTAGGTGGGATGGCAGAACTGGCTGAGCCAGATTTTTGGTTTGCGTGCTGTTAGCTGATCCATCCAGAGCAAGGTCTGCAAAATATCTCAAGTACTGATATTAGGCTTTACAATACTGATATTATTCCCAGAAGCAGTTAGGGGAGGCTCAGACTGTTGGAGCCAGAGGCTGCATGACCCCTAAATTGTAATTTCTAATCTTGTAGCTGATTTGTTAGTCTTGCAAAGCTAGACGGGTCCCCAGGCAAGAAGGGGGTCTTTTTGGGAAAGGACTGTTACCAATTTTGTTTCAGAGTCAAACCATGAACCGAATTCCTTCCCAAAGCTAGTTCAGCCTATGTCCAGGGATGAACAAGGACAGCTTAGAGATTAGAAGCAAGATGGTGTCGGTTAGGTCTGATTTCTTTCACTGTCATCATTTCCTCAGTGATCATTTTTGCAAAGGCAGTTTCACCAGGGCATATCATAAATCCAGCGCTGTCTTGGCAGAGTTGGCAGCTGTGGTTTTCTCCTTCTGTTCCCTACTGCCCTGGCATGGTAGGATCCACTTCGATAGGTTGGACTAACTCCCCAGAAGGTGTTTAGAAAGTAATTCTCATTAAGTCAATGATGATAGAACCACAGGACATGTTTTATGCAGACATTAGGAAGGCTACTCATTAAAAAGTATTTGAATGCTTTTTAATGATCTGGGAGAATTCTTTGATATAATGTTGCAGTAAAATAATCAAAATGTACAGTCGTATTCATAGAATAAGCGTGATTTTTTTTTTTAAGCATAGGAAAAAGACAGGAAATACCTTACGCAGTGGTTGTCAAACTTGTGTGGACCATAGCATTATCTGGAAGGCTAAGTAGCACCCTAGAGTCTCAGAGGTAGGAGGGAAAAGTTGGGATCCAAGAATTTGCATTTCTGACAAGCTCCCAGGAGATGCTGCTGCAATTGTCCAGGAACTGCGTTCTGAGAACTGCTGTGCCAAAGGTTGGAAGGAGGGCTTTCTGGGTCTACCTGCTGTTCCCTAACAGAGACTCTAACTCACAGTTGTTCATTCTCTGCACACTCCTGGACTGCAGGGACAGGCAGGAGAGACATGCCAAAAGCAGGTTGACTACCTCAATCACATGTTTAGGATTTGTAAGTGCCACAGGAGGTTCAGCCCAAACCACTTCACAAGCCTTTTGTGCCTCATCATTCATTCCTCTGGCCCTACCCTCAATACTTTATCTAAAATTTTGCTTCTCTTTGTTTTGGAGGCTGGATCTCGCTTGGCCCCTGCAGCTGGAGTGCAGCAGCATGATCACAGCCCACTATAGCCTCCGCCTCCTGGGCTCCAGTCATCCTCCTGCTTCAGCCTCCTGAGTGACTGGGACTACAAGAACATGCCACCATGCCTTGCTAATTAAAATGTTTTTGTTGTTGGTGGTGGTGGTGAGGCAGGGTCTTGCTATGTTGTCCAGGCTGGTATTAAACAGGTGGCCTCAAGGGATCCTCCCTCCTTAGCCTCCCAAAGTGCTGGGGTTACAGATGTAAGACACCATGCCTGGCCTTGTTTTCATTCCTGATTGCACATCTAACACACCACCATGATAGAACATTTGGAAAATTCAGAGAACATAATAATGAAAATAGCCCTCCTTCCAGCTGTCCTTTCGCCATCCGAAGGAGAGGGGGTTCGTCTTGAGTTGCACTGGGGAGACAGCAATGAACAAGACAAACATTTGTATTTCCTGAAAGCCTTGGAGACGGAAATCCCCCCGGGACAGCCTTTTTTTTTTTTTTTTTTTTTTTTTTTTTTGACAAGGTCTTGCTCTATTGCCCAGGCTGGAGTACAGTGGCTCAACCACAGCCCATTGCAGCCTCAACCTGGCGAAACTGGGGGTGCTGGTTCAGGAAGAGTTGCAGTGCCGGGCGCAGTGGCTCACACCTGTCATCCCAGCACTTTGGGGAGCCGAGGTGGGCAGATCATGAGGTCAGGAATTCGAGACCAGCCTGGCTAACATGGTGAAACCTCGTCTCTACTAAAAATACAAAAATTAGCCGGGCACGGTGGCGCACACCTGTAATCCCAGCTATTCAGGAGGCTGAGGCAGGAGAATTGCTTGAATCTGAGAGGTAGAGGTTGCAGTGAGCCGAGATCACACCACTGCACTCCAGCCTGAGTGACAGAGCAAGACTCTGTCTCCAAAAAAGAAGAAAAAAGCAGAGCAGAGCAGAGAAGCAAAGAGAAGAGAAGGAGTTCCAGCCAATGATGTAGGGAGGGTTGGGCTGCGGACCCTAGAGCCTGAAGGGGCTAACACACTGAGCAAGGAGGAAGACATGAGGCATGCCGAGGTTCCAAGAGAAGGCTCAGGGAAATATGGTGGGACAGAAGCTGTAAGGCACCTACCCTTTCTCCATCCCCTCCTTTGGGCCTGCCCCCTTACTTCCCCAAACCCAAATTCCAACCACCCCAACCCTCCAGCAACTCCCTCCAGGGACAGCCTAGCTAACAGCTGCTACCCTCTGAGGGCTTGGCTGCCAGTGGTTTCACAGCCTCCTACTCCATTTACTAAGCGTCATGGAGGCCACTGAGGCTTGGAGCTCCCCAGTCTTCAGGGGTGAGGACATCTAGAAGGAGGGGAAGGGAAAAAGACGCCAGGAAAAGAGGCATCTGGTCCCGGGAGCTTAGCTGCTGCAGCCACCCCAGATCCTTCTGCTTGTCCTTTACCACGCCAGAGGTGGATTTCAAGGTCTGCCTTTTACCCTGGGAGGCTTTGGGACGGGGCAAGAGAAGAAATAAGGCCGTGGTTCCCCAACTGCATAGCGCATCCCCTGGAAGGCTTGTTAAATCCAGATCACTGCCCCTCCACTGAGAGTTTCTGATTCAGTAGGTCTGGGGTGCAGCCTGAGAATCTGCATTCTAACAAGTTCCAGGTGACGCTGCAGCTGCTGGCTCTGCATTTAGGGAATGAGAACTATAAAGAGAGGCTGTTGGCCAGGTGCATCAGCTCATACCTATACTCCCAGGACTTTGGGGAGGCCAAGATGGAAGGATCACTTGAGGCCAGAAGTTCAAGACTAGCCTGGGCAACATAGCAAGACCCCATCTCTTTAGAAAGTACAAAAATTAGCTGGGCGTGGTGGTGCATGCCTATAATCTCAGCTACTCTGGAGGCTAAGGCAGGAGGGTCGCTTGAGGCCAGGAGGTTGAGGCTGCAATGAGCTGTGGTTGCACCAGTGTACTCCAGCCTGGGCAACAGAGCAAGACCTAGTCTCAAAACAAAACAGAAAACAAAAATTTAAAAAAAAAAAAAAGAGTGGTGTCTGTCCCTGGAGGAATTCTCTCTCCAAGGCTTCTTTCAGGAAATGTGAATGTTTGTCTTGTTTATTGCTCTCTCCCGAGTGTTTGGGTGAGGGAGAAAGGACGAGATGGAGGAAGGTGAACAAGAAGGCACAATCCATGTTGCTTCCAGGTTCTTCCTCACCAACTTTCCCACGCGCGGGAAAATGCAGCCCCCCCCCCGGGGAAGATGCAAATCAACCGAGCATGCGCCAGGTGACGTCAATCCGAAGAGATGGAAACTTACCCGGCCACGCCTATGGAGACGCCCCTATCACGCCCTTATCCCACCCACTGCCCTCCCCCTTCCAGTACCAATGCATAAAAGTTTCTTCGCCCCCCCCACCCCCACCCCGCATTCGTGGACTGGAGAACCTCACCCGAGAGCACGGCGCTACTTCCCTGGCCCCCCTCTTACTTGTGGACCAGAGAGCCTCGCCCGAGAGTGTGTGCATATTTGCAATAAAGGGCTGTCGCTTTCTTATGTACTTTGGCCTCATGTTTAATTACTTAGCTCTCCTAAATTAAGTTACATTAAATTAAATTAAGACACCAAGTGCCAGGTATACAGTATGTCTTCAGCAAAGATCTGTTGAATTGACGCATTTCTAAATAAGAAAATTCAGACCACAAAGCTCAAGATGACCCACCCCTCTCCTTTGAATGGTAAAGGCAACTTGGAGGCAGAGGACCAATCTGTCCATCCATTTTTATTCCTCAGCTGTGGTCACTGGTTTCAGCTCAAAGAATGTAAGTGTCCCCACCCCAACCCCTTCCTCCTTTTTTCCCCTGAGCCTGGAGCCGCCTCATTGACATGCAGCCAGCACAGCTGCAGGGCTCACTTCTGGATCACTGAGAAACAGGTCCGATTTGAAAATGTCAGGATCTCGTTAGCAATTCCAATGGCCGCAGCGGTAATTACGCCTTTTCATGTTCCTGCGTGTTATACCGCATCAAAACTGACACAGACGCCTGGTTTTATAATATCACAGCCTGGAAATAAATGTCCAAAATGATATGAAAATGTACTAGGAAGAGATTAATAACTGTTCTTCCAGGAAGAAAGATAGCCCTTTTCAACCAGTATATTATATATTTTTTCCTCTTAAAAAAAGCCTCTCTGATAGCATCTCTCCTTGAGGGGAACTGAATTATATTGTTACTCACAGGAGGTAATCAGGTCTGTCAGCTGCAGGGCTGAGCCTCTGGAGGCAGAAGAGGAGTGGGAGGTGTTGGAGGGAAGGAGTTCCAGAAGGCGGCCCCTGAAAGGAGCGCTCCTGACCTCATCCCATCCCCAACCCAGATCTTTTTTCCGAGTAGGCAAAACCTGGATCTTCTGGTATATGAGCACCTTTTTGTGGTGCAAGGACGTTAGATAGAAGCAAAGTGGTATCTATAGCATATACCTGGAAAGATCCTGGCTGGCCACATGGGAGAGCCTTCCTCTCTACCGCCACCAAGGACTGTCCCTCTTAAAGTCAAGCCAGGCTGGGCATAGTGGCTCATTCCTGGAATCTCAGCCCTTTGGGAAGCGGAGGTAGGAGGATTCTTAAGGCCAGGAGTTTGAGACCAGCCTGGACAACATAGCAAGACCGTCCCCCCACTGTCTCTTCAAAAAAAAAAATCATCAAATGGTGGAAGGTGAATGAAAGTGGGCCCAACTCCTGCTGTCAGGGGCAGCAAATGGCTCTGCCTGGGAGGGCAGTGGGTTGAGGTCAAGAAAGAAGGTGCTGAGCCTGATGACTGTCAGGCCTCTGAGCCCAAGCCAAGCCATCGCATCCCCTGTGACTTGCACGTATACGCCCAGATGGCCTGAAGTAACTGAAGAATCACAAAAGAAGTGCAAATGCCCTGCCCCCCCTTAACCAATGACATGCCACCACAAAAGAAGTGAAAATGGCTGGTCCTTGCCTTAAGCGATGACATCATCTTGTGAAATTCCTTTTCCTGGCTCATCCTGGCTCAAAAAGCTCCCCCCACTGAGCACCTTGTGACCCCCACTCCTGCCCGCCAGAGAACAACCCCCCTTTGACTGTAATTTTCCTTTACCTACCCAAATCCTATAAAACGGCCCCACCCTTATCTCCCTTCGCTGACTCTCTTTTTGGACTCAGCCCGCCTGCATCCAGGTGAAATAAACAGCCTTGTTGCTCACACAAAGCCTGTTTGGTGGTCTCTTCACACGGACGCGCATGACAATGACCAATGTCAAATGTCAGCCCAGCCCCTGGGGAACTGATTCTTAAGGTCCCAGCTCTCACAACACCATCGATGTTTTCAACTGTCTCTGTACTTGCATCCCCATAAGCACCATAGGAAAGGAATCCCAATGTTTCCTCACTCTCTCAGCTTTGGCTCTGTACGAACACACACGCACACAAACACGCACACGCACACACATGCACACAATCGCATACATACACACACGAACACACAATACACACATACATATACACACATACACATCCACATATTCACACATGCATAGACACACATTCACACACAAAACACACACATATACACACTCTCACATACACACATACACCTACATGCATGTACACACTCATATACACACATACATGCATATACACAAGCACACAATACACACATACACATTCACACACATATACGTACACACACACCCAAATTTACATATACACGTATACCTATATACACATTCATATACAATACACACATATACAAACATGCACTCACATACATACACATACACACTCATGAATTCACATACACACACATGCATATATACACATTCACATATAATAACACATGCACACACATATACATACACACATACTCATGTATTCACATACACACATGTGTATACACACATTCACACATATACACACGTGCATACATATATACATATGCACACATACACGCTCACATATTCACATATGCGCACATACATATACACACATTCACACATAATACACACATATCTGCACATGCATACATGTATACATATGCACATACATGCTCACATATTCACACATGCACACATGCATATACACACATTCACACATAAGGCACACATACATATATGCACTCTCATATACACATACACACATACATGCACTTACTTGCACACATATACCCATGTGCAAACATATGCACACACATATATATATGCACATACACAATACATGCATGCATATGAATATGCACTCATATATACTCACAGGTACACCTGCACACATATATGCACACACACAGATCTATACACACACAGACCTATCCACATACACAGAATCACACATACATACACATACATGGACGCAAACACACACACTGTCCCCCTCCCAGAGTCCTCTCTCACACCCCATCTCCAGCCTCAACTTGTGTGGGCCACACACTGAACACCACCTCTGCAGCCATGACCTTAGCGCCCCCCTCACTTATACACTGATTTCTCAGTCTTTCCTCCAAGCTGCCTCAGTCTACCCTCAATAAACACTATCTCTAAGTCATTCTGGATCCAGAACGTGTTGCCTTAGGGCCTGGCCTCCCTGGGTACCGTTTATGGTACCCATTAGCAAAGCCCAGATTAAAAAGAGGGCAAGATGGACCACATTTGGTCCACTGCTCAGAGGCCCAGCTGGAAAGAGATTCTGGAGGGCTCAGAATTCCAGGTGCAAAGTATTGGAGCAGAGAGGAGGCCCAAGATGAAATATTTAACTGATTGTTATCACTTAAATACACTTACACTTGGCTCCTGGGGGGGGCCAAGGTGTAAGCTAGGCAGACATAGGTGAAGCTCTGTGCCCCTGACTTCATGCTCTGTAACCTCAGAGCACAGCCATAGCCCAGAAGCAAGCCCCCACCTCCTCCCCTAGAGAGAGGCACCTTCCCCAACACCAGACCTCCGACAAGCTGACGGGCACCAGGCTATTGACCAGTACTCAGGCTCTTGACCACAGTTTTGCGGCAGAACGGGGAAGTACAATGGAGAGATGAAAAATAGCACCGAGCAGAGGATCGTTTCTAAAGCAAACCAGCAATCTTCAAAAGATGGGAATCGGCGAGATTAATGAGGCCGATTACTGCCAGCTGCTTAAAGGAACTTGAAGGCTTTCGATGTCAGTACATTTATGATGACAGAGTAATTAGAGGTAATTAAGAAAAAATGAAGCAGAGAGCAGCGCAGTCAGATTGTTCCGGCTGAGCCTCAAGGTGCCTCAGACTCTCTCTGGAGACTCTGGAAAAACTCTCAGGTGAGCAACCTGTGGCCACTGGTCTCCTCTGTTTGGCCTCTAGAAATACAGGATCAACTGAGTAAGGGCAGCGAGATAGGGAGGCAGGCTCAGGGTAGCTCAACCAACCCAACAAGTTTCGTAGGATGCAGTGTGGGGAAGGAAGCCTAGTTCAATCCAAAAATCAAGAATCTGGTTTGTAATCCCAGCACTTTTGGAGGCCGAGGTGGCAGATCACCTGAGGTCAGAAGTTCGAGACCAGCCTGGCCAACATGGTGAAACCCTGTCTCTACTAAAAATACAAAAATTAGCTGAGTGTGGTGACACATGCCTGTAATCTCAGCTACTCGGGAGGCTGAGGTAGGAGAATCACTTGAACTCAAGTGGCAAACGTTGCAGTGAGCCGAAATTGCGCCACTGCACTCCAGCCTGGGCAACAGAGTGAGATTCCATCTCAAAAAAAAAAAAAAAAGAATCTGGGGGCCAGGCACAGTAGCTCACACCTGTAATCCCAACACTTGGGAGGCCAAAGTGGAAGGGTGGCTTGAGTCCAGGAGTTCGAAACCAGCCTGAACAACATGGTGAGACCCACATCTCTAAAAACAATAATAACATTTTAAAAGAAGCCAGGTGTGATGGTGCATGCCTATAATCCCAGCAACTCAAGAGGCTGATATAGGAGTCGCCGGAGCCCAAGAGGTTGAGGCTGCAGTGAGCCACAATCACACCCTGCACTCCAGCTGGGTGACGGAGCAAGACCCTGTCGCTAAAAAAAAAAAAAAAAAAAAAAAAGATTCTGTTTTGTCTATGTGCGAACTAATAATTGTTTCAAAAAATTTCTCTTTCAATCAGGTATGCAGGAGTCACACAAAGTTCGCTAAGAGAGGGAGCTCTTGTTAGATTTTGTCCAACAACGATTTACATCTTCGTTGTAAAAAGCTGCATGTTCATTGGACAGACATCCCAAGGCATAAACTGATGCGCCATGCTGCTTTTTACCGTGGTCACATGACTAGTAGGTTTTCTAATGGGTGGGTGTGTCTCAAGCCATCCATGTTCCTCATTCCAGCTTCTATTGCATAGATTTGCAAGGAGTCCAGCCCCGACTGGGCAGAAGTTGCTGGTCTGTAACAGAAAGGAGGTAACTGCTCTATCCCAGACTCAAGATGCTGGAAAGCAGGTGGATTGACAGCTTGGGGGCAGCTCATGACCCTTGGTTTATCTGCCACCTTCTCCCCTGCTCTTCCTAGAGTTGTTCAAGAAAGTGTTTGCTGTGGCTTGAATGTTTCTCCCCTCCAAAACTCATGCCGAAATTTAATCCCCAGTGCACCAGTATTGAGAGGTGGGGAATTAAGAGGTGATTGGGGTACAGTGGCTCAGGCCTGTAATCCCAGCACTTTGGGAGGCCGAGGCAGGCAAATCGCTTGAGTCCAGGGGTTCAAGACCAACCTGGGCAACATGGCAAAACCTGGTCTCTACAAAACCTACAAAAAATAGCCAGGCATGGTGGCTCAGGCCTATAATCCCAGCTGCTTGGGAGGCTGAGGTGGGAGGATCACTTGAGCCCAGGAGGTCGAGGCTGCAGTGAGCTGAGATCACACCACTGCCCTCCAGCCTGAGCAACAGAGCAAGACCCCATTCCCCGCCCCCGACAAGAAAAAAAAGGTGATTGGATCATAAGGCCTCTGCCCTCATGAATAGATTAATTCATTCATGGGTTAATGGAGTTATGAGTTAGTGGATTACAAGGTTATGTTGGGAGTGGGACTAGTGGCTTTACAAGAAAAGGAAGAGAGAACTGAGCTAGTGTGCTCAGTCCCCTCACCACGTGATGCCCTGTGCTGCCTGGGAACTCTGCAGAGTCTCCACCAGCAAGAAGATCCTCACCAGATGCAGTCCCTTGACCTTGGACTTCTCAGCCTCCATCACTATAAGAAATAAATTTCTTTCCCTTCTGCATTACCCAGTTTCAGGTATTCCAGTATAAGCAACAGAAAATGGACTAAGACACCATGTCCATGGCTTATTCAGATATTGGCATTGACATATCAACACAAAAAGATCAGGGAAGCCATGGACTGCTCCCAGACCCCACACCCACCACTGGCTTTCTCATCCCTGAACCTTGCTACCATGAACCAAACCCTTTACCCCCACGCAGGGGTAACCCAGCTCAGAATGCAAATCCTCCAGGCATGAGTCATGAGCACCAAAGTCCTAACTCAAAAGTAAATGACTGACTCCTCCCATTGAGCCAACGTGCAGGAAACCCAGCCCAGGTCCAGTCATTCCCTTCATCTCCCACCTCCCCACCCAGAGCAGACCCTGATGGGCCAACAGCATGGTAGGGTTCTGCAGGGGTGGAAGCGGGGCAGATTTTCATCACTATGGAAATAAAAACAAACAATAAAATCTGAAATCCATCTTTGAAAGACCCACCCCCACCAGATAGAATTAATATGCACTTCTCAACGGTTTATCTACAGTCGGCTTATAGGCTCAGAGATCTTTAAGGCAAAGACGGTGGGAAAAAGAAACACAAGTTCATAAACGAAGCAGTCAGATTCTTCTCCAACAGGCAGAGAAAGCCAAAGCTCATGTGCTAATCCCAATGCCTACCCTCACCAGCTGCTCCCACCAGCCAATGTACTCATCTGCAAAGTGACAGAGACAGGATACATGGTTTTTCCATGCTTCTCAATGGGTCTAAGTTTCTGTGCACCCATCTGTGATTCTTAAGGACTGCTGCTTAAGTGGAATCACAGGAGGGGGCAGAAAACCTCTATAAGAACGAGTGGATGTATTTCTTGGCTAAAATAAAATGAACTACATCCCTGATACGGGCATTAAATCAGAAGCATCCTGAAACCATATGGTCAGGGCATAAGAGACATGTGAATCCAATTAAAATATTTAAGTTCATTCCCTTTCTTCAGAGGATCACAAAGTTTAACTACCTACACATGTCTGGCGTTTTTCTGAGGCTCGTGATGAGGTTTTCGCCTGCATTGTTTGGGGTTTGGATTTTATTGGATCAATACCAGGTGTGGGTCATGTAACAAGAAAAAAATTAGAAAAAAAATCTGGTATGTTTTAATTCCTAATGATTTATATGCTTTATTTGATTTCTTTAGCCATTTTAAACATACTGTATTTGTTTTGTCATCTCCATCAGCCTGTGGCTTTGCTATCTCAAGTGCTCTTGTTCTTTTCATTAGAGATAGAGATCTTTGTTGGGTATTAAGTTCCTGCTTTATCTCCATGACATCAAGCAAGTGACCAGGAATGCTATTGGATGAGGAGCTCCTGGGCTCTCCGGGAGAAATCAGGATGAGGATCAAGTAAGTACAAGCTTGAGACTCCTTTTGTATTGAAGATGGAGAGTATCCTTCTAACAAAAAGATGGAGATCAATGTATAAAAGAGTTAAAGCCTCCTGTGTCTAACCAGGTGAGGTGGTTCATGCCTGTAATCCCAGCACTTTGGGAGGCTGAGGTGGGAAGATTTCTTGCAGTTCAGGAGTTCAAGACCAGATGGCCAACATAGGGCACTTCCATCTCTACAAAAAAATTTAAAATTAGCTGGGCATTTTGGTGGTGCCCCCCCCCCCCCACCCGTAGTACCAGCTGCTTGGGAGGTTGAGCAGTGAACTGTGATCATACCACTGCACACCAGCCAAGGCAAAAAAAAAAAAAAAAAAAGGCTCCTGCATCTTATACTGAGAAACTAGTTCATCTGTTAAAAGAACACAGTTTAAGTGGCAGTAACAAAGAGACCCAAAAACACAATGGCTTAAACAAGTTAAAAGTGTGTTTATCTGTCATTTAACAGTCCTGATACATCTCAGGGCTAGAAGAGCAGTTCTGTTGTCCTCAACATGCAGCTTCTGTCTCTGGATCCAAAGTGGCTGCTTCAGCTCCTGCCATTATGTCTGCATCTGAGCCAGTGCAGAGGAGGAAAGTCTAAAGCAAGTGCATTCCCATTTCTTTTAAGATTATGTGGTTAGCCGGGTGCGGTGGCTCAAGCCTGTAATCCCAGCACTTTGGGAGGCCGAGACCGGCGGATCACGAGGTCAGGAGATTGAGACCATCCTGGCTAACACGGTGAAACCCCGTCTCTACTAAAAATACAAAAAAAAACTAGTCGGGCGAGGTGGCGGGCGCCTGTAGTCCCAGCTACTCTGGAGGCTGAGGCAGGAGAATGCCGTAAACCCGGGAGGCGGAGCTTGCAGTGAGCTGAGATCCGGCCACTGCACTCCAGCCGGGGCGACAGAGCAAGACTCCGTCTCAAAAAAAAAAAAAAAAAAAAAGATTATGTGGTAGAGGCTGCTAACTATGCATCAAAATCTGTTGTCACCTTCAAGGGATGCTACATTTGTCAGCCCCCTTGCACTTGGTTATGATCATATGACAAAATTCTCTCCAATAAAATGTTAGAAGCAAAGGATTAGTGGAGAGGATCCTACAGGCATACATTAACTCTACCCCCTTTCGTTGGCTGGAGCTCTGTCCCATGGCCCCACCTACCTGCAAAGGAGGCTGGGAGATGCCTACTCTCATGTCCTGCCTTCATAATTAAAATGTCCCTGTATTAGTCCATTTTAACGCTGCTAATAAAGACATACCCAAGACTGGCAATTTATATAAAGGAAAGAGTTTTAACTGACTCACAGTTCTGCAGGGCTGGGGAGGCCTCAGGAAACTTACAATCATGGCGAAGGGGAAATAAACATGTCCTTTCTCACATGGCGGCAGCAAAGAGAAGTTCATGGGAACTGCCCCTTTATAAAACCATCAGATCTCATGAGACTTATTCACTATCACAAGAACGGCACAGGAAAATCCACTCCCATAATTCAATTACCTCCCACCGGGCCCCTCCCATGATTCATGGGGATTATGGGAGCTACAATTCAAGATGAGATTTGGGTGGGGACACGGCCAAATGACATCAGTCCCCACGCAAATGAAAGAGCTCATGGTGCAGACGCCATGGATCAGTAGCTGTGCTGGGTCCATTGTAAGTATTTGCTTAGTTAATCCTATGTAGTAAGAATAAATATTTTCACTCAGCAAATGAGGCTTGAGAAATTTGCTAAAAGTCATACAACAAAGCTAGGCCACGACACAGGTGCATGTACTTCTCCTCAATCTTTGCATTTCCCTGCACCCCAGGATATTTCTGGATTCTTCCCTTGCAAAGCACCTTGGTCTTCCCCATAGAATGGGCTGCTGTGACTCTTTTTTTTTTTTTTTTTTTTTTTTTGAGACAGAGTTTCACTCTTGTTGCCCAGGCTGGAGTGCAGTGGTACAAATTCAGCTCACTGCAACCTCTGCCTCCTGGGTTCAAGCAATTCTCCTGCCTCAGCCTCTCAGTAGCTGGGATTACAGGCATGTGCTACCATGCCCAATCAATTTCTTGTATTTAGTAGAGATGGGATTTTACCATGTTGATCAGCCTGGTCTCAAACTCCTGACCTCAGGTGATCTGCCCGCCTCAGCCTCCCAAAGTACTGGGATTACAGGTGTGAGCCACTGCACCTGGCCCCACTTTGTTATATTCTTATCAGAGAACAGATGAGGTCTTCCTTCTAGAGTCCCAGATGAGCAAGGGAAAGCTGTGATCAAAGGTTGCCACTGCCATCATCTCAGATCTCAGGGCCCTCCCCTGGGAAAGACAGGCCTTGCTCACAGAGTTTGCCCACAAACAAAACTCTCTCTCTCTCTTTGTCCCCCTCCCCTATTCATTTAGGGGGAAACATTCGTCCAGCAAAGGACCGATAGACCATGGAGACTATTATCTCATTTCATAATATTATCCTGAGTAGAAAAATAAAAGGGCCTTTGTTTAAAATCCCTTTGGTCTCATGTCTAAGCCTTAGTTCAGAATCTTTGGTTCGCTGCATTAGAAAAAGAATCAAGACACCAATTAGGGCTAACAAAGCAATCGGGCCTCCCCTGATCTCTGGCTGGAATGACCGAAAGAGTATTGAACGCTTTGGGAGTAGGCAGGTGTTTCAAAAGAACTTGTGCACAGAGAGTCAGCAAGAGTGAGGATGGGCCTGTGATTATGTCACCAAGCAATAAGGGAGAAAGAAAAGGGAAAGGAAAGGCAGGAAAGCTTGCAGCCTCAAACTCCTGGGCTCAAGGGATCTTCCTGCCTCAGCCTCCTGAGTAGCTGGGACCACAGTCGTGCATCACCACGCCTGGGTAATTTTTAGAAATTTTTTTTCTGTAGAGACAGGATCTCACTATGTTGCCGAGGATGGCCTCAAACTCCTGGCCTCAAGTGATCCCCCTGCCTCAGACTTCCGAAGTGCTAGGATTCCAGGCATGAGCCACCAGGCATGGCCTGGGAGCTGAGTTTTGAGCTCAGTCTGTTCTGGAGTTTGTGCTATAGTGTCTCCTAATAAAATGAATGAATGAATGATTCCAACTCAGGAAAGAAAATAAATAAGTAGGAATACTGATGAAAGTAGAACTAAAATTGGAAAGAAAGAAGAAAGACACAAGGGGTAGCAGAACAGGGATTTTTTTTCCAAGCATCCTCAGAAGAAGCTAAGGAAGTTTCCTTCCAGCTAGGGTGTGGTGAGGACCAAGGCAACACACCAGTGGGTCCTGCTTTCCTCCACTGGGCTCAAAGGGTAGCAATAAACCTGACCAACAGCAATAAAGACATCGGTTCTTACGAATAAAAGAAACCTGGGTGTGGGCAGTTCCAAGTTGAATGCAGTGGCTCAACCATATCATCAAAGATACAGGCTCCTTCTGTCTTCCTGCAGTACCATCCCCAGGGTGGTGGCTTTCTGTCCTTAGCCTTGTCACCTCATGATCACAAAAGGGCTGCTGAAGCACCATAGAGCCACATTCAAGATGGGAAGATGGGAAAGTACAGGTAAGAAGCTTTATTTCTGTAGCATTCTCTTCTGTTAGAGAAAGACGTCTTTCCCAGGAGCCCCCCAAAAACTTGTATCCTGTCTTATTGGCTAGAATAGGTCTCATGGCCATCCCTAGAGCAATCACTGGCAAAGAGGAAGTGGATTATCATGACTGACCTGGGAAACTCAAGGTTCGTTCTCTGGGTTGAGGGCAGGTTTACCCTCACTGAGCACACTGATGCCTGAAAATAGAATAAAACTGGAATCTGCTGGCATAGAAGGAGGAAGTATGAATGGCTGTTGAGTGGACCAAGCTCTAGCATGGAGTGTTCCTGCCTAGAACTAATGTTACAAATCCTTGGGCATTGCAGGGATTAGAAGAGCCATCCACAAGAGACTGGAAGTCACCTCTCAGAGGAGAAGGCCAGAGCTGAGATGGTACTTGTCCAGGGTTAAAGATCTAGAGCCTGGCCCAGGCGCAGTGGCTCGCGCCTGTAATCCCAGCACTTTGGGAGGCCGAGGCAGGTGCATCACCTGAGCTCAGGAGTTGGAGACCACCTTGGGCAACATGGCGAAACCCCATCTCTACTAAAATACAAAAAATTAGCTGGGCGTGATGGTGCGCCTGTAATCCCAGCTACTCAGGAGGCAGAGGCACGAGAGTCGCTTGGTCCCCAGAGGTAGAGGTTGCAGTGAGCCGAGATCATGTCACTGCACTCCAGCTTGGGCTACAGAGTGAGATTCCGTCTGGGGAAAAAAAAAAAGAAAGAAAGAAATGAAAAAAAAAAAAGGATCTAGAGCTTGGCAGAGAATTCCCAGCCAGCTCACCCTCCCAGAACCATGTTTGGTTGCTTTAGTTTTCTTCTATTGTTGTTACTTTTACTTTTATTTTTAAATAATATTTATCATCTAATCATTTTTAAATAAATAGTTCAGTCATATTAAGTATATTCACAATGTGCAACAAACCTCCAGGATTCTTTTCATCTTGCAGAACTGAAACTATTAATATTTATCCATTAAGCAACAACTCCCAATTCCTCCCTCCTCCAACCCCTGCACCTGTAGTCCCATCTACTTGGGAGACTGAGCAGAGAGGATCCCTTGAGCACTGTTGTTCAAGGCTGCAGTGAAATAACATTGCACTACTACACTCCAGCCTGGGCAACAGAGCAAGACCTTATCTCTTCAAAAAAAAAAAAAACACAGCTCTGCTCTCCCCAACTTATCAGATGTGTGACTTTGGGCAAACCAGTTCATCTAACCAGGCCCGAGTTTCCTCCAAAAATTAAAAATAGAATTACCATAGGATCCAGCAATTTCCATGTCTGGGTGTATACACAAAAGAATTGAAATTAGGGTATCAAAGAGATCTTCGTATATGCATCTTCATAGCAGCATTATCCTGTGTTCAAATTTCCTCTCCTTTTTTAAAAATACTTTTTATAGGCTGGGCACAACAGCTCATGCCTGTAATTCCCAGCACTTTAGGAGGCTGAGGCAGGCAGATCAAGAGGTCAAGAGATTGAGACCATCCTGGCCAACATGGTGAAACCTCGTCTCCACTAAAAATACAAAAATTAGCTGGGCGTGGTGGTGTGCACCTGTAGTCTCAGTTACTCAGAAGGCCGAGGCAAGAGAATCACTTGAACCCAGGAGGTGGAGGTTGCAGTCAGCCAAGATCACGCCACTGCACCCCAGCCCAGTGACAGAGCAAGACTCCATCTCAAAAGAAAAAAATAAAAAATTCTAGAGATAGGATCTCACTGTGTTGGCCAGGCTGGTTTCAAACTCCTGGCCTCAAGTAATCCTTCCCACCTCAGCCTCCCAAAGTGCTGGGATTACAGGCATGAGCCACTACACCCAGCCAAATTTCCTCTTCCTATAAAGACAACAGTCATATCGGATTAGGGTTTGCCCTAAAGCCCTCCTTTTAACTTAATTATCTATTTAGGGAACTTATGGCCAAATACAGTCACATTCTGAGATACTAAGGATTCGGACTTTGTCTCCTAGTTTATTTTCTGTTGCTTATAACAGAATACTCAAAACTGTGTAATTTACCAAAAAAGAATTTTTTTTTTTTTTTTTTGAGACAGAGTCTCACTCTGTAGCCCAGGCTGGAGTGCAGTGGCATGATCTCAGCTCACTGCAAACCTCTGCCTCCCAGGTTCAAGCAGCTCTCCTGACTCAGCCTCCTGAGCAGCTGGTACTGCAGACACTCACCACCATGCCCAGCTAATTTTTATATTTTTAGTAGAGATGGAGTTTCACCATGTTGGCCATAAATTCCATTTTTAGGTCACCATTCCCAATCTAAAAAAGGAATTTATTTCTTTTTTTTTTTTTCCTTTGAGATGAAGTTTCACTCTGTCGCCCAGCCTGGAGTGCAGTGGTGTGATCTCAGCTCACTGCAAGCTCCACCTCTGGGGTTCACGCCATTCTCCCACCTCAGTCTGCCAAGTAGCTGGGACTACAGGCACCTGCCACTATGCCCAGCTAATTTTTTTATATTTTTAGTAGAGATGGGGTTTCACCGTGTTAGTCAGGATAATCTCGATCTTCTGGCCTCCTGATCCGCCTGACTTGGCCTTCCAAAGAGCTGGGATTATAGGCATGAGCCACCGTGCCTGGCCAGGAATTTATTTCTTACAGTTACGGAGTCTGGGAAGTCCAAGGTCAAGGCGCTGTGTCTGGTGAGGACCTTCTTGCTAGTGGGGATTCTCTACAGGGTCCCAAGGTGGTGCAGGGCATCACATGGCGAGGGGGTGAGCATGTAACGTGCTCACTCAGGTCTTCCTTCCTCTTCTTATAAAGCCACCAGTCCCAGTCCCGTGAAAAGCAATTCATCCATTGATTGAGGAGGAATAGCTCTGCCTTCATGGCTCAGTCACCTCTTAAAAGTCCCACTCTCCATACTGCCACATTAGGAATTAAGTTTCAACATAAGTTTTGGAGGAGACAAACATTCAAATCATAGCAGATTTCAACATGGTGGGTGTTGGGGGTACAGGACATAACTTAGCTTGTAACAGGGGTTAAGAAGACAGACTCTGGGCCCCAAATGCTTGAGCACCAGCTGTGGCAAGTTATTTTATCTACGGCAATTTAGTTAACTACCCTGTGCCCTAATTTCCACATGCATAAAATGGGCTTCATAATAGTGACTGCTTTGAGAGGCTGTTTTAAGAGTAAACGAGTTAAATATTAAAATCTTTAGAATAGCCTCTGGCACAGAGGAAGTGCTACATAAATGTTAGCTGTTATTATTGCTACAACTACATCATGTCTAGGTTTTACTTTTATAGAATCACCTTTTCCAAGCTGAAATTTTATAAAGTAATGAAAATGAAAGCAATAACAATGCTACCAAGTATTGCTCTCAATAAGCATCAGGCGGAGGCCAAGTGCTTTACAAACTTCATCACCTTGGATCTCAGGAGATACTGTGGTTTCAAATTGGTCTCAGTTTTTAAAAGGCCAAGAGTGACCAA
Organism: Trachypithecus francoisi; assembly: GCF_009764315.1. NCBI lineage: Eukaryota > Metazoa > Chordata > Mammalia > Primates > Cercopithecidae > Trachypithecus > Trachypithecus francoisi. The sequence continues at coordinate 120,430,674 of NW_022681469.1, read as the reverse complement.
GCATGGAGGCTCACACCCAGCACTTTGGGAGGCCAAGGCGGGCAGATTACTTGAGGTCAGGAGTTCAAGACCAGCCTGGCCAACATGGCAAAACCTCATCTCTACTAAAAATACAAAAGTTAGCTGGGCATGGTGGTGCACATCTCTAATCCCAGCTACTCGGGAGGCTGAGGCATGATAATCTCTTTAACCCAGGAGGCAGAGGTTGCAGTGAGCTGAGATCATGCCACTGCACTCCAGCCTGGGTGACAGAGCAAGACTTTGTCTTTAAAAAACACAAAATAAATAAAAAATAAATAAAAAATGTAAAAAAGGCCAAGAGGATTTTGGGGTCAGGTCTCAACTAGACTTGTAAATATAATCTAGATAAAATCAAAATCAAAAGTTGATGCTTGACCATCATTAGGATTGGTGGCAATTATGGTCTGTCTTACTCCATTTGGGCTGTCATGACAAAATACTGTAGACAGAATAGCTTATAAACAACAGAAATTTAGCTGAGTCTGGTGACTCATACCTGTAATCCCAGCTCCTTGGGAAGCTGAGGTGGGAGGATCACTTGAGGCCAAGAGTTCGAGATCAGCCTGGGCAACCTAGCAAGATCCCGTCTCTAAAAATAAAAATTAAAAATTAGCCAGGTGTGGTGGTGCACACCTGTAGTCCCAGCTACTCAGGAAGTTGAGGTGAGAGGATCACTTGAGCCCAGGAGTATGAGGCTGCAGTAAGCCATATTCGTGCCACTGTACTCCACCCTGGGTGACATTAGCCCACCACTGTGCCCGGCTAATTTTTGTATTTTTAGTAGAGATGGAGTTTCACCATCTTGACCAGGCTGGTCTCGAACTCCTGACCTCGTGATCCACCCACCTCGGCCTCTCAAAGTGCTGGGATGGCAGACATGAGCCACCGCAGCTGGCCTGAAAATTTTTTAAATAATAATAAATAAAATAAATAAAGAAACAACAGAAATGTATTTCTCACGGTTCAGGAGGCTGGGAAGTCTCAGGAGCAAGTCGCTGACAGATTCAGCATCTGGTGAAGGTACACTTTGTCACTGATAGCGTCTTTTCACTCTAACCTCATGTGGCGGAAAGGCTTAACCCCATTCATGAAGGTTTCACCTCCCCTTGGCCTAATCACCTCTCAAAAGCTCCACCACCTGCTAATACCATCATCTTGGAGGTGTGAAAGGCAAATAACTCCCGGGGCCGCCAAATCACTAAGCTAAAGGAAAAAGTCAAGCTGGGACCTGCTTAGCACAAACCTGACTCCCATTCTATTCAAAATCATCCCTCTCATCACCGAGATAAATCCATAGCTGACTGCCTCCTTTGGAAAGGCTAATCAGAAACTCAAAAGAAAGCAACCATGTGTCTCTCACCTACCTGTGACCTGGAAGCCTCCTCCCTGCTTCAAATTGTCCCACCTTTCTGGAGGGAACCAATGTACATCTTACACATATTGATCAATGTCTCATGTCTCCCTAAAATGTATAAAAACAAGCTGTGCCCCAACCACCACCTTGGGTGCATGTCATCAGGACCTGCTGAGGCTGTGTCACGGGCACACGTCCTCAACCTTGGCAAAATAAATTTTCTAAATTAACCAAGATCTGTCTCAGATATTTGGGGTACACAGAGGTGCGGGTTTCAACATATGAATTTGGGCAGGACATAAACATTCTGACATAAACGCACTGATCTTAGGATCAGTGTTAATTGCTTGGAAGGGGGTAGCATGGGCTAGAGGCCAGAGCATAGCTTGGAGACAGAATTCTGCGGTCTCAGGCCCACTTCTGACCCGCTCTCAGCTGCCCACAGTAGGGCCAGGGAGGGAGATACCTGCTGGAGACACTGTTGTCTCTTGCTGTAGAGGTGAAACCAGCCTGTCAACTTTCCACCATTCGTGCTGAGGACATCAAGACCAGCCATTCATGCCCCACTGTGTTCCTAAAACCATCCTATCCCGAAGAGGTATTGTTCCATCAGCCCTTAACATGATGTTTCTCTCTCTTAGAACACATTTGCATGTAATGAGTTTCCTTTGGAGCTGAGCACACAGTAGGCATCCAAGGGAGATCTAAGGTTCAGTGAAGGAGAAGGGGTCAGGCTGAGAGGACAACGAAACACAAAAAGAAGGCCTTAGCCATCATCCCCCACCAGCCCACATAAGCCTAACAAGTCTTACAGCCTCAGAAAGAGAAATCTTTAACCCAATTATGTCAAACCCCACTGGATACATTTGATCCGGGAAAAATATCATCTCTGGCAATCATAAAGAATATTAAGGTATTAGCAGCCGTCGTTTCAGCATTGCACTGGAAAGAGAGCTGGAAATAATTGCACATCAGTTGCTCAAAAATCAGCAGTAAAAGAAATTTACATTAGTGTATCCATTACCCTTCTAGCAATGTAAATTAGGATTGTATGCCTCCTAATGACAACAGTACAGGCCCCGGCTGTGCTAGGCAGAGATTTCCTGGAGAAGGGAGCGGCTGTGCTCTGAATCCAGCACGCACCTGGGCCCAAGTGCTGAGCTGGGGAGCAGAAGTGATTTGAATCTAACTGTCACCCGCCTGGAAGCCGACCCTGCTGGAAGATTCCCCAAATCTGCAGAGCACCAGGGAGGCAGAAAAATCTCTTCAAAGCCCAGCTCAGGCTCTGCAGAGAAAAAAGTAATTTGCTTTGCTCACCTACCCACCCCCACCCCCCAACAACGGCACATATAGTCCTCCTCAGCCCTCCCTTGGAAACAGAAGCTCTGGATTTACTTGCAAAGCTGTTATGTTATCAGCACTTTTGCTATGCACGGTTGGGGGCTAGAGCTGCAGTTTTTCAGCTTTGAGTCAGGGCAGCCTAAGCTATTTAGAATCACGGACTCTCTTTGCTGGAAGGGCCAACAGAAAATGTCTAGCAACCCCTTAGTGGGGAGATAGAGCAGGGGCCAAGGATCAGGGCAAGGAGAGTGAGGGTAAGAGGAGGGCTTCTCCGGGTCAGGTGACAGAAGCTGGGGGCAACTTCATTCCACAGGGCAGGTGCATGAAAGGTTGCCACTAGCTACAAGGATGGAGAGTCCCTCAAATAATGGTCTCTCTCTCTCTCTCTCTCTCTCTCTCTCTCTCTCTCTCTTTCTCTCTCTCTCTCTCTCTCTTTCTCTCTCTCTCTGTCTGCATGCCTTTGTGTGTTGGCTTCTTTCTCTCCCACTATATAGACTGACTTTTTCCATCCACCCAAGATGACTGCCAACAGCTTCCACCCAGATTAACAACTCCTGACAAACAATCCAAAAAAAAAAAAAAGCAAAACAAACACACAAAGAATAAACAGAGCGGTTTTCTTGGCTCAGTCTGAGGGAGGCACTCTGATTGGCTCTTGTTGGTTACACACTCACCTCCTAGACTAATGGCTGTTGAGAGGAGATGGAGTATTGTGATTGGCTAGGTTTGGGTCACATGTTCACCATTAAGCCTCACTCATGGACCCTCCAGTTTGAATGGGCAGTGGTATTGGTGGTAAGCATGGGAGTCCCACCAAAACCATGAAGAAAGGGAGAACAGTTCTCCCAAAGGAAGCAGGGTTACTGGGTCCTCTGGTGAGTGGCTGGTTCAAGGGATCCAAGACAATCAATGGTGAAGCCAGAACCACCGCACCTAGCTAATTTGTTTTATTTTATTTTTTCTAGAAATGAGGTCTTGCCATGTTGCCATGCATTGGGACTGTTTAAAATCATAGACACACCGGGCTGTATTTCATGGCCCACAGTGCCCAGAGTAATACCTGGATCGTTGTCTCTAAAGGTCTGCGAGACAAGCAGGCTGGGGTGGCCTCTTTCTTAGATCAGGCTCTGCTCCAAACCTTAGAGTCAATCACTGGGCACACGGCGCAGAGAAAGTGCGGAGGACCAGTAGGAGGGGATGGAGGTCCTGGTTCTGGCTTCATCATTGATTTTCCTGGATCCCTTGAACCAGCCACTCACTAGAAGACTCAGTAACCCTGTTTCCTTTGGGAGAACTGTTCTTCTCTCTTTCTCCACGGTTTTGGTAAGACCCTCATCCTTACCACCAAGACCACTGCCCATCCAAACAAGAGGGTCCATGAGTAAGGCTTAATGGTGAACATGTGACCCAAACCTAGCCAATCACAATACTCCATCCCCTCTCAACAGTGATTGGTCCAGAAGGTGCGTCTGTAACCAAGAGCCTTCAATGCTGGGTGTGCACTGAGATCACTTGCGGAGCTGTTTAAAATCATAGATGGTGTTCAGAACAGCCGTTTCAATTGCAAACGGAGGGAACAGAGTAAGATGTCAGGGTCACACCACACAAGTAAGTGGCCCCAGATACGTCTGGAGACGGGTTGTGTTGTGAGGTCTCCAGTGAGATCGGTGGTACTAATGGGCGAACCCCTAGAATCACAGACTCGAAGCCTCTTCCAGGAAGAGGATACTTGGTGGCCGATCCCAGTTTAGAGGTCCTGAGATGAGGAGGTGCCCAGCTAAGGTCATGCCAAGGTTGTGGCTGAAGTGGAAATAGAATCCACACGTCTACACTCCCTCTCCAGTGTGTTTCCAGCAACCCATCCACAAAAGAGAGATGGCAGCAAAAGTGGCTGCCCCTGCCTCATTTCCTTCCCCTCTCTAAACCATCTGTTCCCAACTTAATCTGGGGCTTTCCTTCCCCTGCACTCTGGGGCCCAGGGAGCTTGGAGGCAGCTTCCTGAATGGAGAGACCAGACCAACGATAACCCAGGACCATGACTGTTTCTGCCGTGTTGGGGTCTTACATGCCAATTGAACTGGAAGCCCCAAAAGGGACCCAGAGGGCCTGTGGGATTATGGGGAATGTGTGCTCCCAATAAGGAAGAAGAAGAGGGTTTGGTACCAGCCTTGCTGTTTACAAGCTCTATGACAGCATTCTAATTTTCTTTTCTTTTCTTTTTTATTTTTATTTTTATTTTATTTTATTTTTTGTGTGTGTGAGACAGGATCTCACTCTGTCACCCGGACTGGAGTGCAGTGGTATGATCATAGCTCACGGCAGCCTCCACCTCCTGGGCTCAAGTGATCCTCCCGCCTCAGCCTCCTGAGTAGCTGGGACTGCAGGAATGCACCACCACACCTGGCTAATTTGTTTTATTTTTATTTTTATTTTTCGAGATGAGGACTTGCTATGTTGCCCAGGCTGCTCTCAGATTCCTGGGCTCAAGCAATCTTCCCGCCTTGACCTCCCAAAGTACTGGAATTACAGGTATGAGCCACCACACCCAACCAGCACCCTAATTTCTGAGGATTCCGGAGCTTCAGTAATCCTCATCCAGATAATGGAGGCAATAGTACCTCCCTTCCCAGGAAGAGGTGAGGAGTGAGAGAAGGGAAAAAAGAGATTACTTCTATAAAAATCTAGCACAGCACCAGCCTCACTAAAGTCCCCAAGCGAATGGGAAGCCTACCACTTCCTACCTCTCCTGGAGGTTGCAGCCAACGCCTGCCCTCTCTGAATCCCCTATGGACCAAGAACCAGGCCCTGATTAATTGGTTGATTAATTAATATGAAGACCAGGTCTCCATGAGGAAGTTTTCTGGTGACAAAAAAATCTCTGGAGAATGAAATGTTATGTGTCACTTGTCAACAACACCCAGCATTTTTCAGTGAAACAAGCATCTGATTCTGGAAAAACTTAATTAAAACTGCTGTTGGTGTTCAAGTGATTTATACCATCATTCCCAGGCTTCGCCCCGTGATTCCCTGGAGAGACACCAATTATCTCCCGGGGATGTTGTGAAATTCTCAGAATACTCCTCTAAACAACATGAATCTTTAATACATTTTGACTTTAAAACAAAAATCAGATCATGCAGTACTTTTTCCAGAAAAAAAAAAAAAGCTCCAAAGTTTGGAGTGAAGAGAAATCTAACAGAAATGGAAGGTCAGCTGGGGGCAGTGGCTCATACCTGCAGTCCCCTACAATTTGGGAGGCTGAGGCAGGAGGACTGCTTGAGATTACAAGTTCGAGACCAGCCTGGGTAACACATGGAGACCCTGTCTCTACCAAAAAAAAAATAATAATTAAAATTAGCTAGATATGCTGGCGCTTGCCTGTAGTCCCAGCTACTCAGGAGGCTGAGGCTGGAGGATCACTTAAGCCCAGGATTTTAAGGCTGTAGTGTGCTGTGATCATGCCACTGCTATCCAGCCTGGGCAACAGAGCAAGGGTCTGTCTCAAAAATGAAAAAAAAAGGAAATGAAAAAAGAAACGGAAGGCTCTTGCAAGCAGACTGTGGCAGGCGTGGATTTCAACTCCAGGATTTGCTGATCACAGCCCACTGTGTGCTAGTCACTGGGCAATATCCCAAGCCTGCTCACTTCGCCTTTGACTGGAGAAGAAATGGGCTTTGTAAATACAGGTGGAGAAATCAGACTTTCAGTTTCTCTGTCTCCAGCAGAAAAGCCTGAATTAATCAGCCTCTTGCATGAACCCAGAATTGGCAAAACAAACAAACAAACAAGCAACAACAACAACAAAAAAACACCTGAGAAGCCAGGCAAGGTGGCTCATGCCTGTAATCCCAGCACTTTGGGAGGCCGAGGCGGGCAGATCACCTGAGGTCAGGAGTTTGAGACCACCCTGGCCAACATGGTGAAACCCCATCTCTACTAAAGTTACAAAAAATTAGCCAGGCATGGTGGCACGTGCCTGTAATCCCAGCTACTCAGGAGGTTGAGGCATGAGAATTGCTTGAACTTGGGAGGGAGAGGTTGCAGTGAGCCAAGATCACACCACTGCACTCCAGCCTGGGTGACAGAGTGAAACCCCAACTCAAAAAAAAAAAAAAAAAAAACCCAAGAAAAAAAAAAACCTAAGAAAAGCAGCTTCGGATCATCAGCTCACCTCTGCAGTCTCCACTCTCCAGAACCTCAGTCCCTCTGGTCCCTGTTGCTTCCACAGTTGCCTTGCCTTGAAATGGACAGGTTTTGTGTTTTTTCTCATCATTACTGTTCTTAGCAAGACTACTGACCTGTCATATACTATTCCACCCTTCCAGATGTGCAGATTCAAAATTGTGTATTTGTACCTATGAGATACATTCTTGAATTTAGCTGGAATCAGTTCATTCATCCATTCATTCAACAAGTGTTTATGACGTGATTGTTGATCTCTCTGGGCTCATCACTTTGTAGGAAAGAGGATGTCTCCCCATCAGAGAATGAACATTGAGCCCTTCTTACAATTGTAGAACCAGTTGCCCTACACTTTTCCAGCTTTTCAGATGGCATTTTGCACTCTGGCGCCAGTTTTTTTGTTTTGTCTTATTTTGTTTTGTTTTGTTTTGCTTTGTTTTGTTTTGTTTTGTTTGAGCCTCCCAAAGTGCTGGGATTACCGGAGTTAGCCACAGGAACTTCTGTTCCTGGTTTTGACCCAACGGCTCTGACATTTCATGTGCTTTGTGCTACTGCTGCAGACAGCATACAAATGCCCAAACTTCAATCGTTTATATCCCAGTCTTGGTCCAGGCTCACCCTGCCCTAGAGACAGTCCTCATCCTGTACTCCCAGCCAAGCTCATTCCCAGCTTCTCACCCCCCTGCTCTCTTCCCAGTGATTTCAGTACCACCCAATTCACTGCACTGCCTTGAAGTCTATGTTATAACCCAGAGCTTCAGACTGGTCATATTTGAGCCATGGATCGGGAGGCCTGACTACTAGTCCCAGCTTCGCCTCCAGCTGTGTGACCTCAGGTAAGCACTCCCCTCTCTAGGTCTGTATAGCCTCATGTGGAAACTGAAGGGCTTAAACTACATCCAGGATAGAAAATACCTGGGAAACGTGCTGCCTCTTCCTGTTTCTGAGTCAGTGGCAGACATCACTAAACAATCCTGATTCTCCTTCCCACTAAATGCAGATCTACCAACCCAGACTTCCAAGAGTCCACTCCAAACAACAGGATTAGGCACACAGGATAAAATTTACTTTTCATCCTTATGCTGTTTGACAGAGCAGAGACGTTGCCATGTTGGACAAGCCCCTCATTCTTAAGTTCACCTTAATCAAAAACTGCCTAAATCCAAAGGGCATCAGCCTAATAACTAAGAGCTAGACCCTGAAAAATAAACCCTGATCGTATACCACAAATAACATCTTCAACCAGAAACATTCCAAACTCCTCCCTGACCAGGGACAGACCAGCCCTAAGATAACCCCTCTGTGGCCGGAAAGATGTCAGCCCCAAGACAACCTCCCCTCTGCCCAGAGACACTCCAACCCTGCCATAAAACTTCTCCCCAACACAGAAACATTCCAAGCTTGTGATAAGCCCTTCACCCAAAAACCAATATATACTCTTACTCTGTAAGAGACAGCACTCCTGACCAAAATCAGCCAGAAGCCCCTCTCAGGTTTATATTCTTCAAAATACATCTGTCTTTAACTGTGTTTCTTTTCTCTTTCTTTAACTCTTACACTATTAATATCCTAATTATGTGCCCCATGGCAGGTGTTTGAAAGTTTTTCTAGCCTCTTTAAAACCTCAACTCAGGCTGGGCATGGTAACTCACGCCTGTAATCCCAGCATTTTGGGAGGCTGAGGTCAGCAGATCACTTGAGGCCAGGAATTAGAGACCTGCCTGGGCAACATGGCAAAACCCCATCTCTACTAAAAATACAAAAAAAAATTAGCCAGGCATGGTGGCACATACCTGTAGTTCCAGCTACTAGGGAGGCTGAGGCACGAGACTCCTTTGAGCTCGGGAGGTGGAGGTTGCAGTGAGCCGAGATCCTGCCACTGCACTCCAGCCCGGGAGACAGAGCAAGACTCTCTCAAAATAAATAAATAAATAAATAAATAATAAATAAATAACCTCAGCTCTAGCCATTCCCATTTGTGGTCAGCAGAATAATGGCCCCACATATTTATCCCTAGAACCTGTGACTTATGAGGGAGAAGGGACTTTGCAGATATGATTAAACTAAGGATCATGTGATGGGGGATTATCATGGATTATCTGGGTGGGTTCAATGTAATCACAGGGTCCTTGTAACAGGAAGACAGGAAGAACAAAAAAACAGGGAGAGAATATGTAAGAGCAGAAGCAGAGATCAGAAAGGACGGATAATGCTTCACAGCTGGTTTTGAAGATGGAGGAAGGGGCCACAAGCCAAGGAATATAGGTGGCCTCTAGAAACTAGAAAAAGCCAAGAAATGATTTTCCCCTAAGCCTCCAGAATAAACTGCCAACAACTTAATTTTAGACTTCTGACCCCTAAAACTGGAAGAGAATAAATGTATGTTGCTTTAAGCCACTAAGTGGTTGTTTCTTACAGCAGCAAAAATAAACTAATACAGCTTCCTACTGTAACTAAGTGGTTATTTGTTACAGTAGCAAAAAGAAAATAATACAGTCTCCTACTGCAACCTCCCCACCTCTGGAGCTCTGTGCTGTGAGTCTTTCTGGCTCCCCCTCTAGCAAGAGCTCAATACATCTGTTTGGAGAGCACATGTTCTCCTGCCTTATTTCATAGACATCCAGATTCATGCTTTGCCAGGACCACAGCAGACTATAAGCCCCACAAGGAAATGTGCAAACCCTCGTGTGTCCACATTGCCTGGCAACAGGAAGAAAACCATAGAGACTGGCTTTGTACATATCTGAGTTTGAAAATTGGCTGCACCCCCTCTCCTAACTGTGTCACTTTGGAGATTCTGCTTCCACATCTGTAAAATAGGCAGAGTAACAGCACCCATAGGGATACACTGAAGGTGTAATGCAATGATATTCAACAGCAGCCCCAAGGATCCACGACTCAAGAAAATGTGTAATTTTCCTGAGCCACTGATTTGAGTCACTCATACCACAAGGTCCAATGTTCTCCCCAGCAGGGCCTCACTACATTTTTTAAATTGTATTTATGTATTTATTTATTTACTTATTTATTGAGACAGGGTCTGGCTCTATCATCCAGGCTGGAGTGCAGTGGCAAGATCTAGGCTCACTGCAACCTCCACCTGTTGGGCTCAAGCAATCCTCCCACCTCAGCCGCCCGAGTAGTTGGGATTACAGGCACCTGCCACCACACCCGGCTAATTTTTGTATTTTTAGTAGAGACAGAGTTTCACTATGTTGGCCAGCCTGGTCTCAAGCCCCTGACCTCAAATGATCCACCTACCTCGGCCTCCCAAAGTGCTGGGATTACAGGCATGAGCCACTGCACCTGGCCATATTTCCTTTTTTTAAGAAACAGGGTCTTGCTCTATCACCCAGGCTGGAGTGCAGTGGTACAATCATAGCTCACAGGAGCCTCAAACTCCTGCGCTCAAGCCATCCTCCTGTCTCAGTCTCCCAAGTAGCTGAGACTGCAGATGCATGCCACCATGCCCAGCTGATTTTTTTAATTTTTGTAGAGATGAGGTCTCACTATGTTGCCCAGGCTGGTCTTAAACTCCTGGACTCAAGAGATCCTCCTGCCTCAGCCTCCCAAAGTGCTTGATCCTCTCGAAGAGACTGAGGTAGATATTAGTAATCCCATTTGGTGGGAATGAAAGCTTAGGAAATTACTCATGACCTTGAGCATACAGTCTCAAGACTGCATAAGGAAGTGGTTACAACCCCAGACACCAGACACTAATGCCAGACTGTCTGGATTCGAATCCCAGCTTCACTACTTATTAGTTATAAAACCTTGGGCAAATCACTTACACTCTTTGTGCCTCACTATCCCCTTCTTTAAAACAGGAATAATAGTACTCGCAACCTGATAGCATAGTTGTGAGAATTCAGTGAGTCTATACATAGGAAGCACAGAGAACAGCAAGAACTCCACAGGTGATTAGGTGCCAGCGGTCATTGTACTGAGCCATCTCACCAACGACAGATGTCTTCCAGCCCCTAAATCCTGGGATTCTGTGTACATCCTAACCTGTTTAATGCCCAGCCATTTATAACAGTGATGAATGCAGGGTTAACTGAGTTCCACAGACTCATCAAAGTCCACTCTGGACCTCAGCTGCAAGGAAGACAAGAGGCCTGAACCTCCTCTCTCCATTCCCACCCACCTCAGGCCCCAGCTGCTATTCTCATCTGTGAGGCTACATTTTCTTCACTGTTCAAAGTGTCATCTTGGAACCAGGCTGCCAGCTGCAGACAGCTAATAAAATCCTCCCCGATGTGTAGTGGAGTGCCTTTGCCAGGATTTCGTATACCAGCTGAGGTCCCTGAGCCAACACCACTGGAGATCTCCTGCCTGTAGCTTTCAGCACCGACCTTGGTGGGGGATGGGGCACTTTCCACTGCCCCTTACCTGGACCCCAATGCCTGGAATTAGTGGGGCCAGAAAAAGCCTCTCCCATAGCTGCTCCCTGTAACCCAGGGCATGATGGATATGAGCAATCACCCAGGGAGACCTGGAGAAGTGACCTCTCATAGCAGGACCCAAATGTTCTGAGGGCAAAATTGTGCAGCAGACATCTGCTCTAAAGCTGAAAGGGTCTTACCTCCCCTCCTGGGCTTTGATCTGTGAGAGGGCAGGGTACTTTCTGCTCCTCCTTCATGTTGCAGTAAACATGGAGACTGCTGTACACAAGGAGCTCAATAAATACTGGATGGATGGATAAATGAATGGGAGGATGGAGGGATGGATGAATGGATGGATGGATGGATGGATGGATGGATGGATAGATGGATGGATGGATAAATGGATGCATGGATGCATGGATGCATGGATGGATGGATGGATGGATGGATGGATGGATGGTTGGATACATGGATGCATGGATGCATGGATGCATGGATGGATGGATGGATGGATGGATGGACGGATGGATAGATGGATGGATGGATGGATGGGTGGATGGATGGATGGATGGATAAATGGATGGATGGATGGATGGATGGATGGATGGATGGATGAATGGATGGATGCATGGATGGATGGATGGATGGATGGATAAATGGATGGATGGATGGATGGATGGATGGATGGATGGATGGATGGATGGATGGATGGATGGATGGATGGATGGATGGATGGATGGATGGATGGATGCATGGATGCATGGATGGATGGATGGATGGACGGATGGATGGACGGACAGACGGACGGACGGACGGACGGACGGATGGATGGATGGATGGATGGATGGATAAATGGATGCATAGATAGATGGGAAAATGGTTGGGTGGATGTATGGATGAGTTAATAGGCAAGTGAATAAATAAATGAAGGAATAAATAAAATATCTGCTTTCAGACATTTGTCTTTGATTATCAATGGGCTTTTTGCCCTCTTTCAGCCTGACCTCCTAGAGAATAAAACATTTCAGATCCAGATAAAAGGTGTTTGAGTCTTCAAGGAACTGGCATGTGAGCTGTTTGCACTTTGGGGATAGAATAGGAGATAGGACCCAAACTCCTAAATCCCATTATGAGATCCATGTTGTCCTTGAGAATGACATGAGCCCTGAGTCTGATGCTGCCTGTGTCCTGAGCAGCTGTTAACTCCATCAGGGACCTTGTGGTTGCCACCCAGATTCTCAGGGAAAAAGGCCTGAGTCCCCAGAAGCAGGAGCCTCAAAGCCATTACTCATTCAGAACCCCAGGTCAGCCCCAGTCTAGGACTCCCTCATCCACCCAAACGACTTGAAGAGCCAAAAACACTCTATCCTCAGACTGAGGAGACATTCTCACTCACTTCTCCAGTCCTGCTTCATGCATAGCTCAGCCATCTCTGTAGGATTAAAGATGTGAATCCAGGAAAAAAAAAAAAAAAGAACATGTAAAGTATCCCTTTAAAGAACTCCAGGTTGGCACAGCAGCTCACACCTGTAATCCTAGCACTTGGAAGGCTGAGGTGGGAGGATCGCTTGAGCTCAGGAGTTCAAGACCAGCCTGGGAAACATAGCGAAACCCCATCTCTATTAAAAAATCAACAAAATTAGCCAGGTGTGGTGGCACAGGCCTATAGTCCCAGCTATAAAGTGGGAGGACTTCTTGAGCCCAGAAGGTGGAGGTTGCAGTGAGCTATGATTGCATCACTGCATTCTCGCCTGGGTGATAGAGCAAGACCCTGTCTCTAAATAATAAATAAACAAATGAACTCCAATCACTCTTGAGAGAGAAAGTGGGAAACAGATTCTATAGAGATAAAGAATTTAAGCTCTGGACTCAAAATGACCTTACCTAGCTCTGTCTCTCAGTGGCTGTATGACCTTGGTGAAATAACTAATTGTTCCTCAATTTCCCTATACATCAAATGAGTTTAATTCCCACCTCACAAGGCCACGTCAGGGCTTAAATGGCATTGTCTGCAAAGCCCCACACAGAAGCACCTGCACATAGCCAGCCTTCACAAATGGTGGCTGCAGGACAGTGGTGATGCTATGAAGACAGTGACAATGAAGATGAATGTTCTAGTGGGGACAATAACGCCTGAATCAAATCACCATGATACAAGAAAGAATGTGATATCTGACTATGACATAATCAAATATGTATTTGACCTTTGTTCCTAGTTCCTGGCACAAAGCTTCAAAAACCCTCAGAATTGGCCGGGTGCAGTGGCTCATGCCTATAAATCCCAGCCCTTTGGGAGGCCGAAGCAGATGGAACATGAGGTCAAGAGATCAAGACCCTCCTGGCCAACATGGTGAAACCCCGTCTCTACTAAAAACACAAAAATTATCCGGGCATGGTGGCACGCACCTGGAGTTCCAGCTACTCGGAGGCTGAGGCAGGAGAATCGCTTGAACCTGGGAGGCGAAGGTTGCAGTCAGCTGAGATCATGCCACCGCACTCCAGCCTGAGCAAGAGAGCAAGACTCTTTAAAATAAAAAAAATTTTTTTTAAAAACCCTCAGAATTTCCTGGAAGATAAGAGTGCCTTTCATTATGCATAAAAAGTCCCTCTCAACCCATAGTGGAAGGACCCCTAGACAGCTTCAGGATAGGGACTGGTCTCCAGAAAAAAGAACTCAATTAAAGGGTTGGAACTTTCAGCCTCACTCTTGACCTCTGGGGAGAGGAGAGGAACTGGGAATTGAGTTCAGTAATGTGGCCTATTATTTAATCAATCATGCTGTATAAGTTTGTTTTCATGTTGCTGATAAGGACATACCCAAGACTGGGCAGTTTACAAAAGAAAGAAGTTTAATGGACTCACAGTTCCACATGGCTGAGGAGGTCTCACTATCATGGCAGAAGGTGAAAGTCACGTCTCACATGGCAACAGACAAGAGAAGAGTAAGAGCCAAGTGAAAAGGGTTTCCCCTTATAAAACCATCAGATCGGGCCAGGCATGGTGGCTCATGCCTGTAATCCCAGCACTTTGGGAGACTGAGGCAGGTGGATTGCCAGAGGACAGGAGTTTGAGACCAGCCTGGCCACACAGTGAAACCCCATCTCTACTAAAATTACAAAAATTAGCTGGGTGTGGTGGCAGGCACCTGTAATCCCAGCTACTCAGGAGGCTGAGGCAGGAGAATCACTTGAACCTGGAAAGCAGAGGTTGCAGTGAGCTGAGATTGCACCATTGCACTCCAGCCTGGGGACCAAAAGTGAAACTCTGTCTCAAAAAAAAAAAAAAAAAATCAGATCTTGCAAGATTTATTTGCTACCATGACAACAGTATGAGGGAAACTGCCCCCATAATTCAATTATCTCCCACTGGGTCACTCCCACAACACGAGGGAATTATAGGAACTACAAGATGAGATTTGGGTGGGGACAGAGCCAAACCATATCACAGGCCTACAGAATGGAGCCCCAAATAAAAACTCAGAAACTACGAGGCTCAGGGAGCTTCCAGCTTGGTGAACATCCCATGTGCTAGGAAGATGGCACTGCAGGAGAAAGCACAGAAGTTCTATGCCCCCTCCCTTGCCCCCTGCATCTCTTCCATTTGACTGTTCCTGAGCTGTGTCTTTCATTATAAAACTGTAATCATAAATATAGTGCATTTCTGAGTTCCACAGCTGTTTTAGCAAATTATCAACGCTAAGAAGGAGTTGTGGGAACCCTTAAATTTGTATCTGGCCAGGCAGAAGTAGGAGTCGCTTTGGGATGCCCAAGACTTGCAGCTGATGTCTGACATGGGGGCAGTCACATGAGTTGAGCCCTTTATTTGGGGGTTCTGTGCTGACTCCAGGTAGTGAGTGTCAGGATTGAACTGAATTGTAGATCACACCACTGGTATCTGAGAGTGTGTGTCTAAGTCTGGTGACATGGACGGGGAGCAAAAAGAGAGCTTGTGGGGGTGGAAAGAGGAGGGACTGGCAGGTCCACGTGGGAATGGAGGAGAGACAGCTCCTAGCCGAAGCTGTTTAATATATCCTCCTTCTCTCCCCCTGCTTTTCCTCCCAGCCTCCCCTGCACCTTCACTAAGTCCTAGGAAACAGAAAGAGGGATGTGAGGAGGAGATGGGGTCATGGCCAGGGTTGATTAGAGAGGGAGAATCTCAGGACCCTTTTGCCCATCCCAAGTTGAAGACACGTCCCCCTGGCACCCTGCCTCATGTTTCTGCTCTGCCTGCAGCAGCTCTTTATTCAACCTGCAGACTGGTGACTCCACGGAAAGAGCATGTGGGGCCCCAGACAAAGTAGGAAAGCCGAGCCGGGGAAGACAAATAGCCGAGGAGTGGCGTGTACCCTCCCAGCAACGCGACAGCGCAGGGGAAGAAGATCTATTCCAGGGAAGATCTGCTTCATGACAAATCTCCCCCCAGAGTAAAACTCCCTTAAAGTGCTAATAGCAGAATTCATAAGAAGAAAAGTTTCCCGTGAACAGAGCATATTCCTGAGGGGCTACTTTGCTTCTTGCCGTGTAGTTATGACCCTCCCAGGAAGACTGTCTTCCTATCAATTGCTTGTTTCAAGAGATCAGAGGGCTTGAGTTTGACAGAACAGGACAAAAATCTTTCAGCCAGGCAGGCAGCAGGGAAAGGGGTGGGGGCGGAGGAGTCAATAGCCAAAACAATGCAATGCAAAGTGGATCTGGAGGCCTGGATTGAAAACCACAATCCATTCTCTGCCAGTTACATGACCTTAAGCAAGTCAGCCCTTCCCTCTTCCTTGGTCTCCTCTGTTTCCAGTCAGGAGCAGCAGCATCCACTCCAGGGTTGTTTGAAGATAAAATAAAAGGATGCATATTGTGGCTGGGCGCGGTGGCTCACACCTATAATCCCAGCACTTTGGGAGGCCAAGGTGGGTGGGTTACCTGAGCTCAGGAGCCCAAGACCAGCCTAGGCAACATAGTGAAATCCCGTCTCTACAAAAAGAACAAAAATTAGCCGGGTGCAGTGGTGGGCACCTGCAGTCCCAGCTACTTGGGAGGCCAAGGTGGGAGGATCACCTGGAGGTGAAGGTTGCAGTGAGACAAGACTCCAGCCTGAGTGACACAGCGAGGCCCATCTCAAAAAAAAAGAAAAGAAAGAAAGAAAAAGAAAAAAGAAAAAAAAAAGATGCATATGAAGATTCCTGGCCCAGAGGAGATAACCAACCACACGTGTTGATCCCCATACTGCATCTAGCTAGCTGCTGTTCCAACCAAGCCCCACGTCAGAAACACCAGGAAATACTCTGAAAATGCAGATGCCTGGCCAGGCCCCAGGCTGACATATTCTGAGAAGGGGCCCAGGAATCTGTATTTCTTTTTTTTTTTTAAGTTATGGGATACATGTGCAGAACGTGCAGGTTTGTTACATAGGTATACATGTGCCATCGTGGTTTGCTCTGCCTGTCAACCCGTCATCTAGGTTTTAAGCTCTGCCATGCACTAGGTATCGGTCCTAATGCTCTCCCTCCCCTTGCCCCCCCCCCCCTGACAGGCCCTGGTGTGTGATGTTCCCCTCCCTGTGTCCATGTGTTCTCAGTGTCCAACTCCCACTTATGAGAGATAACTTAATGGTTTACTGTTCCTGTGTTAGTTTGCTGAGAATAATGGTTTCCAGCTTCATCCATGTTCCTGCAAAGGACATGAACTCATTCTTTTTTACGGCTGTGTAGTAAGGAATCTATTTCTAAAGGGCTCTGCAGGAAAGCACTAAGACAGCTAATGAGATGGCCCACAGCATCAGGACACTGCCGAAAAATGACTAGACATGTGAGCTGGGGGCAAAGGGCTGCAAGCAGGAAAGGAATTCTCTCCATATTGTTATAGTTCACCCTTAAACAATGTAGGATTGGGGCACCATCCCCCCATGCAGTTGAAAATCTGAGTATAATGTTTGTCTCCTCCAAAACTTAACTACTAACAGCCTACTGTTTACAGGAAGACTTACTAATAAACATGAACAGGCGATTAACACACATTTCTCATGGTATGTGTATTATAGGCTGTATTCTTGCAATAAAGTAAGCTAGAGAAAAGGAAATATTATTAAGAAAATCATAAGGAAGGCGGGACACGGTGGCTCATGCCTGTAATCCCAGCACTTTGGAAGGCCAAGGTAGGCAGATCACTTGAGGCCAGGAGTTTGAGACCAGCCCGGGCAACATGGCAAAACCCCATCTCTACTGAAAATACAAAAATTAGCCAGCTGGCTGTGGTGGTGCGTGCCTATAATCCCAGCTACTCAGGAGGCTGAGGCATGATAATCACTTGGACCCAGGAGGCAGGGGTTGCAGTGAGCCGAGATGATGCCACTGCACTCCAGTTTGGGCCATAGAGTGAGACTATCTCAAAAAAAAAAAAAAGGAAAAGAAAATCATAAGGAAGAAAAAATATATTTACTGTTCATTCAATGGGAGTGGATCATCATAAAGGTTGTCATCCTCATCATCATGTTGACCAGGCTGAGGAAGAGGAGGAAGAGGAGAGGTTGATCTTGCTGCCTCAGGGGTGACAGAGGCAGAAGGAAATCCACATGTAGGTGGATCCTCACACTTCAAACCTGTGTTGCTCAAAGATCAGCAGTATTTATTTATTTATTTATTTAAGATAGAGCCTCGCACCTCCGCCTCCTGGGTTCAAGCAATTCTCCTGCCTCAATCTCCCGATTACCTGAGATTACAGGCACCCACCACTGCGTCCAACTAATTTTTGTGTGTGTGTGTATTTTTAGTAGAGGTGAGATTTCACCATGTTGGCCAGGCTAGTCTCGAACTCCCGACCTCAGGTGATCCACCTGTCTCGACTACGTAGTATTTCTAATATGCAGCCATTTTTGAGAATCAAGAAGGCTTTAATTGTTGAAAATCAAAAGGCTTTTTGAGAATCAAGAAATTCCCATTGGGGCCTGTCAGGTGTTGGGGTCGGGGCAGGGAGAGCATTAGGAAAAATAGCTAATGCCTGCTGAGCTTAATACCTAGGTGATGGGTTGATAGATGCAGCAAACCACCATGGCACACGTTTACCTATTTAACAAACCTGCACATCCTGCACATACACCCTGGAACTTAAAATAAAAATAAAAAAATAAATTTCATGTGATGTGAATTCACATGGAATTGACATCAGCCAATCAGTCACATCCATTTGAATGACTGACAGATAGTCCATTTGTATCCATTAGTATCTCAGCTGATAGTTTATAACAAGGTACTCAATGAAGGGACCACTTCCAGAGCAGTGGGCAGAGTCAAGGGAACCCACAAAAGCTGGGAAGGCACTCAGGGACTAGCAATATCTGGACGTTCTTACCATCCCTAGGTCTAAAGGGGCAGGATGGAATGGGGTTCCTGAAGTCTGGTGAGAGCTGTTATTGAGATGCCAGAACATGGCTATGAAGCAGGGAAGGAGGAGAAGAGACACACTGCAGCCTTTCCCTGTTCCTGTCATCTGATTTCCCACCCCGCCTCCTATTTGCCCCAAACTGGATGACATAGGAGTCTAAGAGATATTATCCAGGTTGACAGCACCCCCAACAAGAGGAGTCAGCCAGAGAAGAGCAAAAAGTGGATCTGGGGGGCAATGTGCCCTTCCTCAATATCTGAATTTCAACCCAAACAGATTTTGAATAGGAGAAATAGAGGCCATGGAGATGGGCACAAGGGAGGATACTCTGGCAGAGTGGCATTCTGACCAGGGCTCAACTAACATAAAGCATGGTGTCCTGCCATCATCAAAGTGGGGCAATGTGGTCTCTAGACCAGCAGCAAGGCACCCTCTGGGCACTTGTTAGAAATGTAAATTCTGATGTATCAGACCGGGAGGGGGACCCAGTGATCTACATTTTGTTGTTGTTTTAGAGACAGAGTTTCACTCTGTTGCCCAGGCTGGAGTGCAGGGATGTGATCATAGCTCATTGCAGCCTCACACTCCTGGCCTTAAGCAATCCTCACACCTCAGCCTCCCTTAGAACTGGGACTATAGGTGTGCCTCACCATGCCCAGCTTATTAATTTTTTAGCTATAATTATTTTGTAGTGATGGCATCTTGCTGTGTTGCCCAGGCTGGTCTTGAACTCCTGGCTTCAAGGGATCCTCCCACCTCAGTCTCTCAAAGCACTGGGATTATAGGTGTGAGTCACCATGCCACCTGATCTGTGTTTTAACAAGCTCTCCTCAACCCACACCAGGTGTTGTTGAAGTGGGCTTGAGTTTGGGAACCTCTGGCCTAGAAGTTTGCATATTAGCAAATATGGCAGGAAGCATTTTGAGACCGGAGGCAGTTATCTTAGCCAGGTTGGTTAAGGGAGGTGTGAAAGGAAGATATGATTGTTCTACAATACCAAAAAAATAAATATTGCTGGGACTGGGCTCAGCGGCTCACATCTGTAATCCCAGCACTTTGGGAGGCTGAGACAGGCAGATTACAAGGTCAGGAGTACGAGACCAGCCTAGCCAACAAGGTGAAACTCCGTCTTCACTTAAAACAAAAACAAAAACAAAAAATTAGCTGGGTGTAGAGGTTGCAATGACCCCGAGATCATCCCAGCTACTCAGGAGTCTGAGGCTGGAGAATCGCTTGAACCTGGGAGGTGGAGGTTGCAGTGAGCTGAGATCACACCACTGCATTCCAGCCTGGGCAACAGACTGAGACTTCATCAAAAAAAAAAAAAAAAAAAAACGATACTACCATCTAGGGTCTCACCTCCAAAGATTCTGATTTAGTCACTCTGGCAAATGGCCTGGATATCAGAATCCTTTAAAATCTCCCTACGTACTTCTGGTTCTGGATAAGATGGAGTAGACACACTTCTATATATTCCTCTGATTAAACACAGCTTTGTACTTTGTAGAACAAAGAAAGAAAACTACAGACCCATATTTCTCAAGATTATGGAGGCAAAAATCCTTAACAAAATATTAGCAAATAGAGGTCAGCAATATATAAAAAGAATTATATACCGTAACCAACCAGGTGCAGTGGCTCATACCTGCAATCCCAGCACTTTGGGAGGCCAAGGTGAGTGGATCACCTGAGGTCAAGAGTTCAAGACCAGCCTGGCCAACATGGCAAAAACCCATCTCTATTAAAAATACAAAACTTAGCCGGACATGGTGGCAGGTGCCTGTAATCCCAGCTACTCAGGAGGCTAAGGCAGGAGAATTGTTTGAACCCAGGAGACAGAGGTTGCAGTGAGCCAAGATCACACCACTGCACTCCAGCTTGGGTAATGGAGCAAAACTCTGTCTCAAAAAAAAAAATATATATATATATATATCATAACCAAGTCAAGTTTAGTCCAGGAGGGATACAAAGCTGGTTCTTTACAAATCAATCAATGTAACCTACCATATTAACAGGCTAAAGAAATAAAATCATAGGATGATATCAATAGATACAGAAAAACCATTCAGCAAAATCCAACACCCATTTATAATACTCTCAGCAAACTAGAAATAGGAACTTCCTTGACTTGATAAAGAACGTCTGCAAAAAACCTACAGTGAATATCACACTTAATGGTAAAAGACCATGTATTTTACCAAAGGAATGCTGTTTCTCTAAAATTAAAAACAAAGTTAAGAATGGTTGTTCTAACCACTCTCCTTTGTGCTAGAAGTCCTAGCCATCACAATTAAAAAGGAAAATAAGGCCAGGAACAGTGACTCACGCCTGTAATCCCAGCACTTTGGGAGGCTGAGGCAGGTGGATCACGAGGTCAGGAGTTCAAGACCAGCCTGGCCAACATGATGAGCTTCTGTCTCTACTAAAAATACCAAAAAAATTAGCTGGGCATGGTGGCACATGCCTGTAATCCCAGGTAATCGGGAGGCTGAGGCAGGAGAATTGCTTGAACCCAAGAGGCAGAGGTTGCAGTGAGCCAAGATCATGCCACTGCACTCCAGCCTGGGCTACAGAGCAAGACTCCATCTCAACAACAACAAAAAAGAGAGAGAGAGAGAGAGAAAGAAAGAAAAGGCATACAAATCAAAAAGAAAGAAACAAAACTGTCCTTGTTTGCAGAAAACTGTCTGTGAAGAAAATCCTAAGGAATATACCAAAATTAAAAAAAAATAAACCCACCATCCAGAAATAATAAGTGACTTCAGCAAGAACACAGAATATATAATCAACATACCGATGTTAGTTATATTTCTGTATAGTGACCATGAACACATGGAAACTGAAATTAAGCATACAATACCATTTACAATTTGCTCCTAAAAGTGATATACTTAAATATAAATCTGAAAGATGTACAGAACTTGTATGCAAAAAACTGCAAAATGTTCATGAAAGACACAAAAGAAAATATAAATAAATGGAAAGATGTGTTTATGGATTGGAAGACTCAACACAGTAAAGATATTAGTCCTCCCCAAATTTATTTAGACATTTAATGCAATTCTTATCAAGACCCAGCAGGGTTTCTTACAGATAAAGACAAGCTTATTATAAAGTATACATGGACTGGGCACGGTAGCTCATGCCTCTAATCCCAGCACTTTGGGAGGCCAAGGTGGGTGAATCACTTGAAGTCCGGAGTTCAAGACCAGCCTGGACAACATGGTGAAACCCCGTCTCTACTAAAAATAAAAAAGTTAGCCAGGTGTGGTGGCATGCACCTGTGATCTCCACTACTTGGGAGGCTGAGGTATGAGAATCGCTTCAACCCAGGAGGCAGAGTTTGTAGTGAGCCACTGCACTCCAACCTGGGCAACTGAGTGAGACTCTGTCTCAAAACAAAAAATAAAAATAAATAAAGTATGCGTGGAAATACAAAGCAATTAGAATAGCTCAAACAACTTTGAGAAAGAAAAATAAAATGGGAGGAATCAGTCTATCTAATTTCCAGACTTATTCTACGGCTACAATGATCAAGACCGTGATACTGGGGAAGGACAGACTCATAAATCAATGGAACGGAATAGAGAATTCAGAAACAGAACTACATAAGTACAGCCCACTGATTTTTGACAAAGATGTAAAAGCCATTCAATGGAGGAAAGATAATCTCTTCAACAAATGGTGCTGGAGATATTCGATTTCCTTCAGCAAAAAAATAAACCTTAACCTAAGCCTCACATCTGTTTAAAAAAAATCCCAAAATAGATCAAAGACTTAAATGTAAAACATAAAGTACTAAAACTTGTAGGAGAAAAGAAAGGAGAAAATCTTCAGGGTTCTAAGAAGAGAGGTTGATTAATGGGTCCAAATATACAGTCTGACAGAAAAAATAAGACCTAGTATCTGATCGATGAGAAGTGTGACTATTGTATACAATCATCTATTGTATATTTTAAAATAACTAGAAGAGAATAAATGAAGTATTTCTAGCATAAAGACAAATATTTAAGGTGATGAACATCCCCTTATTATTTAAAATACATAAATAAAATGTATGAATAAAAAAGTTCTCAGGACATAGGGCTTGGTGAAGAGTTCTTAGCATGATCTATAAAAAAATGGATACGTTGGGCCGGCGCAGTGGCTCAAGCCTGTAATCCCAGCATTTTGGGAGGCCGAGGCAGGTGGATCACGAGGTCAGGAGATCGAGACCATCCTGGCTAACACTGTGAAACCCCGTCTCTACTAAAAATACAAAAAACTAGCCAGGGGAGGTGGCGGGCGCCTGTAGTCCCAGCTACTCGGGAGGCTGAGGCAGAAGAATGGCGTAAACCCGAGAGGCAGAGCTTGCAGTGAGCTGAGATCCAGCCACTGCACTCCAGCCTGGGCGATAGAGCGAGACTCCATCTCAAAAAAAAAAAAATGGATACGTTGGACTTCATCAAAATTAAAAACATTTACTCTGCAAAAGACTCTGTCAAGAAAATCTGGTGGGGTGCAGTGGCTGATGCCTATAATCCCAGCACTTTGGGAGGCCGAGGCAGGTGGATCACGAGGTCAGGAGATCGAGACCATCCTGGCTAACACTGTGAAACCCCGTCTCTACTAAAAATACAAAAAACTAGCCAGGGGAGGTGGCGGGCGCCTGTAGTCCCAGCTACTCGGGAGGCTGAGGCAGAAGAATGGCGTAAACCCGGGAGGCAGAGCTTGCAGTGAGCTGAGATCCAGCCACTGCACTCCAGCCTGGGCGATAGAGCGAGACTCCATCTCAAAAAAAAAAAAAAAAAAAAAAATGGATACGTTGGACTTCATCAAAATTAAAAACATTTACTCTGCAAAAGACTCTGTCAAGAAAATCTGGTGGGGTGCAGTGGCTGATGCCTATAATCCCAGCACTTTGGGAGGCTGAGGCAGGTGGATCACTTGAGGTCAGGAGTTGGAGACCAGCCTGGTCAACACGGTGAAATCCTGTCTCTACAAAAAATACAAACATTAACTGGATGAGGTGGCGCATGCTTGTAATCCCAGCTACTTGGGAGCCTGAGGCAGAAGGATCTCTTGAACCTGGGAGGTGGAGGCTGCAGTGAGCCGAAATGGTGCCACTCCACTGAAGCCTGCAACAGAGTGAGACTCTTTCTCAAAAAAAAAAAAAAAAAAAATTGTGGAGTCTGGGCTATACGGCCCAAGGTTCTGAATTTCTAACAAGCTCCCAAGAATGCCCAAGCTCCTGGTCCACGGGCCATACTTTCAGTAGCAAAGTTCCAATAGTATTTCCTGGCCAAGCCCAGTGGCTCATGCCTGTAATCCCAGCACTTCGGAAGGAGGCGGGCAGATCACCTGAGGTCAGGAGTTTGAGACCAGCCTGGCTAACATGGTGAAACCCCATCTCTACTAAAAATACAAAAATCAGCTGGGCATGGTGGCACACACCTGTAATCCCAGCTACTAGGGAATCTGAAGCAGGAGAATAGCTTGAACCCAGGAAGCAGAGTTTGCAGTGAGCCGAGATCGCACCACCGCACTCCAGCCTGGGCGACAGAGTGGGACTGCATCAAGAAAGAAAGAAAGAAAAGAAAGAAAAGAAAGAAAGAAGGAAAGAAGGAAGGAAGGAAGGAAGGAAGGAAGGAAGGAAGGAAGGAAGGAAGGAAGGAAGGAGACAGAGAGGGAGGGAGGGAGGGAGGGAGGAGAGAGAGAGAAAGAAAACAAAAGAATAAAAGAAAAGAAAAGAAAATGGCAACATAAGCTACAGACTGGGAAACAGAGGAATCGAGGGGACTTGGTCAGCCAGAGGTCCAGGGCCTAAGAGATGGGGAGAGTCACCTAGGAGGTGGCAAGACAGTCCTGAAGACAAAGTCCCATTGCTACACCTTTGCTGAACGTGAGTCTTGGGCGCTTACAGGGTTTACGATCAAGAAAGTGGCTTCTGCCAGCCTTTTCCTCTCTTCACAAATGTTGAAAAGCTTTGATTTATGTTAAAGCTGTCGCCTGGGGGAACCTAAAACACGTAAAAACTTCAGCACCTACAAAAGATGCTACCAGTCTGCTGAGAGGCACGTGTGGCCCTATAAATATTTGGATTAACAGGGAAAGGGCAAGTCAGGGTCTGCAGTCCATGGTTCCAGCTCAGCTCTCCTGCCAGGGTAAGGTCTGGGGTGAACCTAGGTATCTCTAGAAGCCTCAGTCCTACTAAATGAAAGATACAGGTCAATACATCTCCAACAAAGTTTTTTGTTTTGTTTTTTTGTTGTCGTTGTTTTTGTTTTTTTGCTTTTGTTTTTGTTTTTGTTTTTGAGATGGAGTCTCACTCTGTCGCCCAGGCTGGAATGCAGTGGCAGGATCTCAGCTCACTGCAACCTCCACCTCCTGGTTTCAAGCGATTCTTCTGCCTCAGCCTCCCAAGTAGCTGGGACTACAGGCCTGTGCCACCACATCTGGCTAATTTTTGTATTTTTAGTAGAGACACTGTTTTACCATCTTAGCCAGGCTGGCCTTGAACTCCTGACCTCAAGTGTTCCGCCTGCCTTGACCTCCCAAAGTGCTGGGATTACAGGTGTGAGCCACCACGCCCATCTGTACTTCTTCTAATTCTCACAGATGACTGAAACGGTCCTACCTAACGCAATTTACCCTCCTCTGTAAGTATCCCTTTCCACATCTGCAATATGACAGTGTTTTATTTAGATGACTTTCAGACCCCTGTGAAATTCTCTGACTTCAGTGAATCACTTTTTGGGCTCACCAGGGTACTGTTTCAAGCCCTCTTCACCGCGGGTTGCTTTGAAAAGCACTGAACTCGGCTTTCTTGAGTTAAATTGTCAATAATCTGCTCTCCTCCCCTTCCTGAGAGCTCCAACCGAAGCTGTGAATGCTGATCACACCGCTTTCTTCTGGTCATTTCTCCCTGGCTTTCATTATTGGGCTCATTGCCACAGATGTGCACCAAAGACAAGCATGCAAAGCCTCCCACTGGCACGGAAAACAGAAGCATCTGCCGGAATCTGTGGGCAGCTGGCTGTGGGTGTCCAATGACAGAGACGCCTGCATTGATTTAGATCCCACTGGGATCTGCACACAGCTCTGCAAGCCATCAACGTTCTGTACGGGGCAGCTGTAGGCTCTAGGAGAGTGTTGATTGGGCTTCAAAGGACATTATGCACAGGAAGAAATGACTTGGAATAAAAATACCCCCAATGCCTTATTGCCTTCCTTGCTGTACTCCTTGATGGACATCCTCAGTTTCTAGCTAGCACAGGCTGATTTTTAGCAATTCCTTCCTTTTTTCTGTTCTACAATGATTTCCCCAACACATCTCCCATGCCAGCCACTGGGTCAGTATACACTTACTACCAAGGATTCCAGGGCTCCTTCTAGAGCAGAAGGGTCCCCAACCCCCAGGCTATGGACTGGTACTGAGTCTGTGGCCTGATAGGGGCCCAGGCTGCACAGCAGAAGGTGAGCAGCCGGTGAGCAAGCAAAGCTTCATCTGTATTTACAGTCACTCCTCATCGCTCGTGTTACCGCCTGAACTCTGCCTCCTGTCAGATCAGTGATAGTAAGGGAGGAGACCACTACTACTCCTGCTGCCCTCCTCCCCCCACCTTGCCTAGTTCAAAGACAGGAGAAAAGAGAGAGAGAAACAAAAGATAAATAGCCAGACAACCTTGGCACCATCACCCAGTCCTAGGAGTTAAACAAAGTAATAAGAATAACATCAACCCCTGGCCTAAATTACTTGTGTTACCTGTAAATTCCAGACACTGTATGGCCTAAACTACTTGTGTTATCTGTAAATTCCAGACACTGTATGAAAAAAGCATTGTAAAACTTTCTATTCTGTTAGCTGATGCTTGTGGCCCCCCAGTCACGTTTCCCACGCTTGCTCGATTTATCACGACCCTTTCACGTGGACCCCTTAAAGTTGTAAGCCTTTAAAAAGGCCAAATATTTCTTTCTCGGGGAGCTCGACTCTTAAGACGCGAGTCTGCCGACGCTCCCGGCTAAATAAAAAACCTCTTCCTTCTTTAATCCGGTGTCGGAGGAGTTTGTCTGTGGCTCATCCTGCTACAATAGCGTTAGATTTTCATAGGAGCATGAACCCGATAGTGAACTGTGTATGCGAGCGATGTAGGTTGCACGCTCCTTATGAGAATCTAATGCCTGATGATCTGTCACTGTCTCCCATCACCCCTAGAAGGGACTGTCTAGTTGCAGGAAAACAAGCTCAGGGCTCCCACTGATTCCACATGATGGCGAATTGTAGAATTATTCCATTATCTATTACAATCTAATAATAAGAGAAATAAAGTGCACAATAAATGGAATGTGCTTGAATCATCCCAAAACCATCCCCCTCCTAGTCTATAGGAAAATTGTCTTCCACAAAATTAGTCTCTGGTGCCAGAAAAGTTGGGGACCACTGTTCTCGAGTAGCCCACGCCGTAGCAGGTTAGAGACATGTAATCAAATACACGCCATATAGTTTGGAGGGTCGCTGTAAGTTTCACAGCCACCAAGTAGTACCAGTGTTGGACACATGGCCTGTGGAAGGCTGGAGGACGGATCAGAAAGAACATGGGTGGTGGAGTCCAGCACCACTGACTTCAGGCACCCACTCCACTGTTACCATTTTTCATTATATTTTCTTTTTTACAAACGGAATCTTGCTAGGTTGCCCAGGCTGGTCTCAAACTTCTGGCCTCAAGCAATCCTCCCACTTTAGCCTTCCCAGTAGCTGACACTACAGGCATGTGCCACCATGCCTGGCTAATTTTTTTATTTTTTGTAGAAATGGGGTCATACTGTGTTGCCCGAGCTGGTCTTGAACTCCTGACATCAAGTGATATTCCTGCCTCAGCCTCCTAAAGTGCTGGGATTAGAGGTGTGACCCACTTCACCTGGCTATTATGTGTATGTGTGTAGAGATGGTGTCTCTCTACATTGTCCAAGCTGGTCTTGAACTCTTGGTCTCAAGTGATCCTCCCAACTCATCTCCCAAGAGAATCATTTCTCATTTCTAAAATGGAGATACTAACAGCCCCTCACAGGTTCTGAGCCATCCTGGCTCATGGAAATCTCTTGCTATTTCCTTGTTGTTGTTGTTGTTGTTTGTTATTTGGAGATGAAGTCTCACTCTGTCACCCAGGCTGGAGTACAGTGGCATGATCTTGACTTACAGCAACCTCCGCCTCCTGGGTTCAAGTGATTCTCCTGCTACAGCCTCCTGAGTAGCTGGGACTATAGGTGTATGCCACTGTGTCCGGCTAATTTTTGTATTATTAGTAGAAACGGGGTTTCACCATGTGGACCAGGCTGGTCTCAAACTCCTGACCTCAAGTGCTCCACCCACCTCTGCCTCCCAAAGTGCTGGAATTACAGGTGTGAGCCACCACACGTGGCCAAAATCTCTTTTTAAATTAGTTTTTTTAAAATATTTTGAGAAGGAGTCTCACTTTGTCACCCAGGCTGGAGTGCAGTGGTGCAATCTAGGCTCGCTACAACCTCTGCTTTCTCCCAGGTTCAAGCAATTCTCCTGCCTCAGCCTCCCAAGTAGCTGGAATTATAGACGCCTGCCACCATGCCCAGCTAATTGGTGTATTTTTTGTAGAGACGGGGTCTCACCATGTTAGCCAGGCTAGTCTCGAACTCCTGACCTCCAGTGATCCTCCCATCTCAGCCTCTCAAAGTGCTGGGATTACAGCAGCCTGCCACCACGCCCAGATAATTTTTGTGTTTTTAGTAGGAACGAGTTTTCACCATGTTGGCCAGACAGATCTCAAACTCCTGACCTTAGGTGATTCACCCGCCTTGGCCTCCCCAAAGTTCTGGAATTACAAGCGTGAGTCACCGCGCCCAGCCACTCTCCTGCTATTTCTGCCAGTGGTTGAGAACTATCAAACCTAACCATGCCCCAACCCCACCCTCATGTCTCTCATAATCCCAAAAGGCACAATCAAATCCCCAGTGTTGACCTTCAGAAAGATCAAAATCCCTAACATCTAAAATCCCAAAAATCACCATCCTGAAAGGGTAAAATCCCAAATGTTGAAATCCTGAAATTCGAATGCTGAGGAAGGTTTTAGTATGTTTGGGGTTGTATGGAGAGTAGTAGCATCATGTTAGTTGCATCCAGTTAGGCTGCACTAGGAGCTTGTGACTGTCTTTCTTCGAAAATTAACTATGGTTTAAGAAGATGCAGACCGGGCACAGTGGCTCATGCCTACAATCCCAGCACTTTGGGAGGCCGAGGTGGGCAGATCACAAGGTCAGGATATCGAGACCATCCTGGCTAACACGGTGAAATCCTGTCTCTACTAAAAACAAAAAATTTTTAAAAAATTAGCCAGCCCCAGTGGTGTGTGCCTGTAGTCCCAGATACTCGAGAGGGTGAGGCAGGAGAATGGCAGGAACCCAGGAGATGGAAGTTGCAGCAAACTGAGATCGTGCCACTGCACTCCAGCCTGGGCGACAGTGTGAGACTCCATCTCAAAAAAAAAAAAAAAAAGCAAAAATCCAAAACAAAACTAAAGAAGATGTAATCCCAGCACTTTGGGAGGCCAAGGAGGGTAGATCACAAGGTCAGGAGTACAAGACCAGCCTGACTAACATGGTGAAACCCAGTCTCTATTAAAAATACAAAAATTAGCCGGGCATGGTGGCGAGCACCTGTAATCCCAGCTACTCGGGAGGCTGAGGCAGGAGAATCGCTTGAACCCGGGAGGCGGAGGTTGCAGTGAGCCGAGATCATGCCACTGTACTCCAGCCTAGGCAACAGAGCAAGACTCTGTCTCAAAAAAAAAAAAAAATGAAGATGGGTCTGAGTCCCAAATCGACAAGGAGTGGTCCTACTTTTAGACGTCAGGTTGGCTGGATAGGGGAACAGCTAGAAACCTGGTAAGGCATCACTGGGGTGTGTTGGTGAGGATGTTTCCAGAGATTGGTGTGTGAGTCTGAGTGGACTAGATGAGGAAGATCTACCCTTGATATTGGCAGATACATTTATTTATTTCTCAAATAAACATATTTTTTTTAAATGTAAATCTTTTAAGTGATTTTTTAATTTTTTTGCAAGAATTATATTTTCAGGGTTTTTATCTTTGGAGAATGTGATTTTTAGGATTGAAGACTTCAAGGATGTTGAGCTTTCAGAATTTTGACATTTGGGATTATGGAGTAGTTTGGGATTATGTCTTTTGGGTTTATGGCCCAAGCCCCCCATCCCCTAACAATTTTTTTTTTTTTTTTTTTATTGAGACAGACTCCCACTCTGCCACCCAGATTGGAGTGCGGTGGTGCAATCTCTGCTCACTGCAACCTCTGCCTCTTGGGTTCAAGCGATTTTCCTGCCTCAGCCTCCCAAGTAGCTGGGATTACAGGCACCCACCATCACGCCTGGCTAATTTTTGTATTTTTAGTAGAGACAGGGTTTCACCATGTTGACCAGGCTGGTCTCCAACTCCTGACCTCAAATGATCCACCCACCTCGGCCTCCCAAAGTGCTAGGATTACAGGCGTGAGTCACCGTGCCCAGCTCCACTAACCATTTTTTACCAAGTTTATCAGCAGAACTCAGGCAGACATCACCAACCACTCAAACTATTGCCTGGTGCTTCCAGCTAAGCTGAGCTCGAGAGCCCTTCTAAAGTTTGTGGCTGGCTGTTTCTGCCATTCTCTACGTCTTTGCCATCCTTCACCACAGCCCACATGCCAGCCTCCCTCACCACCCACCCCTACCCAGGGTCCCTCTCCTAATGACCCACGCTCCCAATCTCTGGAGTTTTTGTGATGAGAAAAATTTGCTCCCCTAGAGCCTCTGTTTCTTCACAAAATGCCCTGTTTCCCTCTTCCCTAAACTTTAAGACTGGGTGCTGGAAAGAGTTTCCGTAATGGAGTGGCCAGTGGTATCAAATGGTCCCAAGAGACTAAATAAGATAAGGACAGAACATTACTCCTGGGATTTAATAATAACAAGGCCATTGGAGGTCTTGGTGGGGACACTCTTGGCAGGTCATAGTAAGAAGAAACCAGATTGTAGTGGGCTGAGTTGTGGGTGGGAGATGAGAAAAAGAGGTGAAGTGTGGATAATACTTTCCAGAAGCTTAACGAGAAGGAAGGAGAGAAAGGGTGACAGATGGATGGGAACAAAGAGCCCAGCAGAAGACACAGATGGAAAGCTACCTTAGAAAGACCTCTGTACCTTGAGGAATGTGCTCTCTAACCCTGTAACAATTTAATCTATTGGTGCATAGACTGCCATATACTACACGTCATTACTTAAAAAAATCTTATCTATCAGCAGGGCGTGGTGGCTCACATCTGTAATCCCAGCATTTTGGGAGGCCGAGGCGAGTGGATTACCTGAGGTCAGGAGTTAGAGACCAGCCTAGCCAACATGGTGAAACCCCATCTCTACTAGAAATACAAAAATTAGCCGGGTGTGGTGGCGCATGCCTGTAATCCCAGCTACTCAAGAGGCTGAGGCAGGAGAATCACTTGAACCCAGGAGGCAGAGGTTGCAGTGATGGCACCACTGCATTCCAGCCTGAGTGACAGAGTGAGACTCCATCTCCAAAAAAAGAAAGAAAGAAAGAGATCTTATCTATCTAGCTTAGCACACTAATTTTACAGATGAGAAAACTTAAGACCAGAGAGGCCAACTATCCTGCCCAAGGTCACCCAGCATCTGAGTGGCAAAATCAAGAATGGGTTCCCCTGTCTTTTCCTCCTCTGAACTTGGTTATGCTCCAAGTGCAGTGCAAATGAAATTCCCTGACATAAGATAATATCATACGTGTCTGGGGTATCGTAAACGTGGGTAGGTCCACCAAGGCCCTCTTTGCACTGGGAGAGGAATGCTCCCAGCACAATGAGCTTGAGTCTGCAGAAGGAAGCCTTAACTCAGAGGGCAGCATGGTGGCAGTGTGACACGGAACCCAGCTGCTCCTGCAAAGTCACATCTCAGTCTTCTGCAAGCGAAGAAGCTCTCCATAAAACCCAAATGAGTTGTTCCTATGAAATTCTGCTATGACCTTGGAGCACCAGCCTCACCTTATGGTGACCCCCACCCACTAGAGGGTCACGAAGAAATTAGGGGGCGCTCTGCAAACCTCACCACACCTCATGACATCCCACTGCTCTGGGTCATAAAGCAAGAGGCAGAGCAGGGTGGAGTTGCACGGCTGGCAATTGATGGAGAAGCCACAGAGCCTGGGGAGCCTCTATGCTGAGCGGGTCTCGGCAAGGATGTATCCCAGGCAACGTGGCAGTGCCTAGCGAGGGACAGTGAGCAGTGGCCAGGCCTGTCAAGACCATATTTATGAGCCCATGTGAGACACCCCTGAGGGCTCCAGAACCACATGGGGAGAAGTGCTTTGCAGGGAATTTGAGCTCCCACATCCACAGGTCATATACCAGCAAGAGCTGCGGAGATTTTGAAAACCAGAAGAGCTGTGGAAACTCGGGTTGCAAGTAAATGGTTGATGGAAAAACATCCTATGTCTGTGGATATATCACGTCCTATATCTATGGGCATGTCTATTTTCACTACTTCCACACAGTTACCCATGCAATTCCCAGCACACCACTCTTCTCTCCTTCCAGCTATCCACAGCCTCTCATTGCCAAGGCCAAACAGAGTCACCCCCTTAAGAATTCCTGTCCCCATTTCCCTCTCCTTATTCTGAGGTCTTGAACTCACAGCATCACCCAGAGGACCTGCCTTAGCCAGCTCATGTTGTTGTAACAAGAATACCATAGACTAGGTGACTTACAAACAACAGAGATGTGTTTCTCACAGTCCTGAAGGCTGGAAGTCCAAGATCAGAAGGCCAGCATGGTCATGTTCTGATGAGGACTCCCTTCCCAGTTGCAGACAGGGTTGATCTCTCGCTGTTTCTTATAAGGGCACTAATCCCATTTGTGAGGGCTCCATCCTTATGACCTAATCACCTGCCAAAGTCTCTGCCTCCTAATACCATCACATCAGGGTTAGAGTTTCAATATATGCATTTTGGTAAAACACAAGCATTTAGTCAATAATAGGAGTCTTTTCTTTCTTTTTTGAGACAGTCTGTTCTATCACCCAGGCTGGAGTGCAGTGGTGCAATCTCAGCTCACTACAACCTCCACCTCCTGGGTTCAAACAATTATCCTGCCTCAGCCTCCCAAGTAGCTGGGATTACAGGTGAGCACCACCATGCTGGCTAATTTTAATATTTTTAGTAGAGATGGGGTTTCACCATGTTGGCCAGGCTGGTCTCAAACTCCTGACCTCAGGTGATCTGTCCACCTTAGCCTCCCAAAGTGCTGAGATTACAGGCATGAGCCACTGAGCCCAGCCAAAAGGAGCCTTTTCTTGGTCTCTCGCTTTGGTGGTGAGATTTCCTTCCCCTGCCAGCTGGAAAAGCCAGGACATCCACCTCTGCCCCTAACACAGTGCCAGGCATCCAAGGACCCTCCATGAGCTCACTCTGGCCCATCGCTGATTGCACCACCTGCTCCACCAGGCCAAGCCACCAAGGAAGGTGTCACTTAAAACAGAGTCAATTAAGAAGAAGCTGTGAGTCTCCATGGAGCCATGTCTGCCAGCCTCCCTTTGCACAAAGAGGTTTCCCATAGCCACTTCCGAATGTGAAGTCACACCCTGGTCTATGCCCTGCTGGGACAAGAAGTACAGCTGTCATTAAGTTTTCAGGGTCTCTGTGGCTTCTTCTTGTTGTCTCTCCCCCAACACTGCTGTTACGGGCCAATTCTATGCCGCCCACCACCAACAATGCACAGGTTGAAATCTGAACCCCAAGTACCTCAAAACATGACTATGTTTGGAGATAGGGTCTTTAAGCTAATTAAGTTAAAATGAGGTCATTGGTGACTGAGTTAAAATAAGGTCACTATAAAAAGAGGAAATTTGAAACCACAATGTGATACCGTCTCATACCAGTCAGAATGGCTATTATTAAAGTGTCAAAAAAATGACAGATGCTAGTGAGGTTGTGGAGTAAAGGTAATGCTGATACATTGCTGGTGGGAGTGTTAATTAGTTCAACCATTGTGGAATGCAGTGTGGTGATTCCTCAAAGAGCTGAAAACACAACTGCCATTTGACCCGGCAATCCCATTACTGGGTATATACCCAAAGAAGTATAAATTGTTCTTTTGTAAAGACACAAGCACACATACGTTTGTTGCAGCACTATTGACAATAGCAAAGACATGGAATCAACCTAAATGCCCATCAGTGGCAAGATAAAAGAAAGAAAATATGGTACATATATGCTGTGAAATACTATGCAGCCATAAAAAAGAATAAGATCCTGTCCTTTACAGGAACATGGATGGAGCTACAGGCCATCATCATTAGCAAACTAATGCAGGAACAGAAAACCAAATACCACATGTCCTCACTTATAAGTGAGAGCTAAACGATGAGAACACATGGGCACAAAGAGGGGAACAACAGGCACTGGAGCCTACTCTAGGGTGGAGGGTGAGTGGAAGGAGAGGATCAGAAAAAAATAACTATTGGGTACTAGGCTTAGTACCTGGGTGATGAAATAATCTGTACAACAAACCCCCATGATGTGAGTTTACCTATAGAACAAACCTGCACATGTACCCCAAGCCTAAAAAAAAGTAAAAAAAAAAAAAAAAAATAAGTTAGAAAAAAAGAAAAGAAGAGGAAATTTGGACATAGAATAATACACAGGGAAGACCACATGAGACAAAACAAAACCAACCCTGCGGATGTGTTGGTCTCAGACTTTCAGTCTCCAAAACTAAAAGAAAATAAATTCCTGTTGCTTAAGCCATCCAGTCTGCGGCACTTTGTTGCTACGGCCTGAATGTTTGTGTCAGCCCTAGAATTCATATGTTGAAATTCACACCCCAAGGTGATGGTATTAGGAGATGAGGCCTTTGGGAGGTGATTAGGTCATGGGGGTGGAGGCTTCATGAATGGGATTACAGCCTTTATAAAAGAGGCCTGAGGCCAGGCGCGGTGGCTCACACCTGTAATCCCAGCATTTTGGGAGGCTGAGGCGGAAGGATCATGAGGTCAGGAGATCAAGACCATCCTGGCAAACATGGTGAAACCCCGTCTCTGCTAAAAACACAAAAAAATTAGCCGGGCGTGGTGGCAGGCACCTGTAGTCCCAGCTTCTCAGGAGGCTGAGGCAGGAGAATGGCGTGAACCCGGGAAGCGGCAGAGCTTGCAGTGAGTGGAGATCGTGCCACTGCACTCCAGCCTGAGCAACAGAGCGAGACTCCATCTCAAAAAAAAAAAGAAGAAAAGAGGCCTGAGACAGAGCCCTTGCCTTTTTCGTTATGTGAGGACACAGCAAGAATTTGCTGTCTATGAACCAGAAAGCCATCCCTCACCAGATGCTAAATCTGCTGGCACCTTGCTCTTGGACTTCGCACCTCCAGAACCATGAGAAATAAATTTCTGTCGTTTGCAAGCCAACTAGTCTATGGCATTTTTGTTGTAGCATCCCAAACAGACTAAGACATTTGTAATGGCAGCCCCAGCAAACTAACACACTGGCTGTGTTGCCTCTGAGTGACTTTTCCATTTCAGGTCATAAATGAAAATGGCTACTTGCAAAGGGCCTTTGGTCTCCTCTCTTGATATAGGTCCCAGAATGGGGGCATTGCTTTCCCTGCTGATATTTTTATTCCTTTTTATCTATGTATTTATTTTCTGAGTTTTGCTCTTGTCATCCAGGCTGGAGTGCAATGGAGCTATCTCGGCTCACTGCAACCTCCGCCTCCCAGGTTCAAGTGATTCTCCTGCCTCAGCCTCCTGAGTAGTTGGGATTACAGGCGCCCGCCACCACGCCCAGCTAATTTTTGTATTTTTAGTAGAGATGGGGTTTTGCCATGTTGGCCAGGCTACTCTCAAACCCCTGACCTCAAGTAAGCCACCCACCTCGGCCTCCCAAAGTGCTGGGATTACAGGTGTGAGCCACCACACCCAGCTGGTATTCTTATTCTTGAAGGTATGTATCATTCTCAGCCTCCATGAATACATGGTCCCTAAAGAAGGAGTATTGGGATGGGGACATGAATGTGCAGGTCTCTTCAAAGGCTACTCACCCCCGTTCCACCTACCCCTTAGAATCACACACCAGCCAGCCCCTCCTGTCTGCTCCACCTGCCACAGGTCCCACTTAGACCAGGTATGCTAAAATCGCAAACCTTCCTTCTTTTCTCCTGCCTCCCCTAGCCTCTCTCTGTCACATTCTGAATTCTCTCCGGGAGCCTAAGTACGAACGAGTAGGAAGGATCAAGGGCAATTCACCAGGAAATCTACAAGGGATTTTCTAAATGTTGATGAAGCTGCGGCTCATCCCCTGTGTTGAACTTCGATTTATTATCATTTTAATATCTCAGCAAGTGAAGGGCACCCTCATAAAGCATTATCGCAGCCTTTAAATGGAGAGGAATTGTTTCCCTTGTGCCAGGGCAATGAAACTCCGGTATCGTGATCTGCAGTCCAAGAGGAAATCTTCAGCAGAGGTTAAGAGCATTAATACAAATTGAGTAAGGTTGTTTTCTAGCCTACTGAGCAAACCGCTTCACGGTCATTGACATGGCGATATTTAAATAAACTTGCCTTCCATTGAGAGAGGGGGCTGGAGAGAGTATCTCCTTGCAGCAGGTGGGTGGATGGGATTGTGGGATAAGGTAACGCCATGCAGTGTTTCCAAGGAGCCCTGTCTGCAGATGCAGGGTCCATACTGCCATTAGACTTCTGTCTCTGCCCACAGCTGCTTCTTCCCCATTCCTCTTGCACAGGCATGATCCCTAGTAAACATGTTGCACTCCAAACTCCATCTTAGCATCTGCTCCTGCAAAATGAGACAGGTTGAGACAGCCACGAAAGAGCTGGGAGCCATGACTGGCCCTGCCCAGCTCAGGCTTGGGGACAGGGTACATTAAGGGAAGTGAGTCTGATCTTCCCTGGAGGGGGTCAAAATCTTCCCTATTCTTGAATGACACCAAGAAATGCCCAAGACATATAAGCCTTACCAATAGAGAGGAGTGTCTGAACTTCATACAAGCTGTTGACCATCCCACATCAGATGTTGGGAATGAGAAGGAGAGATGACAAATCAGAATTGCCAGAAGAAAAGCTGACTGGGAAGGGAAGGAGGTGAATTCAGTTCTGACTATATTGATTCCAGTGAGATCTGAAGTGGAGGGAAGAGAGAAGAGCACACATCTAGGAGGTGGAGAATAAATGGACTCAGAACTCTGAGCAGCAATCTGTCCCAGAGATATACACCTGGCAGCCATTAGCACATTCAAGATGCAGCTGAGAACATCTGCACCCAGGTGTCCAGGGAGTTTGCAGAAAGAGAGAAGGAGAGCCCCAAAGACAGGGCACAAAGAATAAGGATAAATTGCTTCCAACCATGAGGCTATGGAAGCATGGAGAAGAAAGAAATCCCTACGGATGGGAGTGGTTATCCAAGAGTTCCCCAAAGGGATGGACCTTGAGATGAGCCTGGAGGAAGAGGTAGACAGAGACCATGGTTACATGATAACAAAGCAGGTGTAGTCAAGAGGTGAGGGTGGAAGACATGGGAAAGAAAAGAATATTCGGTGGTATTGGCCACTCATTGCTCTGTGACCTTGGATGTCATATCACTGAGTCTGACTCTTCATCTATAAAAGAAAGTCATTGATGACTTCCCTGCAAATTGTTTTATGGATTCGAGGTAATAAGAGTGACACAGTGTCTGTCACCTGGTAAGTTCTAAACAAGCCATAATTATTTTTTATGAATGAGGAAATCTTGCCTGTTACAATGCAGCAGCAGAGACAGTGGCTTCTTGCTAAAAGAATTTTCCAGGCCGGGCACGGTGGCTCACACCTGTAATCCCAGCACTTTGGAAGGTCGAGGTGGGTGAATCACGAGGTCAGGAGTTCGAGACCAGCCTGAACAAAATGATGAAACCCTGTCTCTACTAAAAACACAAAAATTAGCTGGGCATGGTGGTGACGCCTATCATCCCCTACTCAGGAGGCTGAGGCAGGAAAATCGCTTGAACCCAGGAGGCCAAGGTTGCAGTGAGCCGAGATCGAACCACTGCACTCTAGCCTGAGCAATAGAGTGAGACTTCATCTTAAAAAAAAAAAAAAAAAAAAGAATTTTCCAAGAACAGAACTATGACTCACCATATCAGCCTAAACCTTTTGAGTTAGCAGTCTCCCAAAAGTGCAAACTGAAGTTCATTCGGATGTTTGAGGGACTGTGATTTGATTCGTGAGACATGCAAACAGATTAATAAAGCAATGGCCACTTAAACGAACTGCTCCAGTGTGACTGTGTGACAAACACCACACACCATCTACAGCCCACAGAGGGAGCCCACCATCTCAGAAGGCAAGACTCACGTATGAAAGATTATGGGGTGCCAGATGCCTCTAATTGTGTATTCCATTTTGCTCTCGAGATACCCTTGCTGAGCCATTGATATCTTTCTCATTTTTACAGATGAGGAAATTGGAGCTCAGAGACATTAAAAACCCTGCCCAGGGGTCACACAGCAGTAGGGGGTGGGACTGGATTTGAACTCGCCTGTTGAACTTGGGGCTCTGACATTTCACCCCATTACAAGGTTTTCCAACCTCTCTGCCACTTGTCTTGCAATGACCACAGTATACTAAGCCCTTCCCCTTGCTTTCTTGCTTTCCTTCTGCATTAGTCAGGTTCTCTAGAGGGACAGAATTAATAGGATAGATGAATATGTAAAAAGGGAGTTTATTAAGCAGTACTGACTCTCACAATCACAAGGTCCCACAATAAGCCGTCTGCAAGCTGAGGAGCAAGGAAGCCGAGTCCCACAGCTGAAGAACTTGGAGTCTGATGTTCAAGGGCAGGAAGCATCCAGCATGGAAGAAAGACGTAGGCCAGAAGACTAAACCAGTCTAGTCTTTTCACCTTCCTTCTTTTTTTTTTTTTTTTTTTGAGACAGAGTCTTACTCTATTGCCTAGGCTGGAGTGCAGTGGCATTATCTTGGCTCACTGCAACGTCCGCCTCCCGGGTTCAAGCAATTCTCCTGCCTCGGCCTCCTGAGTAGTTGGGATTACAGATGCCTGCCACCACGCCCAACTAATTTCTGTATTTTTAGTAGAGACAGGGTTTCACCATGTTGGCCAGGCTGGTCTCGAACTCCTGACCTCAGGTGATCCACCCCCTTCGACCTCCCAAAGTGCTAGGATTACCGGCATGAGCCACCGCGCCCGGCCTGTCGTTCCACCTTCTTCTGCCTGCTTTTTTGCAGGCCCCGCTGGCATCTGACTAGATGGTGCCCACCCAGATTGAGGGTGGATCTGCCTTTCCCAGTCCACTAACTCAAATGTTCATCTCCTTTGGCAACACCCTCACAGACACACCCAGGAACAACACTTTGTATCCTTCAATCCAATCAAGTTGACACGCAATATTCACCATCACACCTTCCCAGAAACACTTCATCATCTCCCTTCTGTCTCGGTTGGTTCAGGTGTTATGACAAAAATACCATAGACTTGGTAGATTATAAACAACATGAATGTGTTGCTCATGGTTCTGGAGTCTGGCAAGTCCAAGATCAAGACACCAGCAGATTTGGTGTCAGGTGAGGCCCCACTTCCTACTTCCTAGATGGTACCTCCTTGCTGTGTCCTCAAAAGGGGCAAAGCAGCTCTCTGGGGACTGTTTCAGAAAGGCACTCATCCCACTCATGAGGGTTCCACCTCATGACCCAGTCACCTCCCAGAAA
This sequence comes from Trachypithecus francoisi, assembly GCF_009764315.1. Lineage (NCBI taxonomy): Eukaryota > Metazoa > Chordata > Mammalia > Primates > Cercopithecidae > Trachypithecus > Trachypithecus francoisi. Next base: position 120,391,252 of record NW_022681469.1, on the reverse strand, counting down.
CCTTGCCTCCTAAATACTATCATATTGGAGATCAGGTTTCAATATATACAATTGGGGGAACACACATGTTCGGTCCATAACACCTTCTCCCCCTGAGTCCCTTTCCCACCCTCTCCTCCTGAGTCCTCAAAGTCCCCTGAATCCTCCTCTTCTGGTTGCTGTGAAGCTGCATGGCCTTGCTGTGACTCATTATGACCCTCTGGCATGACCAGGCAATTCCAGGTATGGGCTCCAAGGGATGCAGCATGCATAACTGTGACCAAGGTAGGACCACAGCTAGTCCACAGGGTACAACCCTAGTGTTTTGGGAAACTACGTCAGGAGGATAGCTTGACGCCAGTAGTTCAAGACTAACCTGGACAACATAATGGGACCCCATCTCTTAAAAAATAAAAAAAATTAGTGGGGCATGGTGGCACATACCTATAGTCACAGCTACTTGGGAGGCTGAAGCGGGAGGGTTGCTTGAGACCAGGAGGTCAAGGCTGCAATGAGCTATGACTGCAACACCATACTCCAGCCTGGCCAACAGAGTGACACTCTAAGACTCTATCTGGAAAGAGGTGGGGGAAGAGAGGGAGGGAGGAGGAAGGAAGGAGGGAGGGAGGAAGGAAGGAAGGAGGGAGGGAGGGACGGAGGGAGGGAGGAAGGAAGGGAAGAGTGAGGGAGGAAGGAAGGAGGGAGGAAGGAAGGAAGGAAGGAGGGAGGGAAGGACGGAAGGAGGGAGGAAGGAGGGGAAGAGTGAGGGAGGGAGGGAGGAAGGGAGGAGGGAGGGAGGAGAAAAGGAGACAGGGAGGGGAGAAATAAAAAGAAGAAAGAAAAGAAAAAATTAAGAGAGAAAGAGAGAAAGAAAGAGAGAAAGAGAGGAGGGAGGGAGGGAAGGAAGGAGAGAGAGAGAGAGAGAGAGAGGTGGCTCTCAGCTGGGCGCAGTGGCTCACGCTAGTAATCCCAGCACTTTGGGAGGCCAAGGTGCTGGGATTACAAGGATCACCTGAGGTCAGGAACCTGACCAACATGGTGAAACTCCGTCTCTACTAAGTAGAAAAAATTAGCTGGGCATGTGGTGGCAGGCACCTGTAATCCCAACCAACATGGTGAAACTCTGTCTCTACTAAGTAGAAAAAAATTAGCTGGGCATGTGGTGGCAGGCACCTGTAATCCCAGCTGCTTGGGAGGTTGAGATGGGAGAATTGCTCGAACCTGGGAGGCGGAGATTGCAGTGAGCCGAAATGGCACCGTTGCACTCCAGTCTGGACAACAAGAGTGAAACTTCATCTCAAAAAAAACAAGAAAGAGAGAAAGTAAGTAAAAGAAAAAGGTGGATCTCAGGACAGACGTGGCCCCCATGAGGGTTCATGCTTTCCAGTTTCTGCGTTCCCACCCTTGGCAGGGCGCTTGCACTAAGGAATGAGTGACTGGTCTTAAGAGGCATTGTCAAGCCCTCTCTCCACGCCCTTGACCTTCCGAGGTTCCGGTCAGAGAACCCACAACACTGTCTCCAGTGGGGGGAAAGAAAAAAAGGTAAGGTTTCAGGAAAGAGATTAATCAATCTTAAAATCCAAAAGCAGCAGACAGTCAAGGCAGCAAAACAAAAAAGAAAAAATAAATGAATATTTGGGCTAGAAGCCTATTCCTCAGCATCAGAAAAAGAATTGCTTCTTCCAAGCCCCAACTGACAAGGAAATGGAGCAAAAGAGAGCCAGTCCACATCTGAAGTAAGCACCACATAAATCCCCACATAAGAGCTCTGTGGTGTAAAGGTTAAGAAACTTTTACTGCCAGAGAATGAGAAAGATTCTTACACTTTGGAACATTGACTTCTCCATGGAATATCATGATGACAGGCACATGGCTAGGTAGGTTCCCAACACAAACACACCTCGAAGCTTTCCCAGTAACTTTGGCAGGTCAAAGAACTGTCCTCTATCTCCCTGTACCCCTGTCCACACTTTGTGGTTATTAAAAAGAGCTGGATCAGTGATATACTTTGGATACTTGTCCCCACTCAAATATCATGTTGAGTCATAATCCCCAATGTTGGAGGTGGGGCCTGGTGGGAAGTGATTGGATCATGGGGGTGGATTTCTCTTGAATAGTTTAGCATTCTAAATGTATAGCAAGAAAGAGAACAAGTGTTTGTTCTCCCTTGGTGCTGCCTTCATGGTAATGAGTGAGTTCTTACAAGATCTGGTCATTTAAAAGTGTGTGACACCTTGCCCCTCCTCTCTTGCTTTTGCTCCTACTATGTGAGATGTCTGCTCCTACTTCAGCTTCTGCCATGATTGGAAGCTTCCTGAGGCCTCCCCAGAAACTGATGCCAGAGCTATGCCTCCAGTACAGCCTGCAGAACCATGAGTCAATTAAACCTCTTTTCTTTATAAATTACTGAATCTCGAGCATTTCTTTAAAAACAATGCAAGAATAGTCTAACACAGTACTGTATTGAAAGAGACATCTGGCCACTTAAATGTCTCTTGCAGGAGCACAAGTCATTCCAAGGTTCTGGCACGGAGAGTGTATCAGTCAGTGTCAGGTAGGTTATGCTGCAGTAACTAACAACCCCCAAATCTCAGTGGCACAGTTTTGTGTAAACAAGTTGTTTACAAACACTTGTTCTCTTTCTTGCTACACATTTAGCCAGAGTCAGCTGCGTCACACTGCTTCCAGGTCCCAGGCCAATGGAGTAGCCAGCATTTCAAGCATTGCTGGTCACTGTGGCAGAGAAAAAGAAGTGGGCAACACAGTCACTGGCTCTTAAAATATCTGCACGCAAAACATTCATTCCCACTCCACTGGCCAAAACAAAACACATGGGCGAACCTCATTTCAAACGGGAGCAGAAGTGCAGAGGAGAGAGAGCCATTTATGAACAGCCCTGATGCCTAGAGGGAGGGAAAATGATGAAAGAAGAGGACAGAGGAGGGGAGGAGAGAGAGGAGGGAACACAGAAGGAGAAGGAAGTGGGAGGGAGAGGAGGAAGGATGAGGAAGGGGAGACAGGAGGGACACTCAGAGGAGGGGAGGGGAGAGGAATGCCCAGTTGCCTGAGGGTAAGGTGTCCTCTAGAAAGTCCCTGGATGCTTGAGAACATGTTTGGTTTCTTTGATTAGAGAAAGAGCTTCAGGAAGCTTCTTCTGTCTTCTCTCTTTCTGAGGAGGGAGGGTCCCCCACCACAGGCTGCCACCCCGATCATTCTGTCTGATTCACCTTGCCTATCTCCTATCTCTCTCCCCAGAGGCCCCTTTAGCCCACTGAATGGCTTTCTGGAAAATCTCATTTCGCACCCTGGCAGCGTGCTCAATTCTTCCTGTCAGATCCTGGAGGCAGCCCTATAAATAAGGCCCGAATTCTTTATTGCTGGAGCCGGCAGAAGGCTTGCACACGGGATGTCCTCACTCACACAACAGTCATATTTTCATAAAACCTATGCATAGAGCTTTGTATGAAGAGGGATTGGTTGGGGGAGTGAAAACGCAAGCCTGTCTTTGCAGCCAAGGCCCCTCTCCTTTTGGGAAAGTCTCAGGCTAGCACAGAAGACTGGCAATAAAAAGAGTTGTCAGTGACCTTGCCCACTTTCAGACAGATGGTTAAACAGTTGATGAATTCTAAGGCCTTCTCTGACACGTCTGGCCTTGTCTCCTGGTGAGCCAGTCCTTGTAGAAGTGTTCTTGCTTAAGCAGGACCACCTAGGGCTAAACTACTAACCCAGCCAAGCTTCTTCTCAATCCCCCACTTTCTCTGGCCCAGGGCCATCTTCTCACATACTTTCAAAGAGGCAGGCAAAGTGCCATTCAATTTTTCGTCTATTCAAAGCCAAGGCATGGGGGAAAACAAGAGTATGGTTCCCCAGATTCAACTCTACTGCTGGAGCAAGAACTGGGCTCCACAGAGCAGGAAGACAAATGGGTGTGTATAAGTGGCAGCAGGTGGCAGGGAGTGTAAGGGAGATCTGTGGAGCTGGAAGAAAGGCATCCTCCAGGTTATAAGTCTGTGAAGACATCACTGTAAAGACATTGCACCAGTTTGCCCAGTTCTCCTATCCTCAAGGTGGATGGATGATTAACTTCTCAGTTCCCTTGCAGTTAAATAGGTCCATGTTCTAGGGACTGATTCTAGTCAGTGAGTTTGAAAAGAAGTAATATGTATTGCTTTCAGGCCAAAACATAACCCCCCAACTATCTCCTGGCTCCCACTCCCATCGCTAGATCACAAAGGGGACCTTATGTTGAGATGGAGCCACAAGATCAAAGGAACCTGGATCCCTGAATTACCACATGGAGGCGAATTGACCTGCAGCGTCCACAAATTCTCAGTGGACTTAGAGTGAGCAAGAAATAAATCTCTGTGAGTTAAGCCACTGAGATGTTGGGGTTGTTACTAACTTAACCTATGTCAACTGATACTGTCTTTCCATGTCTGTCCTAACCTCTTCCGTGAGATAGGCATCATTTTGACCAAGGGCCAAGCCACCTCCCCTTTGGTAGAAAAGTGGTAGCCCAGCTCTGAATCACATCTTTAGAATCAGAGACCAAGACTGAACATGAAGAAACATCTTAAACAAAAACTATGCCAAACTATGCTTTCTCGTAAATCTGAGTGTGTCTTAATTGACATTATCTCTGTGCTTTGGGTAGATCTACTGTGGTATCCAAGATTAGATTTTGTTTGTTCAGCAGGTGAATGCAGCAGGGACAAGCCAAAATTGTACAGTCTGGTTATCTTTTCTTCACTTTTTTTCCACTGACTGACACCTCTCTACCACTCCCACTCCAGAGAAGTTTTAAACTCCAGGCCATGATCACTTTGTGGACCAAAAATTCAATTTAGTGGTCTTATCCAGCACTGTGTGGAATTGAATTGAACAGATCAAATAGTCTTTCACATGCAGGAAAGCTACACATTTGTGGAATGTTTGTGTAGTTTAATATGTATTTGTATGTGCATGTGAGCATATAAATATAAAATGTATTTCTTGTCCTTTGAATCATGGTCAAAATGGCTCCAGGAAACAACTCACACATTCAATGACAGGTGAGTACATAAACAAAATGTGGTACCTCCAGTCAATGGATGCTATCCAGCAACAAAATGAATGACCTACTGATGCAATTCACAGTATAAATGAATCTCAAGGCTGGGCGTGGTGGCTCATGCCTGCAATCCCAACACTGTGGGAGGCCAAGGCGGGCCGATCACGAAGTCAGGAGTTCGAGACCAGGCTGGCTAGCATGTTGAAACCCCGTTCCTACTAAAAATACAAAAAATTAGCCAAGTATGGTGGTGTGTGCCTGTAATCCCAGCTACTCAGGCAGCTGAGGCAGGAGAATTGCCTGAACCCAGGAGGCGAAGGTTGTAGTGAGTGGAGATGACACCACTGCACTCCAGCCTAGGCAACAGAGCAAGACTCCATCTCAAAAAAAGAAAAAAAATCTCAAAAACAGCACAGACTAAGCAAAAGAAACAGACACAAGAGAACATATACTGTATGATCCCATTGATATGAAACTCTAGAACTGGCAAACTAATCTAGGTTTACTGAAAGCAAATCTGTGATTGCCTGGGGTAAGGGTGGGATGTTAACTGTGTTGTAAATTGAACTATGTTCCCCCCTCAAATTTACATGTTGAAGTCCTAATGCCATATACCTCAGAACATGACCTTATTTGGAGATAGAACCTTTACAGGAGAATTCAAGTTAAAATGAGGTCCTGGTGGTGGATGCTAATCCAATATGACAGGTGTCCTTATAAAAAGGGGAAACTTGGACACAGAGACACAACTAGAAGGAAGATGATATGAAGAGACGTAGATAGAAGAGAATCATCTATAAGTGAAGGAAGGAAGCCTGGAACAGATCCCTCCCTCACAGCCTTCAGAAGGAGCCAACCCTGCCTACATCTTGATCTCAGACTTCTAGTTTCCAGACCTGTGATACAATAAATTTCTGCTGTTTAATGCACTCCATTTATGGTACTTTTGTTACAGCAGCCCTGGAAAACGAATATAGACTGTAAAGACGCATGAAGGAAATTTCTGGGTTAAGAAATGTTCTACACCTTGATTGTGGTTGTAGTTACATGGATGTGCATGTTTGTCAAATCTCATCAAACTGTATACTTAGAATAAGTACACTTTATTACATATGCATTATATCTCAATAAAGCTGATTGTAAAGAATTTTTATTAAAGAACTTGAGGACCTCTAAATCAAGTCACATAGAGAAGCAAGAAGAAACCCCCATCACCACCCACCCACCCACCAGCACTGAGCTGTGTGCTTCAAATACATCATCACTCTTAACCTTCACAGCAACCCTTTCATGGAGGTGTTATCTTTCCTGTTTTAGAGATAAAGAAACTGAGGCTCAGAACGGTCACTTAATCCAGATCACACAAGCTGTGCAGGGAAAAGTCAGCATTTGAACCCAGTCTGTCTGCCTCTCTGCTGGCCTTGGAACAGCATGCAAAACGCAGATTTCTTGACACTCAAGCAGTAGCAGGTTTGCTGCAATTTTATTCCTCACCCAATATCTTGAACGTTCACAGGCTCCTATAAATAAGGATAGCTCCTGGGCTTTTAGCTCTGCAGATAAACAGGCTTTTGATGGCCTCTTCTTCACCGTGGTAAAGAAGTTTATAGTACTGAAAATAAAAGTCCTTGGAAGAAAGCCACCGCCAGCCTCCCAGCTGCAGTTGTATTTCAAAGAAAAATACCTCCATCTTCTAGTGAACTCCCCTTGTGTATCAAAATAAGATGTGCCCCAGCAGGAAAATAAACTAGAGACACTACGTGTGGACCATGGAGAAATAACCAAAAGAAGACGAATGAAAATTAGGAAGGAAATGAAAGAACGTTGCAAGAAAAGATCCACAGTAAATTGGTCATTCTGTCAGCTTCTTAAGTAAAGATTTTTGCTTTGGTTTGAACGTTTGTCCCCTCCAAAACTCATGTTGAAATTTAGTAGCCATTGTAACAGTATTAAAAGGTGGGACCTTAGCCAGACACAGTGACTCACACCTGTAATCCCAGTGCTTTGGGAGGCCAAGGCAGGTGGATCACCTGAGGTCAGGAGTTCGAGACCAGCCTGACCAACATGGTGAAACTCTGTCTCTACTAAAAATACAAAAATTAGTCAAACATGATGGCCGGCACCTGTAATCCCAGCTACTTGGGAGGCTAAGGCAAGAGAATCACTTGAACCTGAGAGGCAGAGGTTGCAGTGAGCTGAGATCACACCACTGCACTCCAGCCTGGGCAACAGAGCAAGTCTCTGTCTCAAAAAAAAAAAAAAAGAGGTAGGACCTTTTAAGAGTCATGAGAACGCCACCCTAATGGGTGGACTAATGCTGATATCATGGGAGTGGGTTCTCTGTTGTGGGAGTGGGTTCTTCCACTCTTGTTCATTTCCTCTCTCTTTGCCCTTCTACCATGTGATGACACAGCAAGAAAGCCCTTGTCAGATGCAGCCCCTTGATCTTGGACTTCTCAAACTTTAGAACCATGAGCCAATAAGTTTTTGTTCATTATAAATTACCCAGTCTGTGCTATTCTGTTATAGCAGCATAAAATGGACGAAGACAATTACTAGATAGTGTTCATTCCAATTCAGGGATTTACCAAAAGCACATGTTTCCATGAGACTTACTATTTCCCAATATCGTCTCAGAAGTTTCAGCCCTGTCTTATATGAGAAGACATTTTCTTATGCAAAGAGAATCTGGATGCCAGACCCTTGGGTGGAGTCAAGAATGTCTAGGCAGAGTCCCTGGCACTGGCTACCAAGAGCTGGTGGGACTGCTGACTCAAGGTCACACCAAAGGAGAAGACTGCAGAGCTTTAGCCCAACTGCAAAGGGTGCTTATCTTGGGTTCTCAGAATTGGAAGGAAGACATAAGCCATAGTTGTCTTAGTTTTAATCCCTCAGAAGAAGAGCCTGAGACAAAGATTAGAATGCAGTTAGCTTATCTGGGAGGTGATCTGCTATGATCTAAATGTTGGTGTCCCCCAAAAATTCACATGTTGGAGCTTAATCCCCAATGCGCTAGTATTAAGAGGTAATTAAGAGGTGACATGGTCATGAGGGCTCCACACTCATGAATGGAATTAGTGCTCTTATGAAAGAGGTTGAAGGGAGCTGTCTTTCCCTTTCTGCCATGGGAGGACACAGCAAAAAGGAGCCATCTATGAGGAACAGGCCCTCACCAGACACAGAATCTGCTGCTACCTGGATCTTGGACTTCCCAGCCTCAAGAACTGTGAGCAATAAATTCCTGTCGTTTATAAACTACTAAGTCTAAGGTATTCTCATTTTAGTAGAAGGAACTGACTAAGATGTGATTCTAGGAAACTCTGGTAGAGAGTGGGAAAGCAAGACAGGGAAGAGAAGGAAGCTACTGAAGAGTGAGTCATCATGCAGGTTACCAGTGTGAGTAATTGAGCTCCGTCTTCCTGGGGGCCTCTGGGAGACAACTGTAGAATATACGTATCTCAGAGCTTCCTGGCAGAGGGGTAAGGAAGCAGGGGTACTTCTTCCTCCACCTCCTGCCATCATTGGTGAAGGCTGCTGAAGGGCTTTGTGGATAATCTTCTAGCACATATGGCCTGTCAGACCTGATCAGAGAAACCCCTCAGACAAAAAGACAACACTGGCAGTCAGAAGTCCCACAGTTACATGGAAAAGATCCCAGGATATAGGAGAGATACTATATGTGGTGTAAGGGTTGCCATAATAAAGTTGTACAGATTGAGAAGCTTAAACAACGGACTTTTTTTGAAATAGGGTCTTACTCTGTGGTCCAGGCTGGAGTGCAATGGCATGATCACAACTCACTATCAAACTCCTGAGCTCAAGGAATCCTCCTGCCTCAGACTCTCGAGTAAATGGAACTATGGGCATGTACCACCATGCCTGACCACTTTTTTTATTTTATTTATTTATTTATTTATTTATTATTTATTTATTTATTTATTGTAGAGACAGGGTCTCACTTTGTTTCCCAGGCTGGTCTTGAACTCCTGGCCTCAAGCAATCCTCCACCTCGGCCTCCCATGTGCTGAGATTATAGACATGTGCCACCACACTCAGCCAACAGCAGACATTTATTTTCTCACAATTCTAGAGGCTGGAAGTCTGCGATCAAAGAGTCAGCAGGGCTGGTTTCCTCTGAGGTCTCTCTCTTTGGCTTGCTGAAAACCATCTTCTCCCTCTGTCTTCACATGGTCTTCCCTCTGTGTGTGTCTGCATTCGAATTCCCTCTTCTTATAAAGATATCGGTCATATTGCATTAGGGCCCACCCCAATGACCTCATCTCAAAGATGTTACCTGTTATAGCAGCATGAAATGGACTAAGGTAAATAACAGCAAAATTCTGTTATAGCAGCATAAAATGCACTAAGACAATTTCTAGGTGATGTTTATTCTAGTTCAGAGATTTACCAAAAGCAGTCACATTCTGAGATGCTGGGAATTAAAGCTTCAATATATGAATTTGAGGGAGACTCAATTCAGTTCATAAAAGATGCCAGTAGCTCCTGCTACAATACTCAACAAGAGGTGCCCAGGTCACAATTTAGAAAATTGAGGTGAACATGAGGTTTCAAAGTGAACCACTGTAACAGTGAACACGACATAAGTCACAATCTAGGAGGATCAGAGAGGTTGAACTCATGTCAAGTAGGAATTAGAACTGAAAAGAATGCAATGATGTTGGAAAGTTTCTTTGTGTGGTGCTAGCCATGTGCTATTGAGGTGACCAGCATCTATCTGACTCCTTGGCTTCCAAGGCTGGAAGTGGTGGACCCCAAGCCCCTGTCATTTCCCTGCAGACTTATCAAGTAGTGATAGGTCATTTTTACTAAAGGTACTGATGGAATGAGAGTGGTCCACAGGGCCCAGGTATTAGCATTAAGGCAACCTGGGCTTGGATTTCCTCTTTTCCGTTTACTTGCTGCAAGAAATGAGGTGAGTCCCTTCACCCATCTTAGCCTCTGTCTCCTGATGTGTACATTGAGACAGAAAAAAACCTGCAATAATCATAGAGCCACTCTTAGCATCACAAAATATCAATTTCATTTCATATACCATTGGTAGGAGTCAAAATGGGTTCAATCACTTTGCACAACAGTTAGACAGTATCTCCTACAGCAAAAAATACTCCTTCCCTTGGGCCCAGCATTCCACTCCTAGGTACAGTTCCAACAGAAATGATTGCATGTTTCCACGCAAGAAAAAAAAGTACTGGCTGGGTGCGGTGGTTCACACCTGTAATCCCAACACTTCGAGAGGCTGAGTCAGGTGGATCACTTGAGGTCAGGAGTTTGAGACCAGCCTGGCCAACATGGTGAAAATCCATCTCTACTAAAAAGACAAAAATTAGTCGGATGTGGTGGCACACACCTGTAATCCAAGCTACTTGGGAGGCTGAGGCATGAGAGTTGCCTGAACCCAGCAGGTGAGCAGATGGAAGTCGCAGCGAACTGAGATTGTGCCACTGTACTCCAGCCTGGTGACAGAGTGAGACTCCATCTGGAAAAAAAAAAAAAAAAAAAGTACATACCAACTTTATTCACCATAACCAAAAATGGGAAACATCCAATGTCCATCAACAGGAGAATGAAATACATAAATTGTGGCGCATTCATACAACAGAATGCTATTGATCACATGGATGACACACACATGTAGCCCCATGAATAAGTACCAGAGAATATTGCACTGTGTGAATGTTGAGATCTCTCAAGAAGGTGAAGTTTTCACTGTGGTATGTATATACAATGGAATACTACTCAGTCATGAAAAGGAATGAATTAATGGCATTGGCAGCAACCTGGATGAGATTAGAGACCATTATTCTAGGTGAAGTAACTCGGGAATGGAAAACCAAACATCATATGTTCTCTTTCATAAGTGGGAGCTAAGCTATGAGGATGCAAAGGCATAAGAATGACACAATGGAGTTTGGGGACTCAGGGGGAAAGTGTGGGAAGAGGGTGAGGGATAAAAGATGACATACTGGGTGTAGTGTATACTGCTCAGGTGACCAAATCTTACAAATCACCACTAAAGAACTTGCTTATGTAACCAAACACCACCTGCTCCAAAATAACCGATGGAAATAAAAATTTAAAAAAAAACAAAAGAGTGTGAAGTTTTCGAAGTCAAAGGACTGGGCTTTACTCATCCCAGTATTTCAGTATCCTGTACAAAGTAGGTCCCCAGGGCAGGCCTTGTGGTGCAACGGTAGTGCGTCTGACTCCAGATCAGAAGGTTGTATGTTCAAATCATGTTGGGGTCGAATCAGACATTGTTTTCCCTAATCAAAATAGGTGTCCAGTAAATGCTTTTCTGAAACAACAAATGCGTGTGTGTGTGTGTGTGTGTGTGTGTGTGTGTGTGTGTATGTGTGTGTTTGTCTGTCTGTAGGTGGGGAGGGAAGTTCTGGAGGTGGGAGTTTGCCTACATTCAAAGCCTGATCATCCAGCCAGATTACTGCCAGCTGCCACATGGCCGGGGTTCTGTGACAGGGCTGCAAGCTGGGTGTGTAGCCAGTAAGCCAACACGAGGAACTTTCACAGTTCACCCCATCCCAGCCTGAGGCAGCCAGCAAACCCTCATCACCCAGCACACCCGTGGAGGCCAAAGGGCCCCCGTGGAAGAAGTCCTCTTGCTCCTTTACTCCTCCATCAGCTCCACGGCTCTGCAAGCTCTAATTCACCCTACAATCGCTACAGGTTGAACCGGCTTGTAACAGATTTGTTACATCTGGAAGCTGACCCCAGCGCAGCATGCATGGCTGCAGGTCTCTGCGCTCGGCCTGCATCAGGGCAGATGGATTAGCAGCAAGAGGGTGCCCCTTGGCAGCGCCGCGTGGAGCCAGCTCACCCCAAGACTCCCACAGCATTGTGTTTGGACTTCTCTTAAAGCCCTTTTCATGCTGTGCCCCCAATGACAATGTGACAAGAGCAAGATTTATTAACAGGTGAGATTTCACCTACCTCCCTCATCTCACTGCCTCTGCCTCATCCTGCTTTAAAAAAAATAAACCTCAAACTGGGCACAGCAGTTTATGCCTGTAATCCCAGCACTTTGGGAGGCTGAGGGGGGAGGGTCACTTGAGCCCAGGAGTTCAAGAACAACCTGGGCAACATAGGGAGACCCCGTCTCTACAAAAAATACATACATTAGCCTGGCACGGTGAGACATGCCTGTAGTTCCTGTTTCTTGGGAGCTGGAGGCTGGAGGATCACTTGAGTCCAGGAGTTTGAGGCTACAGTGAGCCATGATGGGGCCACTGCACTCCAGCCTGGATGACAGAGCTTATTTTCATGTCTCAAAAATAAAATTAAAATTAAATGACAATAAATAAAAATCAGTCTTTTTCTTGCTGGGTTCTAGAATGCTTCATGAGGCCAAATGAGACTTGAGAGGCTTGGGATTGGAGGCCTTCATAAAAGAAGCGAAATTGATCAACCTCATAAAAGCAGCTAAATTGATTCATGTCATAAAAAGCTGTGCAAAAAGGAGAGGATGCGGTGAGGTCACTAACACCAGGACTGCTGTGATCTGAAAATAAATATGTCCAAACCTAATACCCAATGTGATGCTCTTAGGAGGTGGGGCCTTTGGGAGGTGATTAGATCATGAGGGTGGGGCCCTTATGAATGGGATTAGTGCCCTTATCAGAGGGACCCCAGAGAGCTAGCTCACCCCTTCCAACATGTGAAGGCACAGCTAGGATACACCATCTATGAACCAGAAAGCATCACTTACCAGACCTTAACCCTGCTGGCACCTTGACTGTGGACTTTCCAGCCTCCAAAACTGTGAGAAATAAATTTCTATCATTTAAAAGCTACCCAGTTGGCTGGGCATGGTGGCTCATGCTTGTAATCCTAGTACTTTGGGAGGCCAAGGCTAGTGGATTACCTGAAGTCACAGGTTCAAGGCTAGCCTGACCAACATGGTGAAACCCCGTCTCTACTAAAAATACTAAAAATTTAAATTTGCTGGGCATGGTGGTGGGTGCCTGTCATCCCAGCTACTTGGGAGACTGAGGCAGGAGAATTGCTTGAACCCAGGAGGCAGAGGTTTCAGTGAGCCAAGATGAAGCCACTGCACTCCAGCCTGGGCAACAGAGTGAGACTCCTTCTCAAAAAAAAAAAAAGTTACCCAGTTTATTATATTTGGTTATAGCAGCCCACACAGACTGAGACAAAGGCTAAGGAGGAGAAAGCCTGGGTTTGGCAGGGACTGGTTTGTGGATCTGCCATGGAAAATGGAAACAAGGGTGGGAAAAGGGTTTTGAAAAGTGTGACTAAGGATTATAAATTGAGACCTTGTGGGTATTCTTTGGGACACATAAAGTGGCATTTCTTAAAATAATTACCACCTAAGAGCCTAGATTCTGCATAAACCCTTAGTGTCATCACTGCCCACTTCTATTTGGTAGATGGTTCTTGGTGTCACTGACTGCTTCTCATGCCAGACATTGAGTTCTCATTCAAATGCAAGTCCTGTTGCACGTGCTGTCTCCCTGAGAGCAGGCCAGGTCGGGATGGTGGGTGCCCGTGACTGCATTCGGGGCCACCCCAGAAGCTGGTGCACATCTACCTACGTGCCTCATGGGAATCAGCGGAAGAACAAAATGACCAGTCGTGGCCCTGGTAGGAGTCTATAGCTTTCTTAGGACTGTCCTTTTCTTTTTTTTTTTTTTGAGAGAGTCCCGCTCTGTAGCCCAGGCTGGAGTGCAATGGCACTGTCTGGGCTCACTGCAATCTCCACTTCCCAGGTTCAAGCTACTCTCCTGCGTCAGCCTCCTGAGCAGTTAAGATTACAGGCACCCGCCATCATGCCCAGCTAATTTTTGTACTTTTAGTGGAGATGGGGTTTTGCCATGTTGACCAGGCTAGTCTCGAACCCCTGACCTCAGATGATCTGCCCACCTCGACTCCCAAAGTGCTGGGATTACAGGTGTGAGCCACTGCTCCCAGCCTGGACTGTCAAATTTTTTAAACTATGGATTACTAAAGAGAGACTTCTTATTTGAAAAGATTATTGCAGGTGGAGGGAAAGGGGCTATCATAACAGGAGGGGAAGCTATTGGAAAAGAAAAGCACTGTGGCTATGAACTCTGCAGATGTCTCGAGAGTTAGGCAGGGAAAAAGCCAGCATGGTGGCTCACCCGTGGAATCCCAGTGCTTTGGAAGACTGAGATAGGAAGATCACTTGAGGTCAGGAGTTCAAGACCAGCCTGGGCAACATAGTGAGACCCCCATAATTACAGAAGATTTTTAAAAATTAGCCGGGCACGGTGGCACGTGTCTATAGTCCCAGCTACTCAGGAGACTGAGACAGGATTACTTGAGCCCAGGAACTGGAAGCTGAAGTCAGCTATGATCACCCCCACTGCACTTCAGCCTGGGCAATAGAACGAGATGCTATCTCAACAAAAGATAAATAAATGAGAATTAGGCCAAAAGAGATTTTGTTTTATAGAAAGGGATAAGCGAGGCTGGAAAGAACGAGGTGTGGGAAGTGAGATGAGAGGGGGTGTGATCAGACAACAGGTGAGGGTATGTTTTACCCTGAAGCCAGCCTGTTCCCAGGAGGGGCTGTCAGCCATCGGGCTGATGGCTGGCCACAGTTCAGGGGCCTGGGGGAAGGAGGGAAGCCGGACCAATATTCAGTTAACGAGCATTTTATTTCCACTGATCAGTGGAGACAAGCATCTCAGCTAATTACTTCTAATTACTCATTTTCTTTCTTTCTCTCTTCTTTTTTTTTTTTTTTTTTTTTTTGAGACGGATTCTTTCTCTATAGCCCAGGCTGGATGGAGTGCAATGGCACAATCTCAGCTCGCTGCAATCTCTGTCTCCTAGACTCAAGCAATTCTCCTGCCTCAGTCTCCCAAGTAGCTGGGACCACAGGTGTGCGCCACCATGCCCGGCTAATTTTTATGTTTTTAGTAGAGATGGGATTTCACCATGTTGGCCAGGCTGGTCTCAAACTCCTGGCCTCAAGTGATCTGCCTGCCTCTGCCTCCCAAAGTGCTGGAATTATAGGTATGAGCCACCGTGCCCAGCCTCAGCTAATCACTTGTGAAGCAAAGAATGGGAATTTAGAGGGTCCTCATCTAGCCTTGTCATCGGTAACAATGAGGGCATCTGAGAACTTATCTCAGGTGTATGGGGAAGAGGGGAATAATATGGTCTGGATGTGTGTCTCCTCCCAATCTCATGTTGAAATGTGACCTCTAATGTTGGAGGTGGGGCTTGGTGGGACTTGGTGGGGAGTTTTTAGGTGGATGCTTCATGAATGGCTTGGTGCTGTCTCCACGGTAATGAGTTCATGCAAGAGCTGCTTGTTTAAAGAGTCTGGAATGTCAGCTGGGCTTGATGATTCATGCCTGTAATCCCAACACTTTATGAGGCCAAGGAGGGCAGATCACTTGAGCCCAGGAGTTCAAGGCCAGCCTGGGCAACATGACAAAACCCCATCTCTACAAAAAATACACGAATTAGCTGGGCATGGTGGTGGGTGCCTGTGGTCCCAGGTACTTGGGAGGCTGAGGCAGGAGGATGGCTTGAGCCCGAGAGTCAAAGGTTGCATAAGTCAAGATTACACCACTGCACTCCAGCCTGGGTGACAGAGTGAGACCCTGTCTCAAAAAAAAGAAAGAAAAAAAGTGACACACATTTCTCATTATGTGACACACCTGCTTCCCACTCATCTTCTGCCTTGATTAGAAGCTTCCTGAAGCCTCACCAGAACCAGATGCTGGCACCAAGCTTCTTGCACAGCCTGCAAGACCATGAGCCAAATAAACCTCCTTTTTTAATATTCTTCCCAATCTCAAGTATTCTGTTATAGCAATGCAAAACAGACTAATACAGGAGGTTTTTGTAATAAGCCATTATCCAGAACACAAAAGGATGAGGGGGGTTCTTAATGAGGGTTAAACTTCAAGAATGCCAGAATGCACTTGAGCTTTGAGTCTGTCCGTGCTCTTTTCCTGAAAGAGGACAGTTGTGGAACCAGCTGGGCAACGCTGGTGAGGGGCTCAGAAGGGTACCCTATGCCATTAAGAGTCCAAGAAGCACATCAGAGCCTGGTGGCCTAGCAGAGGACAGCATGCTCAGCACACACCCCCAGTCCAGCAAGGGATGTTCCACACATACTTAACAAGGACAGATGAACCCCATGCTGGGGGAGCATCCTCGCACTTGGTTCAGTGCACAAACCACACAACCATCTGTGGCAGATCTGCCCATTTCTTTCTCCAACCAGCACTTCCAGAGTCTGAGCTGCCTCCACAGGGCATATCCAGCCCACAAATAACCCTCCTGTTTGACCTTTCTCAAGTTTCCTCTGCCCCTAAATTGGGCTATGCTCTATTTAACTGGGCTACCCTCTATATGCTGCAGGGAGCTCTCGGCTCAGCCTTCAGCTTCCACATCCCCATCTCAGTCTGGTCTGCAACTCCCTGCATAGACCCAGAGGAAGCAGGTCAAACTCCTGAGGTGCTGGTTGGAGGAAGAAATGGGCAGGCCTGTCACAGATGGTTGCATGGTTTGTGCACTGAACAAAGACAACAAGTAGAAGTGGGAGGTGGGGCAGAATTCCAGTATGTACTTTGCTGGCCAAGCCACATGGAATGACACAGATTTCCTTCCCCCTTTTAGGGCTCCTTACAGAACTCTTCACAGCTCCCTCCAAGGCATGGAAGAGCCACTGGGCCACTTGGTTTGAACATCTTTCATGGAGAGAGACATACTCTTACCATCGAAGCTTTGCCAACACATAGTCACAAGGTGATAAATTCTTGTAACTTGCACACGGCCAAGCCTGGCAAGACTTGCAGACTGCACTTGGTGAATCTGTTTGCACAAATTAAATAGCTCAGTCAGTAATCTTCATCTCAAAATATAAATGATTTAAATTTCCATCATTTGAAGACCATGAAATATTTGTATTTTGCTAACAAAATGACCAGGGTTTCAGTCCTGAAGAAGGGCGTGGTATACCAGAAAGCCAGGGCCCAGGCCAGGCGCGGTGGCTCAAGCTTGTAATCCCAGCACTTTGGGAGGCTGAGACGGGCGGATCACGAGGTCAGGAGATTGAGACCATCCTGGCTAACACAGTGAAACCCCATCTCTACTAAAAAAAATACAAAAAACTAGCCGGGCGAGGTGGCAGGCGCCTGTAGTCCCAGCTACTCGGGAGGCTGAGGCAGGAGAATGGCATAAACTCGGGAGGCGGAGCTTGCAGTGAGCTGAGATCTGGCCACTGCACTCCAGCCTGGGTGACAGAGCAAGACTCCGTCTCAAAAAAAAAAAAAAAAAAAGCAAGCCAGGGCCCTGAAAATCGGTTAGCCAGCCATGCTTCAAGGTGGTCTTGATGCTGACTCAGAGGAGGAGAGTCATTGACACTCCAGGAGAATAATGCATTGTGCAGACCTCTGGATGTGGACCATCTCCACCCTCAGCTCCCAGAGCTCAGTGCTTTGGCCCACAAGCCCTGAATCCTGCAAATCTATACAGTAACCTCATGCAAACTAGCAGATACAGCACTAGGCATGCATAGTCTGGTGAGAGAAGACATCTTTGTACAAAGAAAAAGGCATGCTTTCCTCTGAGTAAAAAGAAGCAAGCCTGTGTCGTGCCACATGGCTTGGCCAGCAAAACACATACTGGAATTCAGCTCCACCTACACCTTCCATCTGTTGCCTTTGTTCAGTGCACAAACCACACAACCATCCATGGCAGGCCTGCCCATTTCTTGCTCCAACCAGCAGCTCCAGAGTCTGACCTGCCTCCACAGGGCGTATCCAGCCAACGAATAATCCTGCTATTGGAGCTTTCTCAAGTTTCTGCTGCCCCTAAGCTGGCATTTTCTACTGTTAAATCCATTGGTTCAAATTGTCTGGTCCCCACTAGGAGGTCTATATACCCATTCCCACCATTGCCACCACCGCCATCCAAAATTCTTCCATAGTTTGTAGTGTATGAAACAAACAACTGACAGATCGACATTCAAACCTAATTACAGAGGTTCAGGTACCTTCCACTTTCCCATCCAGTCTTCCTTTGTCTTCAGGACTTTTCCTCCCTGGGGAACCCCTGGGAAGGACACAGTGATTTTGAAGCAGCCTCCTTGTCTGGGGTGATACCTGATACTCATTGTCTCACGCCGAGGAAATCAAGGATGCAGGTACACAAGGAGTGAGGTTAAGCGTGGAGGTTTAATAGGCAAAAGAAAGAAAAGCGCTCTCTCCTGCAGAGAGAGGGATCCTGACGGGTTTCCCACTTCTTTGGTGCAACACATGCAGAAGGTTTTACAGATGAGTTTGAGGAGGCGATGTCTGATTTACATAGGGCACAAAAGATTGGCCGAACCATGTATGCCATTTGCATAGGGCACGAAAAGCTGGTTAGGGCTAGGTGTGCCATTTGCATAGGGAGCTGGCCACCACGTCGTAATGTTGCCTGGTTCTTTTTTTTTTTTTTTTTAAGACGTAGTCTCGCTCTGTCACCCAGGCTGAGCTCCGCCTCCCGGGTTCACGCCATTCTCCTGCCTCAGCCCCCTGAGTAGCTGGGACTACGGGCACCTGCCACCACACCCGGCTAATTTTTTTTGTATTGTTTTAGTAGAGACGAGGTTTCACCATGTTAGCCAGGATGGTCTCGATCTCCTGACCTCATGATCCTCCCACCTCCGCCTCCCAAAGTGCTGGGATTACAGGCGTGAGCCACCATGCCCGGCTGCCTAGTTTTTACTGTACACGTGGTGACAAAGAAAAGGGAAGATGGCCAGGGCGGTGGCTAAATAATTTCTGCCTAAATAATTTACTTCTATGTCCTGTATCAATTTCTGTCTTCCTAGCATCCCTCCACCCACAGGACCACCCAGCATCATCAGAAAATGCCTCATTCCCAAGACCCTACATATTGCTTCTGATATTGTGTAAAGTATTTGGAACAAGAAAAGCTAAGACCCATTTCCCAGCGCTAAATGGAAGAGAACAATTTTGGCTGCAATTATTGAGCTAAAATGAAGCATCTACACTGGCTGACCCCACCAGGGTCAGTCTCCCCTTTCAATTTCTTATCTCAGTGGAAACATCATTTTCATAGAGGAAAAGAAATCCAAACTGGGCATGGTGGCTCATGTCCATAATTCCAGTACTTCAGGAGGCCAAGGTGAGAGGATCACTTGAGGCCAGGAGTTTGAGATCAGCCTGGGCAACATAGCAAAACTCTGTCTCTACAAAAAAAAAAAAATTAAAACTAGACAGGTGTGGTGGTGCACACCTGTAATCCCAGCTACTCAGGAGGCTAAGGCAGGAGAATCACTTGAGGCCAGGAGTTGGAGGCTGCAGCAAGCTATGATGATGCCAATGCACTCCAACCTGAGCAGCAGAGCAAGACCCTATCTAAAAAAAAAAAAAAATGTTTTTTAAGAAATACTTTCCCGGCCGGGCGCGGTGGCTCAAGCCTGTAATCCCAGCACTTTGGGAGGCCGAGACGGGCGGATCACGAGGTCAGGAGATCGAGACCATCCTGGCTAACACAGTGAAACCCCGTCTCTACTAAAAAGTGCAAAAAACTAGCCGGGCGAGGTGACGGACGCCTGTAGTCCCAGCTACTCGGGAGGCTGAGGCAGGAGAATGGCGTAAACCTGGGAGGCGGAGCTTGCAGTGAGCCGTGATCCGGCCACTGCACTCCAGCCTGGGCGACAGAGCAAGACTCCGTCTCAAAAAAAAAAAAAAAAAAAAAGAAATACTTTCCCATCTGTTTTGAAGAAAGGACATAAAGAAAGAAAATAAATCATATTGCTAACCTGTTAATGACTTCATGGCTTCCAAAAAAAAATAAAAGCTTCTTACAGAATTCTGCTTTTCCTTCCTGGCTTTTCAAGACTGAGCTGAAATTTGCCTGCTATGAAATGCTGCAGCCTTGTCATTGCCCCTGAAAGAGAAGACATCATCATGATCCCAGGCTCCTGTCCCCCTTCTCGCCGGTAGAGGGATCAATGTCACCGCCAAAGTTTACATGTCATCGAGTTGGCAGTTACCACCGAGCGCACGGCGGAGAGGCGGCCGTCCCACTGACAGCATCAGCTGTTGTTTCGCTTGTTCCCAGTTGGGATGTCACGTACGACAGAAGGAGGCGGCAGGGAAGAGTTTCAAACAAGCAAGAAGTGTCACGCGGAGAGTTAACTCAAGCCCATCCCTCTGCCTCTCACCTCCTGTTGACAGCAGAGATGTCCAGACCCCCTTCGCCCGCTCCTTCAACACACACAAATGGAAATCTAATTCCGCCTTTGAGCCACCTCATTTACTATTCACTCACTACTTACAGAGTTCTGTTGTTATGGGGTGATTGGATCCCCTCAAAATCTATATGCTGAAGCCCTAACCCCCAGTACCTCCAAATGGGATTGTCTTTGGAGACAGGATCTTTTAAGAGGTGGCTAGGTGCTGGGCATGGTTGCAGGTTACAGCAAACTCAGCAAATGTTCCTTTAAGCAAAAGGACACATTGCCGCATATGTAGCAAGAAGTCTGGACTTCCAGCTGGGCACAGTGGCTCACTCACGCCTGCAATCCCAGCACTTTGGGAGGCTGAGGCAGGCGGATCACCTGATGTCAGGAGTTTAAAGACCAGCCTGGCCAACATGGCAAAACCCCGTTTCTACAAAAAAAATAATGCACTCCAGCCTGGGTGACAGAATGGGACTCTGTCTCAAAAAAAAAGAAAAAGAAAAAATCTGGACTTCTGTGGCCCCATGGCTATTTTGGCAACTTAAAAATGTCTGCAAGGGCCAGCCACCTCCATCCTTCTACTCTGCCACTCTCAGCACGTTGTCTTTCATCCTCCCTCTTGTTGCCTCATGGCTACCACATGGCTGCCAAACCTCACACATCCCCCTGCCAACAATGTGGAGGTGGCGGAGATCAGGAGGAGGCGGTTTGTCACTCAGCTTCTAAGCCAGAGGGTTTATTTGCTCATTTGTCCTCTGTGTGGTCACTTGCCTGGCCTCTAGGATACTGAGAGCAGGTCCCCAGCTACCTGATACAACCATATCAGGCTTTCTGTCCCCACCCAAATCTCATATTGAATTGTGATCCTCAGGTGTTGAGGGAGGGATGTGGTAGGAGGTGATTGGATCATGGGGGCAGCTTTCCCCATGCTGTTCTCATGACAGTGAGTGACTTCTCATGAGAGCTGATGGTTTTATAAGGGGCTATTCCACCTTCACTCATTTTCTCTTTCCTGCCGCCTTGTGAAGAAGGTGTCTCCTTTCCCTTTGCCTTCCGCCATGATTGTAAGTTTCCTGAGGCCTCCCCACCCATGCAGAACTGTGAGTCTATTAAACCTTTTTCCTTTCTTAATTGCCCAGGCTCACGCCTGTAATCCCAACACTTTAGGAGGCCGAGGCGGGTGGATCACTTGAGGTCAGGAGCTTGAGACCAGTCTGGCCAACATGGTGAAACCCTGTCTCTCCTAAAAATACAAAAAATTAGCCAGATGTGGTGGTGGATGCCTGTAATCCCAGCTACTTGGGAGGCTGAGGCAGGAGAATTGGTTGAATCCAGGAGGCAGAGGTTGCAGTGAGCTAAGATCGCGCCATTGTACTCCAGCCTGTGCAACAAGAGCGAAACTCGGTCTCAAAAAAATAATAATAAATAATAAAATAAAAATAAAATTACCTAGTCTCAGGGAAGTTATTTACAACAGTGTGAGAACAGACTAATGCACTGCCCGAGACTCCCCATCTATGTGCTAGAGAGGTATGGATGCCAAGAGAGAGCCATGGATGGTGCTTCTGGCACCCAGGGAGGGGCCGATGTGCTCTCTCTCACACACAGATACTCTCTTTCTCTCTCTTTTTGAAAAGGTCAGGAAGCGGCCAAGTGTGGTGGCTCACGTCTGTACTCCCAGCACTTTGGGAGGTCAACACAGGTGGATCACTTGAGGTCAGGAGTTCGAGACCAGGCTGGCCAACATGGCGAAACCCCATCTCTACTAAAAAAAACATACACAAATTAGCCACGCTTGGTGGCATGCACCTGTAGTCCCGGCTACACAGGCTGAAGCACAAGGATCGCTTGAACTTGGGAGGTGGAGGTTGCAGTGAGCCGAGCTCAGGCCACTGCATTCCAGCCTGGGTGACTGAGAGAGACTCTGTCTCAAAAAAATAAAAAATAAATAAAATAAAAAGCCAGGAAGCCTCCCCTTATGAAGACATGTCCCGTGACAGTCTAGATTCACGGTTCTCAGAGTGTGGAGCCTAGACCCCGGCACCTGCACACCTGGGCCTGGTTAGAGATGCAGTTCTGGAGCTCCAGTCCCCAGCCCTGATCAGAATCTCCCAGGTGGAGCCCAGCCATCTGCGCTTCAACAAGCCTTCCAGGTGGAGGCACTGTTTCATTTCATAGGGTGACACGTGAAAACCTTCCAGCCCTGGAGGTGAGGAGGACAGAAGCTCGCAGGCACAGGAAACAGGAAAACAGAGGTGAGGAAGCCGAGAAGAGCAGGTGGATGCAGGCACAGGACTGTGTATCGCTGCGACTGCACCCTGGAGTCGGAGAGAGACATGGAATCAGAAGTGTAGGACCGGCTCTGTCTCCAGAGTCCTGGACTCCAGGCTGAATTTCACAGTTCTCAAAGGGGCAGGGTGGGGAGGGAGCAAATGCTATGATTTGCATTCTAGAATGCTGGCTCTCAGGAGACTAAGTGGGCTGACAGAGGCGGGAGGAAAAAGGCCCAGAGGAAACACATCAAAGAGGTGGAGATCTGGAGGCCAATTAGCCAGTCCCAGGGGCACAGTTTTCATACTCAGAGAGTGCAGTTTGGCCAGTGGCATCCATGCCTGGGGATCCTGGTGTCCTTTATTATCTTTTTTTTTTTTTTTTTTTTGAGACAGAGTTTCGTTCTTATTGCCCAGGCTGGAGTGCAATGGTGCAATCTCAGCTCACTGCAACCTCTGCCTCCCGAGTTCAAGCGATTCTCCTGCCTCAGCCTCCCAAGTAGCTGGGATAACAGGCATGCACCACCACGCCCCGCTAATTTTTTGTGTTTTTAGTAGAGACGGGATTTCTCCATGTTGGTCTGGCTGGTCTCAAACTCCTGACCTCAGGCGATCCGCCCGCCTCAGCCTCCCAAAGTGCTGGGATTACAGGCCTCCAGCATCCTTTAAACACACAAGACTCCCAGAAATCCCTCCAAGGCTAAGCTGGCCCCAAGCCAGAGATGGTGGTTGCAGAATCCACCTGCCACATGGACAGGATAATTCCGAAGTCTTAGATGTGGGTCTGGTCATTGGAAGCCCTGGAAGCCAGCAGGCCCCTCTCCCCACAACTGTCCCAAGTTACAGCCTGGTGTCACACCCTCCGATGCCACCAGCACTAGGACTGGAGCGGGAAAGGGAGAAGATGGTGTCTGGTGTCTGCAGAGCCAGGAGCTGTGCTGCAGGAAGGGGAGGGTGGTTACTCAGCTTGCCAGATTACCAGAAAAGGACCACCAGGTCTATGCTGGAGTCATGGAAAGAAAAGGAGCACCAGCGGAAATTAGGGATAGAAAGGAAATGAGGGGAGGGGCAGAGATTGATGGACAGTTGAGAAGCCGCAATAGACAGGGTGCTCCCGGCATAAAGAGGGAGGTCACTGAGGACCAAGCTGGCATCACGGATGGAACATGACCGCTTCTTTTTTTTTTTTTTTTTTTGAGACGGAGTCTCGCTCTGTCGCCCAGGCTGGAGTGCAGTGGCCGGATCTCAGCTCACTGCAAGCTCCGCCTCCCGGGTTTACGCCATTCTCTCGCCTCAGCCTCCCGAGTAGCTGGGACTACAGGCGCCCGCCATCTCGCCCGGCTAATTTTTTGTATATTTTAGTAGAGACGGGGTTGTCACCGTGTTAGCCAGGATGGTCTCGATCTCCTGACCTCGTGATCCGCCCGTCTCGGCCTCCCAAAGTGCTGGGATTACAGGCTTGAGCCACCGCGCCCGGCCTTTTTTTTTTTTTTTTTTTTTTTGAGATAGAGTCTCCCTCTGTTGCCCAGGCTGGGGTGCAGTGGCGCAATCTCGGTTCACTGCAACCTCCGCCTTCCAGGCTCAATTGATTCTCCTGCCTCAGCTTCTCAAGTAGCTGGGACTACAGGCACGTGCCACCACGCCCAGCTAATTTTTTGTATTTTTAGTAGAGATGCTTGAACCTGGGAGGCAGAGGTTGCAGAGAGCCGAGATCACACCACTACACTCCAGCCTGGGAGACAGAAAAAGAAAAAAAAAAAAGGCAACTGTGGGATCAAGGGGAATTTGTTTGCCTGAGGGTTGCCAAGGAAGGATTCGATTTTTGCTTCCTTTGGGTTTCCCAGTGGGAGCCAGCTAGAGCCTTGGCCATGAGGCTGACCCCTAATCCACATTTTCCATTCCCTCCCCAGCCTCTCCTTTTCTGTATCTCCCTCTCCAGTTCCTCTTTCTCTACCACATCCTTGTTCTGTCTCCCTCCCCTCTCTTGATATCTCTCTCTCTCTCTCTCTGTCCTACTACCATTTATTTCGTCTTTCTCCTTTTGCCACGTCTAAGCCATCACACCTCCTTTTATTTATTTATTTATTTTTGAGACAGGGACTTGCTATGTTGCCCAGGCTGAAGTGCAGTGGTGTGATCATAGCTCACTGCAGCCTCCAACTCCTGGGTTCAAACAATCCTCCTGCCTCAGCCTCTCAAGTAGCTAAGACTACAGGTGCACACCACCACATCCAGCTAATTTCTATTATTTGTAGAAACAGGATCTTGCTGTGTTGTCCAAGCTGGTCTTGAACTCCTGGGCTCAAGCAATCCTCCTGCCTCAGCCTCCCAAGTAGCTTGGACTACAGGTGCACACCACCACGCCCAGCTAATTTTTATTATTTGTAGAGACAAGGTCTTGCTGTGTTGCCCAGACTGGTCTTGAGCTCCTGGGCTCAAGCAGTGCTCCCATCTCAGCCTCCCAAGTAGCTGGAACTACAGACATGCACCACCACATCCAGTTGATTTTTAAATTTTTGTGGAGATGGGATCTCACTATGTTGCCCAGGCTGGTCTCAAACTCCTGCATCAAGCAATCCTCCCACCTCAGCCTCCCAAAGCACTGATTACAGACTTGAGCTGCTACACCTGACCTCACCTCCTTTTTCTTTTTCTGTGATTGAATTCTAGCTCTGGCACTTTCTCTGGGACCAAGGGTCTCAGCTATTTAATTTCTCCACTCTCTCTTCCGTAAATGAGGTATGTCACTGTGCCCCAGATGCTGTGGCCTATTCACTTACTATTCCTCAAGTAGACCAACCATGTTCCCACCGCAGGGCCTTTGCACCTGCTCCTCTCTCATTTCACGCTGCAAGCACGCTGTCTATTGCAGCTCTGTCCATCACTCTCTGGCCCTCCCCTTGTTTCCTTTCTATCCTCAGTACTAACCCCTGCCTGAGGGTATATTTCCTATTTATTGTTCAACCTTCTGTTGCCTGTCTCCCAACTAGAAGGCAGACTCCAAAGGGCAGGGACTTTGTTCTGTCCATTGCTGTATTCTAAACATCTCAAACAGTCCCAGACTCATAGTAGGCACTCAACAGGTATTGGCTGGGCACAGGGGTTCACATTTGTAATCCCAGCACTTTGTGAGTCCGAGTCAGGCGGATCCCTTGAGGTCAGGAGTTTGAGACCAGCCTGGCCAACATGGTGAAACCCCGTCTCTACCAAAAATATAAAAAATTAGCTGGGTGTGGTGGCGTGCCCCTGTAATCCCAGCTACTAGGGAGGCTGAGGCAGGAGAGTCGCTTGAACCTGGGTTGAGCCGAGATCGCACCACTGCACTCCAGCCTGGGCGACGGAGCAAGACTCCATCTCAAAAAAAAAAAAAAAATGACCATTGAGTGATTGAATTATGTCTGCAAACTGCCTAGCACAGTGCTGAGAACAAAGTGTTTAGTAAAGTTACAAATAAATAAATATACAAATAAATAAATAATAGCTAATAATAATAGCACTCACTGAGTCTTTTACTATGGGGAGACTGAGCTAAGCCCATCTCATGCAGCACCTCATTTAATCTTCCAAAGACTCATACAACAGACATGATATGGAAACTGTGATTGAAACAATTTTTTTTTTTTTTTTTTGAGATGGAGTCTTACTGTGTCACCCAGGCTGGAGTGCAGTGGCATGATCTCGGCTCACTGCAACCTCCGCCTCCCGGATTCAAGTGATTCTCCTGCCTCAGCCTCCTGAGTAGCTGGGACTACAGGCGCCTGCCACCACGCCCAGCTAATTTTTTTGTATTTTTAGTAGAGATGAGGTTTCACCGTGTTAGCCAGGATGGTCTCTATCTCCTGACCTCGTGATCCACCCACCTCGGCTTCCCAAAGTGCTGGGATTACAGATGTGAGCCACCAAGCCCAGCCGAAACAATTTTATAGATCAAGAAACTATAGTATAGCGAGGCTATGGAATTCAAATAACATATATGACAGGTCCCAGCTTCCTTATAGACAGGCAACTCCAAGTAGGGCCCCCAGCACCAAGCTGACTGCCAGTCCCCAACCCTCTAGAAACACGGAAATGTAAACAGCAGTTCCTCAGCTCCTGTCTTTTTCCTCCGCTGTTTATTGAGCTAACTTCGAAGAAACTGTTTCCCAAGTATTCAGAGCAGGTAGTTGGGAGAAGTAGCAACTAATGAAAGTTTGTGCTAGCCAATATCACAGTAGCCATAGATGGAGTTACATTTGTGAGATTCAGATGCTGCAATATAAATCACCGCGAGTGAGAATATGAACATTTACCATCACAAGCATATTGCAAATCATGTCTGCAGAAAACTAATTTAGCCGTGTCCTGATTTCCATAAAATCATGTTTGCATTATCCAAGAGGCACACT
This sequence comes from Trachypithecus francoisi, assembly GCF_009764315.1. NCBI lineage: Eukaryota > Metazoa > Chordata > Mammalia > Primates > Cercopithecidae > Trachypithecus > Trachypithecus francoisi. The sequence goes on along the minus strand of NW_022681469.1, from coordinate 120,364,336 downwards.
ACGGTCCTGCCTCTGACAAGCAAAGCTCTCCTGTCTGGCTTGATGTGAAATGACTCTAGCTGTCTCCAGGTGTCCTTGTCTCAGTAACCTTTGCACTTCTAGCCCCCTACTTTCCATGTGCCATGCCAGCCAGGGCCTCAAAGGTGACAGAGCAGGCACTAGAAAGGGGCAGGAACTACTGGGCTGGCACCCAGGACTTCTGCACTTCTTAACTCGAAATGCCAGGAACAAGATGATCACGTGCCACCCGTCCCAGAAACACAAATGCTTCTAAACCCCTAAGAAAATGCAAAGTGTTGGCCGGGCGCGGTGGCTCAAGCCTGTAATCCCAGCACTTTGGGAGACCAAGACGGGCGGATCACGAGTTCAGGAGATCGAGACCATCCTGGCTAACACGGTGAAACCCCGTCTCTACTAAAAAAAAAAATACAAAAAAACTAGCCGGGCGAGGTGGCGGGCACCTGCAGTCCCAGCTATACGGGAGGCTGAGGCAGGGGAATGGCGTAAACCCGGGAGGCGGAGCTTGCAGTGAGCTGAGATCAGGCCACTGTACTCCAGACTGGGCGACACAGTGAGACTCCGTCTCAAAAAAAAAAAAAGCCTGAAGTTCTCATATTATCCCAGTTTCTCTGGACAGGGAGAAAAGCTCATAAGGAAAAATTATTCAAGATGAAGTATTTTAGCTCAAAATAGATCAGAAATATACAACGCTGGTAGCAAGAAAGTTGCAGATACACTCAAATCCCTTTCGGCTGGTGTGCAGATGGGAACAGCTGCCAGACCTACAGAAAAGTGGGGTCCAGAAGAGGCCAACACTGAACCCAACGGTGATAGGAACAGGCTGAGCGCGACCCTGAAACTGGTCATCTGACACCCAGGGCACTCCTTGACTCTGAATGTACCAGAAAGACCTGTGTCTTGCAAAGGTCATGTTCCCAGCTGAGGCTGGGATACGCCTCTCTGGGCCTCTGCAGCTTTGAGGTCCTGGGACGATCATTGTTCTACCCACGATTCTATGAATGCAGCCTTGACACTGTGCCGGGACCATGGTCGCCTTTCATCCTCCCTCGAATCCTGGCAGTGGAAACCAAAGCAGAGGGCACCAGGCCAGCTGCCTAGGCGGAAACAGAGACAAGCTGGAGCAAAAGAGACTGATACTCCTCCCCCGCTCGGTGTCTCCGAGTTGAGCCACCTAAGGCGTGTGGCGGCTCCCAGTTAGACCAGGCGCTGGGTCTCCCAGGCCTTTAGCCCCCTGGGGACTGCCAAGCTACAGGCTCCAAAGACCCAGCACGTGAGGCCTGCAAGCGTCTTTCATGAATCAAGAGCGACCCCTGGTGACTATCATAAGTACTCCCCCACTGCTCCACCTACAGAATCACAAGTAAGCCTGTGGCCACCCCAGCCCAGCTGCTGCTGTGCGCCCAGCCTCATGCCTGACGGGGCTCCCTTCTCCTCCCTGAGGCCAGCTGCTTTCAAAAAAGGAACTGTTCAAGAGTCCTGCAGGCTAGAATCTCAGCCCTGGAACCCTACCTGTGTGCAACCTTGGCATCCCCAGGCTGAAAGGTGGCCCTGCACCAGGAGGGACTCTGGGGCCTCTCAGTAGGCCTACCTTGCGCCCAGAAGGCCTCCAAGTCCTCTACCCAAGCCCCCACTACCTTGGGTTCAACCTACAACTCAAGGGCAACCTCCCTGGAACCCTTCCCCAGAACTGTTCCCTAGAAATGTGTCTCTCTTTGGGATCACACTGTCCCAACCAAACTGTGGGATCCAAGGTCTGATAAGGTACGTGGGGTTTTTTGGTTTCATTTTGTTTTGTTTTTTGAGACGGAGTCCCGCTGTGTCACCCAGGCTGGAGTGCAGCGGTGCCATCTCTGCTCACTGCGGCCTCTGCCTCCTGGGTTCAAATGTTTCTCCTGCCTTAGCCTCTCAAGTAGCTGGGATTACAGGCATGTGCACCACCAAGCCCAGCTAATTTTTATATTTTTAGTAGAGATGGGCCACTACGTTGGCCAGGCTGGTCTCAAACTCCTGACCTCAGGTGATCCATCTGCCTCGGCCACCCGAAGTGCTGGGATTACAGATATGAGCCACTGTGCCTGACCTCTTTTCTTTTCCTTTTTTTTTTTTTTTTTTTTTGCCACAGGGTCTTGCCCTGTTGCTCAAGCCAGACAGAGTACAGTGGCACAATTATAGCTCACTGCAGCCTCCAGTTACTGGGTTCAACCAATCCTCCCACCTCAGCCTCCTGAGCTGGGACTGCAGGTGCATACCACCATGCCTAGCTAATTATTTTTCACTTTTTGTAGAGACAGGAGTCTCACAATGCTGTCCAGGCTGGTCTAAAATTCCTGGCCTCAATTGTTCCTCCCAAGTCGGCCTCCCAAAGTGCTGGGATTATAGGCATGAACCTCTATGCCTTGTTACATACTTGGTTATTTATTTGTTTGTTTTTGTTTTCTGCGACAGAGTCTTACTCTGTCACCCAGGCTGGAGTGCAGTGGTGTGATCTCGGCTCACCGCAACCTCTGCCTCCCAGGTTCAAGTGATTCTCTTGCCTCAGCCTCCTGAGTAGCTGAAATTGCAGGCATGTGCCGCTACGTCTGGCTAATTTTTGTGTTTTTAGTAGAGACAGGGTTTTGCCATGTTGCCCAGGCTGGTCTTGATCTCCTGACCTCAGGTGATCTGCCCGCATCAGCCTCTCAAAATGCTGGGATTACAGGCATGAACCACCGCACCCGGCCACATACTTAGTTCTTAATCTTTGACTGGACTGAAACATTTTTAACTTCTCCCAGCATCGTCTGAAACGGAATTAAATTTTTTTTTCAGTGAATGAAGGTTTTTAATGCATTCATGTGAATGGTGAGTTGTTAGAGGCATATTTTTAGATGCAAGAGATTTTTTTCAATTGTAGCTGAATATATATATAACATAAAGTATGTCATTTTCACCATTTCTAAGGACAGAGTTTAGTGGTCTTAAATACGTATTCCCATTGTCAGGTAACCTTCACCACCATCCATCTCCAGAACTTTCTCATCTTCCCAAACTGAAACTCTGTCCCCATGAAACACGCACTCCCGGCCGGGCGCGGTGGCTCAAGCCTGTAATCCCAGCACTGTGGGAGGCCGAGACGGGCGGATCACGAGGTCAGGAGATCGAGACCATCCTGGCGAACACGGTGAAACCCCGTCTCTACTAAAAATACAAAAAAACTAGCCGGGCGAGGTGGCGGGCGCCTGTAGTCCCAGCTACTCGGGAGGCTGAGGCAGGAGAATGGCCTAAACCCGGGAGGCGGAGCTTGCAGTGAGCTGAGATCCGGCCACTGCACTCCAGCCCGGGCGACAGAGCGAGACTCCGTCTCAAAAAAAAAAAAGAAAGAAAGAAACACTCCCTCCCCATTTCTCCCTCCCACCAGCACCTGGTAACCACCATCCTTCTCTCTGTCTCTGTGAATTTGACAGTTGCAACAGTGAATTAATGATGTTAACACCATCTAAATCTTCACCTGTCTGTGTTCATCTTCTCCTCCCCAATGTGTGGGAATGAGGACGTGTTTGGGTCTTTCCAGGCCCCTCATAATACACACACCATTCCCAGGACAAGGCTATGCCTGGCCCATAATGAGAGTGAACTCAATTAGAAGCTCATTCATTCATGCATTTTATAAACCTTCCTATTTTACAAACATTCACGCATTTTACAAACATTCCACATGCTCATTGTACACACATTCCCTGAGCCTCTGTGGGATCCAGGCTCATGTTTCGTGCCTGAGACACACCTGTGAAGAAGACAGCCATGTACTGGGAGGCTGGTACTGGGGCCGGGCGTGGTGGTATTGGGGCTGGGCGTGGTGACTCACACCTGTCATCCCAGCACTTTGGGAGGCCAAGGAGGGAAGGTCACTTGAGGCCAGGAGTTCGAGACCAGCCTGACCAACATGGCAAAACTCTGTCTCTACCAAAAACACAAAAATTAGCCAGGTGTGGTGGTGCACACTTGTAATCTCAGCTACTAGGGTGGCTGAGGCAGAGACAGTCTCCTGAACCCGGGAGGCAGAGGTTGCAGTGAGTCAAGATCACACCACTGCACTTCAGCCTGGGTGGCAGAGCAAGACTCTATCTCAAAAAAGAAAAACCGGTATTGGAACCAGGGAAATAAGCGCTAACCAGGCATGACACAAATGTTGAAATAATTCTACAATTGTGCTGTTGCTCTTTGAAGACATTCTGGGAGTTAAAAGGGCATCTCTAGTCAGGCAACAGAGGGGAGGCTTCCCTGAGGAAGTTGCATTTCACCTGACATCTCCAGGAAGGGAAATCATGAGATGAGGGAATGGGGGAAAACAAGGAAATGAGAAGTATTAGGAGGTATTAGCTTCCTATGGCTGCTGTAACAAATAGCCACCAACTCAGAGGCTTAAAACAGCACAAATCTACTCTCTAACTGTTCTAGGGGTCAGAAGTTTTGAAATCAAGATGTTGAGCGCTTGCAACGTAGAACTCCTGGGCTCAAGCGATCCTCCCACCTCACCCTCCCAAGAAACTGGGATGACAGGTGTGCACCACCATGCGGGTTAATTTTTTTACATTTTTTTGAAGAGACAGAGGTCTCACTAGGTTGCCCAGGCAGGTTTTGAACTCCTGGTCTCAAACAGCTGTGTTCCTTCTGGAGGCTTTGCAGGGAAATCTGTTTCTTTGTCTGCAACAACTGTTAGAGGCTTCCTGCATTCCTTGGCTGGTGGACCCTTCCTCTAAATTCAAAGCCTACAGCATAACATCTTCACAATCTCTCTCTCTCTCTCCTCTCTCTCTCTCTCTGTTTCTCTCTGTGTCTCTGTCTCTCTCTCTTTTTATTTCCCTCTCCTCTATTTCTTTTTGTCTGTCTCTGTCTGTCTGTCTCTCTCTGTCTCTCTTCCTCTACTCTCCCTGTCTCTTTTTTTCTTTCCCTCTCCTCTTTCTATTTCTCTCTCTTTCTCTCTCTCTGTCTCTCTTCCTCTAAGCTGCCTCTCTCTTTTTCTCTCCCTCTCTTCTATTTCTCTCTGTGTGTCTCTCCCTGTCTCTCCCCTTCTCCTTTCTCTCTTTCTCTTTGTGTCCCCATATGCTTTCATCCGTCCTCACATCCCTCTCTCTCTCTCTCTCTAATTCTCCTGCCTCCTTCTTTCATTTATAAGAACCTTCATGACTACATTGGACCCACGTGGATACTCCAAGACAATATCTCCATCCCCAGATCCTTAACATAATCACAACTGCAAAATGCCTTCTGCCATATAAGCTACCCTGTCCACAAGTTCTAGGGATGAGAATGAAGACATCTTTGGAAGCACGTTATTCCACCTACTACACAGCAAATATAGTGATTTCCTTTTTCAAAAACAAGAACACTTTTCTGGGAATGTGGATACATTGTTGGTGGGAGTGTAAATTAGCTCAGCCCTTGTGAAAAGCAGTGTGGCGATTCCTCAAAGGGCTAAAAGCAGAGCTACCATTCAGCCCAGCAATCCCATTACTGGGGATCTACCCAGAGGAATATAGATCATTCTACCATAAAGACACATGCATGGCCACGCGCAGTGGCTTACACCTGTAACCCCAGCACTTTGGGAGGCCGAGGCGGGCAGATCACCTGAGGTCAGGAGTTCGAGACCAGCCTGATCAACAGGGAGAAACCCTGTCACTACTAAAAATACAAAATTTAGCCGGCCGTGGTGGTGCATGCCTGTAATCCCAGCTACTCAGGAGGCTGAGGCAGGAGAATTGCTTGAACCCAAGAGGCAGAGGTTGTGGTGAGCCCAGACCTTGCCACTGGATAACAAGAGCAAAACTCCATCTCAAAAGAAAAAAAAAAAAAAAAAGACACATGCATGTGAATGTTAATTGCAGTACTATTCAAAATAGTAAAGACAAATGTGGCACATACACACCATGGACTACTATGCAGCCATAAAAAAGGATGAGTTCATGTCCTTTGCAGGGACATGGATGAAGCTGGAAACCATCATTCTCAGCAAACTATCACAAGGACAGAAAACCAAACACTGCATGTTCTCACTTGTAGGTGGGAACTGAACAATGAGGGCACTTGGACACAGGGCAGGGAACATCACACACCGGGGCCTATTGGGGGGTGGGGGCTGGGGGAGGGATAGCGTTAGGACAAATACCTAATGTAAATGACAAGTCGATGGGTGCAGCAAACCAACATGGCACATGTATACCTATGTAACAAACCTGCATGTTGGGTACATGTACCCTAGAACTTAAAGTATAATTTAAAAAAAAAAGATAGTAAAGACGTGGAATAAACCCAAATGCCCATCAATGACAGATTGAATAAAGAAAATGTGGTAGATACACCATGGAATACTATGCAGCCGTCAAAAAAGCGAGATCGTGTCTTTTGCAGGGACATGGATGGAGTTCGAGGCCATCATCCTTAGCACAAGAACTAGCACAAGAACAGGAATACTGAAATACAAAATACTAAAAATACTAAAAATTAGCCAGACGTGGTGGCACACACCTGAAATCTCAGCTACGCAGGAGAATTACTTGAACCACCTGTTCTTACTTATAAGTGAGAGCTAAACAATGACAACTTATGAACACAAAGAAGGAAACAACAGACATTGGGATCTACTTGAGGGTGGAGGGTTGGGGAGGGAGAGGAGCAGAAAAGATAAGTATTGGGTACTGGGCTTTAATAGCTGGTTGATGAAATAACCTGTACGACAACCCCCCACGATATGAGTTTACCCAAGTCACAAACTTTCACATGTACCCAAAACCTAAAATAAAAGTTAGGGCCTGGTGCAGTGGCTCACGCCTGTAATCCCAACACTTTGGGAGGCTGAGGCGGGAGGATCAAGAGATCAGGAGGTCAAGACAAGCCTGGCCAATATCGTGAAATCCCATCTCTACCAAAAATATAAAAATTAGTCAGATGTGATGGCATGCATCTGTAGTCCTAGTTACTCGGGAGACTGAGGCAGGAGAATCATTCGAACCTAGGAGGCAGAGGTTGCAGTGAGCCAAGATTGCACCGTTGCACTCCAGCCTGGGCAACAGAGCAAGACTCCGTCTCAAAAAAAAAAAAAAAAAAAAACCATGAGATTCTCCTGCCTCGGCCTACCGAGTAGCTGGGATTACAGATGTGTGCCACCATGTTGGCTAATTTTTGTATTTTTAGTAGAGACAGAGTTTCACCATGTTGGTCAGGCTGGTCTCAAACTCCTGACCTCAAGTATCCTCCTACATCAGCCTCCCAAAGTGCTGGGATTACAGGTGTGAGCCACTGACTCCGGCCTGCAACCTAATAGCTTTTTTCCCTCAGACAAAGCCAGGAAAAATCCTCCTCGCTCCTGCCTTCCATGTAAGATCTCATCAGAATGAAAACATCCTGGAATTAGATAGTGGTGATGGGCCGGGTGCGGAGGCTCACGTCTGTAATCTCAGCATTTGGGAGGCCGAGACGGGCAGATCACCTGAGGTCAGGAGTTCGAGACCAGCCTGGCCAACATGGCAAAACCCTGTCTCTACTAAAAATACAAAAACTAGCTGGTCATGGTGGTGTACCCCTGTAGTCCCAGCTACTCAGGAGGTTGATGCAGGAGAATCACTTGAACCTGGGATGCGAAGGTTGCAGTGAGTCGAGGTCGCTGCCACTGCACTCCAGCCTGGGTGGCAGAGCGGGACTCCCACTCAAAAAAAAAAAAAGGTAGTGGTGATGGCTTCAGTCTTGTGAATAACCTGCAAATCACTGTATGTGTTTAAAGGGTGGATTTTATAGTATGTGACCTCTACCTCAATTTTTTTAAGTCGGGGGCAAAGGATCTTATCAGAAGAAAGGATTCCAAGGCTAAAAAGAGCATAGATGTGCTGAGCTGGCTGATGTCAAGGATCCTCTGCACTTAGGTGGCCTCTGGGGCTGCCGGGCTGCTCTGGGTTATTTATAGGGAACCAGTGCCATCTAGTGTTCAGAGTATGAACAGCATGAACATAAGGAGGTCAGGGAGGAAAGGCAGTCGGGGACTGCTCAGGACAGGGGCGGACACAGCGCCAGAAAATGTTCCCACGTTCTCATCTCCCTGAATTACACACCAGCAGGGTGCAGTTGCTCAAACACAGCCAATGCCCCATTTCTTGTCAAGTGTTAATAAAACATGGTAAGATGTGAACCTAACCGCTTGTAACTGCTCTGACAAAATGAGGACGAGTCTGGCCTCTGAGGGTGACCGCAGCTCACTCCTGGCCCTCTCTGGGTCTTCTAGATCGTTGCCTCAACTAAAACACGAAGGAAGGCCAGGAGCAGTGGCTCATACTTGTAATCCCAACATTTGGGAGGCTGAAACGGGAGGATGGCTTGAGGTCCAGAGTTCAAAACCAGCTTGGACAACATAGTGAGACCCCATCCCTATTAAAAAAAATTTTTTTTTAATTAACCAGGCATGATGGTGCATGCCTGTAGTCCCAGTTACTTAGGAAGCTGAGGCAAAGGATCGTTTGCACCCAGAAGTTTAGAGCTGCAGTGAGCTGTGTTTGCACCACTGCCCTCCAGCTTGGGCAACAGAGCGAGACCCTACCTCCGAAAAATTAAAAATAATAACAAATAAATAAATCAATAAATGGGAGACCCAGCAAGAGTTGTACACTCAGGGCCTGCCCGGCCAGGTGGACTCCCCTAGATGACCGAGGGGTAAGTAAAGGGAGCGGATGACACCCAGTACGACAGGAGTGTCACTCGAACCTAGGAGGCAGAGGTTGTACTCCCACCGCAATTGCAGGCGCCCACTGTCCAGTTCCAGCTGGCCATTCCCTGCAGGAGCCTAGCCCAGCGGGCCAGAGTGTAGCTATCTGTTCATGAGAGGATCCAGAAACCAAGACAATATGTAAAATCTCTCAGGTTTTAATATTGGCAACTAGTTCCACTTTTTTTCAAAGACTCGGAGCAGAAGACACAACATCACTTAGGAATTACTCCTGCCAAAAATGCATAGCCCATTTGGAAAACATCAGACAAATCCAAATTGAAGGATATTCTGCAAAACAACTGGCTTGTGCTTCTTAAAAATATCAAAATGAAGAAAGACAAAAGGAAGACTGAGTGACTATTTCAGAAGAAAGGAAAGGAGACAGTCAAGATAGCTAAATGCAGCTCGTGATCTTAGAAGGGAGTCTAGATCAAGTAGGGGGAAAGGACTATTCAGAAAGGGCAGTACTGGGGACAATTGTCAAAATCTGCATATGTTCTCTTTATTAGATACTAGAATTATATAAACCAAATTTCCTGAATTGGGTAAGTGTACTTTGGTCTTATAAAATAATGTCCTTATTCTTTTTCTTGGGGGGAGGTTTGGGAGATGGAGTCTCACTCTGTCACCAGGCTGGAATGCAGTGGCATGATCTCGGCTCACTGCAACCTCCACCTCCCAGGTTCATGCCATTCTCCTGCCTCAGCCTCCTGAGTAGCTAGGACTACAGGTGCATGCCACCATGCCCAGCTAATTTTTATATTTTTAGAAGAGATGGGTTTTCACCATGTTGGCCAGGATAGTCTCGATCTCTTGACCTTGTGATCTGCCTGCCTCGGCCTCCCAAAGTGCTGGGATTACAAGCATGAGCCACCACACCCGGCCAGTCCTTATTGTTATGATATACACACTCAAGCATGTAGGAGTGATAAGCATGACATCTATAACTCTCAGATGGTTAAGGGGGGAAATATTTACATATAGAAAGCAAAATGGGCCAGGCACAGTGGCTCACGCCTGTAATCCCAACACTTTGTGAGGCCAAAGCAGGTGGATCACTTGAGGTGAAGAGTTTGAGACCAGCCTGGTCAACATGATGAAACCCCATCTCTACTAAAAATACAAAAATTAACTGGTCATGATGGCAGTCACCTGTAATCCCAGCTACTTGGGAGGCTGAGGCAGGAGAATTGCTTGAACCCAGGAGATGGAGGTTGCAGTGAGCCGAGATCGCAGCACTGCACTCCAGCCTGGGTAACAGAGGGAGACTCTGTTTTGAAAGAAAGAGAGAGAGAGAGAGAGAGACAGAGAGAGAAAAGAAGGAAAAGAAAGAAAGAAAAAGAAAGAAAGAAAGAAAGAAAGAAAGAAAGAAAGAGAGAGAAAGAAAGAGAGAGAAGGGAAGGGAGGAAGGAAGGAGAAAGGAAGGAAGGGAGGAAGAAAGGAAGGAGGGAGGGAGGGAGGCAGGGAGGAAGGAAGGAAGGAAGGAAAAGAAGAGAGGGAGGGAGGGAGGGAGGGAAGGGAAGGGAAGGGAAGGAAGGGAAGAGAAGGAAGCGAAGGGAAAGAAAGGAAGGGAGAGAAAGAAAGATGTGGCAAAATGTCAATAACGGAGTTTTATACTATTCTTGCAATTCTTGGTCTTTATACTCTTGATGTTGTATTGTTATATACTTTATGCTATTGTTGCACGCAGTGGTTTATACTATTGTTGTAGCAATATGTTTGAAATTATTTCTAATTTTTTAATAAAGAGACTGAACATGGTTTGGCCTGGGACCATAGTTTCCACCCTCAGGCTTGGACACCCTCCAAGGGACTTGCAGATCTGACACTGAGTGGCATTGCCCAGGCTGGCAGAGCCAACGGTGGAGAAACCTCGGCTGTTTTCACCCTTCCTCTGCTCCTTCCAGCCCTTCCCCTCTCTCAGTGGGAATATGGCCTCCTCTTGTCCATGACCGGCTTTAGTTCTGGGTGCATTCCCAGCCCAGTTGTGCCTCCAGCTTCTTGAGTGACCCTATGTGAGTTGCTCAACCTCTCTGATTCCCAGTTTCCTTCCTGGTAAGATGAGACAGTGCTTCTAACAAGGTGTCATCCAGGAATGACGGGCAAGGACAAGGAGTGGAAAGGGGAGGGCACCTGGACAGAGAGGCCCTTGGAGGAACCCAGAGACCCAGACAGCAAACCTGGGAGGACGGGGTAGAAAAAGTGAGGGAGGAAGAGAAGGACAGGAGGATACAGGTCAGGAAGAGAATGGGACCCTTCCCGAGGCTCCCACCCACCCAGGAAAAGAGAATAAACCTCAGGGCCCCAGGTTCTGCAGCCAGAGCTCACCCAGGAATTACCAGGGGTTGGTGTTTTCCACGTAGGTTAATTATCATCCTCAGTCCACACAATGCCCAGAGGGCTTGCCTTGCCGCACAGCAAGAACAGTTCTTGAGGCTAATGCCCTGGGGGTTGGAGGGACTTCACAAAAGCTTATCTGGGAAGGGTTATGCAACAGCAGCCACCTCTGCTGGGAGTCTTAAAAAACAGCAGGTTTAATGCCCCTTGTGTCATTTATGTGTCTCCCATGGTTGGTGCCACAGGGCCTGGCACATAGAAAAAGCTGTTTTAGTGGTTGATGACTGAGTGATTAATAAACATGTTAATTGCCTCTAAAAATGGGATAGCCAGCACACCCTAGAACTGACGAGCCCTGACCCTGGAGCCCACATGCCCCGATTTAAATCCAGGCTCTGCTACTCTAGTTGGGTGGCCTCACTGGTGAGCCTGATTGCCCCCATGTCTTAATCAGCTCTGGTTGCTATAACACATACCATAGACTGGGTGATTTATCAAGAAACATTTATTTCTCATGCTTCTGGAGGCTGGGAAGTCCAAGATCAAGGTGCCAGCAAATCTTGTGTCTGGTGAGGGCTTACTTCCTGGTTTACAGCTGCAACCTTCCCATTGTGCCTTCTCATGGAAGAGAGTGAAGAGGAATCATCTCCTTCCATCTCCCTTGTGTCTCTCCTTTTTCAGTTTTTTTTTTTTTTTTTTTTTAAAGAGACAGGGTCTGTCTCTGCCCAGGCTGGAGTACAGTGATGCAATCATAGCACACTGCAGCCTTGAACTCCTGGGCTCAAGTGATCCTCCTGCCTCAGCCTCCTTAGGAGCTGGGGCTATAGGTGCATGCCACCACACCTAGCTAATTTTTTAAATTTTTTATAGAGATGTGGTCTCACTAGTATGCCCAGTCTGGTCCAGAAATCTTGGCTTCAAGATTGGCTCCCACTTTGCCCAACCAAAGCGCTGAGACTACAGGCATGAGCCACTATCCCCAGCTAAAATATCTATCTCTTACAGTTCTGGAGGCTGGGAAGTCCAAGAGCAAGGTGCTGGCAAGCCCTGTGTCTAGTGAGAGCCCATTCCCTGAGTTGTAGATGGCAGCCTTCTCATTGAGAAAGTAGAGAGCAATCCTCTCCTTCCATCTCTCTTGTGTCTTTCCTTATAAGGGCAATAATGGCACTAATCCTATTGTAGGACTTCATCCTTGTGACCTAATGACCTCCCCAGTGCCCCACCTCCAAATATCATCACTTCAGGGAGTTAGGCTTCAACATATGAATTCTGCAGGGGGACACATTCAGTCCGTAGTAACCCTTCTCTCAAAGTTGCAGGGAAGAGTGAATGATTCTTTGTTATGTGTTTGGAATAAATGAAATGCTGAGGGCAGTTCCTGCCTATCTCCTGTGTCGATGAGAAGAATCTCCAACCTTGAACGAGTGGATAAGTCTCCCATGGCTGTATTAGACTCCAGAGTCCTCAGAAGGTTGACCCCCACATCTCATCACATCTTACCATGCCTGGCTCATCCCAGCCACATCTAAACAGTCTCAAAGTTGGAGAACACACACCAGTCACTTTCCCAGGGTGTGACAGCAAACAGAAACATAAAGATGGAGATCCCAATCTGCCCAGAAGGCATTCCTCCTACGTTCTCCCTCTTTGAATACTGCTGTCTCAAACAGTCTTTTTTTTTTTTTTTTTATTTATTTCAATATTTGGGGGGGTACAAGTGTTTTGTTTTTTTTTTGTTTGTTGGTTGGTTTTTTTTGTAACATGGATGAATTCTGAGCTTTTAGTGCACCCCTCACCCAAGAAATACACCTTATACTTGAGAGGCAGTTTTTATCCCTAAGTCCCCTCCAACCCCTCCCCCTTCCAAGTCTCTAAAGTGCATTATACTATTCTGTATGCCTTTGCTTACCTGTAGCTTCTTTTTTTTTTTTTTTTTTTTTGAGATGGAGTCTCACTCTGTTCAGGCTGCAGTGCAGTGGCGCAATCTCGGCTCACTGCAACCTCTGCCTCCCAGGTTCAAGTGATTCTCCTGCCTCACCCTCCCAAGTAGCTGGGACTACAGGCATGAGCCACCACACCCGGCTAATTTTTGTATTTTTTTGGTGAAGACGGGGTGTCACCATGTTGGCCAGGCTAGTCTCGAACTCCTGACCTCAAGTGATCCATCCATCTCAGCCTCCCAAAGTGCTGGGATTACAGGCATGAGTCACCGTGCCTGGCCTTAACTCCCACTTATAAGGGAAAACATACGGTTTTGGGTTTTCCCCCCTGAGTTACTTCACTTCAGTTGATCCATCATTCACTCTGCCTCATCCCTCCTGACCCCTGCTTAACTCCCAGAGGTGATATCTGTGGCCAAAGATCTGTGGCCAGATGTTCCCTTCCCTTGCACCTTCTCATCCTCTGTTACTGCAGTAACTATTTGTAAAACTCAACTCAGGACAGTTACTTTAAAATATTTATTTGTTTATTTATTTTTAGAGACAGGATCTCGCTCAGTCGCCTAGGCTGCAGTGCCGTGATGCAATCATAGCTCACTGCAGCCTTGAACTACCAGTCTCAAGTGATCCTCCCACCTCAGCCTCCCAAAGAGCTGGGACCACAGGCACGTGTCACCGTACCCGGCTAATTTTTATTTTATTTTTTGTAGAGTCGGGGTCTCGCTATGTTGTCTGGGCTAGTCTCAAACTCCTGACATCAAGAGATCCTCCCACTTCAGCCTCCCAAAGTGCTGGGATTACGGGCATGAGCCATCATTCCTGGCCAGTCTCATTTTTAACTGTGTATATTTATTTCTATGGAGAAAAAACCTCTGAAAAAGTTATAATAATAAAACCCACTGGGCTATGTATTATCATCTATTATTCTTTGTTGAAAGAATAAAGTTATTCAAAAAGACAAAGACGGCATAATTCCATTTAGATGAGGTGGTTAGAGGAGTCAAATTCATACAGACAGAAAGCAGAAGGGTGGTTGCCAGGGATTGAGGGAAGGGAGGAATGAGGAGTTAAGTGTTTAATGCGGACAGAGTTTCAATTTTACAAGATGGAAAGCATTCTGGAGACAGATGGTGGGGATGTTTGCACAACATTATGAATGCATTTAATACCACTGAAGTGTACATTTAAAACGGTTAAGATAGTAAATTTTATGTTACGTGTATTTTATCACAATAAAAAAATTGGGGGAAAAGAAAATAAAGTTATGTAAAATTAAGTCCCCCTGGCAACTGCCAGCTTTGTCCACCAGTGTCAGTTTTTAGAATAACACAAGTTTCATGAACCCGTCAGCTCCATCTGCTCCTAAAAAACATCAGAAATTAAAACCACCTGCCAGGGCTTTGGCCTGGTTAGGCACAGTTGTGAATGCATTGGGGGTACTTTTTTTCTTTTTCTTTTTCTTTTTTTTTTTTTTGAGCCAGAGTCTTACTCTGTCACCCAGGCTGGAGTGCAGTGGCGCGATCTCGGCTCACTGCAGCCTCCACCTCCCAGGTCCAAGCAATTCTTCTGCCTCAGTCTCCCGAGTAGCTGGGATTACAGGCGCCTGCCACCACCCCAGGCTAATTTTTGTATTTTTAGTAGAGACAGGGTTTTGCCATATTAGCCAGGCTGGTCTCAAACTCCTGACCTCAAGTGCTTCACTCACCTTGACCTCCCAAAGAGCTGGGATTACAGGCGTGAGCCACTGCACTCAGCCAGAAATATTACAATTCTTCGTCTGCATTTTCCCAACCAAAAACATGGCATTTCCCTCCATTCATTCACAGTTTCTAAGGGGTGCGCGCGCGCGCGCACGCGCGCGTGTGTGTGTGTGTGTGTGTGTGTGTTTAGAGACATGGACCCACTCTGTCACCTGGGTTGGAGTGCAGTGGCGCAATCATAGCTCACTGCAGCCTTGAACTCCTAAACTCAAGCAATCCTCCTGCTGCAGCCTCCTGAGTAGCAGGGACTACAGGCACACACCACCATGTCCAGCTAATTTTTGTATTTTTTATGGAGATGAGGCCTCACTATATTGCCCAAGCTGGTCTCCAACTCCTGGCTTTCAGCAATCCTCCTTCCTCGGCCTCCCAAAGTGCTAGGATCACAGGTATGAGCCGTCGTGCCCAATCTAATGTGTGGTCTTTTCACAAACACCCTCCCCTCTCACATTCCATGTGTGTGTGTGACCACCATAAATACTGTCTTTTTTTTTTTTCCATGTTGATGAAAGAGCTCGATACAAATATATCATATAATAGAAGGAAAAAATAAAATTGGGTAATTATCACGTCTTTGATGGTATTATTACTTTCCAAGCTTTGAAGCAATCACAAATGAGAAGATCTTCATTTGAAAACACATAAAAGTCCTGATAATAGTATACTTAAAATGAAAAGGAAATTACTGGAGTAAATAATTGCTTTAAATATTTGACCCACAAAGTGTTAATTTCCAAGTCTTCAGAAAGTCTAATATATGTCTGGGGCGGGGAGGGGAGCCAAAGAATGCAGGAGGAGTGTTCCTCAGAAGAAGTAACACAATCCACACAAAAGGGAATGCTTATTTTTAAAGGGTTCAACCTCACAGTAATCAAAGAAATGCAAATTTTAAAGTACAATAAGAAATCATTTATCCATTGTAAATGAGCTTGGAAACCTTCTCCTCGTAATGTTCCTTGTTAGTGAGTTGCAGTAGGAAAGAAATAAAGAATCTCACTGAAACAGCGTACATGGGGACTGCTGGAAACAAGCCCTTTGCAAAGCATTTTGCCAATGTGCATCAAGAGACTGAACAATGCTCGTACTCTTTGACCCCACAGTCCTACACCTAGGAACTTGACGGAAGGAAATGATTCTAAAGAGGAAAGAAAGTTATTTTAAAATCTAAGCTCAGGCCGGGCGCACGCCTGTAATCCCAGCCCCTTGGGAGGCCGAGGCAGATGGATAACGAGGTCAGGAGTTCGAGACCAGCCTGGCCAACATGGTGAAATCCCGTTTCTACTGAAAATTTAAAAAAAAAAAAAAATCAGCCAGGCTTGGTAGCACACGCCTGTAATCCCAGCTACTCGGGAAACTGAGGCAGGAGAACCCAGGAGGCAGAGGTTACAGTGAGCTGAGATCACGCCATTGCACTCCAGCTTGGGCAACAAGAGTGAAAATCCGTCTCAAAAAAAAAAAAAAAATTAGCTTCAGCTTTTTTGGTTTAATTTTTTTTTTTTTTGAGACAGTCTCACTCTGTCACCCAGACTGGAGTGCAATGACGCGATCTCAGCTCACTGCAACCTCTGCCTCCCAGATTCAAGAGATTCTCCTGCGCCAGCCTCCTGAGTAGCTGGGACTACAGGCATGAGTCAATTTTTGTATTTTTAGTAGAGAAGGGGTTTCACCGTGTTGGCCAGGCTGGTCTGAAACTTCTGACCTCAAGCGATCTGCCTGCCTCAGCCTCCCAAAGTGCTGTGATTACAAGTGTAAGCCACCACACCTGGCTTAATTTTTGTGTTTTTAGTAGAGGCAGTGGTTTCACCATGTTGGCCAGGCTGGTCCCGAACTCCTGACCTCAGGTGGTCCACCCACCTTGGCCTCCCAAAGTGCTGGGATTACAGGCGTGAGCCACCGTGCCCAGCCCACTGCAGTTTTATTTGTAAAATCTGGAAAGTAATATAGTATAGTGGAAAGAGTGTTACCAGAAAGGGGTCCCCATCCAGACCCCAGGAGAGGGTTCTCAGATCTCACACAAGAAAGAATTCAGGGTGAATCCATACAGTAATGTGAAAGCAAGTTTATTAAGAAAGTAAAGGAATAAATAATGGTGACTCCATAGGCAGAACAGCCGCTTAGGATGCCTAACTGATAATACTTAGTTACTTCTTGATTGTATGCTAAACAGGAGGTGGACTGTTCATGAGTTTTCCAGAAAAGAGGTGAGCAATTATGAGAACTGAGAGTCCCCTCCCCTTTCTAGACCATATAGGATGACTTCTGTAACTGTCATGGCACTGGCGGGAGTAGTATGCTAATGCATTATAATGAAGCAGCGTCATTTGTCTGCGGTAATACCAGAGGTTTGTTGCCCCACATCTGGGGAAATTGAGGACACAGACACACACAAGGAGTGAGGTTAAGAGTGGAGGTTTAGGCCGGGCGCGGTGGCTCAAGCCTGTAACCCCAGGATGAGGCGGGCAGATCACAAGGTCAGGAGATCGAGACCATCCTGGTTAACACAGTGAAACCCCGTCTCTACTGAAATTACAAAAAATTAGCCGGGCGTGGTGGCGGGCGCCTGTAGTCCCAGCTGCTCGGGAGGCTGAGGCAGGAGAATGGTGTGAACCCGGGCGGCCGAGTTTGCAGTGGGCCGAGATCGTGCCACTGCACTCCAGCCTGGGCAACAGAGCAAGACTCCGTCTCAAAATTAAAAAAAAAAAAAGGAGTGGAGGTTAAATAGGCAACAGAAAGAGTGAAGCTCTTTCTTCTGCAGAGAGAGAGGGGCTTTTAAGTGGGTCTTCTGGTGGTGTGATGAAATGCACAGGGTTTTTATAGACAAGCTTGAGGAGGTAGTGTCTGATTTACATAGGGTCCAAGAGATGGATTGGACCAGGTGTGCCATTTGCATAGCGTACAAAGAAGCTGGCCATCCCACCCTAATCTTTTCTTTTCTTTTCGAGACAGGGTCTCACTCTGTCGCCCAGACTGGAGTGCAGTGGCACAATCTCAGCCAACCACAACCTCTGCCTCCCAAGCCCAAGTGATTCTCTTGCCTCAGCCTCCCTAGTAGCTGAAATTGCAGGCGTGGGCCACTACCTCCTCGATAATTTTTGTATTTTTAGTAGAAACAGGGTTTCACCATGTTGGCCAGGCTGGTCTCGAACTCCTGACCTCAGGTGATCTGCCTGCCTCGGCCTCCAAAGTGCTGGGATTACAGGCGTGAGCCACGGTGCCTGGCCCCACCCGAATCTTTTATTATGCAAATGGAGTCACTACCTGGCCGTTGCCATGCTGCCTGCTTTTTTACTGCACACGTGGTGACAAAGAAAAGGGAAGAGGGAACTTCCATGTTGAACACACCTGGCTTCCAGGTATCGCTTGTCTATTGGCACAGCTGTCGCATTTACCTGTGCAAGCTTTTAGCTTGCTTTTCTATGTCTGCAGCTTGATTTTTCAGGCTGCTTTCTGTTAGAAAAGAAATGATTTGGGGGCTGGTTTTTATTAAAAGGTAACCTTACTGAGGACTCTCTTACCCTCACAATCTGCCTAAATCATTTCTTTCTAGCTCCTGTATCAATAATTAGCATATAATGAGCCACCCAGAGGTCACTCTCATCGCCATGGTTTGGGTGGCTTTCGGCTGGCTTCTTTACCGCATCCTGTTTTATCAGCAAGGTCTTTGTGACCTGTATCTTGTGTTGACCTCTTATCTCATCCTGTATCTAAGAATACCTCACCTCCTGGGAATGTAGCCCAGCAGGTCTCAGCCTTATTTCACCCAGCCCCTATTCAAGATGGAGTCACTGTGGTTCGAATGCCTCTGACAAGAGTAAAGAGTTTCATTTCAAAAAAAGAATGGAGGCCGGACGCAGTGGCTCAGGCCTGTAATCCCAGCACTTTGGGAGGCCGAGACGGGCGGATCACGAGGTCAGGAGATCGAGACCATCCTGGCTAACACAGTGAAACCCCGTCTCTACTAAAAAAATACAAAAACTAGCCGGGCGAGGTGGCGGTGGGCGCCTGTAGTCCCAGCTACACGGGAGGCTGAGGCAGGAGAATAGCTTGAACCTGGGAGGCAGAGCTTGCAGTGAGTGGAGATCGCGCCACTGCACTCCAGCCTGGGTGACAGAGCGAGACTCCGTCTCAAAAAAAAAAAAAAAAAAGAATGGACTCCAGTTCTGGTTGTCTCCCGATCCTTCCCTTGTCACCTTATGGCTTCTTCATTTCCACGCTGTAACCCCCTGTAATAGTGAAGTACATTCACCTTGCAAGCTTTAGGGAAGCTTGAACAAAAGGTATGTACACAACTGTGTTGTAACTGACTATAAAAGGCAATTTTATTATTTTGATCATCAAAGGAAGACACGGGAAACATCCATACTGCCAACAATAAGAAAAATTTACATTAGTTATAATACAACCACCCCCGTGGAGAATCATAGCCATGAGGGGCTATAATTATGAAGATAATGGATCGATCCGGGAAAAAAAAAAAAAAAAAAAAAAAAAAAAAACCTCCTGATTCTTTCAGGCAGAAAACAAAATGATATAATAATGTAAAAACTATGCCGTGAACGAGAACAGGAAAGAAAGATAGAATAAAATGAGGACGGCTTCTGCATTTGGGAGGTAGAATTGCAGGCAGTCTTTATTTCTCTTATTCTCGCTACGATTTGTTTGTACAATAAATAAGAGTTAGACTTGGGGACAATCACTACTGAATTTTATCAAATGCCTTGTCCCGTCTACTGAGATAACAGCATGTTTCATTACTTTTCCCATAGACTGTGGTAATAGCTTTCCTTCCAGTACCCCGGCCTTGGTCTCCTAGGTGAACATCTACCAGATCCTAGTGCACTCCATTTAATTCAAGCCTGAGAACTTTTACTGAGCAACTACTTTGTACCAAGTCCTGCAGCTAAGACAGGAAGAGGTCGATGGGGGATATTAGCTTGGTGAGGGTCCAATCCAGGACCGCAGGACCAGAGAAAGACTCATAGAGGAAAGAGAGGGGCTGGGGCCTTCACAGAAGGCAAGTAGAATGGGCAGAGTGAGGCCATGAGGGGAAGCACTTTGCCATGAGTGTCAAAGCTTAGCATGGGGTTTGGCACATAGTGGGTGCCCAAAAACCATTTGATGAATTGAACTGAACTGTACTGCATGGGAGAGTCTGGCTCCCATCCCCAACCTCTCCTACTTCAGCCCAGCATCAGGGACAAGCCCTTGCCCTCCCAGCAACTGAAACCACCTTTGCAAAATTATGACTGAGACAGTGAAAGAGATCTAACTTCACTGACTCCATCTTGTTTCTAACCTCCAAGCTGTCCTTGTTCATTCCTGGGCGTAGGCTGAACTAACTTTGGGAGAAACTTAGTTTATAGTTTAAACAAAAGTGACCAGATTGCCTTTGTAGGACTGACATTAGCCACAAGATTAGAAATTACGGTTTAGGAGTCACGCAGCTGGAGGCTACAAGATTCTGACCGTTCCTAAACTGCTCCTAAGACCAGTGCTTGAGATATTTTGCAGACCCTGCATTTGATGGAGCAGCTGGCACCACCCAGACTGATAAACTGGCTCACCTCTTCGTGTGGCCGCCCTCCCGGCTACTCCCTCCCCTCTCTCCCCTCCTGCCGCTCACCGCCCCGCCCCCCGCCCCAGCCCTCCACACCCAGGAACTGACTCAGGGCAAGAAGATAGCTTCTACTCCCTAGGATTTTATGTCTGACCAATCAGCACTCCTGGGTCACTGGCTCCATCCACCCACCAAGTAGTCCTTAAAAACTCTGCTTTCCTTGACTGGGCACGGTGGTTTATCCCTGTAATCCCATAATCCCGGCACTTTTATAAGGCGGAGGCAGGCGGATCACGGGGTCAAGAGATGCAGACCATCCTGGCCAACATGGTGAAACCCCATCTCTACTAAAAATGCCAAAATTAGCCGGGAGTGGTGGCGTGCACCTGTAATCCCAGCTATTCGGGAGCCTGAGTCAGGAGAATCACTTGAACCTGGAAGGCGGAGGTTCCTGAAAGCGGAGACAGCACCACTGCACTCCAGTCTGGGAGAGCGAGACCCTGTCTCAAAAAAAGAAAAAAGAAAGGCCACAGAGGAGACTTGCGCAGACGTGCCTGCAATGGAAAAATGCCATTCCCTGACGCATGCGCAGTATGGGCAACAAAGCAATATGGAGTAACTCAAGCTGAGGGCCCGCATGCACACTAGGAGGACGGAGACCAGAAATTCACGCCTTATGCAAACGAGACACCTACCCCTCGTCGATTTCTTTAAAAAGCCCCTCTGTATTCAACTGTGAAACAGCGACCCTTTTTCAGGACCCCTGTCTGTGGCAGAGAGCTCTCTCTCTCTCTTTGACTTATTAAACTCCTCCTCTAACCTCACTCAGAGAGTTCATACCCTTGATTTCCTCGGCTGTGAGACAAAGAACTTCAAGTGGCACCCCAGACAATGGGGCTATTTCACCAAAGCTCTGGTCCTAGGGGTTTATTTTTGTTTTTTGAGACAGGGTCTTGCTCTGTCGCCCAGGCTGGAGTGCAGTGGTGTGATCATGGCTTACTGCAGCCTCAACCTCCTGGACTCAAGCAGTCCTTCCACCTCAGCCTCCCAAGCAGCTGGGACTACAGGTGCGCCCCATTATGCCTAATTTTTTTTTTTTTTTAAGACAGAATCTCACTCTTTCACTCAGGCTGGAGTGCAGTGGTGCAATCTCAACTCACTGCAACCTCCGCCTCCTGGGTTCAAGCAATTCTCCTGCCTCAGCCTCCCAAGTAGCTGGGATTACAGGCATGCACCACCATGCCCAGCTAATGTTTTGTATTTTTAGTAGAGATGGGGTTTTGCCATGTCAGTCAGGCTGGTCTCAAACTCCTGACCTCAGGGGATCCACCTGCTTCTGCCTCCCCAAGTACTGGGATTATAGACGTGAGCCACTGCACCTGGCCCTGACAAATTGTTTTTAATTTCTTTTTTTTTTTTTTTTTTTTTTTTTGAGACGGAGTCTCGCTCTGTCGCCCGGACTGGAGTGCAGTGGCCAGATCTCAGCTCACTGCAAGCTCTGCCTCCTGGGTTTACGCCATTCTCCTGCCTCAGCCTCCCGAGTAGCTGGGACTACAGGCGCCAGCCACCTCGCCCGGCTAGTTTTTGTATTTTTAGTAGAGACGGGGTTTCAGCGTATTAGCCAGGATGGTCTCGATCTCCTGACCTCGTGATCCGCCCGTCTCGGCCTCCCAAAGTGCTGGGATTACAGGCTTGAGCCACCGCGCCCGGCCTTGTTTTTAATTTCTTTGTAGAGATGAGGTCTTGCTATGTTGTCCAGGCTGGTCTCAAACTCCCGGCTTCAAGTGATCTTCCCGCTGAAGTGTTGGGATTACAAGCGTGAGCCACAGCGCCCAGTCCTAGCCTTGGTTCTTTGCTCCTACAAAATGCTAGAAAAAAAAAGGCCTGCCTGGTCCCTAAACAGACCTCCAGGGACCATATTTAATCAATGAAAATTCTATACCTGGGTGTGCTGACAAGGAACATTTTCCGATTTGTAAAGTTACATGTTTTTGTTTTGTTTTGTTTTCTTGGTTTTTTTTTTTTTTTTGGAAGAAAATGACTTTATTCTAATAAACTCACAAAGAGTAAAATCATAACAGCTAGTTTAAGGAGACCACACAAACATTTGCCCAGCCCCAAATTCTACAGAGTAGGAACCCCCCCGCCTCGCTTCCATTTCAATTCTGAAGCAAGGAATCTAGGAATGACAGGAGAGGTTTGACTGATGGTTATTCTTTATACCTTCACTATCAATTCTATTTTTATACTGAATTAAATTAGTTATGAGCGCTGATTTTCCATCTCTCCAGGTTGAACTTCTTGATTAGGCCGATCCGTGTGCAAGTCGGCACTGTTTCAGCACCTCACTGAAACCCTCACAGAGCTTGATGTCACCCTGGTTCTGGGCACACTCCGGAAACTGTTTGATCTCATAGAAGCAAGGCTGCTGCTGCTGTACCGGCTGGGTTCCCTGAGGCTCCTGGTAAGTGATGTCAGGCCTCGCAGGCTCAGCATTACTTCCTCCACTGAAGCCCCCAGTAACGGTGTGACCCAGTGTGTGCCCCACAGCAGAGCCCACAGCCACACCACCTGCAGTGGTTGCCATCTGGGCCATCAGACCTGGCTGCCGGGGCGCAACAGCAGAAGAGCCAACGGCAGATGGGGGTGCCGCTGCTGGCGGCTGAGCGACTGGTGCTGGCCTGGGTGCAGCTCTCATCTGAGGGGCCCGGCTGGCCGTAGGGGCCATGCGGGAGGTGCGGCTTCGGCTTCCACGCGACATCCTAGGTACTCGACGGCTCGGTCTCAGGACGTGTCAAGTTACTTGTTTAACAAGCAAAACAAAATACATCCTGCAAAGAAACAAGAAACCATCACAGCTAGGTTTAGATTTAATGAACTACTTTTATTGAAAAGAACAAAACTGCACGAGAAGTGTACAAAACTCTGGAGTGGGGAAAAAAAAACAACAACAACAAGCATATCTATCTTTTCTTTTCTTTTTCTTTTTTTTTTTTTTCTTTTTTCTTTTTTTTTTTTCTTTTTTTTTTTTTTTTTTTTTGCGACAGAGTCTTGCTCTGTGGCCAGGCTGGAGTGCAGTGGCATGATCTTGGCTCACAGCAACCTCCACCTCCCAGGTTCAAGTGATTCCCCCCGCTTCAACCTCCCAAGTAGCTGGGATTACAGGCGTACACCACCACATCTCCACAAAAATAAAATAATTTTTGTATTTTAGTGAAGACAGGGTTTCACCATGTTGGCCAAGATGGTCTCGATCTCCTGACCTCGTGATCCGCCCCCCTTGGCCTCCCAAAGTGCTGGGATTATGGGCGTGAGCCATCGCACCCTGTCTAAGCGCATCTATCTTTTCTTCTGTCATTCATCTTCTGCGGAAGCTGAAGATGCATCCTTCTTGTCCTGTTTATCTGAAGGGCCCATCGTGATCCATAATTCCTTATTTCTCTTAGTATTTTCAAATCTCTTTTGGGCAAGCTATCAAGCAATCCGCTTGGCCCATAAGTGATTTTCCAACTCTTTATTTTATTTTATTTTATTTTATTTTTATTTTTATTTTTATTTTATTTTTGAGACAGGGTGTCACTCTGTCTTCCAAGCTGAAGTGCAGTAGTGCAATCTCAGCTCACTGCAACCTCCACCTTCCAGGTTCAAGCAATTCTCCTGCCTCAGGCTCCCGAGTACCTGGGATTACAGGTGCCCACCGCCACACCTGGCTAATTTTTGTATTTTTAGTAGAGATGACTTTTCACCATGTTGGCCAGGCTGATCTGGAACTCCTGACCTCAGGTGATCTGGCTGCCTCGGCCTCCCAAAGTGCTGGGATTACAGGCGTGAGCCACTGTGCCCAGCCGATTTTCCAGCAGCATTGTGAGCCGAAGCTGTCCCCATCCTTGACTGTGTGAAAATGTTTACCTGGGAATTGTCACCTGTAAAAAAAAAAAAATTCCTCTCACACAGCGAGGTTTGCCATCGGTTTTCTTTTCCAGACCTGGCTATTTATTTTTATGCTGAAATAAAACATTATAGCTAAGGGATTTCAAGCACACTTCAAGGAACTTCACATTACAGGGCAGAAGGAGCAAGCTGCCCAGCGGAAAGGGGCCCCCAGCGTCCCCTCAAACCTGGTGGCAGCCGCATGATTGCTGGGGTTTATGTGCTAGAGCCGTGTTCTCACATTTACTACTCAAAAATGCACCCCTGGCTGAGCGCAGTGGTTCACACCTGTAATCCCAGCACTTTGGGAGGCCGAAGCAGGCTGATCACCTGAGTTCAGGTATTCAAGACCAGCCTGGTCAACATGGTAAAACCCCATCTCTACTAAAAATACAAAAATTAGCCGGGCCTGGTGGTGGGCACCTGTAGTCCCAGCTACTCTGGAGGCTGAGGCGGCAGAATCGCTTGAACCCTGGAGGCAGAGGCTGTAGTGAGCTGCTGACATCATGCCACTGCACTCCAGTCTGGGTGACAGAGTGAAACTCTGTCTTCCAAAAAAAAAAAAAAAAAGGCCAGGCGCGGTGGCTCAAGCCTGTAATCCCAGCACTTTGGGAGGCCGAGATGGGCGGATCACGAGGTCAGGAGATCGAGACCATCCTGGCTAACACGGTGAAACCCCGTCTCTACTAAAAAATACAAAAAGCTAGCTGGGCGAGGTGGCCTGTAGTCCCAGCTACTCGGGAGGCTGAGACAGGAGAATGGCGTGAACCCGGGAGGCAGAGCTTGCAGTGAGCTGAGATCCGGCCACTGCACTCCAGCCTGAGCGACAGAGTGAGACTCCATCTCAAAAAAAAAAAAAAAAAAATACACAAAATGCACCCCTTTTGCCAGGCACAGTAGCTCACACCTGTAATCCCAGCACTTTGGGAGGCCAAAGCAGAAGGATTCCCTGAGCCCAGGAATTCAAAACCAGTCTGGGCAACAAAGCGAGACCCCCGCCCCTATAAAAAAATTAAGTTAGCTGGACATGGTGGTGCATGCCTGTAGGCCTAACTACTCAAGTGACTGTGGGAAGATCACTTGAGCCCAGGAGTTGGAGGCCACAGTGAGCTATGATCATGCCACTGCACTCCAGTCTGCATGACAGCACGAGACCCTGTCTCAAAACAAACAAACAAACAAGAGACCCTGGAGATGGCCTGAACTAATATTTGACCTGATCACACCATTTGACAAATGCTGGAAGCCAGTTTTTTGTTGTTGTTATTGTTGTTTTATTTTGGGTTTTTTTGTTTGTTTGTTTGTTTGTTTGTTTGTTTTGTTTTGTTTGAAGCAGTATTATTGGAGGAGGTGCAGGATGGAATTCAAGTTCCTTTAGGGACCTCAGGCAAGTCACTGTATCTTCATGGTACTCAGTCTCTCATCCCCTCGAGGGCTGCCCGACAGCCTCTTCCAGCCCTGGCATTTGTGATTCTGGTGTCTGTTGTGAGAGTGTGTGCTGGTAACGGCCCTGTGCACTTTTATCTAAGGAAAGATTCCATTTAGATTCCTTGTTAGAAAACATGTTGGGTTTCTCATGGAAAGCGATGATTTATGCTGAAAGTCGCCTCTGCATCAGGAAGCTGAGATTTCCCTCCCTGCCCCATTTTTTTCCCAACTCCTCCAGACTCATTTGGCCTGAGTGCAACAGAATAAAAGAGGAAAGTTGAATATCAGCTTCGCCGGGTTCATTTTGCAAACCTCACTTAGATTTAGCATTAGGTTTAGGGCTAGGGTGGGGTTTGTGTTAGAGTTAGGATTGAGGCTAGGGCTGTTTTTAGGATGGGGATTTGGTTCAGGAATAGGGTTAGGGATAGTACTAGAGTTAGGTGAGGATTAAGTGATGGCTAAGGCCAGGATTCAGGCCAGGTTTAGGGTTATGAGCAGGGTTAGTCTTAGGATTAAGCATAGGGGTAGGGCTAAAACCAGGGCTAGGATTAGAGATACTCGTAAGCTTAATTTTGTTTATTTATATATATTTGTTGAGACAGAGTCTCGCTCTGTTGCCCAGGCTGGAGTGCAGTGGCTCAATCTCGGCTCACTACAACCTCGACTTCCCAGGTTTAAACAATTCTTGTGCCTCAACCACCGGAGTAGCTGGGACTACAGGCATGCTCCATCATGCCTGGCTAATTTTTGTATTTTTAGTAGAGACAGGGTTTCACCATGTTGGCCAAGCTGGTCTCAAGCTCCTGGCCTCAAGTGATCTGCCTGCCTTGGTCTCCCAATGTGCTGGGATTACAGGCATGAGTCACTGCACCTGGCCAGTAGGCTTAATTTTAGGATTAAAATTGATGGATTTGCATGGTCAGGGATCCATCATCTCCTTGCGCGGTTTCTTCCTTCTGACTCTTTGGCAGTCTTCTGCACCCTGCAAAGCCCCAGGGGCACAGCTTCTCAAGGCCATGGGAGCCCACCTCTTGCACCAGCGTGACCAGGATGTGAGACATGGAGTCAAAGGAGATCATTTCAGAACTTTAAGATTTGACTGCCAGCCAGGCGCAGTGGCTCACGCCTATAATCCCAGCACTTTGGGAGGCCGAGGTGGACGGATCATGAGGTCAGGAGATCGAGACCATCCTGGCCAACATGATGAAGCCCCATCTCTACTAAAAATAGAAAAAAAAATTAAAAAAATAAAAAAATAAAAATTAGCCAGGCATGGTAGCATGTACCTGTAGTCCCAGCTAGTCAGGAGGCTGAGGCAGAGGAATTGCTTGAACCCAGGAGGCAGAGGTTGCAGTGAGCTGAGATCGTGCCACTGCACTCCAGCCTGGTGACAGAGTGAGACTCCGTCTCAAAACAAGACAAAAAAAAAAAAGATTTGACTGCCCTGCTGGTTTTCAGACTTGCAAGGGATCTGTAACTCCTTTGTTTTGGTCAACTCTTCCCATTTGGAATGGGTGTATTTACCCAGTGCTTGTCCCCTCCTTGTATCTAGGAAGTAACTAACTTGCTTTTGATTTTACAGGCTCATAGGCAGAAGGAACTTGCTTTGTCTCAGATGAGATTTTGGACTTGGACTTTTGGGTTAATGCTGGAATGAATTAAGACTTTGGGGTACTGTTGGGAAGACATGATTGGTTTTGAAATGTGAAAGAAACATGAGATTTGCAAGGGGACAAGGGTGGAATGATATGATTAGGCTTTGTGTCCCCACCCAAATCTCATTTTGAATTATAATCCCCCAAATCCCCATAATCCCCACGTGTCAAGGCAGAGACCAGGTGGAGGTAAGTGAATCATGGGGGCGGTTTCCCCCATGATGTTCTCATGATAGTGAGTGAGTGCTCACGAGACCTGATGGCTTTATAAGGCCTCTTCTCCCTTCGCTCAGCACTTCTTCCTGCTGCCTTGCGAAGCAGGTGCCTTGCCTTCCCCTTCACCTTCCGCCATGATTGTGAGTTTCCTGAGACCTCCCCAGCCATGCTGAACTGTGAGTCAATTAAACCTCTTTTCTTTGTAAAGAAAAGTGACTCTCATTCAAGTGACTTCGTTACCTTTCATCTTCCAGCATATCATGTTAGTTACTGACTTTTACTTTTCAGAGATAATTTACTCATAGCCAAATGCACAGATCTTACCTGTATTATTCAATCAGTTTTGGCAAATCAAATTCCCACGTAACTGGCACCTCTGTCAAGACACAGAACATTCTATCAGCCCCGAATGTTGCCTGTATAGCTCTTCCCTAGAAGCTACCACTGATCTGATTTCTGATTTCTCTTTTTTTTTTTTTTTTTTTTTTTGGTACGGAGTCTCACTCTGTCACCCAGGCTGGAGTGCAGTGGCGCAATCCCAGCTCACAGCAGCAACCTCTGTCTCCCAGGTTCAAGCGATTCTCTCGCCTCAGCCTCCCGAGTAGCTGGGACTACAGGCGCCTGCCACCATGCCCAGCTAATTTTTTGTATTTTTAGTAGAGACGGGGTTTCACCATGTTGGCCAGGATGGTCTCGATCTCCTGACCTCGTGATCTGCCCACCTCGGTCTCCCAAAGTGCTGGGATTACAGGCGTGAGCCACCGCGCCCGGCCCTCTGATCTGATTTCTATGGCTATAGGTTGGTTTTACGAGTTCCAGAACTTAAATGAAATCATACATTGTAGACTGTTTGATCTAAGATTTTGTTGTTGTTGTTTTTATAGAGACAAGGTCTTGCTCTCTCGCCCAGGATGGAGTGCAGTGAAGTGATCATAGCTCACTGCAGCCTCAAATTCCTGGGTTTAAGTGATCCTCCTGCCTCAGCCGCATGAGTAGCTGGGACTAAAGACGCATGCCACTGTATCTGGCTAATTTTTTTTAATTTTTGTAAAGATGGGGTGTCATTATGTTGCCTAGGCTGATCCGAAACTCCTGGACTCAAGCAATCTGCCTGCCTTGGCTTCCCAGACTGCTAGGATTACAGACATGAGCCACCACGGCCAGCCTAATACTTTTTTTAAACAGCACAATATTTTTCAGGTTTATTTATGTTGTTTGTAGTCTACTGACTTTTTTAGTACAAGACTTATATTCTACTACTTATATTTAGTACAAGACTGATATTTTTAGTACCAGGTCCTTTTTCACTGTCTGCCCAAAGCCTGTCACAATTAATGTATAAACCTACCCTATCTACAGTGTTAGCTGTGACCTTGGTTCTCATACAAAGTGTTCTGCTGAAACACCTGTTTCAGACAATTTCTACACTTAAATTTGCTTTGATTAAATAAAAGAGGGATCCATCATTTATTCCAAGTGAGATGTCATACCTCACATGTCAGCGCCTTCTTCATTAACCCATCCAATCTGCACCGAGAAGACTTGGAATAGAATGTGTGTGGCAGGTCATGGAGGTTTGACAGAAGGTAGGGTAGAGGGTGGAGAAAAAGCATTTCCCCAATAAGGGTGGGGAGTGTTATCTTGTTAAGTGTTATCAGAGGTGGCTTGGCATAATGAAGAGACTGCCAAATGCAGAGCTGGGAGAAGGCTGGGTATAGTGGCTCACACTTGTAATCTCCACGTTTTGGGAGGCCAAAGCAGGAGGATTCTTGAGGCCAAGAGTTTGAGACCAGCCTGGGAAACATAGAGAGACCCTATCTCTTAAAAAAAATTTTTTTTGTTGATGGATTCTTGGTCTGTTGCCCAGCCTGGAGTGTAGTGGCACAATCTCAGCTCACTGCAACCTCCACCTCCTGGGATCAAGCGATTCTCCTGCTTCAGCCTCCTGAGTTGCCTGGGTTATGGGATTGCCCACCACCACACCTAGCTAATTTTTGTATTTTAGTAGAGACGGGGTTTCACCATGTTGGCCAGGCTAATCTAGAACTCCTGACCTCGGGTGATCTGCCCACCTCGGCCTTCCAAAGTGCTGGGATTATAGGCATGAGACACTGCGCCCAGCCATCTTAAAACATTTTTTTTGGCCAGGCACAGTGGCTCATGCCTGTAATCCCAGCATTTTAGGAGGCCAAAGCAGGAGGATCACGAGGTCAGGAGATCAAAACCATCCTGACTAACATGGTGAAACCCCCGTCTCTACTAAAAATACAAAAAAATTAGCTGGGCGTGGTGGCGGGCACCTGTAGTCCCAGGTGCTGGGGAGACTGAGGCAGGAGAATGATTTGAATTCAGGAGGCGGAGCTTGCAGTGAGCCGAGATTGCGCCACTGCACTCCAGCCTGGGAGACAGATGGAGACTCCCTCTCAAAAAAAAAAAAAAAAAAATTTAATTAGCTGAGCATGGTGATGCATGCCTATAGTCCCAGCTACTTGGAAGGCTAAGGCAGTAGAATGACTTGAGCCCACGAGTTCAAGGCAGCAGTGAGCTGTGATCACGCCACTGCACTCCAGCCTAGGCAACAGAGCAAGACTCCATTTCTAAAAACAAATAAATAAAAAGTTGGATAAAAATGAGTTTTAGGGGGCCGGATGCAGTGGCTCACGGCAGTAATCCCAGCACTTAGGGAGGCCAAGGCGGGCAGATCACAAGGTCAGGAGATGGAGACCATCCTGGCTGACACGGGAAACCCCATCTCTATTAAAAATACAAAAAAAGTAGCCAAAAACTAGCCAGGCGTGGTGGCAGGCACCTGTAGTCCCAGCTACTTGGGAGGCTGAGGCAGGAGAATGGCATGAATCCAGGAGGCAGAGCTTGCAGTGAGCCGAGATCGTGCCACTGCACTCCAGCCTGGACAACAGAGCAAGACTCCATCTAAAAAAATTAAAAATGAGTTTTAGATCTAGCTTGGTCAACTGGCTTCACAACTTTTGGCCAATCACCTAAGGTCGCCTCCTCCATAAAATGGGGATGACATAATTGCCATTGCAATAATAACTAGCATTCGGATATTGCCTTAGAGAGCAAATGAGACCCTGAAAAATAGCAGACACTTGCTAAAAGTTAAATGAATGTAATCAGAAGTGCCTTGTAGTCTGGGTGAGGTGTCTCACACCTATAACCCCAGCACTTTGGGAGGTCGAGGCAGGCAGATCGCTTGAGGTCAGGAGTTCGAGACCAGCCTGGCCAACATGGTGAAACCCCCATCCCTCTAAAAAAAAAAAAAATTTTTAAATTAGCTGGGTGTTATGGCTCACACCTGTAGTCCCATCTACTCGAGAGGCTGATGCAGGATAATTGCTTGAGCCTGGGAGGTGGAGGTTGCAAAGAGCCCAGATTGCGCCACTGCACTCCAGACTGGGTGACAGAGTGAGTCCCTGTCTCGACAAAATTTAAAAAGTGCGTTGTAAACTGTAAAGTGTGGGTTGAAGCCGCTGTGCATGGGCTGCAGGGACAGGGACAGGTCACACGGTCACTCCTCAGGAATCTTGCAAAGTTGGTTTCGCGGAATAATTCATCCACAGACCTTCCCTTGACTGCGTCATGAACACAAGAGTTTTTCCAAAACCCAGCCTCGCCAGAGAGCCATCCATTCAGAATCTCTAGGCAGGGCCCCGGAGCGGACTGCTTTTAGCTTTCCTGAGTGATTTGGATGTCCCATCGGGGGACAGCACTGAGGGGCAGCTGCTCCTTTTTGGGAATGGACCTTATAGAGGTAGTTTGAGAAGAGTAATTCCCCAGAGAGTAGACACCCTTGGGCCTGCTTTTTTTTTTTTTTTTTTTTTTTTTAGTAGAGAGTCTCACTGAAATAGGAACACTTTTACACTGTTGGTGGGATTGTAAACTAGTTCAACCATTATGGAAAACAGTATGGCGATTCCTCAAGGATCTCGAACTAGATGTACCATATGACCCAGCCATCCCACTACTGGGTATATACCCAAAGGATTATAAATTACTCTAGTACAAAGACACATGCACACGTATGTTTATTGCGGCACTATTCACAATAGCAAAGACTTGGAATCAACCCAAATGTCCATCTGTGACAGACTGGATTAAGAAAATGTGGCATATATACACCATGGAATACTATGCAGCCATAAAAAAGGATGAGTTTGCGTCCTTTGTAGGGACATGGATGCAGCTGGAAACCATCATTCTTAGCAAACTATCACAAGAAGAGAAAACCAAACACCGCATGTTCCCACTCATAGGTGGGAACTGAACAATGAGATCACTTGGACTCGGGAAGGGGAACATCACACACTGGGGCCTATCATGGGGAGGGGGGAGGAGGGAGGGATTGCATTGGGGAGTTATACATTATATAAATGATGAATTGATGGGTGCTGACGAGTTGATGGGTGCAGCACACCAACATGGCATAAGTATACATATGTAACAAACCTGCACGTTATGCACATGTACCCTAGAACTTAAAGTATAAAAAAAAAAAAAAAAAAAGAGTCTCACTCTGTCTCCCAGGCTGGAATGCAGTGATGCACTCATAGCTCACTGCAGCCTTGAACTCCTGGCCTCAAGTGATCCACCCAGCTCAGCCTCCCGAGTAGCTGGAACTACAGGCGCACACACCACACTCGGCTTTTTTTTTTTTTTTTTGGACATAGAGTCTCACTATATTGCTCAGGCTGGTCTCAAACTCCTAGCCTCAAGCAATCCTTCCACTTCAGCCTCCAAAAGTGCTAAGATTACAGGCATGAGCCACTGTGTCCAGTCTAAGCTTTCTTTTTTTAAGCAGTGTAATGTTTTTCAGGTTTACTTATGTTGTTTGTGTTCTACTGACTTTTTTTTTTTTTTTTTTTTGAGGCGGAGTCTCGCTCTGTCTCCCGGACTGGAGTGCAGTGGCCGGATCTCAGCTCACTGCAAGCTCCGCCTCCCGGGTTTACGCCATTCTCCTGCCTCAGCCTCCCGAGTAGCTGGGACTACAGGCGCCCGCCATCTCGCCCAGCTAGTTTTTTTATTTTTAGTAGAGACGGGGTTTCACCGTGTTAGCCAGGATGGTCTCGATCTCCTGACCTCGTGATCCACCCGTCTCGGCCTCCCAAAGTGCTGGGATTACAGGCTTGAGCCACCGCGCCCGGCCCCTACTGACTTTTTTAGTGTAGGACTTATAGTCTGACATTTTTACTGCCAGGTGCTTTTAGACCGGGTTTCACTCTGTCTCCCAGGCTGGAGTGTGCTGGTGCAATCATGGCTCGCTGCAGCCTCCAATTCCTGGTCCCAAGCCATGCTCCAGAGTAGCTGGGACTGCAGGTATACACCACTACACCTGGGTAAGTTTTTAATTTTTTTCTTTTATTTACTTATTTATCTATCTATTTATTTATTTTTTGAGACAGAGTCTCACTCTGTTGCCCAGGCTGGAGTGCAGTGGCACAATCTCAGCTCACTGCAACCTCCGCCTCCTGGGTTTGAGCAATTCTCCTGCCTCAGCCTCTCAAGTAGCTGGGACTATAGGCGTGTACCACCACGCCCAGCTAATTTTTTGTATTGTTAGTAGAGACGGGGTTTCACCATGTTAGCCAGGATGGTCTCGATCTCCTGATCTCATGATTCTCCTGCCTCGGCCTCCCAAAGTGCTGGGATTACAGGTGTGAGCCACCGCACCCGGCCTTATTTTTTTTTATTTTTTTAGTGCAGGATCTTGCTATGCTGCCCAGGCTGATCTTGAACTCCTGGCCTCAAGTAATCATTCTTCCAGAGCCTCCCAGAGTACTGGCATTAGAGGTGTGAGACACCATGCGTGGCTTGCTTTTATATCAATGCATGTCACTACCTTCCATAGGTGGGCTGACTTCTGGAGGCCAGACAGTGGACACCAGCCCACAGCAAGGTACTGATGAAGACGGTGTCCGCCATGGCCACGTGCTGCCACCTCCCTTCCAACGCCAGGGAAGCCCGGGGGAAACAGCTGTGCAGACAAGTTCATGCTCACCAAGTGTGCTGTCTGTACCCCGATCATCCCTGCCTTCCTTACAAAGTACTTGAAACCGTGTAACCAGTTTAGACCAATGGTCTGTGTGAACTTGTGAAATATATATTTAGTCTTCGTCCCCTTTCCTGGCACAGAACTCCTAACATCCTTAGAATCCTTAAAGGGATCATCTTTTTGTATGTTAATGAGTTGATTAACGGTGGGCCTCCCTAGGGTAGCTTCAGGATAGGGCTAGTCACCCAAAGACCAAGGAAGGATTAGAGGGTTGGGACTTTCAGCCCCACCTCTAACCTCCAGGGAGGAGAGAGGGGCTCAACAGTGACCTGAATCACCAATAGCCAGTGACTTAATCAGTCATGCCCTATGTAATGATTCTATAAAAACCCTAAAGGACTGGGTTCAGGAGGCTTCCAGAAGGCTGAACATGTGGAAGTTCCTGGGGGTGGGGGTTGCACCCAGGGATGGCATGGAATCTCTCCATCCCTTCCTCTGTACCTCGCCCTGTGCACCTGTGAAAGGAAAATATCTTGAGCTCCTTGAAGCTGGGATCTGCTCAGGGCAAATCTGCCTCCCATCCTATCCAAAGTCATCCCTCAGCTCACTGAGATAGATGCATATCTGACTGCCTCCTTTGGAAAGGCTACTCAGAAACTCAGAAGAATGCAACCATTCCTCTCTCACCTATCTATGACCTGGAAACCCCTCCCTGCTTGCAGTCTTCCAGCCTTTACTTCAAGTTGTCCTGTCTTTCCAGACCAAACCAATGTACTTCTTACATATATTGATTGATGCCTCATGTCTCCCTAAAATGCATAAAACCAAGCTGTGCCCCGACCACCTTGAGCACATGATGTCAAGACCTCCTGAGGCTGTGTCATGAGTGTGTTCTCAACCTTGGTAAAATAAACTTTTTTTTTTTTTTTTTGAGACAGAGTCTTGCTCTGTTGCCCAGGCTGGAGTGCAGTGGCGTGATCTCCCCTCACTGCAAGCTCTGCTTCCCGGGTTCATGCCATTCTCCTGCCTCAGCCTCCCATGTAGCTGGGACTACAGCTGCCCCCCACTGCACCCGGCTAATTTTTTTTGTGTGTGTTTTTAGTAGAGATGGGGTTTCCCCGTGTTAACCAGGATGGTCTTGATCTCCTGACCTCATGATCCGCCCGTCTTGGCCTCCCAAAGTGCTGGGATTACAGGCTTGAGCCACCGCACCCAGCCATAAGCTTTCTAAATTAACTGAGACCTGTCTCAAATGTTCAGGGTTCACACACCTCTTCATCTGTAGCCTTTGGAACATCTTTTATAATAAACCAATAAATGTGTTTCCCTGAGTTCTGTGAGCCACTCCAGCAAATTAAGCAAACCCAAAGAGGGAGTTGTGGGAACGCTGATTTATAGTCACCAGTCAGAAGCACAGATACAACAATGTGGGGCTTGTGATTGGCATCAAAGTAGGGAGTAGTCTTGGGGGCTGATTTCTCAACCTATGGGATCCAATGCTGTCTCCAGGGAGAGGATGCCCAGTTAGTATCTGCTGCTGAATGAATTATGTGTTTGCTAATTCATTGCTAATACATCCCTAAACATTTGGTCACAGAAGTCTTCTGGGTTGGTCGTTGTCGGGTGAGAGCAGAGAAAAACCAGCTTGTGGCTGAGTGTAGTGGCTCATGCTTGTAATCCCAGTGCTTTGGGAGGCCGAGTTGGGCAGATCATCTGAGGTCAGGAGTTCGAGACCAGCCTGGCCAACATGGTGAAACCCCATCTCTACTAAAAATACAAAAATTAGCTGGGTGTGGTGACACACAGTTGTAATCCCAGCTACTTGGGAGGCTGAGGTGAGAGGATTGCTTGAACCTAGGAGGCGGAGGTTGCAGTGAGCCAAGATTGTGCCACTGCACTCCAGCCTGGGCAAGAGAGCAAGCCTCAAAAAAAAGTGTTTTTGCCACACAGAGATGTTGCAGTCTCCCCAGTACAGCACAATGTAGCTTGTAGCAGGACGAGCCGCAGACAAAACTCCTCAGACACCGGATTAAAGAAGGAAGAGGTTTTTTATTTGGCCAGGAGCGTCGGCAGACTCGCGTCTTAAGAGCCGAGCTCCCCGAGAGAGAAATACTTGGCCTTTTTAAAGGCTTACAACTTTAAGGGGTCCACGTGAAAGGGTCGTAAATGAGCTGCCAAGGGAGGGGTTTCTCCCGAGGCTTCACCTCCTCTCTTGTCTACTCTGGGTGGCCTAGGGATATGTTTGTCTTGCGGAGGCGCAAACACTGTGGGCTCAAGAGTGGGGAGCCTCTCTCCCTGGTAAGGAGAAGGCACCACTGGGATCACTGGTGCCATCTCCTGCAATGGATCTTCTGATGTTGGGTCGAACAGAACTTCAGGAGTTGATTTCCCTCGGCGAGTGGAGCGGGATCCTTCCTTGGCTATCTGTCCCTTTGCTACAAGCACTGCTGCTGCTTGCCCTCTTAGCCACTGTGGGGGGTCTAGCACCAGTTGTAACCAAGTGTCTATGTATGGGAACTGGTCTGAGTGTCCTGACTTACCAGTTATCTTGTGCCATACCTTAGAAACAAGGAACCTGTCCAGGCTTCCTTCTGATGGCCAACCCACTTCTAATGTTGGCCAATCTATTTCACACAAAGTTCTAAGTTTTCCTGGTGTCATAGTAACCCCATAGTCTCCATTAAATCCCTTCTTAAAATTTTTCAACATAGCTCCTAGCGGACTGGGCATACTTTGTGTTTGACCCATGTTTCCTCGAGACAAAACACCACACTCACACCACATGCACACCACAAAACAAAGAATGGGTAAAAAGGGCGCACACACACCTTTTCAGTTTATACCAAACCAGAATCAAAACCAAAATCAGAGTATCCAGAAATCCGAGCCAGGTCAAAACCAAAACCAACGTATCAAACAATTCAAGTCAAGTCAAAAACAAAAACCAAAGTATCAAGCAATCAATTCAAGTCAAAAACCAAAACCAAAGTGCTGGTACAGGCACGCCGTGGGTGATCAGGTCACGCTTCCACTCAGATGGAGTGGGCAAGTTCCAGACTAGCCTTACCAAGTTTCAGCTGTCCGGACTTAAAGTGCCAGTTCCTTCCCGGCGTTCAGCCACTGTGTTGATCCTCCGCGGGGGCCTGCTGTGCACTGCTCTGACAGGGCGTTCCACCGGGGCAAATGCCTACCCGGGAGCGCTCTCAGGATCTATATCGCTCAAGCAGGCCAGAGTCCCCCGAAGGGATGCTCTACAGGGCAGGCGTAAGCTGCCTAAGGGGCTGCCTTGACCATCCGTTAATCACCTCACTTCCCAGTCAGGGAACCAAGAAATGTAGCAGGAGTGGTAGTGGTCTTCTTCCTTAGCTTATCAGCCAGAGTTATTTGTCTCGTGACCAAGAGAATTAAGGAGCGTGGACACAAAGGGTGAGGTTGAAGTAAAAGTTTAATAAGTGGAAGAAAGCTCTCTGCAGCAGAGAGGGAGCCCAAATGATTTGCTGTTTTTACAGTTGAATGCAAAGCCTTTTATAAGAAACTGATGAGGGCTGGGCATCTCATTTGCATAAAGGCACAAACTTCTGATAGTTCCCTACCCCACTCTCCTAATACACACGCAGCCCCTTAGCTTGAGTTCTCTATATTGCTTTGTTCCCCGTACTGCACATTTGTTGAGAGATGGAATTTTCCATTGTGGGCATGTCTAGACAAGTCACCTGTGTAGGCTTTTTTATCTGTGGAGCTGTGGGCATGTCTCAGGCAAGCCCCCCTGTGCAAGTTCCCTTATCTGTGCCTGCAGCCTGATTTTTCAGGCTGTTCTTTGGTTTGAAAGAATTCAACTGAAGCCAGGTGTGGTGGCTCATGCCTGTAATCCCAGCACTTTAGGAGGCCAAAGCAGGTGGATCACAAGGTCAGAAGATCTAGACCATACTGGCTAACATGGTGAAACCCTGTCTCTACTAAAAAAAAATACAAAAAATTAGCCAGGCGTGGTGGTGGGCACCTGTAGTCCCAGCTACTCAGGAGGCTGAGGCAGGAGAATGGTGTGAACCCGGGAGGCAGAAATTGCAGTGAACCGAGATCACGCCACTGCACTCCAGCCTTGGTAACAGAGCGAGACTCCATCTCAAAAAAAGAAAAACAAAAAATAGAATTCAACTGAAGACCCACCCTAACTGACTGCCTGACTGATTTCTTTCTCCTCTCTCAGAGACTGTGACAAAAATGACATGTGTTATCTCCAGGTCAAGGCAGTTAAGGCCAGAATGCCTTATCCATTCCTCTCATTCCACAGAGATCTCATAGATAACATGTCCTCCGTAATGTCTCCTCTAGCCTGGGGTCCTGAGTGACTGTATGGAGCAGAGAGAGGCTCCTGTTGGCTCTCACTTGAGATGTAGCATGAGCAAGGAATAAGCCTGTGTTGTGTAAACCAGTGGTGATTTAAGGCTACTTTGTTGCACCAATTAGTAACAGTAGTCCTGACTAATGCAACTACATATCAGATGGTTTCTACTTTCTCTCTCAGAAACTGAAATGCTCCGAATGTTAGGAGAAGAAACTAAGGACATTAGCAGATTTAATAACCACCAGCAAGAATTCCCAAATGATGGCCGGGTGTGGTGGTGGCTCATATCTATAATCCCAGTGCTTTAGGAGGCCGAGATGGAAAGATCACTTGAGCCCGGAAGTTGAAGACCAGCCTGAGCAATATAGTGGAACCCTGTCTGTACAAAAAAAAGAAAAATTTTAATCAGCCACTGCCGCAGTCCCAGCTAATCTGAAGGCTGAGGTGGGAAGATCATGTCAGACTAGGAGTTTGAGGCTGCAGTGAGCTATCATTGCACCACTGCAGTCCAATCTGAGTGACAGAGCAAGATTCTGTCTCTAAAAAAAAACAAAAAACAAAAAACAAAGAAAGACTTCCCAAGTGAACAAGTCTACCTCCTAAACACTTTGGAACAGTTCTAAAAGAAGTTGATCTGAACGCACAACATCAGAAATTCTTAAGACATCACCCTGGCTAGGGACGCCCCAGGTGTTACCTGTGGCCCACAGCCAAGCACTGGCCACCCATTCAGCCCCCTTGGTTGCGCCTCATAAACATTTTATGGACCCTGTTCAATTACAAAGCGATTCACACTATTAACTCCCATCATGGTTTTATTGTGGAAAGATGTTGCAAGCTCGGTCCACGCAAGCGGAGCCATGCGTCAGTTCAGGGATCACGGCTGCCAAAGCCCAGCTGGAGCAGGTGCAGACGCAGATTGGCCACTCGTGGCTGATGGACTGCTCCCAATCTTACCCCCAGCCGGCTGGCACTGAGTCCTGAGGCTTCATCCTCCCAGCAAAGGTCCTGGAAATGGCTGGACTGAATTAGTCCCCCATATAACGTAGGATGATCTTGCATTCACCCCAGTGGGATGTATGGTCATAAAAATCTGTTCTGTCAGCCTTCCTGCCTCCATCCTACACCCAGGACAGACCCATGTCCTATTACTGCCAATGCAGTTTCACCTCAGACATCCGTAGGGTGATATCTATTCAGGAATGACAGAGAGAAGGAGAGAGAAGGAAAACTTGGGCCCTTGACATGCTGAGCATGAGAAGAGGAGTGAGGGGTAAGCAGGCTGGTTGTTTCCCCTCCCCAGCCAGGGATAATTTGCATAAAGCCGCATTTTCCCCAGCAACAGTCTCTGATTGGTCCCT
This sequence comes from Trachypithecus francoisi, assembly GCF_009764315.1. NCBI lineage: Eukaryota > Metazoa > Chordata > Mammalia > Primates > Cercopithecidae > Trachypithecus > Trachypithecus francoisi. The sequence continues at coordinate 120,325,042 of NW_022681469.1, read as the reverse complement.
GTCTGTCCACCGGCTGACTCCAGTCCTGACCAGCCTGTTCTCAGTCCGCCTGCCAGGACACATTCTAAAGACTAAAGACTGAGAGAGATCCAGCTCAGCCCCACTCCTCCCCTTTAACCCCCAGATCTAGATTACAACCTTTTGAGGCTCCAAGCATTGACTACGGCGATGCCCCCAGCCACTGTCCCAGCTCCTCACTGTGCAACTCCCAACAAAACAGTATTTTGCAGAATGACACAAAACTGACATTGATGCTGGAATTCAAATAGCCTTATTCTGGATTTTCAGATTGCAAAATCCTGAATAAGGTTGTCAAGAATGAGTACCTCTCTGTCTCTCAGGGTGTGTGTTCTGGTGTGAGTGTGTGCCTGGATGTGAGCGTGGGTGACTCTGGTGTGAGTCTGGGTGCAGGGGTGTGAATATGTGTGTTTCCTGGCTTTTTATTTCTGGGGGGACAGAGTCTTGCTCTGTCACCTACGCTGGAGTGCAGGGTCGCCATCTCAGCTCACTGCAAATTCCTCCTCCCAGGTTCAAGCAATTCTTATGCCTCCGCCTCCCGAGTAGCTGGGACTACAGTCGTGCACCACCATGCCCGGCTAATTTTTGTATTTCTAGTAGAGATGGGGTTTCACCATGTTGGCCAGGTTTGTCTCGAACTTCTGACATTAAGCGTTCCACCCACCTTGGCTTCCCAAAGTGCTAGGATTACAGGCGTGAGCCACCACACCCAGCCCTTTTTTTTTTTTTTTTTTTTTTTTGAGATGGAGTCTCACTCTGTCACCCAGGCTGGAGTGCAGTGACGCGATCTCGGCTCACTGCAACCTCCGCCTCCTGGGTTCAAGTGATTCTCCTGTCTCAGCCTCCTGAGTAGCTGGGGTTACAGGTACGCACCACCACGCTCAGTTAATTTTTGTATTTTTAGCAGAGATGTGATTTTCCCATGTCGGCCAGGCTGGTCTCGAACTCCTGAACTCAGGTCATCTGCGGCTCAGCCTCCCAAAGTGCTGGGATTACAGGCATGAGCCACCACACCCAGCCTGTTTCCTGACTTTGATTGGCCCCTGAGCCTGTCTCCTCACCTTTCTTCAGGATTTATCTTCTTCACAGCTTCTCTGTCTATGGAGGGCCCCAGACAGGCTTTACTTCCCAAAGGAAACCAGGCAAAGTGGTTTTGCGATGTGGCTGGAGGGCCAGGATCATGCCAGGGAGAGAAGGCAGAGGGGCAGGACGCGGAGGCAGGTGCTCAAAGGATCTGGACGCAAGGAAGGAGGGCTTGAGTTCTATCAGGTGAGGGTACTTCCTTTAATGTCCACCCATCCAGATTGTAGTGACAGAGGGACAGGCTGAGCCCAAGGCCCTGTGGCCAACGCCACCCCCATCACCATAACAAGCTCCTACTATGTGCCTTGTGCCAGGTGGTTTGCACACAGTCCCGTTGAATCCTCACAACAATCCCTATGCACCTTTTTTTTTTTTTTTTTTTGAGACAGAGTCTTGCTCTGTCGCTCAGGCTGGAGTGCCATGCTGTGATCTCGGCTCACTGCAACCTCTGCCTCCCATATTCAGGCAATTCTCCTGCCTCAGTGCCCCAAGTAACTGGGATTACAGGCGCCTGCCACCACACCCAGCTAATTTTTGTATTTTTAGTAAAGACAGGGTTTTGTCATGTTGGCCAGGCTGGTCTCAAACTCCTGACCTCAGGTGATCTGCCCACCTCAACCTCCCAAAGTGCTAGGATTACAAGCATGAGCCACCGCGCCCAGCCCCTATGTACTCTTGTTCCCAATTTTACAGATGAACACTGGAAGCACAGAGAGGTTAAGTGACTTTCCCAGGGTCACACAGCTGGTAAACGGGGAGCTAGGTTTCAAACCTAGCGGGTCTCGCTCTAAAGGCTGTGCTCTTTCTGCTAAGTCACGATACCTCCAGGGAGGAACACATCAGGTAGTAGAAGTGGCAGGACTAAGCAGAGGCCAGAGCCAAGGAGACCCATGTGGGTAGGCAACAAGGATACAAGAAAGTGGGGAAGTCAGGCCGGGCGCGGTGGCTCAAGCCTGTAATCCCAGCACTTTGGGAGGCCGAGACGGGCGGATCACGAGGTCAGGAGATCGAGACCATCCTGGCTAACACAGTGAAACCCCGTCTCTACTAAAAATACAAAAACTAGCCGGGCGAGGTGGCGGGCGCCTGTAGTCCCAGCTACTCGGGAGGCTGAGGCAGGAGAATGGCGTAAACCCGGGAGGCGGAGCTTGCAGTGAGCTGAGATCCGGCCACTGCACTCCAGCCTGGGCGACAGAGCGAGACTCCGCCTCAAAAAAAAAAAAAAAAAAAAAAAAAAAAAGAAAGTGGGGAAGTCGGCCGGGCACGGTGGCTCATGCCTGTAATCCCAGCACTTTGGAAGGCCGAGGTGGGCGGATCACGGGGTCAGGAGATCGAGACTATCCTGGCCAACATGCTGAAACCCCGTCTCTACTAAAAATACAAAAATTAGCTGGGCGTGGTGACAAGTGCCTGTAATCCCAGCTACTTGGGAGGTTGAGGCAGGAGAATCGCTTGAACCAGGGAGGCAGAAGTTGAAGTGAACGGAGATCACACCACCGCACTCTAGCCTGGCGACAAAGTGAGACTCTGTCTCAAAAAAAAAAAAGAAAAGAAAAGAAAGAAAGTGGGGAAGTATAGGATAAAGACACCCCAGGCCAGGCCAGGCACAGTGGCATATGCCTGTGATTCCAGCATTTTGGGAGGCCAAAGCGGGAGAATCACCTGTGGTCAGGAGTTCGAGACCAGCCTGGCCAACATGGTGAAATACAAAAATTAGTCAGGCGCATGCCTATAGTCCCTGCTACTCAGGAGGCTGAGGTGTGAGGATTGCTTGAACCCAGGAGGCAGAGGTTGCAGTGAGCCAAGATCCCACTGCACTCCATCCTGGGCGACAGAGTGAGACTCTTCCAAAAAAAAAATACCCCAAAGGCATACTCTGGTCAGGCCAAGGGGTACCTTGGAGAGAACGTGGGGGCCAAGCAAATAAACTCCTGTGATATGAGGTGGGGTGGGCAACTGTACCAGCAGCTCTTTTTTGTTGGAAGAAGAAGAAGAAGAAGAAGAAGAAGGAGAAGGAGAAGGAGAAGGAGAAGGAGAAGGAGAAGGAGAAGGAGAAGGAGAAGGAGAAGGGAGAAGGGAGAAGGGGAAAGGAGAGGAGAGGGGAGGGGAGGAGAGGGGAGGGGAGGAGAGGAGAGGAGAGGAGAGGAGAGGAGAAAGAAGAGAAAGGAAGGAGGGAAGGAGGGAGGGAAGGAGGGAAGGAAGGAAAAGACTATAAATCGCAGCAAAATAGAATCCTCCCTCTCACTGCATGTCCAAGGGCAACCAGCTGACCCTTCACAATATTCCAAATTCCCGGTCCCATAAAATAGTGGCAATGGCCACCCCAGCCCCGCAACAAGGATCTGCCGCAATACAGTGACCTATTTCCTCAAGTCAGCAAAGACCTTCGAGGCCCCCGGGTGCCCTAAAAATACAGCTGCTTACACGGCCAGGGCAGCAGCAAAGATGCCGCCTGGGCTCCATGTGCTCGTCAAGATGCACGCTTTGGAAAAATAACAAAGAGCCGTAGCTTTTCCACGGAGAGGACAGCCGGACAGCAGGGTGGGTGCTCAGTGAGCTCTGCAGGACGGACCCATCTGCAGTTCATCCTAACCGCACCTTACCTTCTCCTTCATGAGCAGTTTGCAATCATTCTGTTCAAATTGCTTGTTATGCTAACGTTTGGCATTGCCTTTATTTACTTTGCACATGACCCATTCCCAGGCTGAGGCAGACACTTCACTTCTCTCTTCGCAGAGTAAGCGTGAGAGTCCAGCGTGGTGCCTCATACCTGTAATAATCCCAGTGCTTTGGGAGGCCGAGGTGGGAGGATGGCTTGAGGTCAGGAATTCAAGACCAGCTTGGACAACAGAACAAGACCCTAAAAATTAAAAGTGCTTCACTGCACCACAGTCTGGGTGACAGAGAATGACTATCCAAAAAAAAAAAAAAAAGAGCTGGTGGTACAGTTGCCCACCCCACCTCATATCAGAGGAGTTTATTGCTTGGCCTCCACATTCTCTCCAAGGTACCCCTCAGCCTGACCAGAGAAGAGCCTTGGGGTATTTTTTTTTTTTTTTTTTTTTTGAGGAGTCTCACTCTGCCGCCCAGGATGGCCTCATGATCCGCCCGCCTCGGCCTCCCAAAGTGCTGTGATTACGTAAGAGACTGTGAGGCTGGGGCACAGTGGCTCACACTTGTAATCCCAAGTTACAAGTATGGGAGGCTGAGTAGGAAGGATCAGTTGACGCCAGGAGTTCGAGACCAGCCTGGGTAACATAGTGAGACCCTCATCTCTACAAAATGTAAAAATATTAGCCAGCCATGGTGGTGCATGCCTATAATTTCAGAATGTCGTGGCTCATGCCTGCAGTCCCAGCCACTCAGGAAGCTGAGGCAGGAGGATTGCTTCAGCCCAGAACTTCAAGGCCACAGTGAGCTATGACAGTGACACTGCTCTCCGACTTAGGTGACAGAGTGAGACCCCATCTCTTTAAAAATAATTTTTTTTTTTAATTCACTGGGCGTTGTGATGCACACCTGTAGTCCTAGCTACTCAGGAGGCTGAGGCAGGAGGATTGCTTGAGCACAGACGTTCACGGTTACAGTGAGTGCTCCAGCCTGGGCAACAGAGCACGATCTTGTCTCTAAAAATAAAGATAAAAATTAAAATCCAAGTAAAATAAATCTTTAAAAGAAACAAAGTGTTTCTCAAACATTCATGTACAGGGACATCGGGTAGACTGAAAAAATGAGCCACTAGTGCCTTCCCTGGAAACAATTCATCCCCCACCCCCAGAAAAAGGCAACTGGACCCAGAAAAGTAAGCCTTTTAAATTGTGGAGTCTGGGCTGGGCGCCATGGCTCACGCCTATCATCCCAGCACTTTGGGAGGCCGAGGGGGGCAGGTCACTTGAGGTCAGGAGTTCGAGATCAAGCTGGCCAACATGGTAAGACCTCCTCTGTACTAAAAATACAACCAGGCGTGGTGGCTCACACCTGTAGTCTCAGCTACTTGGGAGGCTGAGACAGGAGAATCACTTGAACCCAAGAGGCAGAGGTTGCAATGAGCCGAGATCGTGCTACTGCACTCAAGCCTGGGCGACAGGGTGGGACTCCTTAAAAAAAATAAATAAATAAAAGGTGGAGTCTGGGTTATAGGGCCCAAGGTTCTGAACTTCTAACAAGCTCCCAAGAAGGCCCAAGCTCCTGGTCCATGGACCACACTTGCAGTAGCAGGGTTCCAATAGTATTTCCTGGCCGAAGCTGGTGGCTCACACCTGTAATCCCAGCACTCTGAAAGGCAGCAGGCAGAACACCTGAGGTCAGGAGATTGAGACCAACCTGGCTAACATGGTGAAACCCTGTCTCTACTAAAAATACAAAAATCAGTTGGGCGTGGTGGTGCACACCTGTAATCCCAGCTACTCGGGATTCTAAGGCAGGAGAATCGCTTGAACGTGGGAGGGGGAGGTTGGAGTGAGCTGTGATGACACCACTGCACTTCAGCCTGGGCGACAGAGCAAGACTCTATCTCAAAAAAAATAAAATACTGGCTGGGCACAGTGACTCACTCCCATAATCCCAGCACTTTGGGAGGCCGAGGTGGGTGGATCACCTGAGGTCAGGAGTTCAAGACCAGCCTGGTCAACATGGGGAAACCCTGTCTCTACTAAAAATACAAAAATTAGCTGGGCATGGTGACGGGCACCTAGGTACTCAGGAGGCCGAGACAGGAGAATCGCTTGAACCCAGGAGGCGGAGGTTGCAGTGGGCCGAGATCACACCACTGCACTCCAGCCTGGGCCACAAAAGCAAAACTCTGTCTCAAAAAAAAAAAAAAAAGATGTTTATTTATTCAAATGAGGAATGCACATGTACAAAATTCCAAAGGTACAAAAGAGTAAGCTGTTAGAATTTCATGCTTCTCTCCTGTCTCGAAGCCAAGTTGGTTTGTTCTCCCAAGGGAACGGCTGTTTCCAATTTCTTTTTTTTTTTTTTTTTGAGACGGAGTCTCGCTCTGTTGCCCAGGCTGGAGCGCAGTGGCCAGATCTCAGCTCACTGCAAGCTCCGCCTCCCCGGTTCACGCCATTCTCCTGCCTCAGCCTCCCAAGTAGCTGGGACTACAGGCGCCCGCCACCTCGCCCGGCTAGTTTTTTGTACTTTTTTTTTAGTAGAGACGGGGTTTCACTGTGTTAGACAGGATGGTCTCGATCTCCTGACCTCGTGATCCGCCCGTCTCGGCCTCCCAAAGTGCTGGGATTACAGGCTTGAGCCACTGCTCCCGGCCAGTTTCCAATTTCTTCTGAGCATTTTCTGAAATGGTTGTCCATATACATTCACATCTGTGTGTATAGAATTTTTTTTTACACAAACTGTATGCCATTTACATTGGTCAGTGCCTCACTTTTCTCACTAATGATATATCTTGGAGATTGGCCTCTGTGGGTGCAGGAAGCCTTCCTCACTTTTCATGGCTGCAGAGTCTATGGCACGGAGGTCCACAGTTTATTTTACTTTTATTTTTGTTATTTTACTGTTTTTTTTGTTTTTGTTTTTGTTTTTTTTGAGATAAGGTCTCACTCCGTCACCCAGGCTGGAGTGCAGGGGCACCATCTCAGCTCACTGCAACCTCCCGGGTTCAAGCTATCCCCCTGCCTCAGCCTCCCTAGTAGCGGGGATTACAGGCACCCACTACCGTGCCTGGCTAATTTTTGTATTTTTAGTAGAGACAGGGTTTCACCATGTTGGCCAGGCTGCTCTCGAACTCCTGACCTCAGGTGATCTGCCCACTTTGGTCTCCCAAAGTGCTGGGATTACAGGTGTGAGCCACCGCATCCGGCTGCCATAGTTTATTACAGATCTCTTCTTTAGATGGATATTTTTGTTTTCTTTTCTTTCTTTCTTCTTCTTCTTCTTCTTCTTTTTTTTTTTTAACTACTATAAGCAATCCTGGAATAAATACTGTTCTGCATTCTGTGATTTATTACATGATTCTGGACCTCAGTGTTATAAAGCCTTAGACACTGAGATCCTGGGTCAAATAACATGTGCATTTTCAATTTGAATGGATGCTACCAAATCGCCCACCCTAGTCACTGTGGCAGTGTATGCTGGCATGGGGAAGCCTGACTCCCACATCCTTAGGGCCAACCCAGTGTGTCATCAAGTTTGCTGGCTTTTGTCTAAAACACGAGATTTTCAGAACATCTCCGGCCTGGCGCAGTGGCTCAAGCCTGTAATCCCAGCAATTGGGGAGGCCAAGACAGGCAGATCACGAGGTCAGGAGATCGAGACCATCCTGTCTAACATGGTGAAACCCCATCTCTACTGAAAAATACAAAAAAACTAGCCGGGCAAGGTGGCGGGTGCCTGTAGTCCCAGCTACTCGGGAGGCTGAGGCAGGAGAATGGCGAAAACCCGGGAGGCAGAACTTGCAGTGAGCTGAGATCCGGCCACTGCACTCCAGCCTGGGCGACAGAGCGAGACTCCATCTCAAAATAAATAAATAAATAAAAGCACTGAATCGATGTCATCGGCTGTGGTAGGCACAATTCTTAGATGGCCTCTGCTACAGGTTGAACTGTGTCTTCCCAAAAAATATGTGGAAGTCCTAAGTCCTAGTGTCCGTGAATGTGACCTTGTTTGGAAGCAGGGTCTTTGCAGATGTAATCAAGTTAAGATGAGGTCACGCTGCACTAGGGTGGGCCCTAAATCCAATACAACAGGTGTCCTCCTTAGAAAAAGAGGAGAACTGGGCTTGGGGGCTCACACCTGTAATCCCAGCACTTTGGGAGGCCAAGGCGGGTGGATCGCCTGAGGTCAGGAGTTCGAGACCAGCCTGGCCAACATGCTAAAACCCTGTCTCTACTAAAAATACAAAAATTAGCCAGGTGTGGTGGCAGTCGCCTGTAATCCCAACTACTCAGGAGGCTAAGGCAGGAGAAACACTTGAACCTGGGAGGTGGAGGCTGCAGTGAACTGAGACTGCGTGACTGCACTCCAGACTGGGTGACACAGTGAGACTCCATCTCAAAAAAAAAGAAAAGGATAAGAGACACAAATTACAGATACATACAAGGTAATACGGCATGATGATGGAGGCGGAGACTGGAATGATGCATCTACAAGCCAAGGAATGCCAAACAGTGCCGGCAGCTGCCAGAAGCTAGAAAGAGGCAAAGAATTCTTCCTTAGAGTCTTCAGAAAGAGCTTGGCCTTGCCAAATTGCCGGATTTGGATCTCTAGCTGTCAGAACTTGAGAACACAAATTTCTGTTCACTAAAGCCACCAAGCCTGTGGCAATGTGCTATGGCAGCCCCCAAGAAACTAACACAGCCCCCAAGATACACCCGCCTCATATAATCTCCCTCTCCTTGAGGTCAAGCTCCATATAATCTCCCTCTCCTTGAAGTCAAGCTCCATATAATCTCCCTCTCCTTGAGGTCAAGCTCCATATAATCTCCCTCTCCTTGAGTGTGAAGACACTGGGATAGTCACTTCCATGATGTTATATGGCACAGCTGACTCAGAAACAGAGAGTATCCTTGGTGGGCCTGCCCTAATCAGGGGTGATGCTTAATTTTATGTGTCAGCTTGACTGGGCTACAGGATGACCAGACAGCTGGTTAAACATTATTTCTGAGTATGTCTTTGAAAGTGTTTCCAGCAGAGATTAGCATTTGCATCGGTGGACTGAGTAGATGGTCCTCCCCAATGTAGGTGGCGATCATTCAACCTACAAAGGGCACAGAGAACAAAATCATGGAGGAAAGTTGAACTCTTTCTCTCTGCTGGCCTGGTTGAGCTCAGGCACCAATCTTCTCCTGCCTTTGGACTAGGACTTAACAGCATCACATTCCTGGTTCCCAGGCCTCTTTGCATTCACACTGAAATTTATACCACCAGTTTTCCTGGGTCTCCAGCTTGCAGATGGTGGACTATAGGACTTCTCAGCCTCTAAAATTGTGTGAGCCAATTCCTTATAATAAATTTCATTATTATATGAAATTTATGTAACACATTTCATTTATTATATGAAATTTATGTAATACATTTCATAAATATATATTTATGAAATATACATATTGATATATAAATAAATATTTATCTATTATCTTTTTCCATTCATGCTGTTCTAGCAAAAATACCATAGACTCAGTAACTTATAAATGACAGAAATTTCCTGCTTATGGTCCTGGAGGCTGGGAAATCCAAGATCAAGGTGCTGGTGGATTTGGAATCTGGTAAGGGCTCACTCTCTGCTTCACAGATGGCACCTTCTTGCTGCAGCCTTATGTGGTGGTGAGGAGAGAGTCCATTTCTCTTACTGTCTCCTGTCTCTGAAGAGAAGGAGGAAGTAAAAGCTGAAAAACAACAGGAATGAAGTCAGTGACAAGACCAACCAGTGCCACTGATGACCAGGCCCGAGGTTAAAAGATTAACCCCCATATGTGCTCTCAATCTATCATGACCCTTTCACATGGAACCCCTTAGAGTTGTAAGCCCTTAAAAGGGCCAGGAACTCTTTCTTCCAGGAGCTCAGTTCTTGAGACGTGAGTCTGTCAAAGCTCCTGGCTGAATAAAGCCACTTCCTTCTTTAACCTGGTGTCCAAGGGGTTTTGTCCACAGCTCGTCCTGCCACAGTGGAAGGGGAGAAGAAATTCCCCCAGGCCTCTTTTATAAGGGCACTAATCCATTCATGGGGACTCCACCCTTGTGACCTAATTACCTTCTAAAGACCTCATCTCTTAATATTATTGCATTGGGGATAGTCCAACCTATGAATTTTAGGAAGATGCAAACATTTGGACACAAACATTGGATCATACTATCTATATCTATCCTACTGGTTCTGTTTCTCTGGAGAACCATGGTTAAGACGGAAGTCATAGCCAGGCATGGTGACTCATGCCTGTAATCCCAGTAGTTTGGGAGGCCAAGGTGGGAGGATCACTTGAGGTCAGGGGTTTGAGGCCAGCCTGGCCAATGTGGCAAAACCCTGTCTCTACAAAAACTACAAAAATTATGCTGGGTATGGTGGCATGCACCTGTAATCCCAGCTACTCAGGAGGTGGAGGCAGGAGAACCATGTGAACCTGGAAGGTGGAGGTTGCAGCGAGCCGAGATCATGCCACTGCACTCCAGCCTGAGCGACAGAGCAAGGCTGTCTCAAAAAAAAAAAAAAAAAAAGACTTCTGAAAGGGATCTAGACCTGGGACTGGGGCTCAGAGAAGAGAACTGGAAACCCTGAGACAACTTCTCCAGCCCACTACCTGGGATTGCAAATAATCCAACTTGTAAATCACAACCCACCCCCACCCCACCACCACACCCCTTTCCTTATCTCTGAAATAGCAACCAGTACCACCAACTCCCCAGGCACCTCCCAGGAATCACAGGACTGTCAGGAGGTCATGGGGTGCTCGCACCTCAGGCTCAGCAAATGTGAGCTCTGTGTTTCCATGACAGTTTTCTGGGGCTTCTCTCCTGTGTTGAGCCATTTTTGTTTGTTTTTTATTGTCTTTATTCCTTTTAAAAATGGAGCTTGGAGCAGCTTTTCCAATACTGTTAGCAAAAGGCCAGATATTCTGTTGCCACAGAAAGATGTGTAAGGAAGTTTACTAAGAGAGTAGATTTTAGGTACTCCTACTAAACAGAAGGAAAAAGAGAAAGAAAGAGGAAGGAAGAAAGGAAGGAAGGAAGGAAGGAAGGAAGGAAGGGAGGGAGGGAGGGAGGGAGGGAGGGGGAAGGGAGAAGGAAGGGAGGGAGGGAGAAAGAAAGAAGGAAGGAAGGAAGGAAGGGAGGGAGGGAGGGAGGGAGGGAGGGAAAAATAGAAAGAAAGAGAGGAAGAAAAGAGAGGGAGGGAAGGAGAAAAGAAGAGAGGGAGGGAGGGGGAGGGAGGAGGAAGAAAAGATGAAAGGGAAGGAAACCATGTTAGATGACAGATGTGCTAATTTGCCTGACTATAGGAATCACTTCACTAGGCAAATGTATATCAAAACATCATGTTGTACATCTTAAATATATATTATAAATAATAAATTTTTAGGCCGGGCACAGTGGCTCACGCATGTAATCCCAGCTCTTTGGGAGGCCAAGGCAGGTGGATTGCTTGAGGTCAGGAGTTCAATACCAGCCCAACAAACATGGTGAAACCCCGTCTCTACTAAAAATACAAAAATTAGCTAGGCATGGTGGTGGGCACCTGTGATCCCAGCTACTCGGGAGGCTGAGGCAGGAGAATCACTTGAACCCGGGAGTCGGAGGTTGCAGTGAGCTGAGATCACACCATTGCACTCTAGCCTGGGCAATGGAGAGAGAGACTTCATCTCAAAAATAAATAAATACATTTTTAAGGCCAGGTGCAGTGACTCATGCTTGTAATCTCAACACTTTGGGAGGCTGAGGCAGGCAGATAACCTGAGGTCAGGAGTTCAAGACCACCATGTTGGCAGTGAAACCCGGTCTCTACTAAAAATACAAAAATTAGTCAGGTGTGGTGATACACATGTGTAATCCCAGTTACTCAGGAGGCTGAGGCAGAAGAATCACTTGAACTCCGGAGGCAGAGGTTGCAGTGAGCTGAGATAATGCCATTGCACATTAGCCTGGGTGACAGAGCAAGACTCCATCTCAAAAAAAAAAAAAAAAAATTTAATTTTAATTTTAATTTAAAAAAAATTTTTTAACAAAGAAAGACAGTATTCTCTGTCTTTCTAGTAGTAAAAGGGCTTAGAAAGTCAATCTCTCTTGAATAAAATTACTGGAGGACATACTCTGGCCATTGAAATATAAAATAAAACACAGAACTGAAGAAATCTAGCGAAAAGCCCTAAAGCCTGGAGTTAAGACTAAATGGTATTGTTGATGTGTTATAAAACCATGCAAATTTCAAAATCTCTGAATAAGAAAATATATAATGTGAATAATTCAACGATTTTTTTAAGTTTCAAACCTTGTTTGGCTGGGCGTGGTGGCTCATGCCGGTAATCTCAACTCTTTAGGAGGCCGGGGCGGGCAGATCACTTGAGGTCAGGAGTTCGAGACCAGTCTACGCAACACAACAAGAGCCCCCCCCCATCACTACAAAAAAAATTGAAAGGCCGGGCACGGTGGCTTACACCCGTAATCCCAGCACTTTGGGAGCCCGAGGCGGGCAGATCATGAGGTCAGGAGATAAGAGACCATCCTGGATAACACAGTGAAATCCTGTCTCTACTAAAAATACAAAAACAAAATTAGCCAGACATGGTGGCAAGCGCCTGTAGTCCCAGCTGCTCGGGAGGCTGAGGCAGGAAAATGGCATGAACCCGGGAGGCTGAGCTTGCAGTGAGCCAAGATCACACCACTGTACTCCAGCCTGGGAGACAGAGCAAGACTCCATCTCAAAGAAAAAAAAAAAAAATGAAAATTGAAAATTAGCCGTTCGTGGTGGTGCATGACTGTATCACAGCTACTCGGGAGGCTGAGGTGGGAGGATCACTTGAGCCCAGGAGCTCAAGGCTGCAGTGAGCTTTTATTGCATCACTGTACTCCAGCTGGGCAACAGAGTGAGACTCTGTCTCTAAAATACACACACACACACACACACACACACACACAAGCAAATAAATAAAACCCTGTTTAAATCCACAAAAGCTGGATGATGACGGAGGAGAAAGAAAATAAAACCTTGGCCGGACGTGGTAGCTCACGCCTGTAATCCCAGCACTTTGAGAGGCCTAGGTGGGCGGATCACGGGGTCAGGAGATTGAGACCATCCTGGCTAACATGGTGAAACCCCATCTCTACTAAAAATACAAAAAAATTAGCTGGGCGTGGTGGCGGGCACCTGTAGTCCCAGCTACTCGGGAGGCTGAGGCAGGAGAACGGTGTGAACCCAGGAGGCAGAGCTTGCAGTGAGCCGAGATCGTGCCACTGCACTCAAGCCTGGGCAACAGAGCAAGACTCTATCTCAAAAAAAAAAAGAAAGAAAGAAAATAAAAACTTGTTACATCTTTCATTGCTACAGAGAGGCATCCATAGACCATGTTTTGCTTAGGACTTTGAAGAGTAAAGAAACATAGATTCATACTTGGGTTTTTTGAAGTTAAAGTCAACTACTAGTAAAATTCCAACGAGCTGCACATCTTATGATACAAATATAAAAGCAAAGATAGGCTGGACATGGTGGCTCATGCCTGTAATCCCAACATTTTGGGATGCCAAGGCGGGTGGATCACGAGGTCAGGAGTTCGAGACCAGTCCGGCCAATACAGCAAAACTCTGTCTCTACTAAAAATTAGCCAGGCATGGTGGTGCATGCCTGTAATCCCAGCTACTCAGGAGGCTGAGGTAGGAGAATCACTTGAACCCGAGAGACAGAGGTTGCAGTGAGCCAAGATTGCACCACTGTACTCCAACTTCAGATGACGAATAAATAAGGATATATGGGAGACTGAGGTAGGAGAATCGTTTGAACCCAAGAGGCGGAGGTTGCAGTGAGCCGAGATTGCGCCACTGCACTCCAGTCTGGGTGATACAGCAAGACTCTGTCTCAAAAATAAAATAAAATAAAATAACAAATAAGAAGAATATAAAAATCTGCTCTTTACTTATGGTTACATGAGAAAAACAGGTTATAACATGTATGGAGGAATTTGAGTCTATTTTTTAACAATGGAGAGAGATTGTAGTGGGCAAAGAGAGAGAAATCTAGAAGTACACACCTCAAATGTAAATGTAAACATCACATTTGGCATATTGTAGGATTACAGGTAATGTTTTTTTTTTTTTTTTGGTTTGTTTAAATGTCTGGAGATGAGTATGAAAATTATTTGATCAGGGTTAAAAATATTGTTCTAAAAATTAGTGACCACTGGCCAGACACAATCAGCCCACTCCTGTAATCCCAGCACTTTGTGAAGCCAAGGCGTGTGGATCACCTGAGGTCAGGAGTTCGAGACCAGCCTGGCCAACACAGTAAAACCTCATCTGCACTAAAAATACAAACACTTAGCCAGGCGTGGTGGCATGCACCTGTAGTCCCACCTAATTGGGAGGCTAAGGGAGGAGAATCACTTGAACCCAGGAGGCAGAGGTTGCAATGAGCCAAGATTACGCCACTGCAGTTCAGTCTGGGCAACAGAGTGAGACTCCATCTCCAAAAAACAAAAAAAATTAATGGCCAAGCATGGTGGCTCATGACTGTAATCCCAGGACTTTGGGAGGCCGAGGTAGGCGGATCACCTGAGGTCAGGAGTTTGAGACTAGTCTGGCCAACATGATGAAACCCTGTCTCTACTAAAAATACAAAAATTAGCTGAGCGTGGTGGCATGCACCTGTAATCCTAGCTACTCAAGAGTCTGAGACATGAGAATCACTTGAACCCAGAAGGTGGAGGTTTCAGTGGGCCGAGATCGCACAGCTGCACTCCAGCCTGGGTAATAAAGCAAGATTCTGTCTCAAAAAAAAAAAAAAAAGGATAAAAACTAATATATGAAGGCCAGGTACAATGGCTCACACCTATAATCCCAGCCTTTTAGGAGGCCGAGGTAGAAGGACGGCTTGAGCCCAGCAGTTTGAGATCAGCCTGGACAATATAGTGAGACCCCAATCTCCACAAACAATTTAAACGTCAGCCAGGCGTGGTGGCGCATGCCTGCAGTCCCAGCTACTCAGGTTGCTGAGACAGGAGGATTGCTTGAGCCCAGGAGCTGGAGGTTGCAGTTGGATCACGCCACTGCACTCCAGACTGGGTAACCGAGCAAGACCCCGTCTCTAAACAAACAAACAAAAAAAATTAATATTTGCTACTTGGAAAAAAAATTGTCAAACCACCATTATGTGCAGGGGGATAAATGAGATGGAACACACAGAATGCCATCCATGAACACTCACTCTCACTGCCTTGTGCTGAGCTCTGTCCAGGGATGGAGCTGAGAGGATGGAGGAGAGAGAGCCTCCCCTGGGCGACCCTAGGGAGATGAGAAGCAGCCGCGTGAATGTGGTTCCAGAGCAGCTGGAGCACTGAGGGTCCAGGCAGGACATGGAGGGCTTCTTGGAGGAGGAGACATGCAAGATAAACCCTGAGATTCCCCTCCAAGGCCAAGGAGAGGAGGCCATGTTTGCCAGGCACAGGAACTGTGTGTGGGGAGGCCCCTGAACATAAGGGAGCCGGGGGTCATCCGGGGCTGGGGACAGGGCAGAGTCTCTCACCACTGGGATGTGGGACCTGAGAAAGGAGAAGCAGGAGAGGAAGATGAAAACTCAATACAGAGCCAGAGGCTGGACCCAGTGGCTCGTGCCAGTAATCCCAGCTCTTTGGGAGGCTGAGGCAGGAGAATCACTTGAGGCCGGAAGTTCAAGGCTAGCCTAAGGAACATAGCAAGATCCCCCATCTCTACAAAATAAAAATTAAAAACTTAGCCTGTGTGGTAGCGTGCACCTGTAGTCCCAGCTACTTAGGAGACTGAGGCGGGAGGATCACTTGAGCCCAGGAGTTCAAGACTACAGTAAGCCATGATCGCACCACTGCACTCCAGCCTACACAACCCAGCAAGACTCTGTTTCAAAAAAAAAAAAAAAAGTGGAGCCAGATGCTGACAGATGGCAAATATCAGCCCAAGGAGTTTGCAGTTTCTTCTTGGGTCCTGGGGAGGACACTGAAGATTTTTAGCAAAGACTGTCATGATTGAGATTTTAGAAAGCTCATGTTGCCTGCAGTGTGGATGGTGGATATGAGAGGGGCAACCGGGACCGTGTGGACTGGGAGGGGAAGGAACATAAAGACACAGGCGGCCAGGCGCAGTGGCTCACACCTGTAATCCCAGCACTTTGGGAGGCCGAGGCAGGTGGATCACCTGAAGTCAGGAGTTTGAGACCAGCCTGGCCAACATGGTGAAACCCTCATCTCTACTAAAAACACAAAAATTAGCCAGGTGCGGCAGCGACCACCTGTAATCCCAGCCACCCGGGAGGCTGAGGCAGGAGAATTGCTTGAACCTGGAGACAGAGGTTGCAGTGGGCAGAGATTGCGCCATTGCACTCCAGCCTGGGCGACAGAGCAAGACTCCATCTCGGGAAAAAAAAAAAAGACACTGGCAAGGGCTAGACAGGAAAAACACTGAGGCCCTAGAGTCTAGAAAAACCTTGTCCAACCTGCAGCCCATGGGTCACATGCAGCCCAGGATGGCTTTTGTTTGTTGTTTGTTTGTTTTTGTTTTTAAGATGGAATCTCGCTCTGTCACCCAGGCTGGAGTGCAGTGGCACGACTTCAGCACACTAAACATCCGCCTCCTGGGTTCAAGTGATTCTCCTGCCTCAGCCTCCTGAGTAGCTGGGACTACAGGTGCACCCCACCATACCCGGTTAATTTTTACATTTTTAATAGAGATGGGGTTTCACCATGTTAGCCAAGCTGGTCTTGAACTCCTGACCTCAGGTGATCTGCCCACCTCAGCCTCCCAAAAAATATATATTTTTTTAAATTAGCCAGGTGTGATGGTGCATGTCCATGTCCCAGCTACTTGGCAGGCTGAAGCAGGAGGATTGCTTGAGCCTGGGAGGTCAAGGCTGCAGTGAGCTATGATCGCACCCCTGCGCTCCAGCCTGGGCAACAGAGGGAGACCCTGTCTGAAAATAAGAAAGGTGGTGGGGGCCTGTGACCACCCCCCTTTTAATTTTGGCCCAACCTTAGTAACAGAATAGTCATTGAGTAGGGCAAAAGTGATGTTATGATGTTTTTCAGCCTCCAATTTACAGTCTAAAACATGTATGGGTGGCCCCGAGCTGTTGTGTAAATGGATTCACAGCCCTGAGGCCACCATGCTGCAAGGAAGCCCAAGCTAACCCTAGGATGTGCTCTGAAACTATGTGAAGATGCATCCCCAGCCAGCCTTCCACTACCCCATTCTTCACTGCCCCATTCTCACTCCCGCCTGCCTCCTTACTCCCTCCACCCCTCCACCTGCCTCCAGCCAGAATTGCACAGCCAAGTACTTCCAGAATTGCTGGTCCAAATAAATCATGACAGGCACTAAGTTTGGGGCAATCCATTGAATGCTACTAAGTTGTAGGATGGTTTATTTGTGCTGCCCCGGGTAACGGAACATTCCTTAAGGTCACACACTAACCAAGCTGTGATTTGAACTCTGCTTCTCAAATTCACAAGCAAAAGAAGGGGGAATTCCTGTTTAAAATGCCAAAAAGAACTCTTTCTTGCTTTTATTATTTTTAATTTATATATAATAATTGTATATTTATGTAATAATTGTGAGAATTTATGGGGTACAGCATGATATTTCAATATATGTATACAACATGTAATGATCACATCAGGGTGATTAGCAGATTCATTTCCTCAAACGGTTATCATTTCTTTGTGTTGGGAACATTCAAAATCTGCTCTTCTACCTATTTGAATATAGAAAATAAATTGTTTTGTTTTGTTGTTGAGAAAGTCTCCCTCTATCATCCAGGCTGGACTGCAGTGGCGCAATCTCGGCTCACTGCAACCTCCACCTCCCGGGTTCAAGCAATTCTCCTGCCTCAGCCTCCTGAGTAGATGAGATTACAGGCGCGCACCTCCACTCCCAGCTCATTTTTGTATTTTTAGTAGAGATGGGGTTTCACCATGTTGGCCAGGCTGGTCTGGAACTCCTGACCTCGGGTGATCCACCTGCCTTGTCCTCCCAAAGTACTGAGATTACAGGTGCGAGCCACAGTGCCTGGCCTCTCCTCTCTAATTCTATGAGATTAACTTTTTCAGCTGCCACATATTAACACAATCATGTGGCATTTGTCTTTTTTTTTTTTTTTTTTTTATTGAGACAGGGTCTCACTCTGTCACCCAGGCTGGAGAGCAGTGATGCAATCATAGCTCACTGCAGCCTCGACCTCCTGGGCTCAAGCGATCCTCCTGCCTCAGCCTTCCTGGTAACTAGGACTATAGGTGCACACCATCACGCCTAGCTAATTTCTTATTTTTATTTTGTGTAGGCATGGAGTTTCGCTCTGTTACCGAAGCTGGTGTCGAACTCCTGGGCTCAAGCAATCCCCCACCTCCACAAAGTGCTGGGATTACAGGCACGAGCCACCACACCCAGTCCATTTGTCTTTCTATGTCTGGTTTATTTCACTTAACATAATGGTCTCCAAGCCTACCTGTGTTCCTGCAAATGACAAAATTTCACTCTTCCAAAAAGAATTTTTTTCTTTTCTTTTTTTTTTTTGAGATGGAGTCGCTCTGTCGCCCAGGCTGGATGAAGTGCAGTGGCACAATCTCAGCTCACTGCACCCTCCACCTCCCAGGTTCAAGCAATTCTCCTGCTTCAGCCTCCCTCCAGAGTAGCTGGGATCACTGACTTGGGCCACTACCCCCGCTAATTTTTTTTTTTTTTTTTTTTGAGGCGGAGTCTCGCTCTGTCGCCCGGGCTGGAGTGCAGTGGCCGGATCTCAGCTCACTGCAAGCTCTGCCTCCTGGGTTTATGCCATTCTCCTGCCTCAGCCTCCCAAGTAGCTGGGACTACAGATGCCCGCCACCTCGCCCGGCTAGTTTTTTGTATTTTTTAGTAGAGACGGGGTTTCACCATGTTAGCCAGGATGGTCTCGATCTCCTGACCTTGTGATCCGTCCGTCTCAGCCTCCCAAAGTGCTGGGATTACAGGCTTGAGCCACCGCGCCCGGCCACCCCCGCTAATTTTTGTATTTTGTAGAGACAGGGTTTCACCATGTGGCCAGGCTGGTCTGAACTCCTGATCTCAAGCAATCTGCCCACCTCAGCCTCCCGAAGTGCCAGGATTACAGACGTGAGCCACCGTGTCCAGCCCCAGAGAGAATTTTTAAATCACATGGGTTGTGGGATCGTGTACCTTGGAGAGACAAAAACTCTGTTAGGAAAAAAGAGTAGGAAACTAAACAAACAAACAAAAAAAAATAGCAGGAAGACAGAGGGCGTGCAGTGTGCTTTGGGTGAGGATTTACACAGGGCAGAAATGGTGGGAATGGCTGTGTGGCTTTGGAATGAAAAGTAGGTTAATAGAGCTGATCAATGCATGGCGAGTCTGGATGCATGATGCCATGAAGGATGGCTGTTTTAATGAGGAGAGAGGCTGGGAGAAGGGCCAATAGGGAAATCCAGCTTTCGGGCCCAGACACTGGAGCAGCCTCCATGCTGCCATGGTCTGGAGAAAGCTATGGTGGGGTCAAGGTCTTTGACCCGTGTGCTCATCATTAGTGCCTCTGTTGGGAAGGCGGCTGCATGCTGCCAGGATAGTAGCAGATGAGGGACAGGCTCTGGGGTCTGCAGACCTAATTAGAAGGAGGACAGGGCAGGCCTGCTGGCTGTGCCACGACAGAAGGCAAATTTATGACTCTCTGACCACAAAGGAGAGTCCCACGGGGCTGAAGCCTGCCGGGGGCTGAGGAGTTCATGAGATTCCCGTTCAGCCAGCCCCATGGAGGGGAAGGAAGGGACGAGGGAGGCAGGGAGGGTCCTTGGCTTTTTCTCTCTTTTTCTTTGGGTCTGAGACTCGGCCTTCCTGGGCGGGGCTGGGAGCTGGCCAGCTGGAATAACGTTCTCTCCAGGCCCAAGTGAGCTTGGTCAACTCAGAATGGGCGAATGTGCTTGGAGTCCAGCCACGCATTCAAGACTGAGTACTGGGCTGGGGGATCTCTGGTTGGTTGAGTATCTGTATGAGGTCCCCATGGCTGCTATAAAAAATTACCACAAATTAAGCTGGATTCGGTGGCTCACACCTACAACTCCAGCACTTTGGGAGGCCAAGATGGGAGGATCACCTGAGGTCAGGAGTTCAAGAAAAGCCTGGCCAACATGGTGAAACTCCATCTTTACTAAAAATACAAAAGTTAGCCAGGTGTGGAGGCACATGCCTGTAGTCCCAGCGACTCGGGAAGCTGAGGCAGGAGAATTGCTTGAACCTAGGAGGCGGAGGTTGCAGTGAGCTGAGACTGGGCCACTGTACTCCAGCCTGCGTGACAGAGTGAAACTCTGTCTCAAAAAAAAAAAAAAATTACCGCAAATTTAGTGACTTATAACAACACAAGCTCGAACTGGAAACTGGCCACACACAGTGGTGCATGTCTGTAATCTCAGTGCTTTGTGAGGCCAGGGTGGGAGGATCACTGGAAGCCAAGAGTTTGAAACCAGCCTGGGCAACATAGCAAGACCCTGTCTTTACAAAAAATGAAAAAGTTAGCCAGGCATGGTGGCTCACACCTGTAGTCCCAGCTACTCTGAAGGCTGAAGGGGGAGGATCGCTTAAGCCCAAGATTTGAGGCTGCAGTGAGCTGAGATCACACCACTACACTGGAGCCTGGACAACAGAACAAGACTCCATCTCAAAAAAAAAAAAAATTAAGTAAGTAAGTAATTAAATAAAATAAAATTACAATTTTAAAATGAGTCAAGCATAGTAATGTGCACCTATAGTCCCAGCTACTCAGGAGGCTGAGATGGGAGGATTGGTTGAGCCCAGGAGCTGAAGGCTGCAGTGAGCTATGGTCACACCAAGGCATTCCAGCCTGGGCAACAGAGCAAGACCCTGCCTCTAAAAAAAAGAAAGGTTGAGCCAAAGGCCCCCAAGCAAACAACGGAGTTTGAACATAACGTGAGACCAGCCTCAGGCAACACAGTAGGCCATGCACAAAGAATGTCTCATCAAAGGGGACCAATGGCATTTACATTCACGGGTCTGGCCTATTTAAAGGACAGACTTACTGTACTGACCTCAAAATTATAACCCTTGAACTTGCAGGTTCTCCACAGTTTCTTTCTTAGGGTGGGAATGGAGTTGGGTTAGAGGCATCTTTGAGATGCTGTATTAGTTTGCTCAGGCTGCTACAACAAAATACCACAGACTAGGTGGCTGAAACAACAGAAATTTATTTCTCATAGCTCTGGAGGCTGGAAGTCCAAGATCAAGATGTTGGCAGGGGTGGTTTCTCATGAAGCCTTTCTCCCTGGCTTGCAGATGGCCACCTCCTTGCTGGGTTCTCACATGGTCTTTCCTCTGTGCACACACACCCCTGGTGTCTCTATCTGAATGTCTTAATCTCCCCTTCTTTTTTCTTTTTTTTTTCCTTTTTTTTTTTTCTGAGACAGAGTCTCACTCCGCCACCCAGGCTGGAGTGCAGATTGCAATGGCACAATCTCAGCTCACTGCAACCTCCACCTCCAAAGTTCAAGCGATTCTCCTGCCTCAGCCTCCCGAGTATCTGGGATTACAGATTTGCACCACCACCCCCTGCTAATTTTTGTATATTTAGTAGAGACGAGGTTTCACCATGTTGGCCAGGCTACTCTGAAACTCCTGAGCTCAAGTGATCCGCCCACCTCGGCCTCCCAAAGTGCTGGGATTACAGGCATGAGCACCGTGCCCACCCATGCCTCCTCTTTTTTTAAGAGACAGAGTCTCACTCTGTCACCCAGGCTGGAGTGCAGTGGTGGAATCATAGCTCACTGCATCCTCAAACTCCTGGGCTCAAACAATCCTCCTGCCTCAGCCTCCTGAATAGCTGATACTACATGTGAATGCCACCACGCCCAACTAATTTTTTAATTATTTGCAGAAATGTAGAGACAAGGATCTTGCTATGTTGCCCAGGCTGGTCTTGAACACCTGACTTCCAGCCCTCCTCCTGCCTCAGCCTCCCAAATTACTGGAATTACCAGAGTAAGCCACTTCGCCCAGCCTCCAGACTTTTTTGAATTCCAGAATTGAAAAGCCATTTTAGATCTATCATATGGTTTTTGGAGGACTGCTGAGGGACACGGTAAGAAACAACAGTGGGGAGAGGAGAGCTTGAAGTAACAGTTACTGGAGGAAGACAAAGAAATCCTAGGCCAGGCGCAGTGGCTCATGCCTGTAATCCCTACACTCTGGGAGGCCAAGGCAGGTAGATCACTTGAGGTCAAGAGTTCAAGACCAGCCTGGCCAGCATGGTGAAACTCCATCTCTCTTAAAAATACAAAAATTGGCCAGGCACAGTGGCTCCAGCCTATAATCCCAACACTTTGGGAGGCCAAGACAGGCAGATCACGAGGTCAGGAGATCAAGACCATCCTGGCTAACACAGTGAAACCCCGTCTCTACTAAAAAATACAAAAAACTAGCTGGGCGAGGTGGCGGGCACCTGTAGTCCCAGCTACTCAGGAGGCTGAGGCAGGAGAATGGCGTAAACCCTGGAGGCGGAGCTTGCAGTGAGCTGAGATCCGGCCACTGCACTCCAGCCTGGGCGACAGAGCAAGACTCCGTCTCAAAAAAAAAAAAAACCAAAAAGTATCCAGGTACAGCAGCTCGTACGTGTAATCCTACCTACTTGAGAGGCTGAGGCAGGAGAATTGCTTGAACCCAAGAGGCGGAGGTTGCAGTGAGCCAAGATCGTGCCACTGCACTCCAGCCTAGGCAACAGAGTGGTATTTTGGTATTTTAGATACCAAAAATTTTAAAATTGAATTAAAAATAAAAACATAAAAATCTGCCTAGAGGC
Organism: Trachypithecus francoisi; assembly: GCF_009764315.1. NCBI lineage: Eukaryota > Metazoa > Chordata > Mammalia > Primates > Cercopithecidae > Trachypithecus > Trachypithecus francoisi. The sequence goes on along the minus strand of NW_022681469.1, from coordinate 120,302,469 downwards.
CTCTTGTGGTGGGTCACTCCGGTAATCCCAGCACTTTGGGAGGCTAAGGCAGGAGGATCACTTGAGCACAGGAGTTGGGGACCAGCCTAGGCAACATGACGAAACCTCATCTCTACAAAAAGTACAAAATTTAGCCGGGCATGGTGGCAGGCATCTGTAGTCCTAGCTACTCAGGAGGCTGAAGTGGGAGGATGGTTTGAGCCCAGGAAGCAGAGGTTGCAGTGAGCCGAGATCTCGCCAGTGCACTCCAACCTGGGCAAGAGAGCCAGACTCCATCTCAAAAATAAATGAATACATAATAAAATAAATAAAATATATTTTTAAATGCCTAGAACATTCTGTGTTGGTGGGTTTTTTTTTTTTTTTGAGATGGAGTCTTGCTCTGTAACCCAGGCCGGGAGTGCAGTGGCTCTATCTCTGCTCACTGCAAGCTCCGCTTCCCGGGTTCACGCCATTCTCCTGCCTCAGCCTCCAGAGCAGCTGGGACTACAGGCACCCGCCGCCACAGCCAGCTAATTTTTTGTATTTTTAGTAGAGACGGGGTTTCACTGTGTTAGCCAGGTCTCAATCTCCTGATCTCATAATCCTCCTGCCTCGGCCTCCCAAAGTGCTGGGATTACAGGCGTGAGCCACCGCACCAGGCCCATTCTGTTCCTCTTAGCAAGGCCTGCCCTCTATTGAAACTATTTTACCAGAGCCTAATTGGCCTGCAGAAAAAGAAAATATTCAACCTGACCCCCCTCCTTCCACAATTGGATAAGAGAAATACCTATTCCAGCTCCCCCAGCCTTCCTATGTAACCTAAAGGGCAGTGAGGATGGAACCGAGAGAAATCTGTGAAAGTCACAACCCTGGGGCATAGGCTTACTGAAGACTGAGACCTGGTCTGGCTTGGTGGCTTGTGAATTACAGGTACTATTTTGGACAGCAGATCTCAAGAATTTACTCACCTTATATAACAGAAACTTTGCACCCATTGAAGAACAATTCTCCATTTCCCCTCCTCCCAGCCCCTGGCAACCACCACGCTATTCTCTGCTTCTGTGAGTTTGACTCTTTTTTTTTTTTGAGACAGAGTCTCACTCTATCTCCCAGGCTGGAGTGCAGTGGCACAATCTCGGCTCACTGCAACCTCCGTCTGCCAGGTTCAAGCTGTTCTCCTGCCCCAGCCTCCCAAGTAGCTGGGACTACAGGTGTACCCCACCACGACTGGCTAATTTTTGTCTTTTTAGCAGAGACAGGATTTCTTTTTTTTTTTTTTTTTTTTTTTTGAGACGGAGTCTCGCTGTGTCGCCCAGGCTGGAGTGCAGTGGCGCGATCTCGGCTCACTGCAAGCTCCGCCTCCCGGGTTCCCGCCATTCTCCCGCCTCAGCCTCCGAGTAGCTGGGACTACAGGCGCCCACAACCGCGCCCGGCTAGTTTTTTGTATTTTTAGTAGAGACGGGGTTTCACCGTGTTAGCCAGGAGGGTCTCGATCTTCTGACCTCGTGATCCGCCCGCCTCGGCCTCCCAAAGTGCTGGGATTACAGGCTTGAGCCACCGCGCCCGGCCAGGGACAGGATTTCACCGTGTTAGCTAGGCTGGTCTCAAACTCCAGGCCTCATGTGATCCACCTGCCTTGGCCTTTCTAAGTACTGGGATTACAGGCGTGAGCCATTGCACCCAGCCAGAGTTTGATTATTTTAAACACCTTATATAGGTGGGATTTTATAGAATTGGCTTCTTTCACTTAGCATAAGGTCCCCAAGTCCAATCACGGTGTTGCAAATGACAGGATCTCCTGATTTTTAAGGCTGAATTAAATACTCCATTGTATGTATATATCACATTGTCTTTATTCATTCATGTGCTGATGGACATTCTTTTCTTGCTCTTTTAAAATAATTTCACTATCTATTAGCCTGGGCAACATGGCAAGACCCCATCTCCACAAACAATAAAAAAGATTAGCTGGATGTGGTGGTGCGTGCCTCGTAGCCCCAACTACTCAGGAGGCTGAGGCAGGAGGAGCACTTAAGCCTGGAAAGTGGAGGATGCAGTGAGCCATGATCACCCCACTGCACTCCAGCCTGCGTGGCAGTGGTATCTTCAAAAAATAAATAATAAAATAAAATAATTTCATCATTTATCCCATCTATATATGTATTCTTGAATAATATATATGTATTCTTGAATAATATTGTTTTGCCTGGCTTTTTTTTTTTTTTTTTTTTTTTTTGAGATGGAGTCTCGCTCTGTTGCCCAGGCTGGAGTGCCATGGTGTGATCTCAGCTCACTGCAAGCTCCATCGCCCGGGTTCACACTATTCTCCTGCCTCAGCCTCCCAAGTAGCTGAGACTACAGGCACCGGCCACCACGTCCAGCTAATATTTTGTATTTTTAGTACAGACGGGGTTTCACAGTGTTAGCCAGGATGGTCTCCATCTCCCATCTCCCGACCTCACGATCTGCCCACCTCGGCCTTCCAAAGTGCTGGGATTACAGACGTGAGCCACCGCACCCAGCCCCCACTTTTTTTTTTTTTTTTTTTTTTACACAGGATCTCACTCTGTCACCTAGGCTGGAGTGTGCAGTGGCACAATCATAGCTCACTATAACCTCAACCTCCTGGGTTCAAGTGATTCTCCTGCCTCAGCCTCCCAAGTAGCTGGGATTACAAGTGCACGCCACCATGCCCAGCTAATTTTTTGTATGTTTTAATAGAGACAGGGTTTCACCATGTTGCCCAGGCTGGTATCAAACTCCTGGGCTCAAGGGATCCACCCACCTTGGCCTCCCAAAGTGCTGAGACTACAGGCATGAGTCACTGCACCTGATCTGTTTTGCCTGTTCTTAAATTTGACATGCATGGGTGGGGGGAGAGGTGCTAGGGATAAAAAACAACACATCAGGTACAATGTACACTACTTGGGTGGCAGGCACACTAAAATCTCAGAAATAAAAATGTTGAACGCTATTGAAATAAGAATTTAAAAATATTAAAAAGTCAGCCTGGCCAACATGGTGAAACCCCGTCTCTACTAAAAATACAAAAATTACCCGGTCATGGTGGCACGCACTTTGTTACCCCAGCTACTCAGAAGGCTGAGGCAGGAGAATGGCGTGAATCCAGGAGGCGGAGCTTGCAGTGAGCCGAGATCGCGCCACTGCACTCCAGCCTAGGTGACAGAGCGAGACTCCGTCTCAAAAATATATATATATATATATATTATATATATATATAAACTTCGCATGCATGGAATCATTTTGTACGTGCTTTTGTGTGTTACTCCTTGGTCTCATCATTATGTTCATACATGTTGAACATGAGATACATACATGCTGTTGAATAAAGCAGCAGCCGCTTCTTTCTTGTTCCATTGTAAGAATATGCTACAATGGCCGGGCGCAGTGGCTCACACCTGTCATCCCAGCATTTTGGGAGGCCCAGGTGGGCAGATCCACCTGAGGTCAGGAGTTTGAGACCAGCCTGGCCAACATGGCAAAACACCATCTCTACTAAAAATACAAAAAATTAGCTGAGGCCGGGCACAGTGGCTCACGCCTGTAATCCCAGCACTTTGGGAGGCCGAGGCAGGCGGATATGAGGTTAGGAGATGAAGACCATCCTGGCTAACACAGTGAAACCCCATCTCTACTAAAAATACAAAAAATTAGCCAGGCGTGGTGGCGGGCGCCTGTAATCCCAGCTACTCTGGAGGCTGAGGCAGGAGAGTCACTTGAATTCGGAAGGCGGAGGTTGCAGTGAGCCGAGATCGCGCCACCGCACTCCAGCCTAGGCGACTCTGTCTCAAAAAAAAGAGAAAAAGGAGTATGCCACAGTGCATTTGCTCATTTCTTCTGCTGGTGGACACTTGGGTCCTTCCAGCGCCACTGCGAACAGTGATGTGATGAACATTCCTGCACACACGCATCTTTCTAGAACATTCACCCAGGAGTGGAGCTGCTGGGTTATGGGGTGTAAGTCCATTGCTGGTGCTGGGGTTTCCTTGGTGTTTCTACAACTTCCATTGCCACCAGCACATATGAGCGAATTCTTTGTTTCAAATCTCTGCCAACACTAAGTATTCATGAGACTCATCTTTTTACAAGTGTAAATCAGATCATGTCACTCTCTCACTCTCCCGATTCAAGCCCTTTTTTTTTTTTTAAACAGAGTCTCACTCTGTCAACCAGGCTAGACTGCAGTGGCATAATCTCAGCTCACTGCAACCTCCACCTCCCAGGTTCAAGCAGTCCTCCAATCTCAGCCTCCCAAGTATCTGGGACTACAGGCACATGCCACCACGCCTGGCTACGTTTTTGTATTTTTGGTAGAGGTGGTGTTTCACCATGTTGTCCAGGATGGTCTTGAACTCCTGAGTTCAAGCAATTTGCCCACCTCAGCCTCCCAAAGTGCTGGGGTTACAGGCTTGAGCCACCCGGCCCAGCCTAGATATTTACCTTGATGAAAGTCTTGATTTGGGAATAGAGTCAGCTCCAGGGGTCATCATATTTTCTTTCTTTCTTTTCCTTCCTTCCTTCCTTCCTTCCTTCCTTCCTTCCTTCCTTCCTTCCTTCCCTCCCTCCCTCCCTTCCCTCCCTCTCTTTCTTTCTTTCTATGGAGTGTCGCTCTGTCACCCAGTCTGGAGTGCAGTGGCAAGATCTCAGCTCACTGCAACCTCCGCCTCCCATGTTCAAGTGATTCTCCTGCCTCAGCTTCCTGAGTAGCTGGGGCTACAGGCACCCGCCTTCATGCCAGGCTAATTTTTGTATTTTTGTAGAGACGGGGTTTCACTATGTTGGCCAGGCTGGTCTCAAACTACTGACCTCATGATCAACCCGCCTCGGCCTCCTCAAGTGCTGGGATTACAGGCGTGAGCCACTGCACCCGGCTGTGTCATCTAATTATTAATAAAAATGGGGAGCCAATCTCAGATTCAACTGAAATAAACGGAAATCTAGGAAGAATGTGGCCAAGCATCCGGTACGGGCTGAACAAAGCCAGCATGAAGAAGCAGAAAGCCCCTTCTCCTGGTGCCCTGACCCTACTGAAGCAGGTTCAGACAAGTCAGGACAGGCCACCAGAGATAGCAACAGGCCAAACTCACTGCAGAAGCAATTGGGAAGGTGTGACAAATTGTTGTTTGTTTGTTTGTTTGTTTGTTGTGTGGTCTTGCTCTGTCGCCCAGGCTGGAGTGCAGTGGCACAATCTCGGCTCACTGCAACCTCCGCCTCCTGAGCTCAAGTGATTCCTCTGCCTCAGCCTCCCAAGTAGCTGACTCTACAGGTGCCCACGACCACACCCGGATAATTTTTGTATTTTTATTAGAGCCGGGGTTTCACCATCTTGGCCAGGCTGGTCTTAAACTCCTGACCTCAAGTGATCCACCTGCCTCAGCCTCCGAAAGTGCTAGGATTACAGATGTAAGCTGCCACACCCAGCTGACGAATTGTATTTTCTAGAGATAGCCACAGGGATCTCTCCCATTCCCTATGCCCTTTCTCCATATGACCTCTTGTCCATCAAGAGGTGGGGTCTGGCCAGATGCGGTGGCTCATGCCTGTGATCTCAGCACTTTGGGAGGCTGAAGCAGAAGGATCATTTGAGCCCAGGAGTTCAAGACCATTCTGAGCAATATACTGAGGCCCCGTCTCTATAAAAAAAAATTTTTAATTAGCCAGGCATAGTGATGTATGCCTATGGTCCCAGCTACTTGGGCGACTGAGGCAAGTGGATCCCTTGAGCCCAGGTGTTTATGGCTGCAGTGAGCTATGATGGCACCACTGCACTCCAGCCTGGGCAACATAGCTAGACCCTGTCTCAAAAAAACAAACAAAAAATCCTGGGTGCAGTGGTTCATGCCTGTAATCCCAGCACTTTGGAAAGCTGAGGCAGGAGGATGGATTGAGCCCAGAAGTTCAAGACCAGCCTGGGCAACATGGAAAAACCCTGTCTCTACAAAAAATATAAAAGTTAGCCAGGTTTTAAGCACACACCTGTGGTCCCAGCCTCTCAGGAGGCTAAGGTGAGAGGATTGCTTGAGCCCAGGAGTTCAAGGATGCAGTGAGCCATGAGTGTGCCACTGCACTCCAGCCTGGGCAACACAGTGAGACCCCATTTCTAAACAAAGAAACAAACAAACAAAAAGATGAGGAGGAGGAGAGAGATGAAGAGATGAAGAGAAATAAAACATTGATGGAGACCAACCTTCCTTTTCCAATTAGCCTTTGTAATTTTGTCTGGACCCTGGGAGCAAGAGCAAGAAGTGGTTTTTTGTTTTGTTTTGCTTTGTTTTGTTTTTGAGATGCGTCTCACTCTGTTGCCCAGGCTGGAGTGCACTGATGCAATCTCAGCTCACTGCAACCTCCTCCTCCTGGGTTCAAACAGTTCTCCTGCCTCAGCCTCCTGAATAGCTAGGATTACACCTGGCTAATTTTTGTATTTTTTGTAGAGATAGGGTTTCACTATGTTGGCCAGGCTGGTCTCGAACTCCTGACCTCAAGTAATGTGCCCGTCTTGGCCTCCCAAAGTGCTGGGATTACAGGTGTGAGTCACCGCACCCGGACGTTCTTTTCTCTTAGGTTTGGTCACCTGGTGCCTCTAACTCCCTCTTCCATTCTTTCTAAATCCTGATGCACAATTTATTTGAAAAAGAGGAAACATTGGCCAGGCGCGGTGGCTCAAGCCTGTAATCCCAGCACTTTGGGAGGCCGAGACGGGTGGATCACGAGGTCAGGAGATCGAGACCATCCTGGCTAACACGGTGAAACCCCGTCTCTACTAAAAAATACAAAACACTAGTTGGGCGAGGTGTCGGGCACCTGTAGTCCCAGCTACTCGGGAGGCTGAGGCAGGAGAATGGCGTGAACCCGGGAGGCGGAGCTTGCAGTGAACTGAGATCCGTCCACTGCACTCCAGCCTGGGCGACAGAGCGAGACTCCGTCTCAAAAAAAAAAAAAAAAAAAAAAAGAGGAAACATTTTCTGCCCCAAAAGTCCTTTTTACTCCTTTCTTTCTCAACAAAACCTGTACAAAATTCACACACTACTGTGTTCTATAGAGGAGTGGGGAGGGGGACCAGTTCTCCACTCCCCTGGTCCTGCTGACACCTAGAGGGTGCCAGGAATGTTCATGGAAACAGCAGCATTGCAGCCTTCCTTCCTTCCCCACAGCTGTATCCGTGTAAGTCTGGACGACAAGGACTTGTCAACACGACTCTCTCTCTTCTCCCGGTATAAAACAGAAAACAAACACAAAAGACGCTGGAGTAGAGAAGATCAGGAAAGGGTGGGTTCGAGATGTTTGGGAGGGTTGAGTGGGCATTTTGACAACTTAGCTTCTCCTTGGCTGGTATTTAGCAGACGCCCTTGTGGTTTAAACTGTAGCTTTAAAAATAAAATCCACTCCTGGCCAGGCGCAGTGGCTCACTCCTGTAATCCCAGCACTTTGGGAGTCCGAGGTGGGTGGATCACGAGGTCAGGAGATCGAGACCATCCTGGCTAACACAGTGAAACCCTGTCTTTACTAAAAATACCAAAAATTAGCCAGGCATGGCAGTGGATGCCTGTAGTCCCAGCTACTTGGGAGGCTGAGGCAGGAGAATGGTGTGAACCTGGGAGGCAGAGGTTGCAGTGAGCCAAGATCGCACCACTGCATTCCAGCCTGGGCGACAGAGCAAGACTCCATCTAAAAAAAAAGAAAAGAAAAGAAATAAAATCCACTCCTAATGCTACCCAGGGCCCTGCTGCTTGATGGAGAAACTGAAGAACATAAAGGATCTTACTTGAGGGCTTTTTGTTGTTGTTGTTGTATATTTGTTTGTTTTGAGGCAGGGTTTTGCTCTTTCACCCAGTCTGCAGTGTGGTGGCACAATCGCGGCTCACTGCAGCCTCGACCTCTTGGGCTCAGATGATCCTCCTGCCTCAGCCTCCCAGCTGGGACCATAGGGACCATGCCTGGCTAAATTTTATATTTTTTTTAAGAGATGGGGTTTTGCCATGTTGCCCAGGCTAGTCTCAAACACCTGGGCTCAATCTAGCCTCCCACCTCCGCCTTCCAAAGTGATGGAATTATAGGTGTGACGCACTACACACTACACCTAGTTTTCTTGTTTGTTTGTTTGTTTGTTTTTCAGAGACAGAGTCTCACTCTGTTGTTCAGCCAGGCTGGAGTTCAGTGGTGCCGTGATAGCTCACTGCAGTCTTAAACTCCTGGGCTCAAGTGATCCTCCAGTCTCAGCCTCCCAAGTAGCTGGGACTATAGGTGCACATTACCATGCCTGGCTAATTTTTAAAATTTTTTGTAGAAACGGGGTCTCTGATACTGCCCAGGCTGGTTTCAAGCTCCTGGGCTCATATGATCCTCCTGCTTCAGCCTTCCAAGTAGCTGGGACCACAGGCATGTACCACCATGTCTGGCTTTTATATTTTTGTAGAGTTGGGGGATCTTGCTACGTTGCCCAGGCCTGGCTGGTCTCAAGCTCCTGGGCTCAAGCAATCATCCTACTTCAGCCTCCCAAAGTGCTGCAATTACAGGCATGAGCCACTGCACTCAGCCTAACAGATCTTTTTTTTTTTTTTTTGAAACAGAGTCTTGCTGTGTTGTCCAGGTTGGAGTGCAGTGGTGTGATCTCGGCTCACTATAACCTCCACCTCCCAAGTTCAAGTGATTCTTGTACCTCGGCCTCCCAAGTAGCTGAGAGTACAGGGGCATGCGACCATGCCTGGCTAATTTTTGTATTTTTGTGGAGACGGGGTTTCACCATGTTGGCCAGGCTGGTCTTGAACTCCTGACCTCATGTGATCTGCCCCCATTCAGCCTCCCGAAGTGCTGGGATTACAGGCATGAGCCATCACGCCCGGCCAGATCTTATTTGGAAATAGTATTCTTCATTGTAATTTTTGTTCTGTTTTATTTTTACATTTTCTTTTTACAACATATCTAGGATTTGCTTTAAAACATCCCAGCCAAGAAAAAGAGGGGAAGGGGAGAATAGTTTGAAGCACATTGGCAAAATCCTGATTGCTATTTAAGCTGGGCAGTGGGTCCATGGGGGTTCACTGTACTCTTCCTTCTACTTTTGTAAATGTTTAAAAATGCTTGTTGTAAAAAGTTCCTTGGTTTTCCTTATGTTTCTCCAGTGAGGGAAAAAGATGTTCAGTTTTATATCTTAAAATATACAAGCTACTTTGTTAGAATAAAACTAAATGTGTATGCAGCTGGGCACCTGCTCATTACAGGGCTCACACCTGTAATCCCAGCACTTTGGGAGGCCGAGGCGGGTGGATCACCTGAGGCAGAAGTTCAAGACGAGCCTGGCCAACATGGTGAAACCCAGTCTCTACTAAAAATACAAAAATTAGACGGGAGTGGTGATGGGCGCCTGTAATCCCAACTAATCAGAAGGCTGAGGCAAGAGAATCACTTGAACCCTGAAGGCAGAGATTGCAGTGAGCCAAAATAGCACCACTGCACTCCAGCCTGGGTGACAAAGTGAGACTCCATTTCAAAAAAAAAAAAAGAGAGAGAGATGTGCATTGGCACCAGTTGGTTTAAGACTGCTATGGGCTACATTTTGTCATCCCAAAATTCACATCTTGAAGTCCTAAGTCCCAGAACCTCAGAATGTGGCTGTGTTTGGAGACAGGGTCTTTAAAGAGGTGACTGAGTTAAAATGAGTTGTCAGAGTGGGTTCTAATCCAATATGGCTGGTCCTTATGTTAATAAGAAGAGGAAATGTGTAGAGAGAGGAGACAATGTGAATACACCAGGAGAAGACACCGATAAGGCAAGTGTCAGACATAACCTCATCTGCCAACCCCTTAATCTGACTTCTAGCCTCCAGAATTGTGAGGGAATAAAATTATATTGTTTAAACCTAGGTGTGATGGCTCATGCCTGTAATCCCAGCACTTTGGGAGGCTGAGGCAGGCAGATCACATGAGGTCAGGAGTTCGAGACCATCCTGGACAACATGGTGAAACCCCGCCTCTACTAAAAATACAAAAATTAGCCAGGCATGTTGATGGGCTCCTGTAATCCCAGCTACTCAGTAGGCCAAGGTGCGAGAATCTCTTGAACCTAGGAGGCAGAGGCTGTGGTGAGCCAAGATCGCATCACTGTACTCCAGCCTGGGTGACAGAGCAAGACTCTGCCTCAAAAAAAAAAAAAAAAAAACCAGGACTAGTTCATCAAGAGGCAAAATAATATGACAAACCCTACTTTAATGATTTCATCTGGTTTCAACCACTGTCCACTGGTTTGATCCAGTTTCCGCTGGTTTCAAATAACTTCATCCAGTTTCAGCCAGGTTAATCCAGCTTCAGCTGGTTGTGAACAGTTTGTGGCTCCTTTCAACCAGTTTCAGGTGGTTTCAGCCAAGGTCATTCAATGTTGGCTGGCGCCAACTTGTTTAACTCCTGTTTCAACTGGATTCAGCTGGTTTCCACTCGCCTTAAGGCTGTGCTGTCCAATTCAGTAGCTCCTAGCTACATACAGCTCTTTACATTTAAAATGATTAAAATTAAAGGAAGACCAAGTGTGGTGGCTCTTGCCTGTAATCCCAGCACTTTGGGAGGCCTAAGTGGGAGGATCACTTGAGGTCAGGAGTTCGAGATCACCCTGGCCAACATGGTGAACCCCCATTTCTACTAAAAATACAAAAAACATTAGCCAGGCATGGAGGTGGGTGCCTGTAGTCCCAGCTACTGGGGAGGCCGAGGTAGGAGAATCGTTTGAACCTTGGAGGTGGAGATTACAGTGAGCCCAGCCTGGGTGACAGCCTGCAGCCTGGGTGACAGAGCAAGACTCTGTTTCACATAAATAGATGAAATGAAATAAAAATTCCATTTCTGGTGTTATAGGCAGAATGTTTGTGGACTCTCCAAAATTCATATGTCAAACTCCTAACTCCCAGTGTGATGATATTTGGAAGTGAGAAGTTTGGGAGGTGATCACGTTGAGATGAGGTTGAAAGGGTGGAATTCACTTGATGGGATTCGCACCCTTTTGAGAAGAGTCATCACAGAGCTTGCTTCCTCTCTCCCTGTCTTGGTCCATTCTGGCACTGCTATAAAGAAAAACCTGAGACTGGGTAATTTATAAAGAAAAGAGGGATGTTTTGTTTTGTTTCGTGAGATGGAGTTTCGCTGTTATCACCCAGGCTGAAGTGCAATGGCACGGTCTTGGCTCACTGCCACCTCCATCTCCTGGATTCAAGCCATTCTCCTGCCTCAGCCTCCTGAGTAACTGGGATTACAGGCGTCCGCCACCACGCCCAGCAAATTTTTGTATTCTTAGTAGAGATGGGGTTTCACCATGTTGCCCAGGCTGGTGTTGAATTCATGACCTCAGGTGATCCACCCACTTTGGCCTCCCAAAGTGCTGGGATTACAGGCGTGAGCCACCGCACCCAGCCAAGAAAAGAGTTTTAATTGGCTCACGTTCCACAGGCTGTACAGGATGCATGATTCTGACATCTGCTCAGCTTCTGGGGAGGTCGCAGGAAACTTACAATCATGGCAGAAGGTGAAGAGGAAGAACGCACATCTCACATGGCCAGAGCAAGAGGATGAGAGAGAGGTGGGGAGGTGCTACTCACTTTTAAACAAGCAGAGCTCATGATAACCTTCCACCATGAGAACAGCACGGAGGGGATGGTGCTAACCCATTGATGAGAAATCCACCCCACGATTTAATCACCTCCTACCAGGCCCCACCTCCAACACTGGGGATTACAATTTGACATGATACCTTTTTTTTCTTCTTCTTCTTCTTCTTTTTCTTTTCTTTTCTTTTTTTTTTTTTTTTTTTTTTTTTCTTGAGACACGGTTTCACTCTGTCACCCAGGCTGGAGTGCAGTGGCACTATCTGGGCTCACTGCAACTTCTGCCTTCCAGGTTTAAGCAATTCTCCTGCCTCAGCCTCCCGAGTAACTGGGATTACAGGCACCCACCACCACACCCTGCTAATTTTGTATTTTTAGTGGAGACAGGGTTTCACCATGTGGTCCAGGCTAATCTCAAACTCCTGACCTCAGGTGATCCACCCACCTTGGCCTCCCAATGTGCTGGGATTACAGGTATGAGTCACTGTACCTAGTCTCGACGTGAGATTTAAGCAGGGGACACAGAGCCAAACTATATCACTCTCCATCGTGTGAGGATACAGGGAGAAAACACCCATCCACAAACCAGGAAGTGGGCCCTCACCAGACACCAATCTGCTGGTTCCTCAGTCTTGGAATTGTGAGACAGAAATGTGTGTTGTTTAAGCCACCCAGCCTATGGTTTTCTGTAGTAGAAGCCCAAAAGGAGTAATTCCAAAACACCAAATGGACAATTCCAGTGCCCAAGAGGGCCAGGACCACATGTGTTCAAGAGGCCAGCATATGGGATGGTGCATTCATAGAATATTTCCATCACCACAGATGGTCCTTCTGGGCAGCTCTGCTCTCGGGAGGAGTTCAGATGTAGAGATCATGGCAGCAAAAGTCTCTCAGAGTTAGGTGAGAGGCAGAAAGATAGAGAAGTCTGTTACTGGCCGGGCGTGGTGGCTCACGCCTGTAATCCCAGCATTTTGGGAGGCCGAGGCGGGCAGATCACAAGATCAGGAGATCAAGACCATCCTGGCTAACACAGTGAAACCCCGTCTCTACTAAAAATACAAAAAATTAGATGGGTATGGTGGCGGGCACCTGTAGTCCCAGCTACTCGGGAGGCTGAGGCAGGAGAATGGCGTGAACCTGGGAGGCGGAGCTTGCAGTGAGCTGAGATCCAGCCACTGCACTCCAGCCTGGGCGACAGAGCGAGACTCTGTCTCATTAAAAAAACAAACAAAAAAAAGTCTGTTATTAACACCAGGAATGATCATTGTCACTTTTTTTATTTTTTTAATTTTTTTTTTTGAGACAGAGTTTCACTGTTGTTGCCCAGGCTGGAGTGCAATGGCTCACTGCAACCTCTACCTCCTGGGTTCAAGTTGTTCTCCTGCCTCAGCTTCCTGAGTAACTGCAGGTGCCCACAACCACACCCAGCTAATTTTTGTATTTTTGGTAGAGACGGGGTTTCACCATGTTGGCCAGGCTGGTCTCGTGTGATCCTCAGGTGATCCGCCCGCTTCAGCCTCCCAAACTGCTGGGATTACAGGAGTGAGCCACCATGCCCAGCCCATTGTCACTTTTTACTAAGTACCTGCTATCTACCAGCAAGTGTTAAATGTGTTAAAAAGTCGATCACTATGTCTTCCAACAACTCTATAGAGTAGGCATTATCACCCATATTAACAGAGAAGGAAAATGAGGGTTTTTTCCTTTTTTGTTTATTAGATTGGTTTTGGTTTTCGTTACTGAGACAAGGTCTTACTCTGTCTCCCAGGCTGGAGTGCAGTGGCACCCCTCATAGCTCACAGCAGCCTCAACCTCCCAGGCTCAAGTAATTCCTCCCAAATACAGGCGTGCACCACCATGCCTGGCTTTTTTTTTTTTTTAGAGGTGGGGTCTCACTATGTTGCCCAGGTTGGTCTCAAACTCCTGTTCTCAAGCAATCCTCCTGCCTCAGCCTCCCAAAGTGCTGAGGTTACAGGTTACAGGCATGAGCCACTGCACCTGGCTAGGAAACTGAGTTTTTTCAGTGGTAGAGGCTCCTAGCAAGTGGCCAAGGGAAAGAGAGAGCTCTGGGTTCAGGGGCTGGCAGGAAGTTAGCAAGACACCAGGGACTCAGCTACACTGGCTGGATCTCAGGGAAGAGCAACCGCCACAGTGGGGACCTGGAGCATGAGGGGACACTGAGGCAGCAGCTGCACCACAGGGTTAGCAGTCCCTGATAAGGAAGAGGATCCATAAGTAGGCCCACAGGTGCCCATGGCTCCCCATACCCACTGGGTACCAGGTTTAAAACCATGAGACCAGTACCAGCACCAACCACTCAAGGAACTGAGACAGCTGACCCACTCTCTGCCCTGGCTAGGACTGGCCCCAGCACCCCCAGTGGGGAGGCCTCAATGATCCCAGCTGCCAAGGGCCTGGGAACACTAGCAACAGAAGAATGACCAAAGTGACAGGGAACCCTTGAGACCCTAGAGTAGCGATGCCTGGGCCAGGCCGGATTCTCCCCACCAGCCCCCAGCCATTCCTGGCCTTCTGCCATGCTTCCTGGTTGGTCGGCAAAGCGCCTGGGGCAAACACCTCCTGGGAGAAGAGTAGAGAGGGTACCCAGGCTCCAGGACCCTCAGGATTGGGTCCTCCAGTGGGAGGCTCCTCTCTGATGAAGGGGCCACCCTGCTCTGGACAGGAAGCCCCTAGCCTCAGGGACATGTTGAATCTTGTCACCCAGAGGAACCAAGTGGCTAGATGGTGGCCCGCTGCAGTGGCTCATGCCTGTAATCCCAGCACTTTGGGAAGCCAAGGCGGGTGGATCACCTGAGGTCAGGAGTTTGAGACCAGCCTGGCCAACATGGTGAAACCCCGTCTCTACTAAAAATACAAAATACAAAATACAAAAAATAGCTGGGTATAGTGGTGGACACCTGTAATCCCAGGTACTCGGGAGGCTGAGGCAGGAGAATCGCTTGAACCTGGGAGGCAGAGGTTACAATGAGCTGAAATGGCACCACTGCACTCCAGCCTGGGCGACAGAGTGAGACTCAATCTCAAAAAAAAAAAAGGGCCGGGTGCAGTGGCTCACACCTGTAATCCCAGCACTTTGGAGGCCGAGGCAGGTGGATCACGAGGTCAGGAGATAGAGACCATCCTGGCTAACACGATGAAAACCCCATCTCTATTAAAAAAAAAAATACAAAAAAATTAGCCGGGCGTGGTGGCCGGTGCCTGTAGTCCCCGCTACTTGGGAGACTGAGGCAGGAGAATGGCGTGAACCCAGGGAGCAGAGCTTGCAGTGAGCCGAGATCGCGCCACTGCACTCCAGCCTGGGTGACAGAGTGAGACTCCATCTCAAAAAGAAAGAGAGAGAGAGAGAGAGAGAGAGGAGAGAGAGAGAAAGAAGAGAGAGAGGAGAGAGAGAGAGAGAAAGAAAGAGAGAGAGAAGAAAGAAAGGAAAGAGAGAAAGAAAGAAAGAAGAAAGAAAGAAAGAAAGAAAGAAAGAAAGAAAGAAAGAAAGAAAGAAAAAAGAAAGAAGAAAGAAAGAAAGAAAGAAAGAAAGAAAGAAAAAAAAAGAAAAAAGAAAAGAAAGAAAATACAGGCTGGGCAGCAAAGAATAAAATGGTTCCCCAGTTCAACCTTCGGAGGTACCAACCGTCTGTTAGCAGAGCTCTAAGACCAACTGGGCTCTCACTCCAGGAAAATCTCCCTTCCCACAGGGGCTGGGGAGATGGGGTCCGGGGCTGGGGAGATGGGGTCCGGGGCTGTGCTGCCCTCTGGAGCAGCCCACTTGGACTGGCCCTCACTGTTCTCCCGTGCCCTGGGAAGCCATGCAGAGAGGCAGAAGTCCTTTATGTGCCAGACGAGGCTGCTGTCAAGGGACTGCAAATCTGCTTGAGGTGTGACATATCTGTTTTTAGAACAAGAACATTATATCAGCAGGAGCCAGTAGCCAGAGCTGGGGGGAAGGCGGGATCCAGGTCCAATTCCCGTGTATCTAGGACACATGTACACAGCACCGAGGGCCCCTCCAGCCCCTCCCCAGCTTTCAGAGGACCCTGCTCCCACCTGCCCTTTGCTCTACTATCGGGCAGATGGCATTGTCTCTGCTTTGCAACTGATGAAATAGGAACTCTGACTTCTGGGCTAGGCTGAGAGGGTGCTTGATGCTGCCATTCTGGGACCAGGTGACACATTCAATTGTGAGCATCTGCAGCTCTTTCCTGAGTCTTGAGCCTGCCACAGCAGAGCAAGAACAAATGCATGAAGGCCTGCTCTCCCAGGGGCTGCTCTTAGCCAGTGGCTGATGACAATGGGTGTATAAACAGCTCGGCCACGTCACCCCACACAGGTGGGACAACCATGGGTTTCCACATTCTGTACTGCCTTCCAGAGGCCCCACCAGGTTTAAGCTCAGTTGCCCACACTGGTAACTGGTAACTTCCTTGATAACACCCATTTCTCTTTTCATTCTTTTGGGGTTTTTTTAGACGGAGTTTTTTTTTGTTTTGTTTTGTTTTTTTTTTTGAGACGGAGTCTCACTCTGTTGCCCGGGCTCGAGTGCAGTGGCCGGATTTCAGCTCACTGCAAGCTCCGCCTCCTGGGTTTATGCCATTCTCCTGCCTCAGCCTCCCGAGTAGCTGGGACTACAGGCGCCCGTGACCTCGCCCGGCTAGTTTTTTGTATTTTTTAGTAGAGACAGGGTTTCACAGTGTTAGCCAGGATGGTCTCGATCTCCTGACCTCGTGATCCGCCCGTCTCGGCCTCCCAAAGTGCTGGGATTACAGGCTTGAGCCACCGCACCCAGCCTAGACGGAGGTTTGTTCTTGTCGCCCAGGCTGGAGTGCAGTGGTACGATCTCGGCTCACTGCAACCTCCGCCTCCCAGGTTCAAGCGATTCTCCTGGCTCAGCCTCCTGAGTAGCTGGGATTACAGGCGTGCGCCACCATCCCTGGCTAGTTTTATATTTTTAGTAGAGAGGGGGTTTCCCCATGTTGGCCAGGCTGGTCTTGAACTCCTGACCTCAAGTGATCCACCCACCTCGGCTTCCCAAAGTTCTGGGATTACAGGCGTGAGCCACCGCACCTGGCCATTTCCTTCGTTCCTTCCTTCCTTCCTCTCTCTCTCTCTCTCTTTCTTTCTCACTTTCTCTCTTTCTTTCTTCTTGCTCTGTCACCCAGGCTGAAGTGCAATGGTGTGATCTGGGCTCACTGCAACCTCTGCCTCAAGTAGCTGGGACTACAGGTGCACACCACCATGTCCAGCTAATTTGTGTGTGTGTGTATGTGTGTGTGTGTGTGTGGAGAGATAGGGTTTCGCCATGTTGCCCAGGCTGGTCTCAAGCAATCCTCCTAGGCTCAAGCAATCTTCTAGCCTCAGCCTCCCAAAGTTCTGGGCTTACAGACCTGAGCCATTGTGCCCGGCTAACACCCCTTTCTTGGCAGCCTTCCTGTCCATATCTGGCCTCTCTACTCCCCTACCTGGGTTTCTGGGATGACTTGCACTTAAATCCTTGGAAGGAACTTAAAGCAGAAGGAAAGAGGAGAAAACTCAGAAATGGTGTGGAACCAGCAGCTTCCCCATTGTCGGGTCTGGAGTGGAGGTGGTCCAGGGATCCGGGGACCCTGGCTCAAGCAGGATGGAGGTGACATCCAGGCTGGCCATCAGGGGCTGCAGTTCAGCAGCAGAGTCTCCAGGCCTGCTCACACTTGGGCTGGTGTAGGATTTTCTTCTGGACGGCCTGTTTACATTACAGGAGGACCTGAAGACATGAAATTGATGTCCAGCCCTTGGAGAGGGGTCTGGCCTGGCTTGCACAGAGGTAGAAGCATAGTGTTCATCACAGCTGGAGCAAAAGCCCAGAAGAACGAACTTAACACAAGACTTAACTTAGAGACAAGATTCTGCAGACAGAGGCCAGAAGATTTTTGTAGGCTACAAGATTCTGTAGACAGAGGCTTGCACCTATAATCCCAGCACTTTGGGAGGCCAGGAGTTCAAGACCAGCCTGGCCAATATGGTGAAACCCTGTCTCTATTAAAAATACAAAAAATTAACCAAATGCGGTGGTCCATGCCTGTAATCCCAGCTACTCAGGAGGCTGAATCAGGAGGATGGCTTGAACCCAGGAGGCGGAGGTTGTAATGAGCCGAGATCGCACTACGGCACTCTGGCCTGGGTAACAGAGCAAGACTCTGTCTAAATAAATAAATAAATAAGATTATGCAGACCTCATCCCCAGGAGGCAGTCTGAAATGGCTCAGGAAAAAAAAAAAAAAAGCAGGTTAAATTTGTGCAGGGGATCTTACCTGGACAAGGCTCAGAAAGACAAGGGGTTGTGCACAAACCTCCCCACCCTCCTAGTGGCAGCTGGACCCTGGACTCCCTCACCACCACCAGCCTGCCCCATGCCATCCATCACCAGCCAGCTCATATCCTAAACATCTCTGCATCCATCCTCTCTCTCTACCCCTACTGCTACCTCACTGGTCCTGGCCACCACGGCTCTCTCAGCTAGGCTGCAATCACTTCCAGGCTGGATACCCCACCTCTGCCCTTGACCTTCTCCTGTCCTCTACACCACAAGGCAGCCAGAAGAATCTGCCAATGTATCAAGTCCTTTCTTGGCCTAGAGCCTTCCGGTGGCTTCCAATCTGCACCCATCCAAGCCCTTTGTGTCAGGCACCATCTCATCATCATAAATCCTGTTTCTATTGCCCGGAGGACTCCCCCAGCCCTACCTTCCCCTGTTCCTAAATGACATTTTGCCACCCTTCAGATCTCAATGTCACTTTTGAGAGAAACCTTAGCCAGGCATGGTAGCACGCACTTGTAGTCCCAGCTACTCTGAAGACTGAGGAGAAAGGATCTCTTGAAGTCAGGAGTTGGGGGCTGCAGTGAGCTAGGACTGCACCACTGCTCTCCAGCCTGGACAACAGAGAGAGACCCTGTCTCTAGGCCAGGTGCAGCAGCTCACACCTGCAATCCCAGCACTTTGGGAGGCTAAAGCAGGTGGATCACCTGAGGTCAGCAGTTCAAGGCCAGCCTGGCCAACATGGTGAAACCCCATCTCTACTGAATATACAAAAATTAGCCGGGCGTGGCAGCATGCACCTGTAATCCCAGCTACTTGGGAGGCTGAGGCAAGAGAATTGCTTGAACCTGGGAGGCAGAGGTTGCAGTGAGCTGAGATCGCACCACTGCATTCCAGCATGGACAATGAAGCAAGGAAAAAAAAAAAAAGGACCTTGTCTCTAAAAAGAGAGAGAGAGAAAACCTGCATGGACCTCCATTCAGATCAGGTGGCCATTCTGTTACTAGAAGGGTCCAGACCAACACAAGAGCACCAGGAGCCAAAGACGAAATTCACAAAAGAGCAACTATGAGAAATGGGAGAAAGATGGAGGGACTGTAACATAGGTCTAATGGAAGTTTTAGAATAACAGAAAGCAGAAAATCACAGAGAAGCAATATATGATGAACAATCAATGAGAATTTTCAAAAATTAGTCTGGGCGTGGTGGCTCATGCCTATAAACCCAGCACTTTGGGAAGCTGAGGCAAGTGGATTACCTGAGGTCAGGAGTTCTAGACCAGCCTGGCCAACATGGTGAAACCCCGTCTCTACTAAAAATACAAAAATTAGCCAAGCATGGTGGTGCACACCTGTAGTCCCACCAACTCGGGAGGCTAAGGCAGGAGAATCCCTGGAACTCGGGAGGCAGAGGTTGCAGTGAGTCAATATCGTGCCACTGCACTCCAGCCTGGGTGACAGAGCAAGACTCCATCTCAAAAAAGAAAGAAAGAAAGAAAGAGAGAGAGAGAGAGAGAGAGAAAGAAAGAAAGAAAAAATAACTAGAGACATACAAGTCCTCAAATCAAAAACATACTCCAAGAAAAAGCAGCATAAATTAGTATGTCTGTATAGGGTTCTATCATTATTAAACCACTTAAAATCAAGGATAAAGAGGAATTTTTTTCTTTTTCCTTTTTTTAAATTATACTTTAAGTTCTAGGGTACATGTGCACAACGTGCAGGTTTGTTACATATGTATGCATGTGCCATGTTGGTGTGCTACACCCATTAACTCGTCATTACATTAGGTATATCTCCTACCTCCCCACACCCTGCACCCCACGACAGGCCCTGGTGTGTGATGTTCCCCTTCCTTTGTCCAAGTGTTCTCATTGTTCAATTCCCACCTACGAGTGAGAACATGCGATGTTTGGTTTTCTATCCTTGCGATAGTTTGCTGAGAATGATGGTTTCCAGCTTCAACCATGTCCTTGAAAAGGACATGAACTCATCCTTTTTTGTGGCTGCATAGTATTCCATGGTGTATATGTGTCACATTTTCTTAATCCAGTCTATCATTGATGGGCATTTGGGTTGGTCCCAAGTCTTTGCTATTGTGAATAGTGCCGCAATAAACATAGGTGTGCATGCGTCTTTATAGCAGCATGATTTATAATCCTTTGAGTATATACCCAGTAATGGGATGGCTGGGTCAAATGGTATTTCTAGTTCTAGATCCTTGAGGAATCACCACACTGTTCTCCACAATGGTTGAACTAGTTTACAGTCCCACCAACAGTGTAAAAGTGTTCCTATTTCTCCACATCCTCTCCAGCATCTGTTGTTTCCTGACTTTTTAATAATCACCATCCTAACTGGTGTGAGATGGTATCTCATTGTGGTTTTGATTTGCATTTCTGTGATGGCCAGTGATGATGAGCATTTTTTCATGTGTCTGTTGGTTGCATAAATGTCTTCTTTTGAGAAGTGTCTGTTCATATACTTTGCCCAGTTTTTGATGGGATTGTTTGATTTTTTTCTTGTAAATTTGTTTAAGTTCTTTGTAGATTCTGGATATTAGCCCTTTGTCAGATAGGTAGATTGGAAAAATTTTCTCCCATCCTGTAGGTTGCCTGTTCACTCTGATGGTAGTTTCTTTTGCTGTGCAGAAGCTCTGTAGTTTAATTAGATCCCATTTGTCAATTTTGGCTTTTGTTGCCATTGCATTTGGTGTTTTAGACATGAAGTCCTTGCCCATGCCTATGTCCTGAATGGTATTGCCTAGGTTTTCTTCTAGGGTTTTTATGATTTTAGGTCTAACATTTAAGTCTTTAATCCATCTTGAATTAATTTTTGTATAAGGTGTAAGGAAGGGATCCAGTTTCAGCTTTCTACTTATGGCTAGCCAGTTTTCCCAGTACCATTTATTAAATAGGAAATCCTTTCCCCATTTCATGTTTTTGTCAGGTTTGTCAAAGGTCAGATGGTTGTACATGTGTGTTATTATTTCTGAGGGCTCTGTTCTGTTCCATTGGTCTATATCTCTGTTTTGGTACCAGTACCATGCTGTTTTGGCTACTGTAGCCTCATAGCATAATTTGAAGTCAGGTAGCGTGATGCCTCCAGCTTTGTTCTTTTTGCTTAGGATTGTCTTGGCCATGCAGGCTCTTTTTTGGTTCCATATGAACTTTAAAGTAGTTTTTTCCAATTCTGTGAAGAAAGTCATTGGTAGCTTGTTGGGGATGGCATTGAATCTATAAATTACCTTGGGCAGTATGGCCATTTTCATGATATTGATTCTTCCTATCCATGAGCATGGTATGTTCTTCCATTTGTTTGTGTCCTCTTTTATTTCGTCGAGCAGTGGTTTGTAGTTCTCCTTGAATAGGTCCTTCACATCCCTTGAAAGTTGGATTCCTAGGTATTTTATTCTCTTTGAATCAATTGTGAATGGGAGTTCACTCATGATTTGGCTCTCTGTTTGTCTGTTATTGGTGTATAGGAATGCTTGTGATTTTTGCACATTGATTTTGTATCCTGAGACTTTGCTGAAGTTGCTTATCAGCTTAAGGAGATTTTGGGCTGAGACAATGGGGTTCTGTAAATATACAATCGTGTCATCTGCAAACAGGGACAATTTGACTTCTTCTTTTCCTAACTGAATACCCTTTATTTCTTTCTCCTGCCTGATCACCCTGGCCAGAACTTCCAACACTATGTTGAATAGGAGTGGTGAGAGAGGGCATCCCTGTCTTGTGCCAGTTTTCAAAGGGAATGCTTCCAGTTTTTGCCCATTCAGTATGATATTAGCTGTGGGTTTGTCAGAAATAGCTCTTATTATTTTGAGATACATCCCATCAATACCTAATTTATTGAGAGTTTTTAGCATGAAGGGCTGTTGAATTTTGTCAAAGGCCTTTTCTGGCTGGGTGCGGTGGCTCAAGCCTGTAATCCCAGCACTTTGGTGGGCCGAGACGGGCGGATCATGAGGTCAGGAGATCGAGACCATCCTGGCTAACACGGTGAAACCCTGTTTCTACAAAAAAAAAAAAAAAATACAAAAAACTAGCTGGGCGAGGTGGTGGGCGTCTGTGGTCCCAGCTACTTGGGAGGCTGAGGCAGGAGAATGGCATAAACCCAGGAGGCAGAGCTTGCAGTGAACTGAGATCCGGCCACTGCACTCCAGCCTGGGTGACAGAGCGAGACTCCGTCTCAAAAAAAAAAAGAAAAAGAAAAAAGAAAAAAGAAAAAGGCTTTTTCTGCATTTATTGAGATAATCATGTGGTTTTTGTCTTTGGTTCCGTTTATATGATGGATTACATGTATTGATTTGCATATGTTGAACCAGCCCTGCATCCCAGGGGTGAAGCCTACTTGATCATGGTGGATAAGCTTTTTGATGTGCTGCTGGATTTGGTTTGCCAGTATTTTATACAAGATTTCTGCATTGATGTTCATCAGGGATATTGGTCTAAAATTCTCTTTTTTCTGTTGTCTCTCTGCCAGGCTTTGGTATCAGGATGATGCTGGCCTCATAAAATGAGTTAGGGAGGATTTCCTCTTTTTCTATTGATTGGACTAGTTTCAGAAGGAATGGTACCAGCTCCTCCTTGTACCTCTGGTAGAATTCAGCTGTGAATCTGTATGGTCCTGCACTTTTTTTCGTTGGTAGGCTATTAATTATTGCCTCAATTTCAGAACCTGTTATGGTCTATTCAGGGATTCAACTTCTTCCTGGTTTAGTCTTAGGAGGTGTATGTGTCCAGGAATTTATCCATTTCTTCTAGATTTTCTAGTTTGTTTGCATAGAGGTGTTTATCATATTCTCTGATGGTAGTTTGTATTTCTGTGGGATCAGTGGTGATAACCCGTTTATCTTTTTTATTGCATCTATTTGATTCTTCTCTCTTTTCTTCTTTATTAGTTTTGCTAGCAGTCTATCAATTTTACTGATCTTTTCAAAAAACCAGCTCCTGGATTCATTGATTTTTTGAAGGGTTTTTTTGTGTCTCTATCTCCTTCAGTTCTGCTCCTGGATTCATTGATTTTTTTGAAGGGTTTTTTGTGTCTCTATCTCCTTCAGTTCTGCTCCTGGATTCATTGATTTTTTGAAGGGTTTTTTGTGTCTCTATCTCCTTCAGTTCTGCTCCTGGATTCATTGATTTTTTGAAGGGTTTTTTGTGTCTCTATCTCCTTTAGTTCTGCTCTGATCTTAGTTATTTCTTGCCTTCTGCTAGCTTTTGAATGTGTTTGCTCTTGCTTCTCTAGTTCTTTTAATTTGATGTTAGGGTGTCAATTTTAGATCTTTCCTGCTTTCTCTTGTGGGCATTTAGTGCTATAAATTTCCCTCTACACATTGCTTTAAATGTGTCGCAGAGATTCTGGTATGTTGTGTCTTTGTTCTCATTGGTTTCAAAGAACATCTTTATTTCTGCCTTCATTTTGTTATGTACCCAGTAATCAGTCAGGAGCAGGTTGCTCAGTTCCCATGTAGGTGAGAAGTTTTGAGTGAGTTTCTTAATCCTGAGTTCTAATTTGATTGCACTGTGGTCTGAGAGACAGTTTGTTATAATTTCTGTTCTTCTTTTTTTTTTTACTTTTGAGATAGGGTCTCACTCTGTCACCCAGGCTGGAGTGCAGTGGTGCAGTCATAGCTCACTATACCCTCAAACTCCTGGGCTCAAGCAATTCTCCCACCTCAGACTCCCAAGCAACTGGGACTACAAGCCTGCAAGCAGGCACCACCATGCCTAGCTAATACTTGTATTTTTTGTAGAGATGGGGTCTTGCTGTATTGCCCAAGATGGAAATCATTTTTTGTTTTTGTTGGGTTTTCTTTGTGTTTTGTTTTGTTTTGTTTTGTTTTGAGACGGTGTTTTGCTCTTGTTGCCCAGGCTGGAGTGAAATGGCGTGATCTCAGCTCACTACAACCTCCACCTCCCAGGTTCAAGCGATTCTCCTGCCTCAGTCTCCCGAGTAGTTGGGATTACAGGCATGTACCACCATGCCCAGCTAATTTATTTTTTCTTTTTTTCTATTTTTTTTAGTAGAGACAGGATTTCTCCACATTGGTCAGGCTGGTCTCGAACTCCCGACCTCAGGTGATCCACCCTCCTTGGCCTCCAAAAGTGCTGGGACTACAGGCATGAGCCACTACACCCGGCCTCAGGATGGAAATCTTTAAAGTTATCAGGCTGGTGTGGTGGCTCATGCCTATAATCCCAGCACTTTGGGAGGCAGATGTGGGCATATCAGCAGAGGTCAGGAGTTTGAGACCATGCTGGCCAACACGGTGAAATCCTGTCTCTATTAAACATTAAAAAAAAAAAAAAATTAGCCGGGCATGGTGGCAGGCGCCTGTAATCCCAGCTACTTGGGAGGCTGAGGCAGGAGAATCACTCAAACCCGAGAGGCCAAGGTTGCCGTGAGCCGAGATCATGCCACTGCACTCCAGCCTGGGCAACAATCTGTGAAGAAAAATAAAAGAAAAAGAGATGAGAGAGAAAGAGAAAGATAGAGGAAGGAAGGAAGGAAGGAAGGAAGGAAGGAAGGAAAAGGAAGGAAGGAAGGAGGAAAGAAGGAAGGAAGGAAGGGGTAACACACACACACACACACACACACACACACACACAAAACAGGCAAAGAATAAGAACAGGCAATTCACAGAAGGAAAACCCAAATGTCCCCCAAACACATGAATAGATGTTCAGCCACAATGACAGAGAAATTGTAAAACTAAAACAGCAACAAGATATCATTTTACATTCATCAACTAAGCAAAAGCTAAAGTCTGATAATCCCAATTATTGATGGACATGTAGAAAAAGGAAATTCTGACACATGCTGGTAGAGTGTCAGTTGGTATGCCCTTGGAGAGCAAAGCAGAGATATTCACCACCCTCTTGTCCCAACTATTCCACTTACTATTCTAAGTAAATATCTTGCAGAGCGATCTCAGCACTGGTGCTATAGAATACATTTACAGGAATGTTTATTGCAACATTGTTTAAAACAAGAGAAAAAAACAACAAACATAAACAAAGTAAATGTTCACCAACAGGAGACTGGATAAACAAAGTATAATGTATAATGGAATATGTTGTAGCAGTTAAAATAAAGAAAAGCTACATGTATCATTATAGTCTATGCAGTATCAACTTGGATAAACCTCAAAAGTCATTAGTAGTGAGCAGAAAAAGCAGGTTGCAGAAGGATACATACAATATGATACCAGTTATATACAATGTTTATGGTTCAACTTTTTCAGTCTGGTTTATTGAGCTACAATTTGCAGACAGTGAAATTGACTAGCCTTTGTGTACAGTTTTGTGAGTCTGGGTGAATGCATACCCTTAGGTAGACATCATCACAATCAAGATATAAAAGGGTTCCATCCTTCCCCAATATTGCACACTGCCCTATTATAGTCGAGTCTTTCCCTCACCTCACATCTCCTGTAAACAGGGAGTCCGTGGCATTTTGAGTCTGTCTTCTTCCACTTAGCATAATACCTTTGAAATTCAGAGATTCATTCATGTTGTTGAGTATCTCAATCGCCTTTTTTTTTTTTTGAGACGGAGTCTCACTCTGTCGCCCGGGCTGGAGTGCAGTGGCCAGATCTCAGCTCACTGCAAGCTCCGCCTCCCGGGTTCACGCCATTCTCCTGCCTCAGCCTCCCGAGTAGCTGGGACTACAGGCGCCCGCCACCTCGCCCGGCTAGGTTTTTTTTTTTTTGTATTTTTTAGTAGAGACGGGGTTTCACAGTGTTAGCCAGGATGGTCTCGATCTCCTGACCTCGTGATCTGCCCGTCTCGGCCTCCCAAAGTGCTGGGATTACAGGCTTGAGCCACCGCGTCCGGCCTCAATCGCCTTTTTTTAACTGCTGAATAGTAGTCTACTGTGTGGATGTACCAATTTATTTATCCATTCTCTAGTTGAAGTGCAATTGACTTGTTTGTAGTTTGGAGGCAATTATAAATAAACCTCCTGTAAATATTTGTGAACCAACTTTTGTTTGAACACAAATTTTCATTTCTCCTGGTTAAACACCTAAAAATGGGATTGTTAAGTGTATGTTACATTTACTTATTTATTTATTTATTTATTTATTGAGACCAAGTCTTACTCTGTTGCCCAGGCTGGCGTGCAGTGGCACCAACTCGGCTCACTACAGCCTCTGCCTCCCAGATTCAAGTGATTCTCCTGCCTCAGCCTCCCAAGTAGGAGGGATTACAGACACCAGCCACCATGCTGGGCTAATTTTTGTATTTTTAGTAGAGACGAGGTTTCACCATGTTGGCCAGGCTGGTCTCAAACTCCTGACCTCAGGTGATCCACCTGCCTCAGCCACCCAAAATGCTGGGATTACAGGCATGGGCCACCATGCCTGACTTTATGTTCACTTAAAATTTTTTTCTTTTTCTTTTTAATTTAAAATTATTTTTATTTATTTATTTTTTGCTGAGGCTGGAATGCAGTGGCACAATCCCAGTTTACTGCAGCCTCAACCTCACAGGCTCAACTGATCCTCCTACTTCAGCCTCCTAAGCAGCTGGGACCACAGGAACACACCACCATATCCAGCTACATATATTTTGTAGAGACAAGGTCTTACTGCGTTGCCCGGGCTGGTCTTGAACTTCTGGGCTCACGCGATCCTTCTGCTTTGGCCTCCAAAAGTGCTGGGATTATAGGCATAAGCCACTGTGTTGGCCTATTTGGCCATTTTTAGTTTAGTTGTTAATTTTCTTACTACTGACTTTTGAGGATTCTTTACATTCTCAATAAAAGTCCTTTATCATATATCTGCTGTGCAAACATTTTTTCTCGGTTTGTGGTTTGTTTTTCCATTTTCATAAGAGTGTCTTTTGAAAATCAGATGTTTTTAATTTTTATGAAATCTAGTTTAGCATATGTTTTTGTTTATGCTTCATGGATATAGAAGCTATATCTAAGAAACATTTTTCCTAATCTCAGCTCGCAAAGATTTTCTCCTGTGTTTCCTTTGGGAAGTATTTTAATTTTGAGGTTTGGATTTAGGTCTATGATCCATTTTGAAACAATTTTTGTTAAGTTGTGAGGTAGAGGTGGTCAAGGTTCTTTTTTTTTTTTTTTTTTTTTTGAGACGGAGTCTCGCTCTGTCGCCCAGGCTGGAGTGCCGTGGCCGGATCTCAGCTCACTGCAAGCTCCGCCTCCCGGGTTTACGCCATTCTCTCGCCTCAGCCTCCCGAGTAGCTGGGACTACAGGCGCCCGCCATCTCGCCCGGCTAATTTTTTGTATATTTTAGTAGAGACGGGGTTTCACCGTGTTAGCCAGGATGGTCTCGATCTCCTGACCTCGTGATCCGCCCGTCTCGGCCTCCCAAAGTGCTGGGATTACAGGCTTGAGCCACCGCGCCCGGCCGGTTCTTTTTTTTTTAAAAAAAAAATATGCATAACTAGTTGTTCCAATATCATTTGTTGTTTGTTTGTTTGTTTGTTGAGACAGTCTTCCTCTTTCAACCAGGCTGAGTAGAGTGCAGTGGTACAATCACAGGTCACTGCCGTCTCAAACTCAAGCAATCCTCCCACCTCAGGCTCCCAAGTGGCTGGGACTACAGGCACATATCACCACACACGGCTACTTTTTTTTTTTTTTTTAAGAGACAGGGTCTTGCTGTGTTGCCCAGCCTGGTCATGAACTGCTGGCCTCAAGCCATCCTCCTGCCTCAGCCTCCCAAAGCGTTGGGACTACAGGCGTGAGCAACCATGCCTGGCTGCAACACCATTTGTTGACATGACTACTATTTATCCATTTGATTGTCTTTGCCATTTTGTAAAAACCAACTGACCCTGAGGCGGGCAGATCGCTTCAGCCCAAGAGTTCAAGACCAGCCTGGGCAACATGGTGAAACCCTATCTCTATTATAAAAAAAAAAAAAATCAACTGACCATGTATGTGTTGGTTTATGGAGTTTCAAAACATGGTTAACAGGATAGAGCTCTTCCTGTTAGGGAGAAGGAAAGGGGAATTTAGAATTTAGATAGATAAAATTATTTAATTTTTTTCAAGATTTTTTATTTAGTTAGTTAGTTTAGTTTAGTTTTTGAGATGGAGTCTCACTCTCGCCCAGGGTGGAATGCAGTGGCACGATCATGGCTCATTGCAACCTCCATCTCCTGAGTTCAGGCAATTCTCCTGCCTCAGCCTCCTGAGTAGCTGGGATTACAGGCGTGTGCCACCACACCTGGGTAATTTTTGTATTTTTAGTAGAGACGAGGTTTCACTATGTTGGCCAGGCTGGTCTCGAACTCCTGACCTCAAGTGGTCTCTCCACCTCATCCTTCCAAAGTGCTGGGATTACCGGCATAAGCCACTGCACCCAGCCTGTTTTGTTTCAATTGCAAATAAGAATGCATATATTTATGGGGTACCTAGGGATGTTCTGATACATATGCACAGGTGTATGTGCAACCTCACAGGTGACATTCCCCAGGAAACACTCTGAGATGGATTGAGCAAGCAGGATATTTATTAAGCAGTGCCCTTGAAGGCCAGGCACAGTGGCTCATGCCTGTAATCCCAGCACTTTGGGAAGCTGAGGATCACTTGAGCCCAGGAATTGGAATTCAAGACCAGCCTGGGCAATATAGCAAGACCCCCACCTCTACAAAAAGTAAAAAATTATCTGGGCATGATGATGTATACCTGTAGTCCTAGCTGCTCAGGAGGATGAGGCAGGAGGATCACTCAAACCCGGGAGTTAAGAGGCTGCAGTGAGCCATGATTCCACAACCGCACCTCCAACCTGGGTGACAGAGCAAGACACTGTCTCTTAAAAAAAAAAAAAAGGCAGGGCACGGTGGCTCACACCTGTAGTCCCAGCATTTTGGGAGTCCAAGGCAGGTAGATCACAAGGTCAGGAGTTTGAGGCCAGCCTGGTCAATATGGTGAAACCCAGTTTCTAGTAAAAATACAAAAAATTAGCCGGGCATGGTGGCGGGCACCTGTAGTTCCAGTTGCTGGGGAGGCTGAGGCGGGAGAATGGCATGAACCTGGGAGGCGGAGCTTGCAGTGAGCCGAGATCCCGCCACTGCACTCCAGCCTGGGCAACAGAGCGAGACTCCATCTCAAAAAAAAAAAAAAAAAGTGTTCTTGACAGCAAGAGGCCAGAAGGACGCAGGAACAAGCAATGGAGAAATGGCGAGAAGGTAAGCTTCCACTGAGCCCAGAAGGAGAACAGGAGCTGAAACAGCCATTCACACTTGTCCGGGCTTGGCCAAGATGGCTGGACCTCCACCCTTCCACAGACATGGGATATTGGGAGAAGGAGCTCTCTGTAGTTGAGACAGTTCCTGTGGACAGCATTCACAGAGGAGTCACAAACCCTTCATGGAAGGTGGTGTGAACCATGTGCCTCTGCAATCTGCCATAGTAGGGTTATACTTTGTGTTTTATTTTTCTTTTTTGAGATGGAATCTCACTCTTCCGACCCAGGCTGGAGCGCAATGGCACGATCTCAGCTCACTGCAACCTCCACCTCCCAGGTTCATGCAATTCTCCTGCCTCAGCCTCCCCAGTAGCTGGGACTACAGGTGTGCACCACCACGTCTGGCTAATTTTTGTATTTTTAGTAGAGACGAGGTTTCACCATGTTGGTCAGGCTGGTCTTGAACTCCTAACCTCAAGTGATCCTCCCACCTCAGCCTCCCAAAGTGCTGGGATTACAGGTATGAGCCACCACCCTTAGCCTCATGCTTTGTGTTTTCATCTGCATCTGCCACAAATGAGGAAGAAGGCCTTTTCATATTCTTGGAGGGAAGTTCTGGACAGGGTGACCAAGTAGCTTCAGGCCTTCCTGAGACACAAGGGAACCCCTCTGGAGCAGCCTCTAGAGTAGTGGAAGGCCAGGCAGACCTGGATCTAATTTGAGTCTTTTGTGACCTAACTCTGTGCTCTGAAGGGAGTGACTCAACTTCTCTAAGTCTCAGTTTCCCTCTCAGAAAATGACTGGGATTGTGATTAGCGTGGGGGATAAAAAGGAAGGGAAGGAGATGTCCTTGCTTTAATCTAAACTCTGATCCTGTCCAAAGGATTTAAGGACATTTAGTCAAATTCAAAAGCCCAGCAAAGTTGTTCCCATGGGTCAGTTTGCAAGAGGGAACCAAGAACTAGGAAGAGGCTGGGCACAGTGGCTCACATCTGCAATCCCAGCACTTTGAGAGGCCGAGGTGGGTGGATTGTTTAAGGTTAGGAATTCAAGATTAGCCTGGGCAACATAGCAAGATTCCATCTCTGAAGAAAATGGGCCAGGAATGGTAGCTCACGCCTGTAATCCCAGCACTTTGGGAATCCAAGGCAGGCAGATCACGAGGTCAGGAGATCGAGACCATCCTGGCTAACATGGTGAAACCCTGTCTCTATTAAAAACGCAAAAAATTAGCCGGGCGTGGCGGTGGGCGCCTGTAGTCCCAGCTACTTGGGAGACTGAGGCAGGAGAATGGCGTGAACCCGGAAGGCGGAGCTTGCAGTGAGCCCAGATCGCGCCACTGCACTCCAGCCTGGGAGACTGAGTGAGACTCCGTCTCAAAAAACAAAAAAGAAAATGAAAAAAAACTAGCCAGGCATGGTGGTATGTGCCTGTAGTTCCAGCTACTCGGGAGGCTGAGGCAGCAGGATCCCTTGAACCCAGGATTTTGAGGCTGCAGTGAACTGTGATCACACCATTGCACTCCAGCCTGGGTGACAGCGCAAGACCCTGTCTCAAAAAATATATAGATAGATAGATAGATCTGAGAAGGACCATTGACAACATGCCAGGTTCAGTGTGGCCTTCTGAGCCTGGTTCCAGCCTTCTATCTCCTTAGGCCTGGGGTGTGGATGATGCCTGACCCGCTCACTCTGTTTGGGAGTTAAACAGTATATTAAAGGGCTTCGTTATCTCATTTGAGAGTGAAGTAAAACACTCTGGAAAGGCTGGGGCATTCATAGCAATCAAGCTCTGAAAGGTTCTCAGTCGCTGGAAGGAATATCTTCTGATAGATTGCTCTTTTCTCTGAAATGTGGTTTACATCTCATGAGCAATTCCAGCAGCGTCCACTGCAGATGTTTTTGGCATCTTCACAAAGGAGTTAAAGAGATCAGACTCCTTCCCAAGAGAGAAAATCATCTTTGCAATGTCCAAAAAGATTCCCTGGGCACAGCTCCCTCTGCCGTGACCTGCCAAGAAATTCTGGGGCTGCTTAGGACCTGGGGTCATTCTCTAGCTCCAGGATACTCACCTGTGGTCAGCCACCACCTATGCATCATGAGTCACTCCACAAACCTTAAGTGAACATCACGTTGGGGAAGGCCATGCTTCGTCTCAGTCCTGCTCTTCCTGGGTTTACCATCCAAACTTGGCCCTGTATAAATTCTACAGGAGTCACCCCTGGTTTTCCTGCCCACTGACTCAAATGACCAACATCTCAACACCTTCCTGGGGGTCAGACATGCAGAGACTTGCATTTTAGTGATCATAAAATTGAGGCACAATGTATCCAAAATAAACCTGCAGAATCTCAGACTCCAATCCTCTCCAGAATTAGTTGCCAGATTTTTAAAATTTTTATTTTATTTTTAGAGAGGGGTTCTTACTCTGTTGCCCAGGCTGCTCTTGAAGGGCTGGGCTCAAGCAATCCTCCCATCTCAGCCTTCCAAAGTGCTGAGATTACAAGCATGAGCCACCATGCCTGGCTGCTTAATAATAATAATAATAATAATAATTTCTTGCTCTGTCACCCAGGCTGGAGTGCAGTGGTGCCATCATAGCTCACAGCAGCCTCAAAATTCCAGGCTCAGGTGATCCTCCCACTTCAGCCTCCCAAGCCACTGGGGGACCACTGTGCTCACCACTGTGCCTGGCTACTTTTTAATTTTTTTGTAGGGAGAAAGTCATGCTATGTTGCCCAGGCTGATCTCAAACTCCTGGGCTCAAGTGATCCTCCCACCTTGGTCTCCCAAAATGCTGGGGTTACAGGCATCAGTCACTGTGTTGTTCCAGTTTCCAGAATATTAAAGAAATTAAGTTGGGTTAGCCTTAGGTACAGGCAAAATAATAATAGCAACAATTTTCCTCTGTTAGGCACTTCCCATTGGCAAGACTGTACTCAGAACCAACACACATCACCCAGAATCCTTATAACAATCCCAATTTATAGATGGAAAAATTGAGGCATGGAGGTATGAATAGCAAAGGTGTGGAGGGCCTGCAACCTCTGTCTTTCACCAGGTCAACCTTTTGGTTCTTAGAAACCATGCAGGCAGGATAGGCATGATGGCTCATACCTGTAATCCCAGCACTTTGGGAGGCCGAGGCAGGCAGCTCACTTGAGGTCAGGAGTTCGAGACCAGCCTGGCCGACATGGCGAAACCCTGTCTCTACTAAAAATACAGAAATTAGCCAGGCGTGGTGGCGTACACCTGTAGTCCCAGCTAGTCGGGAGGCTGAGGCAAGAGAATTGCTTGAACCCAAGAGGCAGAGGTTGCAGGGAGCCAGGATCATGCCACTGCGCCAGCCTGAGCAACAGAAACCACACGCAAGTCCTTAGTCATCGATTAAGACCAAAAAGAAAGAAAAAAAAATGTTAAAAGGGCACAAGCTGAGGAGTGGGGAGGAGAGGAGAAGAGATAGATGGAGGTGAGCCCAGGTGCAGAGAGAAATAGGAAGGAAAGACTGAGTGGCCTCTTGTCCTGCTGCAGCCTTGCCTACAGAAAACCTGGAGCTGTCACCCTCACCATGGTGCCTAGTGTTCCCTCACTGATTCGACCCATAGCTGTTCTTCATCACCTGTCTGCTAAGCCCTGGGGCAGCCCTGGGGAGACCCAAGGAAAGCTAGGTCCACGTGCTCCTTTCCTCCTAACCTCCTCCAGCCTCAGTATCCCCATCTGTAGAAAGGGCACACGAATCCCCGTCTCTCCAGAGGATAAGACGCAACAATGTACCCACGGGCACCAAGGAGAAGCCCTGGACACACCCGTTTCTTCCTCTCCTCCTTCATAAGTCAGGAAAGAACACAGAATACAAGCCACAGAAGGAGCCTGCCCTTAAGCAGACTGCCAAAGAATTGCTTTGTCCGTGCATGCATGCATTCATTCATTCAACAGATACTTCCTGAGTATCTAGTGTGTGCCAGGAAGATCACTGAGGCTTTCCTTTCCTAAAGGCATTCTCCTTCCTTCCTTCCTTTCTTTTTCTTTCTTTCTTCCTTCCTTCCTTTTTTTTTTTTTTTTTTTTTTTGAGAAGGAGTCTCGCTCTGTCTCCCAGGCTGGAGTGCAGTGGTGCGATCTCGTCTCACTGCAAGCTCCGCCTCCTGGATTCACGCCAGTCTCGTGCCTCAGCCTCCCAAGTAGCTGGGACTACAGGCGCCCCCCACCACGCCCAGCTAGTTTTTTGTATTTTTAGCAGAGACAGTGTTTCACCGTGTTAGCCAGGATGGTCTCAATCTCCTGACCTCGTGATCCACCCGCCTCGGACTCCCAAAGTGCTGGGGTTACAGGTGTGAGCCACCACGCCCAGGCTTTTTTTTTTTTTTTTTTTTTTTGAGACAGAATCTTGCTCCCTCACCCAGACTGGAGTGCAGTGGTATGATCTCGACTCACTGCAACCTCTGCTTCCTGGGTTCAAGAGATTCTTGTGCCCCACGACCCGAGTAGCTAGGATTCCAGGCATGCATCACCATGCCTGGCTAATTTTTGTATTTTTAGTAGAGACGGGGTTTTGCCATGTTGGCCAAGCTGCTCTCGAACTCCTGGCCTCAAGTGATCCACCCGCCTCAGCCTCCCAAAGTGCTGGAATTACAGGCATCAGCCACTGCGCCCAGCTCTAAAGTCATTCTTTCATGTAATTCCCATGCACACACACACAGGCATGCACACGGTGAGAGAGGCACCATTATGCCCATTTTACAGACAAGTCAACAGAAGCAGAGAAAGCGGAAGTAACCACAAAGCACAGAAAGCGATGGAGACCAGATTCAGATGGGGCCTGGCTCTCTGGGATGCAAATGTCTGCTCGTTTTCCAAATGCCACACTCTCTACCATGGTAGGGCTGAATGATGCCTGGTATCTGTGTCTGTGTATGAGTTTTTACAGAGAGGCTGGCATCTGGTCCTTGGGGGTTCCTGCAAGGCTGGGCGGGCTTGGGAGCACTGGAGAAAGCCTTGTTCCCAAGATCAGGATAATGGCTGATGTGGATTAAGCCACGTCTGTTTACAATAATACAGTCTCCTGCACTTTGAGAACCAGTAATCCTTTCCTGTGGGGGTGCAGGGGAGAGCCAGGAGGGAGGTGGCATCTCTAGCAAAGAATCAGAGAAATCTCCTCTTCCTGAAACGCTGTGTAAAGTGTGAGAAAGGGAGGTGGCGGAGGCCTGGGCTTTCACAGATCAAGCCAATGGGACATCCATTCCATCTGACTCCTCCCCTGCTCAAGAACCCTCAGTGACTCCCCATGGCTCTCAGTGTTGTTTGTCAGACTCAGAGGAGGCGATGCAAAGTCAGCTCACCTAGAGACTAGCAGAAGATCCAGAAAGAACCTGAACCCCAGAAAAAGATGCCTGACAAAATAGAGCTAGCTCTCTGTTCCTTTCCCCCCCCAAACACGAGGAGCCCACAGCCCTCACATCCAGCACTCATCCCTCCCCAGGATTCTGGGTAAGCTGAGGATCTTTGGACTCTAGGCAGAGTCAAACCAAGGCTTTAAGCATTCCCCACAACTTGGCTGCAACCCTCAGCTTCTCAAATCAAACCTCCCAGTGGAGGGCCCTGAACAATTCCTGGCCACCATTCACCCTCTGTGGTATCCTCCCAGATACAGGACAGGAAACTCACTACCTCAGAAGATAGCACAGCACTTGACTGTAGGCCCTCATACACTCGCCATTCCTTCCACTTGCAACTCTTCATTATTATTATTATTATTATTATTATTATTACTATTATTATTATTATTTGAGATGGAGTTTTGTTCCTGTTGCCCAGGCTGGAGTGCAATGGCGTGATCTCGGTTCGCTGCAACCTCCGCCTCCTGGGTTCAAGTGATTCTCCTGCCTCAGCCTCCCGAGTAGCGAGTAGCTGGGATTACAGGCATGCACCACCACATCCAGCTCATTTTGTATTTTGAGTAGAGACAGGGTTTCACCATGTTGGTCAGGCTGGTATCCAACTCCTGACTTCAAGTTATCCACCCTCCTTGGCCTCCCAAAGTGCTGGGATTACAGGTGTGAGCCACTACATCCAGCCTGCAACTCTTCTTCCAGATCTTTGCAGGATGGTCTCCTTGCAAATGTCCCCACCTCAGAACATCAACCTGGTGTATTGTCTTTGGAGCATGCATATGTCTTTTTTTTTTTTTTTTTTCCAGACAGGGTCTCACTCTGTTACCCAGGTCTGGAGTGCAGTGGTACAATCACAGCTCACTGCAGCCTCAACCTCCCAGGCTCAAGCAATCCTCCCAGCTCAGCCTCCTGAGTAGTTGGGACCACAAGCATGAGCCACCACACCAACTAATGTAATTAAATTTTTCATATAGACAGAGTTTCACTATATTGCCTAGGCTCGTCTCAAACTCCTAGGCTCAAGCAATCCATGATTTCAGACTCCCAAAGTGTTGGGATTACAGGCATGAGCCACCATGCCTGGCCTCAGAGCATGTATATATCTTTACTTGCTTCTGGACTAGAACCTTTCCCCCAATTAGAATGTCACTCTTGCTCACCTCTGAACACCCCGTAGGACCCCCTTCCCCATCCACTCAGAATTTGCCTTTGATTGCCACCTTCTGACCCAGTGTAACAGATACACATGAAAAGAGCATCATCTCCCAGGCATGCCATGTGTGTTTAAATAGGTGGCCACACAGCTTTACACTTACCTGGTGTCACATGGATGACCCGGGGCTCCTACCAGTGCCATTTCCACGAATCCCACAATAGTTCTATGGAGTGGCATTATTATCCTCATTTTATAGATGTGGAAGCTGAGGCCAGGTGCGGAGGCTCCTGTCTATAATCCCAGCACTTTGAAAGTCCAAGGAGGGTGGATCACGTGAGGTCAGAGGTTTGAGACCAGCCTGGGCAATGTGGCAAAGCCCTGTCTCTACTGAAAATACAAAAATTAGCTGGGAGGCTGGGTGCGGTGGCTCACACCTGTAATCCCAACACTTTGGGAGGCCGAAGCGGGCAGATCATGAGGTCAGGAGGTCGAGACCATCCTGTCGAACACAGTGAAACCCTATCTCTACTAAAAGTACAAAAAATTAGCTGGGAGTGGTGGCATGCACCTGTAGTCCCAGCCACTTGGGAGGCTGAGGCAGGAGAATTGCTTGAACCCAGGAGGTGGAAGTTGCAGTGAGCCGAGATCATGCCACTGCACGCCAGCTTGGGCAACAAGAGCGAAACTCTGTCTCAAAAATAAAAATAAAAATAAAAAAATAAGCTGGGCATAGTGGCAGGCACCTATAGTCCCAGCTACTCACAAGGTTGAGGGACAAGAAGCACTTGAACCTGGAAGGTGGAGACTGCAGTGAGCCAAGATCATGCCACTGCACTCCAGCCTGGGCGGCACAGCAAGACTCTGTCTCGGAAAAAAAAAAAAAAAAAAAACTCTGAAAGGTCATGTGATTTGCCCAAAGACACTGAAATTCAGACACACCGACAACTCAGTCTAAGGTTCTTTTTCTTTTTCTTTTTCTTTTTTTTTTTTTTTTAAGATGGAGTCTGGCTCTGTTGTGCCAGCTGGAGTGCAGTGGCACAATCTCGGCTCACTGCAACTTCCACCTCCCGAGTTCAAGCAATTCTCCTGCCTCAGCCTCCTGAGTAGCTAGGATTACAGGCTCCCGCCACCACGCTCGGCTAATTTTGTATTTTTAGTATAGATAGGGTTTTACCATGTTGGACAGGCTGGTCTTGAACTCCTGACCTCAGGTGATCCGCCCATCTTGGCCTCCCGAAGTGCTGGGATTACAGGAGTGAGCCATCACACCTGGCCTGTTTCTTTCTTTTTTGTTGTTTTTAATTTATATTTGTTTGTTTGACCCGCTCCTTTGACATCTGTTTGTTTTTGTTGTGTTGGTTTTTTTTAGAGACAGGGTCTCATTCTGTCACCCAGGGTGGAGTGCAGTGATGTGATCACAGCTCACTGCAACCTCCAACTCGTGGCCTCAAGTGATCCTCCTGCCTCAGCCTCCTGAGTAGCTGGGATGCAGGTATGTGCTGTCACACCCAACCAATTTTTTTAATTTTAATATTTTCTTTTAGAGATAGGGTCTGGCTCTTTCACTCAGGCTCCAGTGCAGTGGCAGTAGCATAGCTCACTGCAACCTCAAATTTCTTTTTTTTTTTTTTTTTGAGACGGAGTCTCGCTCTGTCGCCCAGGCTGGAGTGCAGTGGCCGGATCTCAACTCACTGCAAGCTCCGCCTCCCGGGTTTAGGCCATTCTCCTGCCTCAGCCTCCCGAGTAGCTGGGACTACAGGCGCCCGCCACCTCACCCGGCTAGTGTTTTGTATTTTTAGTAGAGACGGGGTTTCACCGTGTTCGCCAGGATGGTCTCGATCTCCTGACCTCGTGATCCGCCCGTCTCGGCCTCCCAAAGTGCTGGGATTACAGGCTTGAGCCACCGCGCCCGGCCCAACCTCAAATTTCTATGCTCAAGCAATCCTCCTGCCTCAGCCTCTTGAGTTGTTGGGGTTACAGGCACCTGTCATCACATTCGGCTGATTTCTTTTTTTATGATTACATTTTGTAGAGATGGGGTCTTGCTTTGTTGCCAGGCTAGTCTTGAACCACTGGCTTCAAGTGATCCTCCCACCTCGGCTTCCCAAAGTGCTAGGATTACAGGCTTGAGCCACCACACCCAGCCTTGTCTGTTTTTTATAACCAAGCCATGAGTAACAAAAAGTCAGAAGAAAGTGTTGCCACCTCTGATGGCAAATCCCAATAGGGGAGCTCAGATTTATTCTGAGTGATGGTGGCATGGAACCAGAGACCTAGAAGAAGATTCACGATCACAGGCCACCCCTTCTAGTTTACAGAGAAAGAAACTGAGTCCCAGCCGGGCGCGGTGGCTCACACCTGTAATCCCAGCACTTTGGGAGGCTGAGGTGGGGGGATCACCTGAGATCAGGAGTTCGAGACCAGCCTGGCCAACATAGTGAAACCTCACCTCTACTAAAAATACAAAAATTAGCCGAGCATGGTGGCACACACCTATAATCCCAGCTACTCGGGAGGCTGAGGTAAGAGAATCGCTTGAATCTGGGAGGCAGAGGTTGCAGTGGGCTGAGATTGCACTATTGCACTCCAGCCTGGACAACAAGAGTGAGACTCCATTTCAAAAAAAAAAGAAAGAGAGAGGCAAAAAGAAGAAACTGAGCCCCTGAGAGGAGACTCTGAGATGAGAGCCCTGTGCCATCCCCAACCCCACCAGCTGCCACTTCTCCTAGCTTTCATTTAGTTATTTGTTTGTTTTTTTATTCAATAAACTTTTTTTTTTTTTTTGAGATGGAGTCTTGCTCTGTCACCCAGGCTAGAGTGGGATTACAGGCACTTGCCACCATGTCCAGCTAATTTTTGTGTTTTTAGTAGAGACGGAGTTTTGCCACGTTGGCCAGGCTGGTCTCAAACTCCTGACTTCACGTGATTCGCCCATCTCAGCCTCCCAAAGTGCCGGGATTACAGGTGTGAGCCATGCACTCGGCCTATTCAGTAAACATGTATTCAGTCTGTACCTACTGTTCTAGGGACTGTGGATAGAGCACTGAGCAAGACAGAAAAAAAAATAGCACCCATTCTCGGTGAGTGTCAGGAGAGCCAGCCTCAGGGGTATGGCCCGTGCAATTACACACTCGGTTTCATGCTCTACTGTAGCCATTTGGAAATCCTTAGTAATTTTTCAACAAGAGCCCTCGAGTTTCATTTTGCGATGGGCCCTGCAAATGATGTCGCCAGTCCTGTGTCAGGCCAAACTAGCAGATAAGGAAATGAGGCACAGAGAAGGAAATAACTCCACCAAGGTTCACACAGGATGCAAGCCACATAGCGGGGATTGAAACCCAGGTTAGGCTGAGTGCAGTGGCACACGCCTATATTCCCAGTACTTTGGGAGGCCAAGGCAGACGGATCATCCAAACTCAGGAGTTCAAGACCAGCCTGACCAACATGGTATAACCCCATCTCTACTAAAAATACAAAAATTAGCCAGGTGTGGTGGCGGGCGCCTGTAGTCCCAGCTACTCGGCAGGCTGAGGCAGGAGAATCGCTTGAACCTGGGAGGTAGAGGTTGCAATGAGTTGAGATCACGCCACTG
This sequence comes from Trachypithecus francoisi, assembly GCF_009764315.1. Classification (NCBI taxonomy): domain Eukaryota; kingdom Metazoa; phylum Chordata; class Mammalia; order Primates; family Cercopithecidae; genus Trachypithecus; species Trachypithecus francoisi. The sequence continues at coordinate 120,263,277 of NW_022681469.1, read as the reverse complement.
CACTCCAGCCTGGGGGACAGAGTGAGACTCCGTCTCGAAAGAAAAGAAAAGAAAAGAAAAGAAAAGAAAAGAAAGAAAAAGAGAGAGAAAGAAACAAACCCAGGCTAACAGACTCCAGATAACAGCAGCAGCCCTTGAACCATGTTGCCTAACTGTCCCCAAAGAGAAACTTCCCAGGTCTTCAGAACCAGCAAAAGCTTTCCTGGCACAGAGCTAGAAAAGAAGATTCTCATGGTGTCCCATGTAGCAGGAACTACAGGAGCTGGGGTGGGTAATCCATTTAGGCCACTTGACAAACACCTATTTTTAGGTCAACTCTGAGAATAGAAAGATGAAAAAGGAGTGGCCTCTGCCATCCCAGAGCTAAATGTAAGGGAAGTGACAGCCCCCATGGACTCGGACCATTTCAACTTCATGCAATGAATGACAGGTCAGGGCTTCTGGGCATGACTGTAGGAATGACCACAGCTAACACTGACCATTGGCCTACTTTGTGTGCTGTTTGCTTTTTTGTTTTGTTTGTTTGTTTTTGAGACGGAGTCTCACTCAAGTCGCCAGGGCTGGAGTGCAGTGGTGCAATCTCAGCTCACTGCAACCTCCGCCTCCCAGGTTCAAGCAATTCTCCTGCCTCCGCCTCCTGAGTAGCTGGGACTACAGGCAGGCACCACCACGCCCAGTTAATTTTTGTATTTTTAGTAGAGACCGGGTTTCACTATGTTGGCCAGGATGGTCTCGATCTCTTGACCTCATGATCCGCCCATCTCGCCCTACCAAAGTGCTGGGATTACCCACATGAGCCACCGCGCCCAGCCCTGCTGTGTGCTTTTTAGCATTTTCTTCAGTTTTCGTTGCAACCTGTGAGTCAGAAACTCTTATTATGCAATTTTATCTAGGAGGAAAAGAGCAATTACAGAGATTAAACAGTGTGTTCAGGCCAGGTGCAGTGGTTCATGACTGTAATCCCAGCACTTTGGGAGGCCAAAGCAGGAGGATCGCTTGAGTTCAGCAGTTCAAGACCAGCCTGGGCAACTTAGTGAGACCCCCCCATCTCTTTTTTTAAAATAATAATAATAATAAAATACTTTGGAAAGGCCAAGGCAGGCAGATCACTTGAGTTCAGGAGTTCAAGACCAGCCTGGCCAACATGGTGAAACTCCATCTCTACTATAAATAGAAAAATTAGCCAGGTGTGGTGGCATGAGCCTGTAGTCCCAGCTACTCGGGAGGCTGAGGCAGGAGAATTGCTTGAACCCGGGAGGCGGAGGTTGCAGTGAGCTGAGATCACGCCACTGCACTCCAGCCTGGGCGACAGAGCAAGACTCTATCTCAAAAATAACAAAAATAAAAATAATGATAAAATAAGATAAAAATATAAATAAAAAATAAACAACATGCCTAAAACCGCACAGCTAGAAGGAGGCAGAGTCAGAACTCAGCTATGTCTGACATCAGAGACCAAGATTTTTTTTTTGAGACAGAGTCTTGCTCTTGTCGCCCAGGCTGGAGTGCAATGGGACGATCTCAGCTTACTGCAACCTCTGCCTCCCAGGTTCAAGCGATTCTCCTGCCTCAGCCTCCCAAGTACCTGGGATTACAGGCGCCCGGCACCTTGCCTGGCTAATTTTTGTATTTTTAGTAGAGACAAGGTTTTGCCACATTGGCCAGGCTGGTCTCGAACTCCTGACCTCATGATCCATCCACCTTGGCCTCCCAAAGTGCTGGGATTACAGGCATAAGCCACCATGCCCCCAGGCCACTCACTGGGACCTCCACAACCTGGGTTCAAGTGATCCAGTGATTTTCCTGCCTCAGCCTCCCAAGTAGTTGGGATTACAGGCATGCAGCACCACACCTAGATAATTTTTGTATTTTTAGTAGAGGAGTTTTGCCATATTGGCCAGTCTGGTCTTGAACTCCTGACCTCAAAGTGATCCGCCCACCTTGGCCGCCCAAAGTGCTGAGATTACAGGCATAAGCCACCATACCTGGCCAGAGACCATGATCTTAACAAGCATATGGCCCTGCCCTGAAGAACTGTGGACATACAGATGAGAGGCAGGCACCCCAGACTGCTGGAGAAAATCACAGAAAGCTTCCCACAGGAGGTGATGATAGAGGTGAAATAAATATGGATCTGTCAGCCTATACAAGGGCCAGAGGCCGTGAGAGAGTATGGAAGAGGGAAGCAGACCTCTCTCTGGAGGGTAAAGCAGTAGGCTGGGAATGGTGGCAGATGGGGCCAGAGATATAAGCAAAGACCACACCACAGTGAGCCTTGAATGCCAAGTACATCAGTTATGGGTCTTAGTTGCAAGTAACAGAATCCATTCTGGTCAGTCGACATAGCAAAGGAATTGATTGATTGATTGATTGATTGAGACGAATTCTCACTCTAACGCCCCAGGCTGGAGTGCAGTGGTACCATCTCAGCTCACTGGAAACCTCCGCCTCCAGGGTACAAGCCATTCTCCTGCCTCAGCCTCCCGAGTAGCTGAAATTACAGACATATGCCACCACATCCGGCTAATTTTTGTATTTTTAGTAGAGATGGGATTTCACCATGTTGGCCAGGCTGGTCTTGAACTCCTGACCTCAAGTGATCCACCCGCGTTGGCCTCCCAAAGTGCTGGGATTATAGGTGTGAGCTCTCTCTCCTGGCCAGAAATTTATTTATTTATTTATTTATTTATTTATTTATTTATTTATTTTATTTTATTTTATTTTTTTGAGATGGAGTCTCACTCTGTCCACCAGGCTGGAGTGCAGTGGCACGATCTCGGCTCACTGCAAGCTCTGCCTCCTGGGTTCACGCCATTCTCCTGCCTCAGCCTCCCTAGTAGCTGGGACTACAGGCGCCCGCCACCTCGCCCGGCTAATTTTTTGTGTTTTTAGTAGAGACAGCGTTTCACCGTGGTCTCAATCTCCTGACCTTGTGATCCGCCCGCCTCAGCCTCCCAAAGTGCTGGGATTACAGGCGTGAGCCACCGCGCCCGGCCCAGAAATTTATTTTTAATATGTCAAGTAAACTGACCAGGTGTGGTAGCTCACAGTCATCATCCCAGCTCTTTGGGAGGCCAAGGCAGGAGGATCACTTGAGGCCAGGAGTTTGAGACCAGTCCAGGCAACACAGCAAGACTCCATTTCTAACACACACACACACACACACACACACACACACACACGCAAATTAGCCAGTGTGAGGCTTGAATGCTAACTGCATCAGTTATGGGTCTTAGCTGCAATCAACGGAATCCATTCTGGTCAGTTTACATAGCAAAGGAATTTATTTTTAAAATATCAACTAAACTGGCCAAGTGTAGTGGCTCCTAACAGTAATCCCAGCACTTTGGGAGTCCAAGACGGGCAGATCACCTGAGGTCAGGAGTTCAAGACCAGCCTAGCCAACATGGTGAAACCTCATCTCTACTAAAAATATGGGAGGCTGAGGAGGGAGGATCACTTGAGCCCAGGAGATAGAGGCTGCAGTGAGCTATGATCACACTGCTACTCTCCAGCCTGAGTAACAGAGTGACACTGTCTCAAAGAAAATTTTTTTTAGTAAAGTATCACAGCCAAGAGGAACCTAAGAAGACATGACTACTAAATGTCACATGGTGTCATGGATGGGATCCTCGGACAGAAAAAGGAAATTGGGCCAGACGCAGTGGCTCACACCTGCAATCCCATCAATTTTGGAGGCCAAGGCAGGTGGATCACCTGAGGTCGGGCGTTTGAGACCAGCCTGACCAATATGGAGAAACCCTGTCTCTACTAAAAATACAAAATTAGCCAGGGTCGTGGTGCATGCCTGTAATCCCAGCTACTCGGGAGGCTGAGGCAGGAGAATTGCTTGAACCCACGAGACAGGTTTTGGTGAGTCAAGATTGTGCCATTGCACTCCAGCCTGGGCAACAAGAGCGAAACTCTGTCTCAAAAAAAAAAAAAAGAAAAGAAAAAGGAAATCGGTAAAAATTAAGGAGGTCTAACTGAAGTATGGACTTCAGTGAATTACAATGTATTAATTTCAGTTCATTAACGGTAACAAATATACTATACCAGTGCAAGATGTTAATAATAGGGGGAAATGGTACAGGATATATGAGAATCCTACTGTCTTAACAATTTTTCTGTAAATTTAAAAACATTGCAAGATGAAGAGTCTATTTTTAGAGTACTGACTACATTGCATAGAACTAAACACACACGCACAATTACATGTAAAACTGATAGAACCGGCCAGGCGCGGTGGCTCAAACCTGTAATCCCAGCACTTTGGGAGGCCGAGGTGGGTGGATCACAAGGTCAGGAGATTGAGCACATCCTAGCCAACATGGTGAAACCCCGCCTCTACTGAAAAATACAAAAAACTAGCCGGGCGTGGTGGCGGGTGCCTGTAGTCCCAGCTACTCCGGAGGCTGAGGCAGGAGAATGGCGTGAACCTGGGAAGCAGAGCTTGCAGTGAGCAGAGATCACGCCACTGCACTCCAGCCTGGGTGACAGAGCAAGACTCCGTCTCAAAAAAAGAAACAAAAAACTGATAGAATCTGAAGAAGTTCAGTGGATGGCATTGAAATCAATTTCCTGGTTGTGAGATTGCACTCTAGTTTTGCAAGCTGTTACCATTCGGGGAAATTGCATGAAGGGCACGAGGGCTGTCTGGGTATTAATTTCTTACTTTGCACGTGAATCTACAATTATTTTAAGATAACAAGCCTAATTTTATTTATTTATTTTATAGAGACAGGGTTTCACTCTATTGGCCAAACTTGTCTCAAACTCCTGGCCTCAAGCGATCCTCCCACCTTGGCCTCCCAAAGTGCTGAGATTACAGACATGAGCTATAGTACCTGGCCAAAATGCTTAATATTAAAACATTGAATGGAAAACAGGATATTTCGGAAAGCTGAAGAAAAAAGGTCTAGGCTTGAACTTCTAGGACCCTTATCCAGCATCCTGGGGCAGAACCGGCCTGATAAGAAAATGAAGCTGTGGGCCAGGCACAGCAGCTCACACCTGTGATCTCAGCACTTTTGAGAGGCTGAAGTGGGTGGACCACTTAAGGTCAGGAGTTCGAGACCAGCCTAGCCAACATGGTGAACCCCCATCTCTACAATACAAAAATTAGCTGGTGTGGTGGCGGGCACCTGTAGTCCTAGCTACTTGGGAGGCTAAGGCATGAGAATCACTTGAACCTGGGAGGTGGAGATTGCCGTGAACCAAGATCACACCACTGAACTCCAGGCTGGGGAACAGAGCAAGACTCTGTTTCAAAAAAAATAAAAGAAAGAAAGAGAGGGAGGGAGGGAGGGAGGGAGGGAGGAAGGAAGGAAGGAAGGAAGGAAGGAAGGAAGGAAATGAAGCTGTGGCAGCTTCCACAGCCACACCTCCAGGACTTCATGTTTCTAAATGGTAACTGTATTTTCCCAAAATGGCTACAATAGTAACTTCATCCAACATGCTCTTCTACAAAGTAACTTTGTCACTCCTCCATCAAGAAGCAGGGTCTATGACCCCGTCTTAGTCTGTTTTTGTTGCTATAAAGGAATACCTGAGGCTGGGTGATTTATAAAGGAAAGAGGCATATTTGGCCCTGCAGGCTGTACAAGAAGCACGGTGCCAACATCTGCTGCTAGTGAGGACCGCAGGAAGCCTCCTATCATAGTGGAAGATGAACCGGGGTGGGGGGGGCAACAAGATCATGTGGTGAGCAAGAAATATGCCAAGTTCTTTCAAAGATCCAGCTCTCATGTGAAAAGAGCAAGAATTCACTCATTACCACAGGGAGGGCACCAAGCCATTCATGAGGGATCTGCCCCCAGGACCCAAACACCTCCCACTTGGCCTTATCTCCAACACTGGGGATCACACTTCAACACGAGATTTAGAGGGGACAAATATTCAGACTATATCAGCCCCCTCCCCTAACTCAAGCTGGGGTTGCACCTGTTTCAACCCAGAGAATACCATGCAGGTGACGTCCCTATGATTTCTTTTTTTGTGTTTTGTTTTGAGATGCAGTCTTGCTCCATTGCCCAGGCTGGAGTGCAGTGGTGCAATCTCAGCTCCCTGCAACCCCTGCCTCCCGGGTTCAAACAATTCTCATGCTTCAGCTCCCGAGTAGCTGAGACTGTAGACGTGCACCACCACGCCTGGCTAATTTTTGTATTTTTAATAGAGACAGAGTTTCACCATGTTGACCAGGCTGGTGTCAAACTCTTGACCTCAAGTGATCTGCCCGCCTCAGCCTTGCAAAGTGCTGGGATTATAGGCGTGCACCCCCACACTCAGCTAATTTTTGTATTTTTATTAGAGACAGGGTTTCACCATGTTGGCCAGGCTGGTGTCAAACTCCTGGTCTCAAATGATCTGCCCACCTCAGTCTCTCAAAGTGCTGGGATTACAGGCTCAAGACACATCCAGCACGATTTCTGAGGTTAGGTCATAAAACGCCATGTGGCTTCCAGCTGACTTTCTTGGAACATTTGCTCTCCAGACTCTCCCTGCGATGTCCTCTCTAGGAATCCAGCTGCCAAGCTGTGAGAAGCCCTAGCCCCATGGAGAGAGGCACCCGTCAACAGTCCCAGCTCAGCCCAACCAGGCTCCAGACATAAAGAAGCTTCCAGGCGATCCCAGCCCCCAGGCATCCAAGTCTTTCCAAGTAAAGGCCAGATACCACAGAGCAAAGACAAACTGTTCTCACACGCCCTGTCTGAATTCACGACCTATAGAATTTGTGAGTTCAGGCCAGGCACAGTGGCCCACACCTTTAATTCTAACACTTTGGGAGGCAGAGGTGGGAGACTCACTTGAGATCAGGAGTTTGAGACCAGTCTGGGCAACATCATGAAACCCCATCTCTACCAAACAATACATATTAGCCAGGTGTGGTGGTGTCTGTAGTCCCAGCTACTTGGGAGGCTGAGGTGGGAGGATCACTTGAGTCCAGGAGATCAAGGCTGCAGGGAACCGTGATCACGCCACTGCACTCCAGCCTGAGTAAGAGTGAGACCGTCTCAAAATAAAAAGAAGAAGAAGAAGAATTATCCCAGCACTTGGGGAGGCCAAGGCAGGCAGATTACCTGAGATCAGGATTTCGAGACCAGCCTGTCCAAAATGGTGAAACCCCGTTTCTATTAAAAATACAAAAAAATTAGCTGGGCATGGTGGTGTGCACCTGTAATCCCAGCTACTCGGGAGGCTGAGGCATGAGAATCACTTGAGGTGGAGGTTGCAGTGACGGAGATTGTGCGGCGGCACTCCAGCCTGGGCGACGGAGTGAGGCTTCAACTCAAAAAGAAAAAAAAAAAAGAAAAATTCATGAGTTAATATAATGTAGTTTCCTATTTTCCTTCCTTCCTGCTTTTCTTTCTTTCTTTTTTCTTTCTTTCTTTTCTTTCTTTCTTTCTTTTTCCTTCCTTCTTTCTTTCTTTTCCTTTCTCTCTTTCTTTTCTTTCTTTTTCTTTTTTTTTTCTTTTGTCTTTCTTTTCTTTCATTCTTTCTTCTTGCCCGGCTGCCCAGGCAACAGTGCAGTGGCGCAATCATAGCTCACTGCAGCCTTGAACTCCTCAGTTCCAATGATTCTCCTGCCTCAGCCTCCCAAGTAGTTGGGACAACAGGCGTTAGAGACAGGATCTTGCTAGTCTCAAACTCCTGGTCTCACAATCCTCCCATCTTAGCCTCCCAAGTTGTTGGGACGACAGGCATGAGCCACTGTGCTTACAGGTATAAGCCACTGCACCGGGCTATCTTGTCATTTCTCTCCACTAAGTGTGAGCTATGTAGTATATAGTAACCGTTACCAGAACAAATCCCTGCTGCCTCCTCTGAAAGCCCATCCACGCACCTTTTGCTCACTTCTGAACCTGAGTCATACACAGGTCTGATTTGCCTGCATCTTAGCCGCAGGGAGGCTGCAGAAGCTCACCTTGTGAAGACAGGGCTCAAAACATGGGAAATCATCAAAATCTATGCTGGGTGGCCGCCATGCACAGATGGCCACTAGGTCAGACCAAGTGTGGACTAACAGTAGCCTGTAACAGTGACCTCTCCTCATCGCACCCTGCTCCATCATGATTTGAACCTCTCTAGAACCTGCCATGTTGAATTGGGTGCTGACTTCACTCTGCTTGCTTTTTTTGTGTGTGACAGAGTCTCGCTCTGTCGCCCAGGCTGGAGTGCAGTGGCATGACCTCAGCTCACTGCAACCTCTGCCTACCAGGTTCAAGCAATTCTCCTGCCTCAGCTGCCTGAGTAGCTGGGATTATAGGCGCCCACCACAACGCCAGGCTAATTTTTTTGTATTTTTAGTAGAGTTGGGGTTTGGTTTCACCATGTTGGCCAGGCTGGTCTCAAACCCCTGAACTCAAGTGATCCACCTGCCTCGACCTCCCAAAGTGCTGCCAAAATATTAGTATTTTGGCCAGGGACAGTGGTTCACATCTGTAATCCCAGCACTTTGTGAGGCTGAGGTGGGCAGATCACCTGAAGTCAGGAGTTCCAGACAAGGCTGGTCAACATGGTAAAACCCCGTCTCTACTAAAAATACAAAAATAACTGGGCATGGTGACGTGTACCTGTAGCTCCAGCTACTCAGGAGGCTGAGGTAGGAGAATCGCTTGAACCCAGGAGGCGGAGGTTGCAATGAGTCAAGATCACAACACTGCACTCCAGCCTGGGCAACACAGCGAGACTCTGTCTCAAAAAAAAAAAAAAAAAGCCGGTACAGTGGCTCACACCTGTAATCCCAGCACTTTGGAGGTCAAGGCGGGCAAATCACCTGAGGTCAGGAGTTCCAGACTAGCCTGACCAACACAGTGAAACCCTGTCTCTGCTATAAAAAAAAAAAAAAATAGCTGGGCGTGGTGGTGAGTGCCTGTAATCTCAGCTACTCAGGAGGCTAAGACAGGAGAATCACTTGAACGCAGGAGGCAGAGGTTGCAGTGAGCCAAGATTGCACCACTGCTCTCCAGCCTGGGTGACAGAGTGGGATTCCATTTCAGAAGGAAAAAAAAGTGTTTCAACATATAATCAATATTTTTAAATTATTAATAAAATATTTTAATTTTTTTCATAATAATCTTTGCAATCCAGGGTTCATTTTACACATGATAGCACATCTTAATTTGGATGCTTAATTTTCATTCACAATACTCGATCTGTATTTAGAGTTCGTAGATTTACCTAACTAAATTGTTTCAAAGTCATGTGACCAACTTGTCTTCCTTGAGAGTGTCCTGGTTTCAAAAATGAAAGTCTTACATCTTGAAATTCTCCTTGGTTCCAGGAAAATCAGGGCAGTTGGTCACCCTCTTCCAAACATATTTGGACATTTTTCTTTTCTTTTTTTTTTTTTGAGACATAGTCTCACTCACTCTGTCGCCCAGGCTGGAATGCAGTGGTGTCATATTGGCTCACTGCAACTGCCATCTCCCAGGTTCAGGTGATTCTCCTGCCTCAGTCTCCCGAGTAGCTGGGATCACAGGCACATGCCACTGTGCCCAGCTAATTTTTTTGTAATTTTAGTAAAGACGGGATCTCACCATGTTAGGTTAGTCTTGAACTCTTGACCTCAAGTGATCTGTCCAATTAAAGCCTCTCAACATGCTGGGATGACAGGTGTGAGCCAACGCACCCGGCCGGGTTTTGTTTTTTGGTTCTGTTGTTTTGTTTGGTTTATTTGAGATGGAGTCTCACTTTATCTCCCAGGCTAGAGTGCAGTGGCGCAATCTCCTCAGCTCACTGCAACCTCTGCCTCCCAGGTTCAAGCGATTCTCCTGCCTCAGCCTCCTGAATAGCTGGGATTACAGATGCCTGTCACCATGCCCAGCTAATTTTTGTATTTTTAGTAGAGACGGGGTTTCACCGTGTTGGCCAGGCTGGTCTCAAACTCCTGGCCTCATGATCCACCTGCCTCAGCCTTCCAAAGTGCTGGGATTACAGGCATGAACCACCACACCTGGCCGAGTTTTGTTTTTTGGTTTCTGTTGTGTTTGTTTTGTTTTGTTTTGTTTTTTCGAGATGGAGTCTCACTCTACTGGGAGTGCAGTGGTGCAATCTCAGCTCACTGCAATCTCCACCTCCCGGGTTCAAGCAATTCTCCTGCCTCAGCGTCCTGAGTAGCTGAGATTATAGTCACTCACCACCATGCCCTGCTAATTTTTGTATTTTTAGTAGAGACAGGGTTTCACCACGTTGACCAGGCTGGTCTCAAAATTCTGATGTCAGGCAATCCACCTGCCTCGGCCTCCCGAAGTGCTAGGATTACAGGTATGAGCTACTGTACCTGACCTGTTTGTTTTTGTTCTTGTTGTTTGTTTGTTTTTTGAGACAGAGTCTAGTTGTCTAGGCTGGAGTGCAATGGCGTGATCTTGGCTCACCACAACCTCCGCTTCCCTGGTTCAAGCGATTCTCCTGCCTCAGCCCCTCAAGTAGCTAGGATTACAGGTGCATGCCACCATACTCAGCTAATTTTTTTTTGTAGTTTTAGTAGAGATGGGGTTTTCACCGTGTTGGCCAAGCTGGTCTCAAAATCCTGACCCCAAGTGATCTGCCGGGTGTGGTGGCAACCACTTGTAGTCCCAGCTATTCGGGAGGCTGAGGCAGCAGAATTGCTTAAACCCAGGAGGCAGAAGTTGCAGTGAGCTGAGATCGTGCCATTGCACTCCACCCTGGGTGACAGAGCAAGACCCTGTCTCAAAAAAATTTTTTTTTTTTTTTACCAAGACCCACAGTAAAACACCTTTATATCAAGCTCTAGTGCACATAGGCAGACACACACACGCTTGCACCCCTTACACATGGACAAAAAAGATTTTTTTTTTTTTGAGACAGAGTCTTGCTCTGTCACCCAGGCTGGAGTGCAGTGGTGCAATCTCGGCTCACTGCAAGCTCCACCTCCTGGGTTCAGGCCATTCTCCTGCCTCAGCCTCCCAAGTAGCTGGGACTACAGGCGCCCGCCACCTCACCCGGCTAATTTTTTTTGTATTTGTAGTAGAGATGGGGTTTCACCGTGTTAGCCAGGATGGTCTCGATCTCCTGACCGCCTTGGCCTCCCAAAGTGCTGGGATTACAGGCTTGAGCCACCGCGCCTGGCCACATGGGCAGAACTAAAGTGTCCTGCGGTATAGAAAAGATAATAGTAACCTACCCATTTTATATGCAACACTGTGTCATTTTCTAGTCTATTTAAAAAATGTTTTTTGTTTTTTTTGTGGGGGGAGTTTTTCCATCGTGTTGAAGAGATGGTCTCACTCTGTTACCCAGGTTAGGGTCCAATGGTACAGTAATAGTTTACTGCAGCTCCGAACTCCTGGGCCCAAGGGATCCTCCCACCTCAGCCTCCTGAGTAACTAGGACTACACGCGCATGCCACCACATCTAGTTAATTTCTTATATTTTTATTTTTGTAGAGATGAGGGGTCTTGCTATGTTGCCCAGGCTGATCTCAAACTCCTGGCCTCAAGAGATCCTCTTGCCTTGGCCTCCCAAAATGCTGAGATTACAGGCATCAGTCACTGTACCCAGCCTGTTTAATTATTTTTTTTAATACTTGCCATGCCCTGCTAAATTGATTTCACCGTCCACTAGATGGGTCATACATAGCCTGCAGATTGAAAAATGTTACCTTAGGCCATCCAGAGCAGAAGTCAGAAAACAAGCCAAATCTTGCCTTTAGCCTTGTTTTGTTTCACCTGCTTTTTGTTTTGTTTTGTTTTGTTTTGTTTGTGTATGTGTGTGTTTGTTTTTTTGTTTTTTTTTTTGAGACAGAGTCTCGTTCTGTCGCCCAGACTGGAGCGCAGTAGCGCAATCTCAGCTCACTGCAACCTCCGCCTCCCAGGTTCAAGCAACTCTCCTATCTGAGCCTCCCAAGTAGCTGGGATTACACATGCATGCTGCCATGCCCAGCTAATTTTTGTATTTTCAGTAGAGACAGGGTTTCACCATGCTGGCCAGGCTGATCTCGAACTCCTGACCTTGTGATTTGCCCGCCTTGGCTTCCCAAAGTGCTGGAATTATAGGAGTGAGCCACCATGCCCTGCCAGTTTTTTTTTTTTTTTTTCTTTTTTTTTAGAAATTGAATTTTATGCCTTCAGGCAGGCTTTGCTTCATCTGTACCATATCCAACCTTTTTTTTTTTTTTTTGAGATGGAGGCTCACTCTATCACCCAGGCTGGAGTGCAGTGGTGCGATCTCAGCTTACTGCAACCTCCACCTCCTGGGTTCAAGCGATTCTTCTGCCTCAGGAGAATGCACCACCATGCCTGGCTAATTTTTTTGTGTTTTTAGTAAATAGGAGGTTTCACCATGTTGGTCAGGCTGGTCTCGAACTCCTGACCTCAAATGATCTACCCTCCTTGGCCTCCCAAAGTGCTGGGATTACAGGCGCGAACCATCGCACCCAGTCACATTTCCAACTATCTGATAGCCAACTGCTTCACACATCTGTGTAATCTGGCCCCTGAATACACTTCTGTTTGGACTTTCTAGATCTCTAGATTCTAAAGGCATAGATAGGTGCATTGATGCATTCCACAAATATTGAATGAGTGTCTCTCATAGGCCAGTCACTATTGCTGACAATGGGAACACAGCCGAGAGCAGACAAAAAATCACTGCCTTCTTGGAGTTGAGATTGTATAGGGAAGAGACAGATAAGCTTAAAAAAAAAATTCTGAGGCTGGAGGATCACTTGAGGCTGGGAGTTTGAGAAAAAAGCCAGGCACAGTGGCTCACGTCTGTAATCCCAGCAGTTTGGGAGGCCAAGGTGGGTGGATCACCTGAGAGCAGGAGTTCAAGACCAGCCTAGGCAACATGGTGAAACCTGGTCTCTACTAAAAATACAAATATTAGCCGGCCGTGGTGGCCCACGCCTGTAATCCCAGCTAGTTGGGAGGCTGAGGCACGAGAATCTCTGAACCCAGGAGGTGGAGGTTGCAACAAGCCGAGTTCGTGCCATTGCACTCCAGCCTGGGCAACAGAGCAAGACTCTGTCTGGGGGTGGTTGGGGGGGGTGGAAGTGAAAAAAAAAATTAGCTAGGCATGGTGCTGTGCAACTGTAGTCCCAACTACTCGGGAAGCTGGGGTGGGAGGATCGCTTAAGCCCAGGGGTTCGAGACTGTAGTGAGCTATAATTGCGTCCCTGCATTGCATCCTGGGCAACAGAGCAAGACTCTGTCTCTAAAAAGTAAGTAAATAAAAAAAAGAAAGTAACAGAAAATGAAGTGGGAGGGTGATATGCATGCTCTAAGATCTATCTACCACAGATTCCAGGTTTTTCATCCTTTTGTGGAAATGACAAAACCTAGTGTGTTCCTACCTAACAGAGGAGGGCTGAAGGAAGGTGAGGGAGCACAGCTGCAATTTTCCCCTAAAAGAGAATTCTCAGCCTGCCCTGGCAGATAGATCTCACCCATCACATCCCCAGATTACTCTGCCAAAAGTCGAAGCACCAGTCACTTTAACCCAGAACATTTCAAAACCAGACAGCCATGAAGGAGGAACCTCTGTGGTCCGGGCGCATGGGCCCTGGGGTTGAAAGTGCCTCAGACGCATTTTACATTTTCTTCGAATTCAGCCTTCGCAGTCCCCTTCACCCCCTCTCCCGCGGGATAAATGGCCACCTCATTAGCTCTGCACACATGACCTTCCCGACCTGACTCCTAGTGACTGTGCCTGCCTTATCTCTTTTCTCTCCTCCCTCACGTTTTCCGCTGCAACAAAACCAAACACAGCACCGTGGGGGCTTTCACGCTTCTGTGCCCTTGGACACGCTGTATTGCAGCCCGGAAGGCCTCTGTCCTCCATCCGCGCATCCACACTCCCTTGCTACAAACTCCCATTCATCCTTCAAAACCCAGCCTGAATGTCCCCTCCTCCAGGTCACCCCCTTTGACCTGTCAATCCCCTCCCACCGTGTCCCCAGCAAGCTTTTCGGTTTGGCTTCTCTGCACTCTCATGACCGATTGCCCTACATCTTGGCGCTCCCAGACTCGGGCCTTCTTCAGCACCGGAGTAGTCTGCATTGCTTGCTTTACACTCCAAGCGCCTAGTACCGAGCCTGAGTGGGTGCCAGAGGGCGCACTTAGGCTCGGGGTGGCTCCACCCACCCAGTGCCTCCCCTCGGCCTTCCCCGTGGCCCTGAAGGTGCCCGCGCTCCTGCATTTCCCGTGCACCGGGCTGCCGGTAGTTCGACCGCCCAGCCCCCGCGGCAGCAACAGCAGCAGCAGCAGCACCGGGGGAGCCCCCAGGCGGACTACAAGTCCCGGCAGGCCGCGCGCGGGCCGCGCATGCGCAGCGGGGACCGGCGTTTGAGTGGCAAGTTGTTTGTTACAGCGAACACCAGCTGCTCCCCGCGCCGGGCGCCGCGCGCCGCGCGCCGCTGCTCCGCCGCTCGGCCCCTCGGTTGCTGCTCCGCCGGCGCTGCCTCCCTCGCCCCGCGGCTCCCCCTCGCAACTTGGCTGGCCTCCTCCCTTTTGTCCCGCCCGGCCTGGCCGCCGCCGCCCCCCGCGCCCGGCGCCGAGCTCCCGGGTCCCCGGGCCGGCTGTCGGTGCCGGCAGGGCGCGGAGGGGGCGGGGGCCGCGGCTCGTCCCCCCGCGGATGAGCCGCCGCGGACGGGGCGCGGGCGGACGATGGAACTCCACATCCTGGAGCACCGGCTGCAAGTTGCCAGCGTCGCCAAGGAGAGTATCCCGCTGTTCACCTACGGCCTGATCAAACTTGCCTTCCTGTCCTCCAAGACCAGGTGAGCGCGCGAGGACGCGGCGCCGGCCGGGGACAGACAAAGGGGGCGCACCCCGGGCCGCTGTCCTCGCCGCCGCGCCTCGGAAAACAACTTCGGGCCCCGGGAGCGCCCCCGCCCCGCCCCCGCCGCCGCTTCGCCCGCGTCTGACAAAGCCCGAGCCGCAGGGTCCTGGCTCCCGGACCCCCCGCAGCCCTCCACCCCCCGGTGCGCCACCCCCCACCTCTGTCGAACACCCCTATCTCCCACCCCCTCCCCCATCGCAGCCCCCTCTCCGAAATCCGAGGGGCTGGGGCGGCTGCAGTGACGGATCCGTGAATGGATGAAGGAACGAACGAATGAATGAATGAAAAACAGGTGTGAGGACGCGGCCGTGGAAAAAACAAACTAACGCCCCCATCCCCCTCATCCCTCAGTTGGGCCGGCCCCCGTCGCCACGGCGGGGGGAGGGATTCCGCTGAGCGCGGTTACCCAGAGCAGAAAATCATAAAATCATTAGTGGGTGTTTATCTCAAGGTGCCTACGAGGCTTGATCGCCGACGGCCTGGAATTGGGGGGGAAGGGGGGCTGGGCGAGGGCCAGGGAGGGGCTGCAGAGGACGTGATTCTTTCTCCTTGGGGTCCTGGAAAAGGGGTGGGGGATGTTTTGCCCAACCGTGGAAGGGGAGGAGCAGGCGTGTTTATGCATCTGCCTTGAGGCTGGGCTTGGATGCTGCCGGGGGAAAAATAGTTGAAGGCCTTGGAAGGTAAAAGAGGGAAACACACACAGTGACAGACACACACACTCTCTCACTGTCTCTCTCTCACTCGGATTTTCCCTATGCCAGGTAAAGGTTTGACTTTGTGAGCTCCGGTGGGTGCTTGCATTAGGGTTTTGTTGTTGTTGAAGGAGCCTGAGCCCAGGGGAGTGTGAGTACCAGCTAGCTGCTGTAACTTAAGTCTCGTTTGCCCACCATTGTGACTGTTAAAAAGGAATGATAAAGTTGTTACTGGTTGGTTTTTCGCGGTTTGGGGCGGTGGTGGCTCTCCCTCACTGCAAAATGAATGAATACATTACAGGTCAAGGTTAGCGTGAAAATGACAGCCCCCTTAGGCTGCCCCCTTTGGCACTGAGCTCAAGGGACACAGGGAAATAATTCCATCCGAGCCTGTTATCTGCCTGTGAAAGTTCTCGCTTGGAAATCTCACTTTGATGTGTGTGTCTGAGCCGGGTGCTCAGTCCGGCTATTGTTTGCGAGATGGAGCCAGATCTGCCGGTGGTATCTTGTTTACTTTCTTCTCCGGCTGCTCAATAGGGTATGGAGATTTGAAATCCTCGCCTAGACTCTGCCACGGAGCCTGTGCTCCCCGTTGATTGCAAAGGGTAATGATTAAACAGGTCATTTGAAAACAAAGCCAACAGCTCGGATTCTGAACCGCGCCCCCACCCCTCACACAAAAGACCCCTCTGGCTGTTGACACTTTCAGATCCTGCTTCTGCCTGCCCTCTGCCCCCCACTCCCTAGCCAGGCTTGATGTTCCAAGGCTTGGAGGTAACAGAACAGCCTTGTTTTTCCAAGCCTTGGCCCTCAGCCCTGGGCAGCCCCCTGGCTGATTTCTCGGCCACCATTCAAATGAGGATGATGACTCAGGCTGCGGCTGTTCACTGGGCCTGGGTGCTGGGAGGAGGGGGCATTTGGGGGCTTAGAAAGGCAGCAAAGGGCGGGATCCCTCAGCCCCTTCCCCTTGGTGGAGGGACTGGACTTCTTCCAACCCCCAACTCAGGGTTCCCTTTGGGGACTCACGGATAGGCATGTCTCTGGGGGCAAGCCCCTCTGCTGGCCTCTGAACACAAGAAAACCTGCCTCTCAGTGGGTCCTCCTTCCTCCCTCCCGCAGAAAGCAGCCTGTCCTGTCCCAGACCCAGGTGACCCAGCTGACTAGTCCAGTTTCAAGATGACTCAGAGGCCAAAGGCCATCTCTGTGTTTCCTTGGTCTGGCCTCAAAAGGTGCTGGAACATTTGTCAAATGCCTGAGGACCAGCCACCCCAAGCACTCTGAGCCCAGATAGTGGCTCCGGATCATGACCAGAGCTCCCTGCCTGCATGGCTGAGGCGAAGTCTGTGTCCTCTGGCTCACACTTTGTCCGTCTGTAAAATAGAGATAGCACTACTTGGCCCACTCGTGGACGCAGAACTGTGTGGATGACGTGGGATGATTGTGGGAAACGGCTTTTTAGCAAGTGTGAATGGGTCGTAGAGTAGGGATATAGCATTGAAGCTGTTTTCAGTCATCAGCCATCCAGGTAGAAGCCCCTAGAATCTTCCTGCAATACCTGCCCCCGGGTGTTGACCCATAGCTCTGTCACCTCCCTCTCCAAAACCTAAGTTTAGCCCAGACTAGCATAGCATGCCCTGAGGGTCCCTGTGCC
The DNA here is from genome assembly GCF_009764315.1 of Trachypithecus francoisi. NCBI lineage: Eukaryota > Metazoa > Chordata > Mammalia > Primates > Cercopithecidae > Trachypithecus > Trachypithecus francoisi. The sequence goes on along the minus strand of NW_022681469.1, from coordinate 120,246,132 downwards.
ACCTGTTTACTGTTTTGTTTTGTTTTTTTTTGAGACAGTTTTGCTGTTGTCCGGGCTGGAGAGCGATGGCATGATCTCAGCTCACTGCAGCTTCCACCTCCCAAGTTCAAGCGATTCTCCTGCCTCAGCCTCCCGAGTAGCTGGGATTACAGGCACGTGCCACCAGGCCTGTCTAATTTTGTGTAGAGACGGGGCTTCTCCATGTTGGTCAGGCTGGTCTCGAACTCCCGACCTCAGGTGATCCACTCACCTCGACCTCCCAAAGTGCTGGGGTTACAGGCGTGAGCCACCGCGCCCAGCCCATTTAAAATTTTGTCAGTCACATTCTATAGCATCAAATCATTGACATGGCATTCGAGGCCCTTTGGGATCTAGATCCTGAAACCTCATCTTTATTTTTTTATTTTTCATTTTTCTCTTTTAGAGACAGTCTTGCTCTGTTGTACAGGCTGGAGTACAGTGGCACCATCATAGCTCAATGCAGCCTCCAACTCCTGGGCTCAAGCGATCCTCCCACCTCGACTTCCCAAAATCCTGGGATTACTGCTCCTGGCCTTGAATCCTCATCTTTAGCCCTCCCCCAGCAAATACACAATTTGCCTTATTGTTCTCTACACACCTCTGTGGCTTTGTATCTTACCTCTCCCATCTGCCTGGAATATTCTCCCCACCCACCCCTAGTAATTCTATTCAATCCTCAAGAGCTAATGACAGCACCCTGAAACCTTCCTGAACCTTTCCCTCCGCCCCTTAGCAGACTTAAGTCACTTCTTCCCTCTCGTGGAGTGGAGTTATGGAAAGGGAATGGCATTAGGAAACATTCACTCTGTGTGGGGGTGTGGCCGGGTCCAAGGGATACAAAGATGCCTTGCCCCTTCCTCTGCCAAGCTCTAGAGCCTGGTGGAAGAGAAAGAAAGAGGCCATCACTCTACAGCAGGGGGAAGTCAGGGAAGGGCTGGTCTAGCAGGGTACCTAGAAGGCTGGGTGCCTACCTGCAGGAGGTGGCACTAGATCTTAGAGCTTTTCGTTTGTTTTTAAGAGATGAGGTCTCACTCTATTGCCCAGGCTGAAGTACAGTGGCACCATCATAGCTCACTGCAGCCTCGAACTCCTAGGCTCAAGCAATTCTCTAACCTCGACCTCCCAAGCAACTGGGACTGCGGGTACGCACCACCACACTCAGCTAATTTTTAAATTTCTTGTAGCGATGGGAGTCGCACTGTGTTGCCCAGGCTGGCCTCGAAATCCTGGCCTCACATGATCCTCCCACCTCAGCCTCTCAGAGGTTACAGGCATGAACTTACAGGCATGAGCCTTTGGTCCTTAGGGCTTTTAAAGGAGAAAAGCCGTAAGGGCCAGTGGCTCACACTTGGAATGAACTAGTCGGAAGAGGGGATCTAGACCCCAGGACCCCCAGGTGTGTTCTGTGTATTAGGTATTAAACCTGCTTTGCAAACCAGGAACACAAAAGATTAAGTGACTTGCTCAAGGTCATGTAAGAAGTGATAGACCCGGGATTTAAATGTGCAAACCTGCACCTTTCTGCGTAAGCTCTGAGTTTTTGCTATTGCAGGTTGCAAGAGATGCCCCCATTGAATGGTTATGTCCAGCCCTTCTGTCTGCAGCACACTGTTCTGAAAGGCTTAGGAGCACAGAACTGAAACGCTGGCCTTTCTATATTCCCGCCTACTTGGCCTTGGTGGGCCTTTGCTTTATTTTTTTCTTTTCTTTTCTTTTCTTCTTTTTTGAGATGGAGTCTCACTCTGTCGCCCAGGCTGGAGTGCAGTGGTACAGTCTCTGCTCACTGCAAGCTCCGCCTCCTGGGTTCACGCCATTCTCCTGCCTCAGCCTCCCTAGTAGCTGAGACTACAGGTGCCTGGCTAATTTTTTGTATTTTTAGTAGAGATGGGGTTTCACAGTGTTAACCAGGATGGTCTCGATCTCCTGACCTTGTGATCCGCCCACCTCAGCCTCCCAAAAGTGCTGGGATTACAGGCGAGAGCCACCACGACCTGCTTAGACATTCTACTTCGTTAGAATCTTAGAGCCTATCTCAGATACTTCCTTCCAGGCACCTTACGTATTTTTCAACTTTTGCCCCTAACAACGTGATATTGGCTTGTCTTTTTCTCTTACCTAGGTTATAAACCTTCAGGCTTTTTGTGCGTGATTTGATCCACCCCTCCCCACCACCACCATCACCACAGTACCTACCAGTGATGATGAGAGCTACCGTTGACTTTGCCATATTTTGCAGAGTGGTGAAGACACTAGCTTTGGAGAAGTGCAACGGCAAGGCCGCACGGCTGGAAAGAAACAGAATTGGGATTTGAACCAGGTCCCGTCCCCGCTGTGCTTAGCACCCTGCTTTGTAGGCACTTAGTAAATGTCTGTTTGATGGATTTCTGACCATCAGAGTGACCCAGATTTCAGCCCAAGTATTTGCCAGAGTCTCATAGGAGTGCCCTGGGGGCCGGAAGAGATGACATTGTAGAAGGCAGAATCACAACTGGTAGAAGCAGAGCCCAGCGACCCTGTCCCAGGTCTGCTGAACCAAGCCTCCATCCAGGACCTTTGGAGAAGCATCTGGGTGTGGCTGGACTAGGTGAGGAATGAGCTTATTTATTCTCAGCGTAAAACCAGAAGGCAAGACCCTGGGTAGGTGAAGTCAAGTCTGTCCGCTGAGTGTCCCTTGTCCTCTGTGGTAACCCTGAGGCTCTGTGACCTAGCTGAGGGCCCTCTGTGGCCCACCTTACCTGTCTCTCCAGCCTCACCTCGAAGCTTCCAGCCACACGCTAGGGTGCCTCCAGCCTTCAGGCCTTTGTTCTTTCTGCCTAGAGTATTACTTCTTGCCTTACCCTTTTCTTCCCCTTGCATCCTTCTAGATTCCATTTCAGCTTCCCTGAGGGCACATTGGGCTCACTCTTCTTCTGGTAGGATGGGCTTAACTCAAAATGATGAGGCCAGGCCCAGGGGCTCATGCCTATAATCCCAGCACTTTGGGAGGCTGAGGTGGGAGGATCCCTTGAAGTTAGGAGATTGAGACCCCCATCTCCATAAAAAAAATTTTTTTTAAATAAATTTTTAAAAAATAGCCAGGCATGGTGGTGCACACCTGTCGCAGGAGGTTTGAGTGGGAGGATCACTTGAGCCTGGGAATTTGAGGCTGCAGTGAGCTATGATGGCGCCACTGCACTCCAGCCTGAGCGACAGAGACCCTGTCTCTGAAAAACAATTAAAAAAAAGAAGATGAAGTGTAACCAGGGGCTATCAACAAGGATGCTTTGTGGCTTTTGTTTGTTTGTTTGAGATGGAGTCCCACTTTGTCACCCAGGCTGGAGTATAGTGGTGCAATCTTGGCTCACTGCAACCTCCACCTCCCTGGTTCAAGCAATTCTCCTGCCTCAGCCTCCGGAGGAGCTAGGATAACGGGCACCCGCCACCACGCCCAGCTAATTTTGTATTTTTTAGTAGAGACGGGGTCTCACCATGTTGTTCAGGCCGGTCTCGAACTCCTGACCTCAGGTGATCCTCCCGCCTTGGCCTCCCAGAGTGCTGAGATTACAGGCATGAACCACTGCGCCCGGCCAGCAAGGATGATTTGAGCTACAAACAACAAAAAGCCAGGACACAACCAATAAGAAGTTTGAACTTTGTGTGATCAGAGTTTATGGGTTGGGCTGCTCCAGGCTTGAGTAACTTAAAGGCTTGATGAGGTCATCAATTTCTGCTTGGCTACTAACCGTGGCAGAGAAGCATAGCCCCACTGTAATGGCTGGAGTGGCTCTGGGCGTCCTGGGCAGTCAGGAGGAAACTCGGTGAAGGAAGGAGCTGTTGCCTCTAGGGTGTCCCTGAGAAAACCTTTCCAGGGGTGACCCCAATCCCTGCACAGACTTCCTCATCTCATTGGTCAGAACTGGGTCACATGAACATGCCTCAGCCTATCACAGGCACAGGGAATGAGACCATCATGGACCAATCAGGATTCACCACTCAAGGTGGGGCCTGCCACCTGGATGGATGCTCTCCGCCACAGGGAGGTGGAGAACCCAGCAGCTGTGGGTGATGACCTTGTCCACAGTGGGACTGAGGCACTTGGTCCCGTAGCTGACCTACCTAGGACAGGCCTGGAGGCTGACTCAGGTGTGAGGGGCAGAGAAATTACTGTGCACAGACCGCTGTGTGACCCCGGATCTAGGTGGGATCCCAGTGTGCCCCATCTGTCTGGCTCACCCCGACCCTGCTGGAACCTGAACCTACTCCCAGAGTCCCCTCTATTTTTTTATTAGTATTATTATGGAGCCACCTCTTTATTATTTGTTTATTTTGGAGACAGGGACTCTATTGCCCAGGCTGGAACTCACTGCAGCCTCAAACTCCTGGGCTCAAGGGATCCTCCTGCCTCAGCCTCCCGAATAGCTGGGACTACAGGCATGCACCACCACACCTGGCTAATTTATTTTACTCTATGTTTAGTAGAGACTGTTTTGCCCAGGCTGGTCTTGAACTCCTGGCCTCAAGCAATCCTCCCACCTTGGCCTCCCGAAGTGCTAGGATCACAGTTATGAGCCACCATGCCTGGCTAATTTTTGTATTTTTAGTAGAGACAGGGTTTGGCCATGTTGCCCAGGCTGGTCTCAAACTCCTGATCCCAGGTGATCCACCTGCCTCAGCCTCCCCAAAGTGCTGGGATTACAGGTGTGAGCCACCATGCCTGGCCGAGCAACACCCTCCTTTTTGCCCATGAAATGCTGTTATCTTTACATTTCAGTCTAGAAAGCCCATTGGATTGGAAAAAACTACACAGACAAGTATGCAATACGCATGTGCCCATCAAAACCTCCTGCTGCCCTCCTGGGCCAGATCTGCTGAATGCCTGGATCTGCTAAAATGCACGTCTCTGGTTTGTTTTGACCTGCACTGGATTGTTCGTGTTCCTACCTGCAGGAAATCTTGCAAATGAGCCACAGTGAACACTGAAGTCTTTTATTTATTTTATTTTTTTTTTAATTTTATTTATTTATTTATTTTTGAGACGGAGTCTCGCTCTGTCGCCCGGGCTGGAGTGCAGTGGACGGATCTCAGCTCACTGCAAGCTCCGCCTCCCGGGTTTACGCCATTCTCCTGCCTCAGCCTCCCGAGTAGCTGGGACTACAGGCGCCCGCAACCTCGCCCGGCTAGTTTTTTTTTTGTATTTTTTAGTAGAGACGGGGTTTCACCGTGTTAGCCAGGATGGTCTTGATCTCCTGACCTCATGATCCGCCCGTCTCGGCCTCCCAAAGTGCTGGGATTACAGGCTTGAGCCACCGCGCCCGGCCTATTTTATTTATTATTATTGTTTTTTGAGATGGAGTTTCGCTCTGTCGTCCAACCTGGAGCGCAGTGGCGCAATCTCGGCTCACTGCAACCTCCACCTCCCAGGTTCAAGCAATTTTCCTGCGTCAGCATCCTGAGGAGCCTTCTCAAAGTGCTGGACTTCCTGAAGTGCTGGATACAAGCGTGAGCCACCGTACCCAGCCATTAAGCATTAACTGGGAAGGCCCTGGAGCCACTGGCCAGCACCAGTTTGTGAGGGCAGAGCCAGAAAAGCCCAGGATTAGAAAACTTTTTACACACAAACATAATCGCATCCTGATTCTGGAAAGTGGAGATGCTGTCACTGCTCTCACAGAACTAAGCCTAGGACCTCACCTGTCATTTAGGTGTCGGCCTCTGGGGAGGGGCAGCCAAAACGCTCTAGGACCACAGAGCTGTAAGCCAGTAAGGCTTCCTAGAGGAGGCGGCACCATCTGAGCCAAGAATGGGGTGATGGGTGAGATGAGAAAATGTCAGGAGGTGCTGGGGATAAAGCAAGATGAGCAAGCAGGGAACAGGAGTAGGTGGGCACAGATGGATCAGGGGAGGGGTATGGGTGGAGAGGGTAAGGGGTGAGCTCCAGAGCCTTGCCCATGCCCATTTAGGACAGCCATAGTCTGCTGCTGCCCAGAGAAAGGGGCTGGCTCAACCCCAGCTCCCAAATCTTTTTCCTATGCCTTTTTCCTTTTCCCTCATCTCTTTCCTGAACTATCCAGATAGCTTCCTGCCTCCTGCCTCTAGGGCAGCCCAAATGCTCATTGCAGCCCCATCCCTCTGAGCTGGAGGAGCAAATGCCTGGCGGCTGGAAAGAGAAAGGTGTCTGTAGGGAATAAGCCGCTGTCCTGTGGCAGGTGCAAATTGGTACGCTGTGTTCACGCAGAAACCCTACAGCGTGTACCTGCTGTAGGCAAGGCCCGATAGGAAGCGCGAAAGGAGTTTCTGTCCTGTGGGAGGAAAAGATGTGAGTCCTGTGTGTTCTCCAGCAAAAGTAGAGGGTGAGAGGACCAGAGACCCACACAGGGGCCATGGTTGGGAGTGCAGGGGCAAGGGGGAGTCCAGGAGGAAGGAACGACACAACTGGAGTGGGTGCTGGCTGGACTTCATGCATTCCTTCCGAATCCCTGACCACATCTCTACCTTGTGCGGTTTTGTTTGTTTTTTAAGACAGGGTCTCACTCTGTGACCCACGCGGGAATGCAATGGCGTGATCTCAGCTCACTGCAACCCCTGCTTCCTGGGTTCAAGCGACTCTTACGCCTCATCCTCCTGAGTAGTGGGGATTGCAGGCAAGGCACGCACTACCATGCCTGGCTAATTTTTTTGTATTTTAATAGAGATGGGATTTCACCATGTTGGCCAGGGTAGTCTTGAACTCCTGACCTCAGGTGATCCACCCATCTTGGCCTCCCAAAGTGTTGGGATTACAGGCATGAGCCACCACACCCGGCCTGAATCTTTCTTGATCAGATGTCTTCTGTCTGTCCAGTCTGGCTCTGTCTACTCCCTTCCCAACACATGCCCTATTTTAGGTAACCATGGTAGTTTTGTTTTGTTTTGTTTTTGTTTGTGGAGATGGAGTTACACTCTGTCTCCCAGGCTGGAGTGCAGTGGCTTGATCTTGGCTCACTGCGACCTCTGCCTACTGGGTTCAAGTGATGCTCCTGCCTCAGCCTCCTGAGTAGCTGGGGTTACGGGTACCGCCACCATGCCCAGCTAATTTTTTGTATTTTTAATTCAGATGGGTTTTACCAGATTGGCCAGGCTGGTCTTGAACTCCCGACCTCAAGTGATCTGCCCTCCTAGAGTGCTGGGATTACAGGCGTGAGCCACCGCACCTGGCCAACCGTGGTAGTTTGTTTTGTTTTGTTTTAGATTTTTTTGTACAGAGGGGGTCTCACTGTGTTGTCCAGGCCGGTTTCAAACTCCTGACCTTAAGTGATCCTTCCGCCTCTGTTTCCCACAGTGCTGGGATTACAGGCATGAGCCACTGCTCCCAGCTGCTGGTGGTTTTAAAAGCTAGGATCCCTCCACCCCCCTCTGCTTTTTTTTTTTTTTTTTTTTTTTTTGAGACGGAGTCTCGCTTTGTCACCCAGGCTGGAGTGCAGTGGCCGGATCTCAGCTCAGTGCAAGCTCCGCCTCCCGGGTTTACGCCATTCTCCTGCCTCAGCCTCCCGAGTAGCTGGGACTACAGGCCCCCGCCACCTCACCCAGCTAGTTTTTTGTATTTTTTACTAGAGACGGGGTTTCACCGTGTTAGCCAGGATGGTCTCGATCTGCTGACCTCGTGATCCGCCCGTCTCGGCCTCCCAAAGTGCTGGGATTACAGGCTTGAGCCACCGCGCCCGGCCCCCCCTCTCCTTTAAGTGTCTGTCTTAGCTACTTTCTTCTAAGTCACTGGGAGATGGTAAAAGCAATACTGCGAGACTTCCAAGGCTAAGGCACAAAAGGATAGCTTCTGCGTGGCACTCCCTCTCTCCCAGATCCCTTGCTCTGGGAAACCAACCGCCAAGGCCTGAGAACACCCAAGCAGCCCCATGGAGAAGCCTATATGGAGAGGAACTGAGGCGTCTCACCCACAGCCGGCGGAGTGGGACTTTGAAAACAGATCCTTCCGCCCCAGGCAAGCCTTCCAGTGGATTGCAGCCCCAGCCAATGCCCTGAACAGCCACACCTAAATTCCTAACACGTAGGAACTGTCAGAGATAATAAAAGTTTGTTGTTGTTTCAAGCCACTGAGATTTGGGGTAATTTGTTATGTAGCAACAGATAAGGAATGAAATGACCCTGCCATTTATCATTGAGATGGAAACAAACAGTTTTCAGAATAGCAGGAGGTACTTAAAATAATTACTAGATTGGCCAAGCGCAGTGGTTCGCGCGCCTGTAATCCCTGCAGGCCTGTAATCCCAGCACTTTAGGCTGATCGCTTGAGCTCAGGAGGTGGAGACCAGCCCAGGCAACATGGTAGGACCCCAACTCTGCAAAAAATGCAAAAATTAGCTAGGCATGATGGCACGTGCCTGTGAGCCGAACTACTCAGGAGGCAAAGATGGGAGGATTGCTTGAGCCTGGGGAGTAGAGGTTGCAGTGAGCCAAGATTGCACCACTGTACTCCAGCCTGGATAACATAATGAGACCCTGTCTCTAATAATAATAATAATAATAACAACAGCCTGCAGACAACAGGGCAAACCTGACTATATGATCACCCTACCTTTAGTCCAGCCAGAGAACTCTCGTGAGTCCTTAAACCTAACACAGACACTTCTTCTGACGTCGGCTTCAGCATCCTCTCCTCCGGGAAGCCACCCTGGTGCCTGGTGAGTGGCTTCCTGGGATCACCCATGCCTCGGGGTGCAGGATGAGAGGGTGAGAGGGCTGGTCCCGATCCCCTTCTGCCCTTACCCACAGGGCTCAGGACTGGTCGACCCTTGGTGTGGACTTTCATCTCCCAGGGATTAAAAAAGTCACTTGTAGCTGGGTGCGGTGGCTCACGCCTGTAATCCCAGCACTGTAGAAGGTCGAGGTGAGTGCATCGCTGGAGGTCAGGAGTTCAAGACGAGCCTGGCCAACAAGGCGAAGCCCCATCTCTACCAAAAATACAAAAATTAGCCGGTGTGGTGGCGGGCGCCTATAATCTCAGCTACTTGGGAGGCTGAGGCAGGAGAATCGCTTGAACCCGGAAGTTAGAGGTTCAGTGAGCTGAAATCATACCACTACGCTCCAGCCTGGGCAACAAGAGTGAAACTCCATTTCAAAAAAAAAAAAAAGTTGTAAAAGGTTTAATTGGTTTCTTCTGAGCCTGCACACGACTGGAAAGGTTTTCTCTTACAACAGATCTGCAATATGAGGAACCAGCCCAGTTGCATAAACGCTGGGCCAGTGGGATTCTGGGTGTCCACAGTCCCTTCGGGCCCTCCACAGTGCTAAATTAAAACTTTTTGAAAAAAATTCTTGAGACAGGGTCTCACCCTGTAACCCAAGCTGGAGTGCAGTGATGCAATCTCAGCTCACTCCAGCCTTGATTTCCCGGGCTCCATCAATCCTGCCTCATCCCCACTGAGTAGCTGGGACTGCAAGCACCCACCACTACGCCCAGATAATTTTTGTATTTTTTATAGAGATGGGGGTCTCACTCTGTTGCCCAGGCTGGTCACGAACTCCTGGGTCCAAGTGATCCTCCTGCCTCAGCCTTCCAAAGTGCTGGGATTACAGGCATGAGCTATAGCACCTGGCCTACATGGAAAACCGGTGTCTAGGTGCCATATACTCAGCCTTGCCCTCACCATAACACATTGAACGTACTCCAGCCTCTGAGCTAGATCTCTGCCTATAAACCCGGGGTTTTGCTTGTGCACCCACATTTTTTTTTTCTTTTTTTGAGACAGAGCCTTGCTGTATCACCCAGACTGGTGTGCAGTGGTGTGATCTTGGCTCGTTGCAACCTCCATCTCCTGGGTTCAAGAGATTCTCATCCTGGGTTCAAGAGATTCTCATCCCCCAGCCTCCCCAGTAGCTGGGATTACAGATGCACGCCACCATACCTGGCTAATTTTTGCATTTTTAGTAGAGACGGGGTTTCACCATGTTGCCCAGGCTGTTCTTGAACTCCTAACCTCAAGTGATCCACCAGCCTCGGCCTCCCAGAGTGCTAGGATAGCGGGCGTGAGCCACTGCACCCGGCCATGCACCCACATTTACAGCAACCTTATTCACTAGGGCCTAAAGGTGGAAGTGACCCAAGTGTCTATTGATGGATGAACAGATCAACAAAATGGAGTATATTCACACAAAGGAATATTATGCAGGGGGGAACAAGGAAGGAAATTCTGACACATGCTACAACATAGATGAACCTTGAAGACATCATGCTGTGTGAAATCAGCTAGTCATAAAGGGACAAATACTGCATGATCCCACTTGTATGAAATACCTGGTGTAGTAGCCAGAGTCATAGAAACAGAAAGAATGATGGTGGCTAAGAGCTGGGGAGTTGGTGTTTAGTGGGTGTGGAGTTCCCATTGTGTAAGATGAAGAGTTCTAGAGATGGATGGTGACAGTTGTGCTCAGTATTGCAAATTTGCTTAATACGAATTGAATTGCACACTTAAAGATGGTTAAGATGGTAGATTTTGTTATGTGTATTTTACCACAATTAAAAACAATAAAATTTGAGGCCGGGCATGGTGGCTCATGCCTGTAATCCCAGCACTTTGGGAAGCAGAGGCGAGTGGATCGGTTGAGCTCACAAGTTCGAGACCAGCCTTGGCAACATGGTGAAACCTTATCCCTACAAAATATACAAAATGTAGCTGGGTGTAGTGGCGTGTGCCTGTGGTCCCAGCTACTTAGGAGGCTGAGGTGGAAGGATCACTTGACCCCGGGAGGTGGAGGCTGCAGTGAGCTGAGATTGTGCCACCATAGTCCAGCCTGGGCAGTACAGCCAGACCTTGTCTCAAAAAAATAAATAAAAATTAATGTTTAAAATTTTATTTTATTTTAGATTCAGAAGGTACACGTGTGTGTTTGTTACATGGATATATTGCATACCTGTGGGGACTGGGCTTCTAGTATGCCCCTTATCCAAATGGTGAACATTGTGTCCAACAGTAGGTAATTTCTTAACCTTCCTCCCCTTCCCAACCTCCCCTCTATTGGAGTCCCCAGTGTCTGATGTTCCCATCTTTTTTTTTTTTTTTTTTGAGATGAGGTCTTACTCTGTCACCCAGGTACAGTCTCGGCTCAATACAGCCTCTGCCTCCTGGGTGCAAGTGATCCTTCTGCTTCAGCCTCCCGAGTAGCTGGGACTACAGGCATGTGCCACCACACCCAGCTAATTTTTGTATTTTTTAGTAGAGATGGGGTTTCACCATGTAGGCCAGGCTGGTCTCAAACTCCTAACCTCAGGTGATTCACCTGCCTCAGCCTCCCAAAGGGCTGAGATCACAAGCGTGAGCCACTGCTCCCAGCCACAGCAGATCCTTCTTGAGCACCCACTATCCATGAGGCTTCCACTGGAAGTTCCCATCATTCACCCTTACAGCAGCTCTGCAGGAAGGAACTGTCTGCCCCCAAGTCACACAGTGGGCAAGAGCAGTTTAGGGTGCAGCCTTGGCCCCCCCCACTCCCAACTCCTCCCCGCCTATGCCCTCCTGCACTCCTTTCCACTGTTAACCCAAGATGGAAAAGCTGTTGCCAAGGGTCATTTCTCAGGATGTGCACATAGCAGGAAAAGTGTCAGACAGTTCTCCTGCCTTGGCCTCCCAAAGTGGTGGAATTATAGGCGTGAGCCATCACACCCTGGCCTGATTTCATCTTTAAAATAGGGATAAGGTCAGGCATGGTGGCTCACACTTGTAATCCCAACACTTTGGGAGGTCGAAGAGGGAGGATTGCCTGAACTCAGGAGTTTGAGATCAACCTGGACAGCGTAGTGAGACCCCATCTCTACAAAAAAATAACCGGAGATAATACTCTCAATATCCTGGGTTGTTGTGAGAGTTAAATGGGGAATGTTATGTCAGGGACTTAGTGAGGTGTTGATTACATAGTGAACCTATTATTCATATAAATTCAATGGATATTTATTGAGGTGCCCTGTACTTGATGCAAGCCTCGGCGAGGTGGCAGTGGTGGCCTCTGCTCCCGTGGCACGGATGGTCTGTTCTGCTTTGGACGCCCGGGAAGGGCACATCTGACAATTGCAGGATGGAAGGTCTAATGCTGATTTGTATTGGAGGAAGGGGAGCTGTTTATTTGTTTCAGATTGGCTGAGCTGTGGGGATGGAGGAGGCTGGCAGGGAGAGAGGGTCTGTAGTAAGGAGACTAGAGAAACTTTGGGGCCAGGCAGGCAGCCCCCTGGTAAGAGCTGCTTCTTGGAACACAAAGAGCCATTGCGTCCTCCAGCCGGCCTTGAGGAAGGTGTGACCTCTCTGCTCTCAGTAACGTCTTGGGGACCCTTTTCTGCCCCGCACACCAGCTCTGCTTGCAGGGTGCCTGGACACTCTGAAAGTCCACTGTGTCCCCATATGGTGCTTGCAAGTCTTCCTCCCAGACTGCCTCCCGCTTCTGTGTCCCTTCCCTGGTGCATAGCACCACATCCAGCCCCGCTCCCACCCAGCCCACCCAGGTCTTGCCCACTTGACCCCCAGTCTTTCTCCAGTCGCCCCTCCTCTGCACGCTGACTGCCATGTCTTGTCTTCTTTTTCTTTCTTTTTTTTTTGAGACAGAGTCTTGCTCTGTCACCCAGGCCGCTAGAGCGCAATGGCGCAATCTCGGCTCACTGCAACCTCCGCCTCCTGTGTTCAAGTGATTCTTCTGCCTCAGCCTCCCGAGTAGCTGAGACTACAGGTGTGTACCACCATGCCTGGCTAATTTTTATATTTTCAGTAGAGTCAGGGTTTCACCGTGTTGGCCAGGCTGGTCTCGAACTCCTGACCTCAGGTGATCCACTCACCTCGGCCTCCCAAAGTGCTGGGATTACAGGTGTAAGCCCACATGCCCAGCCTGTCTGCTTCTGTTCTAGCCCTCTCACTCCAGACCCCGTGATCCTGAGGCGTCAGGACGAGCGTCTCATCTCCAGGCAGGCTCTCCTTAGCAGGGCAGCTTCAATTCGTGTAGGGATCAAATCCATCCTGTTCCCCAGGCTGGTCTCGAACTCCTGGACTCAGACAATTCTCCTACCTTGGCCTCCTAAAGTGCTGACAAGTATGAGCTGCCACGCTGGGCCTATTTTTTTTTTTTTTTAATATATATTTTTTTAATGTAGGAGAGTTCAAATGTGAAATTAAGGCCTGGTGCGGTAGTTCACACCTATAATCCCAGCACTTTGGGAGGTGGATGCAAGAGGATCGCTTGAGGCCAGGAATTCAAGACCATTTGGGGCAACATAGCCAGACCCCGTCTCTACAAGAAATCTTAAAAATTAGCCAGACGTGGTAGTGCGCACCTGTAGTCCCAGCTACTCTGGAGGCCGAGAGACAGGAGGATCACTTGAGCCCAGGAGTTGGAGGCTGCAGTGAGCTAATTGCACTCCAGCCTGGGGTGCAAGTGAGACCCAGTCTCAAGGAAAAAAAAAAAAAGTGGGAAGAAGCGCAACCCACCACCCTTCTTTGGGGTTAGAATTTCGGGCGTGCACTAGAATCTGGAACGCTGATAGGGGATGGGGACAGGTGGAGGTGTCAGGAGTGCCCTCAGACCCAACCCTCCTTCATTGCCTTAGAGGTGAGGCTGGGGAAGGACCCTGGGGTAAGGAGATTGCCCGTGCCCACTCCCCTGCATGCAGGAGCTGCATCTCTGATTCACTGTTTCCCTGTCCTGATGGGAACCTGCTCCTGCATTTGGCCCCTGGGCCTCCAGGTAACCTGCCCCAGCCACCCAGGGCTTGGCCCCAGGCAAGTGCAGCTCTAAGGGCAGACCCCACGGTGAGCTTCCTGGGCGACTCCTTTGCACACACCCAGGCTGGACTCCCTCCCCACTCTCCCAGCTGAGCCATGCTTTTGGGCTGTTTCGTCCACTACAGTAGCACAGTCAAGAATGAGGGAGTGTATGGGCTGGGCGTGGTGACTCATGCCTGTAATCCCAGCACTTTCGGAGGCTGAGGCGGGCAGATCACAAGGTCAGGAGTTCGAGACCAGCCTGGCCAATATGGTGAAACCCCATCTCTACTAAAAAATACAAAAATTAGCCAGGTATGATGGTGCACACCTGTAGTCCCATCTACTCGGGAGGCTGAAGCAGGAGAATTGCTTGAACCTGGGAAGCGGAGGTTGCAGTGAGCCGAGATTGCGCCATTGTGCTCCAGCCTGGGCAACAGAATGAGACTCTGTCTCAAAAAAAAAAAAAAAAAAGAATGAGGGGGTGACACCTCGGAGAACAACCTGCAGGCCTGGTGTCACCTGCAGATGACAAGGCCACCATATCCATTCCTCGAGCCAGGCCTCTGAGGGGCCCTGTTGGGGAGGGTGCTGGAGGGAGAACTCAAGCTTGCAGGCAGTAAAACACATTTCTTTCTTTCTTTCTTTTTTTTGGTGTGGGGGACAAGAGTCTCACCCTGTTGCCCAGGCTGGAGTACAGTGGCACAATCTCAGCTCACTGCAAACTCTGACTCTTGGATTCAAGCGATTCTCCTGCCTCAGCCTCCCAGGTAGCTGAGATTCCAGGCGGGTGCCATCACACTTGGCTAATTTTTGTATTTTTAGTAGAGACAGGGTTTCACCATGTTGGCCAGGCTGGCCTCAAACTCCTGACCTCAGGTGACCCACCCACCTCAGTTTCCCAAAGTGCTAGGATTACAGGTGTGAGCCACTACGCCTGGCCGGCCGGCCGGCCGGCCTGCCTTCCTTCCTTCCTTCCTTCCTTCCTTCCTTCCTTCCTTCCTTCCTTTTTCTTTCTTTCTTTTCCTTCCTTCCTTCCTTCTCTCTTTCTCTCTCTCTCTCTCTCTCCCTCTCTCCCTTTCTTTCTTTCTTTCTTTTCTTCTCCCCTTCCCCTTCCCCTTTTTCTCCACACTCTTCAGACTTTGTTCTAGTCCACAATTTCCCTCCTGGAGCTTCTCTCTGACCACACACACCCCAGCCCCTCAGTCCAAATTAGCCTGGTTTAACTGGCTTTATTTGTCAGTTTCTGCAGAACAGTGAAGAAGGTGATAGCATCCACATTATAGGGCTGTTCATGGGAGGCTTAAGTGAGATCTTACAGAGAAAGTGCTTAGCAGGTCCCCCTGGTCCAGAGTCTGGGGTTGGCAGTGAGTTGTGTGTGTCTCCTGCCCTGACCCCCTCTGCAGACTTGGTGTCTGAGTGCTTGAGTGCAGCCTCAAGTGCTTGAGTGAGGCACACTTGACCTGCTTATGTGATTCCCCATGGCACCATGGTGTGGGGAATATCCTCCAACAAGGCACCTTATCAAGCACTCCCTCTCCACTCCACTGTTCCTACCACATATCCCTGGGCAGGTCACCCTGCCTTTCTTTTTTTCTTTTGAAGACAGGGTCTCACTTGGTTACCCAGGCCAGAGTACAGTGCCAAAATCATAGCTCACTGCAGCCTCGACCTCCTGGGCTCAAGGGATCCTCCTGCCTGAGCCTCCTAAATAATGGGCTACAGATATGCGCCACCACACCTGGCTAATTTTTAAAATTTTGTAGCTGGGCACGGTGACTTGTGCCTGTAATCCCAGCAGTTTGGGAGGCCGAGGCAGGCAGATCGCAAGGTCAGGAGTTGGAGACCAGCCTGGCCAACGTGGTGAAACTCCGTCTGTACTAAAAATACAAAAATTACCTGGGCATGGTGGCACACGCCTGTAGTCCCAGCTGCCCAGGAGGCTGAAGCAGGAGAATTGCTTGAACCCGGGAGACGGAGGTTGCAGTGAGCCGAGATCGCGCCACTGCACTCCAGCCTGGACAACAAGAGCAAGATTGTCTCAAAAGAAAAAATAATAAAATACTTTGTAAAACAGGGTCTCGCTTTGTTGCCTAGGCTGGTCTCAAACTCCTGGCCTTAAACGATCCTCCTGCCTTGGCCTCCAAAAGTGCTGCATTGCATGATTACAGACTTGTGCCACCTTACCCAGCCTTTGTGAGCCATTAGCTCTTATCTGTGTCTGCGGGCATTCTAAAGATCAAGGAATATAATACTAGGGTCAGGCTCAGACTTTGCATACGGTAGGCTGTTAATACTTGGGTTTTCTGCTCGGTTTCTAGGGCATTGAGACTGATAGAAGTAGCTGACCCCGCTAAGGGAGGCAGACAGGCAGGCACGTATTGTCACCAAAATACCCTGGAGATCGGGG
Organism: Trachypithecus francoisi; assembly: GCF_009764315.1. Taxonomy (NCBI): domain Eukaryota; kingdom Metazoa; phylum Chordata; class Mammalia; order Primates; family Cercopithecidae; genus Trachypithecus; species Trachypithecus francoisi. Next base: position 120,229,992 of record NW_022681469.1, on the reverse strand, counting down.
AGGTTATTTGGAGCTGGGGATCTCCGAGGAGGGGCAGGGAAGTTAGCACCATCATTGGGCTGGAAATGGGAAGCATTTGGCTTGATGGAAGTGGTGAGGCTGGGGTTTGGGACCCCGGCCATGTGACCTCCATGGGGTGACCTCAGTAGAAATTGGGACCCGCCAACCATGGTAGAAATTGGGGCCCGGCGTGGTGGCTCACGCCTGTAATCCCAGCACTTTGGGAGGCCGAGGTGAATGGATCACGAGGTCAGGAGATCAAGACCATCCTGGCTAACACGGTGAAACCCCGTCTCTACTAAAAATACAAAACATTAGCCAGGCGTGGTGGCGGGCGCTTGTAGTCCCAGCTACTCGGGAGGCTGAGGCAGGAGAATGGCATGAACCCGGGAGGTGGAGCTTGCAGTGAGCCGAGATCACGCCACTGCACTCCAGCCTGGGCGACAGAGCGAGACTCCACCTCAAAACAAAAAAGAAAAGAAAAGAAACTGGGACCCGCCAACCATGGTGGCCTGGGAGAGTTGAAATGCTGGGTGATACAGAACAACAGGCCTGCTGCTGTCTCCCCACCTTTGGGAGGGCACCCTCTGATGGTAGATCCCTGGAGGAAGGGCCCCAGGGACCCAGGAGCCCCCTTCCTGCTCCTCTCACTGCTGTTGATGAAGATGACAGTGAGGCTCCCCCTGACTCAGGTTCCTATGAGCCAGGCCCACCGCCATGCCCTTTGGATGCATTATCAACTCAGGTGGGTATGTGACCTCCCCCATGTCACAGGTAAAGAAACTGAGGCCCCAGAGGGTGAGGAACCTGCCCAAAGCCATCTGTATAACTTAGTTGAAGAAGCTAGCTTTGGACTCAGAAGTCTGATTTAAGAGCCACTCGGGCACAGTGGCTCACACCTGTAATCCCAGCACTTTGGGAGGCCGAGGCAGGTGGATCATCTGAGGTCAGGAGTTCAAGACCAGCCTGGCCAATGGGGTTAGTAGAAAACCTATCTCTACTAAAAACACAAAAATTAGCTGGGTGTGATAGTGCACACCTGTAGTCCCAGCTACTCAGGAGGCTGAGGCATAAGAATCGTTTGAACACAGGAAGTGGAGATTGCAGGGAGCCGAGATTGAACCACAGCACTCCATCTTGGGCGACAGAGTATGGTCTCAAAAAAAAAGAGAAGAACCGCTCTAGACTTCGCCACTCCTCTCTATGCAGGGTGGGCCGGTGAGACTCTGAAAGATGGGAAATCTAGCGTCCTTGGGGCTCCCACAGAAGCAAAAGTTGAACCCCTTTCAAGAGTCACTGTCGGGGGTTGGGCGCAGTGGCTCACGCCTGTAATCTCAGCACTTTGGGAGGCTGAGGTGATGGGATTGCTTGAGCTTAGAAGCTCCAGATAAGCCTGGGCAACCTAGCGAAACCCCCATCTCTACAAAAAAAAAAATACAAGAAGTAGCTGGGCATGGTGGTTCCTGCCTGTAGTCCCAACTATTCTGGAGGATCGCTTGAGCCAGGGAGGTCGAGGCTGCAGTAAGCCAGGATCATGCCACTGCACTCCAGCCTGGGGGACAGAGATTGAGAAAGAGCCTGTCTCAAAAATAAAAATTAAAAAAAAAAAAAAGAATCATTGTCAGGGAATCTCAGTTCCACCCTGATCCTCTCATCCCAGCTCTGCCTTCGCTAACTGTGACAGTGAGCAATGTTCCATTACCCCCCAGGCCTCAGTGTCCCGTCTGCAGAGGGGCATGGCAGAGCCTTCCTTAGGGTGGCCTGAGGGTTAGATGGCATCACAGACAGACCAAGCCCAGCACCGCATCTACCACAGGTGGTTGCTCCAGATGGATACCTGGATAGCTCTTTTTTCCTTAAATCATTTTAGCCAATTTCAGCTTTTCATTGACTCCTTCAGCATATGCTTACCAAGACACTGATGCCACCTTTATTTATTTATTTATTTATTTGGATTTTTTGGAGACAGAGTCTCTGTCGCCCAGGCTGGAGGGCAGTGGCGCGATCTTGGCTCACTGCAACCTTCATTTCCCCAGTTCGAACAATTCTCCTGCCTCAGCCTCCTGAGTAGCTGCGACTACAGGCATGCACCAGCACACCTGGCTAATCTTTTTGTATTTTTAGTAGAGATGGGGTTTCGCCATGTTGGCCAGGCTGGTCTCGAACTCCTGACCTCAGGTGATCCGCCCGCCTTGGCCTCCCAAAGTGCTGGGATTATAGGCGTGAGCCACTGCATCTGGCCAGCTCTTTTCTTAAATCATTTTAGCCAATTTCAGCTTTCCATTGACTCCTTCAGCGATGCTCACTGAGACATGGATGCCACCTTTATTAATTTGGATTTTTTTTGAGATAGAGTCTCACTCTGTCGCCCAGCCTGGAGGACAGTGGTGCGATCTCGGCTCACTGCAACCTCCGCCTTCCTGGTTCAAGAGATTATACTGCCTTAGCCTCACAAATAACTGCGACTACAGGCGTACACTACCACACCCAGCTAATTTTTTGGTATTTTTAGTAGAGATGGGTTTTCGCCATGTTGGCCAGGCTGGTCTCGAACTCCTGACCTTAAGTGATCAGCCCTTCTTGGCCTTCCAAAGTGCTGGGATGACAGGCGTAAGCCACCACACCCAGCTAGATACTGTCTTTAGAACATGCTTGCAGGGGTGGATCACGAGGTTGGAAGTTCAAGACCAACCTGGCCAAGAAAGTGAAACCCTGTCTCTACTAAAAATACAAAAAAAGAATTAGTCAGGTGTGGTGGCGGGTGCCTGTAATCCCAGCTACTCAGGAGGCTGAGGCAGAGAATTGTTTGAACCCGGGAGGTGGAGGTTACAGTGAGCCGAGATCGCGCTACTGCACTCCAGCCTGGGCGACAGAGTAAGACTCTGTCTCAAAAAAAAAAAAACATGGCTGCAGATCTCAGTGTTACAGAAGGTTCCCATATCCAGAGCCCCAGGGGCCATACGCTGAGTTCAGATACTGCCTGTGGTGCTTCTGATCACCTTCCCCTTACGCCCCCTTCCAAAAATGTGGGTCTGGGAGAAGGTGGTGAGTTTCGAACAGCACAGCTCCTACCTGTACTACAGGCCCTGCCTTGCACACCACATGTGTTCCTAGAATAGCCCATGAAAAACAAATGGTTTGGCCGGGTGCAGTGGCTCACGCCTGTCATCCCAGCACTTTGGGAGGCCAAGGAGGGAGGATCACTTGAGGTCAGGAGTTGGAGACCAGCCTGGACAATGTAGTAAGACCCCCATCTCAATAAAAATTTTTAAATTTTAAAAAATTAGCCAGGTATGGTGGCACATGCCTGTAGTCCCAGCTACTCTGGAGGGCAAGGTGGGAGAATCTCTTGAGCCCAAGAGTTTGAGGCTGGCAGTGCACTCCAGCGTGGGCAACAGAGTGAGACCTTGATTTTAAATCCAAAAAAATTCAACCATTAGGATCTTCCCCTGTGTTTATGCCACCAAAGAATGTGTGTTCTCTAAAGCCAGCAATGGCCGGGTGCAGTGGCTCACGCCTGTAATCCCAGCACTCTGGGAAGCCGAGGCAAGCAGATCATGTCAGGTCAGGAGTTCAAGAGCAACCTGGTCAATGTGGTGAAACCCCCGTCTCCACTAAAAATACAGAAATTAGCTGGCCGTGGTGCCGGGCACCTGTAATCCCAGCTACTCGGGAAGCTGAGGCAGGAGAATCACTTGGACCTGGGAGGCGGAGGTTACAATGAGCCGATATCACGCCGCTGCACTCCAGCCTGGGCAATAGAGTGAGACTGTCTCAAAAAGAAAAAAAAAAAGCCAGGACCCCTAAATCCTCCCATAGAAGAAGAAAAGTTCTTAAGTCCTCAGACACACGTATCTATTGGGAGGGCAGATTCCCCTGCAGTCTGGGCCTTTCTCCCGCAGAGGGCAGGGACAGGTGGCCTGAGGGAGAGCAAGTCAGGCAATTTGTGTGATCCAGGAAGGCCATGCCTCCGGTCTCCTGAGGGCTTGTTCTTCACCCCCACAGGGAGTCAGTCCCCTCTCACAGTGGCTGGGGGAGACGGAAATGGAGCAGTGAGAAGATTCTTTCTCTCTGGTTTTCTTTTTTTCTTTTAATTTAATTTATTTTTTCGAGACAGAGTCTTGCTCTGTCACCTAGGCTGGAGTGCAGTGGCATGATCTCAGCTCCCTGCAACCTCCACCTCCCAGGTTCAAGCAGTTTTCCCACCTCAGCCTCCTGAGTAGCTGGGATTACAGGCACGCACCACCACAGCTGGCCAATTTTTGAATTTTTGGTAGAGATGGGGTTTTGCTGTGTTGGCCAGGCTGGTCTTGATCTCTGGACCCCAAGTGATCCACCCACTTCGGCCTCCCAAAGTGCTGGGATTACAGGCGTAAGTCACTGCGCCTGGATTTTTTTTTTTTAATGATATTTTACAAAAATTGATATTAAACTGTTCTCACTTTGGCCTCTGTCCTTCATTGCTCATTGTTCATCTGCTGTCCAGAGATGGCTGATGGTCACGGGCCAGTTCTTTTTCTTTTCTATTTTGAGATGGAGTCTCATTCTGTCACCCAGGATGGAGTTCAGTGGTGCCATCTCAGATCACTGCGACCTCTGCCTCCCAGGTTCAAGAGATTCTCCTGCCTCAGCCTCCCAAGTAGCTGGGATTACAGGTGCCCACCACCACTCCCGGCTTATTTTTGTATTTTTAGTAGAGACGGAGTTTCACCATATTGGTCAGGCTGGTCTCGAACTCCTGACCCCACCTCGAAGGCAGCCCTGGAGCCCTAAGTCATCCTACAGGAACTTATCTCCACCTCGTTGGTGCTCTGGGTACTGACCTCACCGTTGGTCACACACTGCCACTCATTACCATCCAGGAAGTCAGATGCTCTTAAAACCCAAGGCATTGAGCACCTTTGGGGGTCCAGGAAAGGAAAACAGCCTATCTCTAGGCCAGGCTTGTTTTCTTTGGCCCACCCAGTGTGTTTTTAAAAAATTCCACCAGCATTTAAACATTGAGAAAGAACATACAAATCTGGCCTTCACATCTTTTCTTGAAAAACTGGGAGACCCTACAACCCAGGGCCCATATGGCAACAGTTTATCGGAGTGAAGTGGCAGCCGTCCCCCCCGCCACCTTTCAGCAGGGAGGGAGCCCCGGGTGGCCTCAGTTCCTTCCACTCCCGGGTGTCCCCTGACACGGAAACCAGGTCGTGGGTGCATTTGTCATGGTACTCATACCGCCCTGTTCCTTGGGTACAGAAAAGATGTCTCTACTGTTCCTTCCCAAAAGTGCAAGGAAGAGAAACAGACTCAGAGGGGCCCCCAGTTTCTTCGTGAACGTGGAGAATGTTCCCAGGTATTTACTAGGCAAATTGTGTCTCAGCCCTGCATCTCTTCACCTGAGTGTCTCAGCTGCCTGCCCTTTGCAGGCCTGTGAGCTGCAACCCCTGCTCTAGACGCTTCTTCTGGTTTGTTTGTTTTGAGACAGAGTCTCAGAGCAGAGTCTTGCTCTGTCACCCAGGCTGTAGTGCAATTGTGCCTTGGCTCACAGCAACCTTCGCCTCCCAGGTTCAAGCAATTATCCTGCCTCCGCCTCCCCAGTAGCTGGGATTATAGGCGCCCGCCACCACTCCCAGCTAATTTTTTGTATTTTCAGTAGAGAGATGGGGTTTTGCCATGTTGGCCAGGCTTGTCTCAAATTCCTGACCTCAAGCGATCCTCCCGCCTCAGCCTCCCAATGTGATGGGATTACAGGCACGAGCCACCGCTCCCGGCCCCTGCTCTAGACGTTTCCAAGTGCTTCCTTGATCGAGGTCCTCTCCCTCCTCCTCCACCACCAGAACCCGCTGCAAAAACACAAGCATATCTATGTCCTGACCCCGATCCCTCGCAGAGCTCTAGCAGGCACTGCTGACTTCAGTGGCAGTGACGGCTGGGACGGCTCCTCTTGACATTCCTGGCCATCCTTCCAGGCTCTCAGCTGGAAGGGCACAGAGGCTGTGGTCTGCTTCGGTGTCAGCCCAGACTCGGCCAGGCCCAGGGGCTTTGGTTTCTGGGTCCTGCATCCCCTGGGGTCTCTTCTGTGGGCCACAGTGGATGGAACCTGCAATGGTTCATTTTAGGCGGCCGCTTGTCTGGATGGAGGGATGTGCAGATAATGGGTAAGGCGTCATTTCTGGGTATATCCAAGGGTGTTTCCAGAAAGAGTCCCATTGGAATCAGTGTGGACAGGTACCATCCAGTCAGCTGAGGGCCTTGGTAGAACAAAGCTGAATTTTCTCTCTCTCTCCTGGAGCTGGGACACCCTCCTCCTGCCCTTGGAAATCAGGACTCGGGGCTCCAGGCTTTGAACTCTGCACCAGCAGCACCCTGGGTTCTCAGGCCTCTGGCATGGGATTGAGAGTTACACCATTGACCTCCCTGGTTCTGAGACCTTCAGACTTGGACTGAGCCACAATATCAGCTTCCCTGGGTCTCCAGCTGCAGATGCCCTCCCGGGGGACATCTCAGCCTCAATAATTGCACAAGCCAATTCCCCTAATAAATTCATTCTTATGTATCTCTATCTATTTCCTTGTGGTTCTGTCTTTCTGGAGAACCCTGACCAGAACAGATCCTGAGCCTGGCTCCCCTGCTTAAGAGAAGACGGAGCCCAGACAGGAAGCACAGGAGGGGTGTTTAGAGATTGAACAGGGCAGTCTTCCCTGAGCTGTAGAAATGATTCTTTTCCAAGCAGCCAAAGTGAACTGCTTAAAACAGATCACATCTAGGCCAGGAGCAGTGGCTCACACCTGTAATCCTAGCGCTTTGGGAGGCCGAGATGGGTGGATCACTTGAGGCCAGGAGTTCGAGACCACCCTGGTCAACATGGTGAAACCCTGTCTCCACTAAAAAGACAAAAAATAAGCCAGGCATGGTGGTGCGTGCCTGTAATCCCAGCTACCCGGGAGGCTGAGGCAGGAGAAGCACTTGAACCCGGGAAGGGTAGGCTTCAGTGAGCCGAGATCATGCCACTGCACTCCAGCCTGGGCGACAGAACGAGACCTGTCTCAAAAAAAAAACCATGTCACATCTACTGTCACCTACCCTCAAACATTTCAGACCCTTTTTATCTTGTTTTTGTTTTTGCTTTTTGTCTTTTTGAGACAGGGTCTTGCTCTACCCAGGCTGGAGTGCAGTGGCACAATCATGGCCCACTGCAGCCCCCAACTCCAGGGTTCACAGCCTCCCAAGTAGATGGAGCCACAGGTGCACACCAGCACACCCAGTTATTTTATTTTTTTTTATTTATTTTTTTGGTAGAGATGGGGGTCTCACTATGTTTCCCAGGCTGGTATAGACTCCTGGACTCAAGCGATCCTTCTGCCTCAGCCTTGCAGTGTTGGGATTACAGGCGGGAGCCACCTCACCAGGCTCCTTTTTTTAATGGACCTCAGGCGTGCAGAATTTGATGACTCATAATTTTTGGTTCGTGACATACTTATGGATCCTGCTTTTACTTTATGTTTGTTTATCGTTTGAATAACAATGCCCCCCACAGCAACAATGACATTGATGGTAACTGCTGTCTACCTGCATTTATCTTTCCCTTGATTTTTGCAAAGGCTTTTGTCCCATTTATATGTGTGGAAAGGATACCTGGCAGCCTGTGATATTCTGAGGCGTGCTTTTTTTTTTTCTTTCCACATTGCATTTTAAAATGCAGAAGATAGTCTGTGTTTCTATTGCTGTAGGGTATTAGGGCATTCAGCCTACCGCCGGAGGGAATTTCTCTTTTTTTTTTTTTTTTTTTTTGAGACAGGGTCTTGCTTTGCCCAGGCTGGAGTGCAGTAGTGCAGTCATAGCTCACTGCAGCCTGGACCTCCTGGGCTCAAGCAATCCTCCTGCCTCAGCCTCCCAAATAGCTGGGACTACAGGAGCATGCCATGATGCCTGGCTAATTTTTGTTTTGTTTTTGAGATGGAGTCTCGCTCTGTCACCCAGGCTGGAGTGCAGTGGCACGATCATAGCTCACCACAGCCTCTGCCACCCAGGCTCGAGCAGTCCTCCCAACTCAGCCACCTGAGTAGCTGAGACTAACCACCATGCCCACTTAATTTTTTTTTTTTTCCTGTAGAGATGGGATCTCACTATGTTGCTCAGGCTGGTCTTGAACTCCCAGCTTCAAGCAGTCGTCCCACCCCAGCCTCCCAAAATGTTGGATATGGGCATGAACCACTGCACCCAGCCTGGATTAATCTCAAAAATAATATATTGAGCAAAATAAACCAGGCAGAAAATAGTACACAATGTGTATGTTTCCATGGATTTGAAGCACAACACAGACACAGTGAATCCATGGTGCTAGAGACTAGAGCAGTGGCTGCCTCCGGTCATTGGGAAAGGAGCACAGAACACTTTCTGCAATGATGGGAATGTCCAATATGCTTATCGGGGTACTGGTTAAGTGAGGGATATACACTTGCCAAAAGGCATCTAATTGTCCACCTGAAAATTGTACATTTTATTATAGCAAGTTATGCCACAATTGTAAAAACCGACTTTGGGGTTAAAAAAAATACGTATCTATAAGAAATCATGGCCCAGGCTCAGATTTTATCTGACTAAAAACACATTTTGACTGGGTGCAGTGGCTTCTACCTGTAATCCCAGCAATTTGGAAGGCCAAGGCAGGAAGATCTCTTGAGCCAGGAGTTCAAGACCAGTTTGTGCAACATAGCGAGATCCTGTCTCTATAAAAAAAAAAAAAAAATTAGGCTGGGCGCGGTGGCTCACACCCGTAATCCTAGCACTTTGGGAGGCCAAGGCGGTGGATCGCTTGAGGTCAGGAGTTTGAGACCAGCCTGGCCAACATGGCGAAATCCCGTCTCTACTGAAAGTAAAAAAATTAGCCAGGCTTGGTGGTAGGTGCCTGTAATCCCAGCTACTCGGGAGGCTGAGGCAGGAGAATCGCTTGAATGCGGGAGGCAGGGGTTACGGTGAGCTGAGATCGTGCCACTGTACTCCAGCCTGGGTGACAGAGTGAGATCCAGTCTCAGAGATAAATAAATAATAAAATAAAATAAGAAATTAGTTGGGTGTGGTGGCACACATCTATAGTCCCAGCCACTCAGGCAGGAGGATCACGGAAGCCCAGGAGTTAGAGGCTGCACTGCGCTATAATTGGTGCCATTGCACTCCAGCCCAGGTGACAGAGCAAGACCCTGTCTGGAAAAAAAAAAAAAAGGAAAAGAAAAATAAAATTCCCACGCACCTAACCACCAGCCACACAATAGTTGGGCGAGCTGGAAGGTGTGATCGTCTGTAGGTCCTCAGCCCATGAAGGTGCCCTGCCTGCCTGGTGATGGGAGACTCAGTGGCCTTTATCACATTCTCCGTAATTGGATATGTGGGAAGCATGGGACCGTGACCCCTCGGGGATTGCCCACACCAGTCATCTCACTGTACAGCTGGAGAAACTGAAGCCAGGACAAGGACTGGGCCAAGGTGCCATAGTGAACAGAGGATGCTCTGTCTGCCTGGTGCACCACCCTCCTGTCCAGCCCCCAGTGCCCCCACCCACATCACCACAGGCCAGGAGCACCCCCTGGCACCCAAGGCAGGTGCAGAGTCAATCAGCAAATACTGCAAGGCTCGCCCAGAACTGGGAGCTGGGGTAGCAGTGATGAAGCTGCCTTGGTCTCTGCCCACTCAGCAGCTGAGGCCAGGGTGGAGTTGGTAAACTTCAGCTATGACCTAATGGCCAAACCTCCCTACGTCGGCACTGATGGTTGGAGGGGAGATGTGGGCAGTGTTGAGGAGGGGACGTAGTGGAGCGTGGTTCGTGAAGGTCTCCACCCTGAAACCTGAAGGCTGGGGAGTGGAGTGAGGGTCCCACGGGGAGGATATGGCACACTAAGGAACGAGGAGGGGCCCAGCAGTGGCCACATGGGGGCTGGACAGAAACAGCCCAAATCACAGAGCTGGGAGCCATGCTGGGGCCCTTGGTGTTCTCGTGGAGGCAGTGGGAGCCACGGGAGGTGCTTGACCCAAGGAGCGAGGTCATCACGTATGTGCTTTGAGAAGTGCCTTTGCCTGTACTGTACAGCGTGGACGGACAGGGTCTCAGGAGACCCAGGAAGAGGCTTGGGAGATGACAGCAGGGATGAAAAAGGCTGGATTTGAGGTCCCCAAGGGGTCGATCGAAGAGGGTTTGGTGAAGGGCAGTCTAGGGGCATGGTGAATCGAGTGGCACACAGCAGGTGGACACCAGGAAGAGTCTGGATGGGGGTCGGGGATGGGTCACTGCTGGAGGTGGAAGATCTTCCCAGTTCTGGTCCTGGCTTGTGCAGGGTGTGACCTCTGGCAGATCCCATCCCTTCTCTGATCCTGGGTTTTTGTCTAAAGATGATCTATTCCATGCTAAAATTCTTGTCCCTTAAGTTGCTAATCAAGGGACTCTGGGTCCCTGCATGGTGGCTCAATCCTGTAATCCTAACTCTTCGGGAGGCAAAGGTAGGAGGATGGCTTGAGGCCAGGAATTCAAGACCAGCCTGAGCAACATAGTGAGACCCTGTCTCTACATGAGAAGATTTTTTTTAATTGGCCTGGTATGGTGGTACATGCTTGTAGTCCCAGCTACTTGGGAGGCTGAGGCAGAAGGATTCCTTGAGCCCAGGAGTGCAAGGCTGCAGTGAGCTATGATCGCACCACTGCACTCCAGCCTGGGCGACAGAGTGGGACACTGTTTCTTAAAAAAAAGGGGCCGGGCGCGGTGGCTCACGCCTGTAATCCCAGCACTTTGAGAGGCTGAGGTGGGTGGATCATGAGGTCAAGAGATCAAGACCATCCTGGTCAACATGGTGAAACCCCATGTCTACTAAAAAATACAAAAATTAGCCGGGCATGGTGGCACGCACCTGTAATCCCAGCTACTCGGGAGGCTGAGGCAGAAGAATCGCTTGAACCGGGGGAGGTGGATGTTGCAGTGAGCCGAGATCGCATCACTGCACTCCAGCCTGGCGACAGAGCGAGACTCCGTCTCAAAAAAAGAAAAAGAAAAAAACGGAAGCCACATAGAGCTTCTAGAAATCATCTCCCCAAGATGGAATTAATTGCTCCAGAAAGAAGTGAGTTCCCCATCCCTAGGTGTATGTAAATGCAGGCTGGGCCACTGTCTGTTCAGGATTGCATTGCTGGAGGAGGCAACACAGAATAGCTTTCCAAACTTGATTCTGGGCTTCCTCGTGCCCCACCCCTACATCTGGGTGGCTCCCTGAAGGTCCTCCTTTGTGTTTTGGGTTTTTTTGTTTTTTTTTTTTTTTTTGAGACGGAGTCTCACTGTGTCACCCGGGCTAGAGTACACTGGTGTGATCGCTGCTCACTGCAACATCCATCTCCTCGGTTCAAGCGATTCTCCTGCCTCAGCCTCTGGAGTAGCTGAGATTACAGGCATCTGCCACCACACCCAGCTAATTTTTGTATTTTTAGTAGAGACAGGGTTTCACCATGTTGCCCAGGCTGGTCTCAAACTCCTGGTCTCAAGTGATCCACCTGCCTCAGCCTCCCAAAGTGCTGGGATTGCAGGTGTGAGCCACCGTGCCTGGCACCCCCCTTTCTTATTTGATGGCGAACTGTGCCACAGGTTAAACAAAAAACACTTGTAATTAATTCTCTTCTCTCTGCTACTTTAGCTGGTTAAATCTGACATCTCAGAAAAGGTTTTGCCAGGCACGTTTACCTGGAAGTGTCTCTCCCCTGCTGCACCCGCCCTCCCCGTCTGCCTTGGGGTTTCAGGTCTGTTGCTGGAACAGGACTCTGGCTGGGCCAGGGCTCCTCGCCCAGGATGCCTGGGGAGAGGCCCCGTGTGAGGGCCTCACTCTGCGGGCTTAGGAATCCCAGAGTAAACAGATCAAGTTACCCGTGTCAGCCGGGCGTCCACAACAGGCAGCCGCAGCGATTGAAGATGGGAATGTTCTTCTCAGAGATGACTCAGCTACTCAGCTTCTCAGCCCAGATCAGGGGCCGCCCTGGGCCTCAGCTCTGCCCTGGTGCTTGGCTCCAGGCCAAGCCCAGGGTTGGGTGGTGGGGGAAACAATGGATTTTGAGAGTCAGCGACTGGTGTGCAATTCTCTTTCACCCCGTCAGGGTAAGGGTACATGTCAACAACTCTGGTAGGGTTGAGGGAACCAGCTGTGACCTGGGTCATCTGTAGGGTGGTGGCTCAGTCTCTCTAAGCCTCAGTTTCCTCATCTGTCAAATGGGCAGCAACAACTATGTCAGAGAGTTGATGGGAGAAATGAATCAACCGCCCGGGTGTGGTAGTTCATGCCTGTAATCCCAGCATTTTGAGAGGCCGAGGAGGGTGGATCACTTGAGATCAGGAGTTTGAGACCCCATTCCTACTAAAAAATACAAAAATTAGCCGGGCGTGGTGGCAGTCGCCTGTAATCCCAGCTACTTGGGAGGCTGAGGCAGGAGAATTGCTTGAACCCGGTAGGCAGAGGTTGCGGTGAGCTGAGATTGCGCCACTGCACTCCAGCCTGGGCAACAAAGCAAGACTCCGTCTCAAAAAAAAAAAAAAAAAAAAAAAGAATCAACCAAGGTTGTTGAAGCCAGGGTGCAGGCAGAGAAGTGCAAGTCTGCAGGGAGAGCCTGGGCCGCAGTGGTTGGAAGCCCAGGAATGAGAAATCTGGGGAGAGGGTGTAATAGGAGATAAGAGAGGACCCCTTGAGAGCTGCTACACTGGGGAGGAGAAGAGCAGCCACCACAGGAAGCAAAAGAGGATTGTCAGTGTCCAAGACGTCAGAGGAGACTGTGCGGGAGATTGCAGATTCCAGGGAGGCCTTGACCAGCCATGTGGGTCCAGGCAACAGGTCAAGGGCAGGAAGGCGTGAGGGAAGACGTCATCGGGCTGGGCTCAGGGAGGTCACTGATGAACGGAGCGGGATGCCCTGGAGGGCTTGAGGAGCTGACTCAATGGCAGAGGGTCAGGGTAAGGGGATGAAGGAAGACTTTTTTTTAGGACGGAAGAAACTTGATCCTGTTTGTTGTTAAGACTAAGAAGCCAAGTATGAAACAGACAGTTTAGGGAGGTGCTTGGGAGAGTCACAAAAAGGGGAAGGAGTTTGCCAGGGTGCTGATTCCTGAGGCCAAAGGGAAGGGATAAGATGGATGGACAGGTCGGACACGGTGGCTCACACATTGGGAGGCTGAGGCGGGAGGATCACTCGAGGCCAGGAGTTCGAGACCAGCCTGAGCAACAAAGTGAGACCCTGTCTCTATAAAAAAAATGAAAAAAAAAAAAAAATTAGCCAGGCATGGTGGTGTGTCCCTGTAGTTGCAGCAACTTGGGAGGCTGAGTTGGGAGGATCACTTGAGCCCAGGAGTCTGAGGCTGCAGTGAGCTGTGATTGCACCACTGCACTCCAGCCTGGGCAACAGAGCAAGACCTTATCTCAAAAAAAAAAAAAAAAAAAAAGGACGAATGATCAGAGACTTTCTGAGAGGGTGCCCTCCCCACTTAGCCTGTGTCTTAGGAAATCTGGGGTGCGTGTTGGGGTTGCTGAGTGTGGCAGAGGGGCAGGGGTGGAAGAGGTCTGGGGGAAGGAGGGTTAAGCTGACCCAGCAAGGGGTGGATGGACCCCAGTGGCAGGGAGGAGGATTTCTGAGCTGGAGGGCTTTGCTGAGGGTGGTTTGGGCAGGAGTCATCTAAGGATGGGGCCAGCCGAGGGGCTCCCAGGAACACCCAGCCCCACAGGCCAGCAGTACACGGTAGGGTTGGAGTGGTGGTGGCCGCAGGAGATGAGTGTGACCAGGAACCAGGGCCACTCCCAGAGTTACCAGGTGACAGGACAACAACTCCAGCCCATGCCCCAGCATGTCCCCTAAGTCCTTTAATAGCGAGGCCTCCAGAGAATGTTGCGTCCCAATTCATAGTGTCAGGGCAGGACTGCAGGTTGCTTTAGGGTCAACTATTTCCATTGTGGTCTTCAGCGTGTTGACACAAACTGCATGCTTGGAAAGGTCAGAGGTTGTGTGTCTCGGTGTGTGTTCTCAGCTGTGGTGTAAGGAACACAGAAGGTTGAATGAGCTTCCGGTTATGTCGGGAGAAGACCAGGGAAGTGTCGTGCTATTATCCAAAAACAGAAATGGTGCTGTTTGTGAAAGCAACCACAGCATGTCTGGTGCTTTTTTTTTTTTTTTTTTTTTTTGAGACAGATTCTCGCTCTGTCACCCAGGCTGGAGTGCAGTGGTGCGATCTTGGCGCACTGCAACCTCCGCCTCCCAGATTCAAGCAATTCTCCCGCCTCTGCCTCCTGAGTAGCTGGGATTACAGGTCCCCACCACCACACCCAGCTAATTTTTTTTTTTTGTATTTTTAGTAGAGACAGGGTTTCACCATGTTGGCCAGGCTCGTCTCAAACTCCTGACCTCAGGTGATCCACTCCCCCTCGGCCTCCCAAAGTGCTGGGATTACAGGCATGAGCCACTGTGCCCGGCTGGCTGGTGCTTTTTTTATTTTATTTTTTATTTTTTGAGACAAGGTCTCACACTGTCACCTAGGCTGGAGTGCAGTGGTGCAGTCACAGCTCATCACTGGAGCCTTGACCTCCCGAGCTCGAGCAATCCTCCTTCCTCAGCCTCCTGAGTAGCTGGGACTACAGGTGCATGCTATCAGGCCCTGTTAATTTTTTCTTTTTTAGATTACTTTTTGTAGAGACAAGGTCTCACTATGTTGCCCAGGCTGGTCACCTGGTGCTTTTATCTACAAAGTGATACCGATTCCCCACCCTGGTTCCTGAAGGCAGACAGTATATAGGAAGTTTGGGGAACAGGCTCAGGAGCTGTGTAAATATGCCCAAGACCACAGGATCGGATCGTCAACTCCAAAGCATTGCTTTGTTTTTTTGTTTTTTTGTTTTTTTGAGACAGAGTCTCGCTGGGCCGGAGTGCAGCGGCACGATCTCGGCTCACTGCAGCCTCAAACTCCCAGGTTCAAGCGATTCTTCTGCCCCCAGTAGCTAGGATTACAGGCATGTGCCACTACGCCCGGCTAATTTTTGTGTTTTTAGTAGAGATAGGATTTCACCATGTTGGCCAGGCTGGCCTCGAACTCCTGACCTCCAGCGATCCACCTGCCTTGGCCTCCCAAAGTGCTGGGATTACAGGCATGAACCACTGTGCTTGGCCAAGTGTTTGTTTTTTTTTTTTTTAATCATAGGTACTTGTAACTCTGTAAAAAGTGTACCCTGCCTTACCCAATGTTTGGGGACTTGTTTTTCCACCCTCAGTGCTGTGATATTGCTGACACTTGTTTATCTGTTTGCTTAACACTGTGGATGGTTCATGTTGCCTGCTGGGTAATATTCTGCCATTCTTCATGTCCTCTCCTGCCGATGGGCGTCTGGGCTGTGGCCAGGTTTTTGTTACTGAGAACAGGCTGTCACAGATCCTCTCGTCCGTGTCTCTCGTTACACATCTGTAAAGGGTGGATGTCTCAGAATGGAAACGCTGAGTCATGGTGCGTATGCTACAAGTCCCACCTGCCTTCAGGAAGCCCCCAACCCATAGAGGCAGCTCAGCCCCGGCTCGGCAGACCCCAGGCAGCTAACTGCTTTAACCCAGCTAAGCTTCGGTTTTCCCGTCTGTGAAATGGGAATCATTCGACAGCACATTCATTCAGGTCACACTGATTACAGACCTCGTACCAAGCCCTGTGCTGGGCATGCGGGTCCTGGAGGGGGGAGATGCAGCCTTGTCTCTTGCTCGCCAAGACAGAAATGAGGCCAGGCGTGGTGGCTCATGCCTGTAATCCCAGCACTTTGGGAGTCTGAGGTGGGTGGATCACCTGAGGTCAGGAATTGGAGACCAGCCTGGCCAACATGGCAAAACCCTGTCTCTACTAAAAATACAAAAATCAGCCGGACGTGGTGGTGCACGCCTGTAATCCCAACTACTTGGGGGGCTGAGGCAGGAGAGTTGCTTGAACCTGGGAGGCAGAAGTTGCAGTGAGCTGAGATCACACCGCTGCACTCCAGCCTGGGCTACAGAGTGACTCCATCTCAAAAAAAAAAAAAAAAAGGCAGACAGACCTAGAAGTGATTAATCTCAGTACTATGATGGATATCGCCATGGTTGGGGAGGTGATAGGCTGATGGGGGTGAAAGGAAGTCAGGCTGGAGGGTGTGAGAATTGGGGAGACCCGAAATCAGTGATCATTTTGCACCAAGAGCCGACAAGCAGAAGGTATACTCTCCTGGGAGGAAGCCTGGGTCCCCGGGGCTTTCCCCAGATATTTGTGATTTCTTCTGCCCTATGCGTCCCCTTTGGTAGTCC
This sequence comes from Trachypithecus francoisi, assembly GCF_009764315.1. Classification (NCBI taxonomy): domain Eukaryota; kingdom Metazoa; phylum Chordata; class Mammalia; order Primates; family Cercopithecidae; genus Trachypithecus; species Trachypithecus francoisi. The sequence goes on along the minus strand of NW_022681469.1, from coordinate 120,213,688 downwards.
TGCTGCTCCATAATCACCCTGGAATTTGCCAAGCGCCATCACCCACACTGTCTGATTGGATTTTCCTGGTCACCTGTGACACAAGCACATTTTATTTTCTTTTTCTTTTTTTTTTGAGACAGAGTCTCGCTCTGTCGCCCAGGCTGGAGTGCAGTGGCGCCATCTCGACTCACTGTAAGCTCCGCCTCCTGGGTTCACACCATTCTCCTGCCTCAGCCTCTTGAGTAGCTGGGACTACAGACACCCACCACCAAGCCCGGCTAATTTTTTGTATTTCTTTTTTTGAGTAGAGACGGGATTTCACCATGTTAGCCAGGATGGCCTCGATCTCCTGACCTCGTGATCCGCCCACCTCGGCCTCCCCCCGTGCTGGGATTACAAGCATGAGCCACCGCGTCCGGCCTTATTTTCTGTCTTAAGGAAAATAACTCCTGTTCAGGATCGCCCTTCCAATTGCAGATCCAATTAAGGGCTTTTTTCTAAGTAAAACTTGAAAGGGCAGCTTCTAGTTGCTACGAAGACAGGAGAAATGAAATGTAAATAACACGAGAGACCCATTGAAAACCCGGGAGAAACATTAAAACACTGCAGCTGGTTACAACAAAGCCAGGCACTCACCCTCCCACCCTCCCCTTGATTTTCCTCTGGGGAAAAAAAACCCCATGAACAACGGTGGCCCCGAAACACTTCTATCACTCACTGCTTTTTTTTTTTTTTTTTTTTTTTTTTTTGAGACAGAATCTCACTCTGTCGTCACCAGGCTGGAGTGCAGTGGTGTGATCTTGGCTCACTGCAACCTCTGCCTCCCATGTTCAAGTGATTCTCCTGCCTCAGCTTCCCGAGTAGCTGGGACTACAGGTGCGCACCACCACACCCAGCTAATTTTTATATTTTTAGTAGAGGCGGGGTTTCACCATGTTGGCCAGGATAGTCTCCATCTCTTGACCTCGTGATCCGCCCGCCTTTTCCTCCCCAAGTGCTGGGATTGCAGGCGTGAGCCACCACTCCCGGCTGCTCACTGCATGTTTTAAAAGGCCCCTGTCAGCTAGGCGCGCTGGTTCGCACCTGTAGTCCCAGTACTTTGGGAGGCCGAGGCTTGGGAGGATCGCTTGAGGCCAGGAATTTGAGACCAGCCTGGGCAACAGAGCAAGACCCCATCTCCACAAAAATTTAAAAATTAGTCAGCCATGGTGATGTACATCTATAATCCCAGCTATTCAGGAGGCTGAGGTGGGAGGATCACTTGAGCCCAGGAGTTGGAGGCTACAGTGAACTATGATCATGCCATTGCACTCCAGCCTGGGTGACAGAGCAAGACCCTGTCTCTAAAGGAATGAATGAATGAATGAATGAATGAATGAATGAATGCTACTATTAGCCACATCAGAAAAACATCAGCAGGGAGACAGCCAGAAGTTGGCTGGCAGGGGCAAGGGTAGGCGGTCTCCGGAAGCAGGTGAGGCCCTGATCCCTTCATTCCCTCACTTGCACAGGCTGTAGGAGATGTGGCCAGACCTCCCTCATTCCAGACAGGACAGGCCACACTTTGCAAGAAACACCCCTGTCCTTCCACGCTTGTGCTGTGATCCCAAGTGGGCTGAGAAAGGACCTGCTTTAAGTAAGTCCCAAGAAGGTTTTGTAAACAGGTGCCCATAACATCCAAGATGCCTGTCTTGAGGCCTGTTTGCAGAGCCTCTCTGGTTTGGGTGGGTGGGTGACTTGAGCAGTGAAGAGCCTGGGCTTGTTTCAAAACCCCGCTGGCCAGGCTCTTTTTTGTTTGTTTGTTTTTGAGAGGGAGTCTTGCTCTGTCACCCAATCTGAAGTGCAGCGGCACGATCTCGGGGGCTCACTGCAACCTCCACCTCCGGGGTTCAGGCAATTCTCCTGCCTCAGCCTCCCGAGTAGCTGGGACTACAGGTGCGCGCCACCATGCCTGGCTAATTTTTTGTATTTTTAGTAGAGGTAGAGATGGGGTTTCACCATGTTGGCTAGGCTGATCCTGAACTCCTGACCTCAGGTGAGCCGCCTGCCTCGGCCTCCTAAAATGCCAGGATTACAGGCATGAGCCACCTCACCCGGCAGGCCAGGCTGTTAATTCCAAAGGTCCTGGCTTGTTCCCAGACAAGCTAGTAGGTGACCTTGGCAGAGTCTGGCTGACACAGGGCATAGTGACCTTGCAGGAATCAGGCTTGCGTCTTTTATTTTTTAAGACAGGATCTCACTGTGTCACCCAGGCTGGAGTGCAGTGGTGCTATCATGGCTCACTGCAACCTCTGCCTCCCAGGCCCAAGTGATCCTCCCACCTTCACCTCCTGAGTAGCTGAGACTACAGGGGCTCACCACCATGCTCAGGTAATTTTTAAATTTTTTTGTAGAGATGGGGTCTTGCCATGTTGCCCACGCTGGTCTCAAACTCCTGGACTCAAGTGATCCCCCTGGTCTGGCCTCCCGCTTGGAGTTTCTTAACAGCACTTAGCACCACACTGGGTACTTTCTGGCATTTGCTCCTCTTTCCAACTCTTTGTAGACAGAGTACAGAGAGGCCACAAATCCCAGGGGCCCGGAATCTGGGATGTGGACCCGGCCATGACTCATTAGAAAAGGCAGAGAGAGAATTAGAACTGGAGACCTTAGCCTGTCCCAGAGGAGGATTAAGTCAAGGTTATACCACACGAGGGTGGGCAGGGTTTGTTCTCATTGACACGTCTCTGAATTTGAAGGCAAGTGTGTGGCCACAGTCCATCCCTTTGCTCAGCAATCCTTGAGTGTTGATTCCATGCCCAGCCAGTGTCAGATATGAGGTGTATGTACGGAGGACCGTCTATCCTTGCTTCTGAGAGCTGTGGTCATCTACTGAGGGAAGTAGACCCTTAAAGTATAATTTGTAATAGATCGTGGGAAGCACTTGGCACCGTCATGCACAGTTGCACAGGTTGTGCACTGCACAACTCTAAGGGCATACTTCACATAGACTGTGAGATGAACTATCTCCTAGGGCTGTGATGCACGTTATAACAGCCCAGCTGTCCATAGTGGCAGGAAAGTCATCTCATAGAGTAGTGTGGGGCTGTAGGCTGTCAAAGGAGGACAACCTCGATGATGGGAGATGAGGGAAAGGAAGTGGCTGGTGGTGTTGATCAGGCAAGGTTTTTTTATTTTATTTTTTGTATTTTTAGTAGAGACAGGGCTTCACCATGTTGGCCAGACTGGTCTCGAACTCTGAACTTCAAGTGATCCATCCACCTCCGCCTCCCAAAGTTCTAGCATTACAGATATGAGCCACCATGCCTGGCCAGGAGAGGTTTTATCCCAGAGGAGATGTTTGAACTGGATCTTAGAGGATGAGCATGAAGTCTTCAGCCAACAAAGTTGGGAGGCGGCCATGCCGGGTAGTTGAAAGAACATTCAGGCCGGGCGCAGTGGGTCATGCCTGTAATCCCAGCACTTTGGGAGATTGAGGCGGGTGGATTTTCTGAGGTCAGGAGTTTGAGAACAGCCTGGCCAACATGATGAAACCCTCTCTCTACTAAAAATTCCAAAAAATTGGCCGGGCATGGTGGCGGGCGCCTGTAATCCCAGCTACTTGGGAGGCTGAGGCAGGAGAATTGCTTGAACCCCAGAGGCGGAGGTTGCCGTGAGCCAAGATCACACCACTGCGCTCCAGCCTGGGCAACAAGAGCAAGGGGCGTTGAGGCCAGGAATGGAAGAGGGAGACAAGACAGGAGGGTAGTCCAGCCTTGAGTTTGCTTTGTAGGGAGTGATGGAGAGGCAAAAACAGATCTGAGTGACCTTCAAGTAAAGAAGACATGGGGCCATGTGGAGTGGCTCACGCCCATAATCCCAGCACTTTGGGAGGTGGAAGTGGGAGGATCGCTTGAGGCCAGGCGTTCAAGACCCACCTGGGCAACATGGCAAGATCCCATCTCTATAACAATTTTAAAAATTAGCCGGGTGTGGTGGCATGCACCTGTAATCCCAGGTACTTGGGAGGCTAAGGATGGCCCACAAGGGGGTGCTGTGCTTGGACTGGGGAATGGCCAACTGCCTAGCAGTATGGGGACGACTTCGAGAAGCACGGACAGGAGGGGTAAGCTTGGTAAGACAAGAAACGCAGCAGATGTAATTCAAAGGCAAAGGGGGACCCGTAGCTTGAATTAAGACGTGGTGTGGACCAGGTGCAGTGACTCACGCCTTGTAATCCCAGCACTTTGGGAGGCCAAGGCAGAAGGATCACTTGAGCTCAGGAGTGCAAAACCAGTTGGGGCAACATAGTGAGACCCTGTCTCTACAAAAAATAAAAAATTAGCCAGCCGGGCGTGATAGTGCACACCTGTAGTCCAAGCTAGTTGGAAGGCTGAGCTAGGAGGATTGCTTGAGCCCAGGAGGTCAAGGCTGCTGTGAGGCGAGATCACGCCACTGCACTCCAGCCTGGGCAACAGAGCAAAAGCTTGTCTCAAAAAAGAAAAAAAAAAAAAAAAAAAAAGGCCGGGCTGGTGGCTCACGCCTGTAATCCTAGCACTTTGGGAGGCCGAGCCAGGTGGATTACAAGGTCGGGAGATCGAGACCATCCTGGCTAATACAGTGAAACCCCGTCTCTACTAAAAATACAAAGAATTAGCCGGGCATGGTGGTGGGCGCCTGTAGTCCCAGCTGCTCAGGAGGCTGAAGCAGGAGAATGGCATGAACCTGGGAGGTGGAGCTTGCAGTGAGCCGAGAGATCGCGCCACTGCACTCCAGCCGAGAGATCGCGCCACTGCACTCCAGCTTGGGTCACAGAGTGAGACTCCGTCTCAAAAAACAAAAAACAAAAAAAAACTGACATGGAGGTCAAGGAGAGGGAGGAGTCTGGGAGCTGACTCCTGAGGGTAGTGACCAGAGCGATGGCAGCAGGTGCCTCCAGCTTATCTGCCCTCCCCGAAGCCTGCCCATGCCAAGGTGCACATTCTGAGATGTCCCATAGCTGGCAGAGCCACAGAATCGCTCAGCCCCTGGGGACAGGTCACTTCAACAACATATTTATACTCCATTTACACTCAGGCCGCTGTTGCCTTCTGCTGGTGTGTATGCCCTCCGGAATAATTTGTGTGGTCTATTTCTGGAGCGTCCCTCACAGCCGAGGGCGCCGAGAGCAAGGGCCGCGTCTGTTTGCCTCCCTGGGGCTCTCGGGCAGCTGGGCAGCCCCACCCCACCCAGGGAGTACCAGCTCATGGCAATCTGGTGACTTGGGGAGGGGGTCCAAGGCGCTTTCTGAGTGCATGGGGGTCCCTAGGAAGGGTCCAGGCCTGACCAGTGATTGCCACTTACTGTGATGATAATTTGCTGTTGTCCTCGAAGCAATTATAGATTTCATGTATCCAGGCAATACTTGCAAATTGGATATGGGACAGGCAGGGACAGAGACGTAATTTGAAAACCAAAGAGCCGGAGGGAAATTGATGAGCATGGGCTGTTGTTCCAGCAGAACGCCTTACACCCCTCCCAGGGCGGGAGAGGCCACCTCATGGATGACCCTAGCACAGGCAATTTTTTTTTTTTTTTTGGAGCTAGAGTGGCTCTGTTGCCCAGGCTGGAGTGCGGTGGCACGATCCAAGCTCACTGCAACCTCCCAGGTTCAAGCAATTCTCCTGCCTCAGCCTCCCAAGTGGCTGGGATTACAGACGCCCACCACCATGCCAGGCTAACTTTTATATTTTTAGTAGAGATGGGGTTTCGCCATATTGACCAGGCTGTTCTCAAACTCCTGACCTCAAGTGATCTGCCCACCCCAGCGTCCCAAAGTGTTGGGATTACAGGCCTGAGCCACCCCGGCAGGCCAAAGATTTTCTTTACATTCAAGTTTATCAAAGGATGACTGACATACAGCAAAATTCACCCCTTTTTAGCAGACAGTTCTGCGGGTTTTGACAAATTCATATGATCTTGTGAGGTTTTTTTTTGGTTTTTTTGAGATGGAGTCTAAATCTTATCACCCAGGCTGGAGTGCAATGGTGTGATCTTGGCTCATTGCAGCCTCCACCTCCCAGGTTCAAGCGAGTCCCCTGCCTCAACCTCCCAAGTAACTGGGATTACAGGCGCCCACAGACATGCCCGGCTAATTTTTGCATTTTTTGTAGAGACAGGGTTTCACCATGTTGGCCAGGCTGGTCTCGAACTCCTGACCTCAGGTGATCCGCCCACCTCTGCCTCCCAAAGTGCTGGGATTACAGGCGTGAGCCACTGCACCCGGCCTAAATTTATATGATCTTGTAACCACCGCCACAATCAAGAGGCCTATCCCCCCCAAAATTTCCCCGTGCCCCTCTCTAGTCCGCACTTACCCGTCCCCTGGCAACTGCTAATCATTTGCCCCTATAGTCTGGCCTCTTCCAAAATGTCGTATGAATAGAATCATACAGTATGGAATCTTTTGAGCTTGGCTACTTTAACTTAGCAAAATGCACTTGAGATCCGCCCATGTTAATGCATGAATCAGTAGTTTATTCCTTTTAATTGCCGACCCGTATTTCCTCATGTGGATGTGCTGTAGTTTATCCTCTCTCCGGTTGAAGGAAGGACATTTGGGTCCTTTCCAGTTTAGGGTAAATACAAACAAAGGCAATATGTATTTGCATCTAGGTCTTTGTGTGGGCACCTGTTTTCACTTCTCTTGGATGAATACCCAGGAGCAGGATAGCTGAGGCTGTGGATGGTCAGTGTGTGCTGAACTTTGTAAGAAACTGCCGACTGGATGCAGTGGCTCACGCCTGTAATCCCAGCACTTTGGAAAGCCAAGGTGGGAGGATCGCTTGAGGACAAGAGTTCAAGACCAGCCTAGAGAATGTAGCAAAGATCTCATCTCTACCAACAACTTTTAAAACTAGCTGGACAGTCTGGGCACAGTGGCTCATGCCTATAATCCCAGCACTTTGGGAGGCCGAGGCGGGTGGATCACCTGAGGTCAGGAGTTCGAGACCAGCCTGGCCAACATGGAGAAACCTTGTCTCTACTAAAAATACAAAAATTAGCCAGATGTGGTGGTGAGCGCCTGTAAGCCCAGCTACTTGGGAGGCTGAGGCAGGAGAATCACTTGAACCTGGGAGGCAGAGGTTGCAGTGAGCTGAGATCATGCCACTGCACTCTAGCCTGGGCGACTGGGCGAGACTGTCTCAAAAAAAAAAAAAAAAAAAAATCAGCCGGACATGGTATTGTGTGCCTGTAGTTCCAGCTACTCAGGAGACTGAGGCAGGGGAAATGCTTGAGCCCAGGTGTTCAAGGCTTCCATGAGCTGTGATTGCATTACTGCACTCCAGACTGTGTGACAGAGCAAGCCCCTGTCTCTAAAAAGAAGAAAGAAACTGCCAAATGAATGTTTGAAGCGCCGGGCCATTTTGTACTCCCACAGCAGTATAAGAGAGTTCCAGTGGCTCCACATCCTTGTAAAAATTTTCAGGAATAAATTTTAAAACGGAGCTGCAGAGGTTCTGTAGATGAGGGGGCTGCAGGGAAGCTGGCAGGAGAGGAGGCCAGGAAGGAGGGCGACCCATGGATACACCAGCCACCCCCATCCCCTGCAACTGTCCACTCAGAGATCCCATTTCCATTTGCATCTTTGAGAGAGGGATCCTGGCCCTTTGCCTGGTGATACTGTTTGGCTGTGTCCCCACCCAAATCTCACCTTGAATTGAAATAATTGCCATGTGTCAAGGGTGGACCCAGGTGGAAATAATTGAATCATGGGGGTGGTTTTCCTCATACTGTTCTCATGGTAGTGAATAAGTCTCATGAGATCTGATGGTTTTATAAAGGGCAGTTCCCCTGCACACGCTCTCTTGCCTGTTGCCATGTAAGACGTGCCTTGGCTCCTCCTTGGCTTTCTGTCATGATTGTGAGGCCTCCCCAGCCATGTGGAACTGTGAGTCCATTCAACCTCTGTCCCTTATAAATTGCCCGGTCTCGGGTATGTGTTTATTAGCAGCATGAGAACAGACGAATACACCTGGGTTACTCATGGACCTCTTTCTGTCCCGGCTCCCCTCAACGGGTGGGGGTGCAGAGCCCATGCCTGGCTTTGTGCTGGAGAGCTGGAACACCAGATAAGTGACCAGGGGTCAGTTTCCTGCAAGCCTCTGCCTGTGTGTGCTTGGACTTGCCATCTCTGCCTGCAGTACTCTCTAGGGTGCAGTGGGGGTGGTTCTGGCTAAATGGGGAACAGGGACTCGGGCGCTAAGAGGGTGATGACCCCCCTCAATCATCCAAGGACCAAAAGCCTTGAAGCCCAGCCCAAGGGCCACCTGGACACAGACCTGGGTACCAAAAGCATGCCCAGGACCGAGGCCAGCAGGGTCAGGGTTCTGTCCCCTGTTTTTGGGGAATTGATGGTCTCGTTTTGGGGGTAGATGAGCAACATACCTCCCAGGCTGAGCGGTGATATCAGAGGTGATGTGAGATGGGGCGGAGATCCATGTCCCAGAAATGTCATGGGTGGCCGCACTCCTCCCTCTTCAGGGATGGAAAGTAAACCAAAGGCTGGGCTGTCAGTCAGCTGGTGGGAATTAGGCATTTTTGTGACTGGGAGCACCAGAGTTGCTGAACGGGAGGCCAAGACATTGGGAAGGGAGATGGGGACAGACACCTAGAGGTTACAGTGGCAGGGCCGTGGAAAAGACGGCTACCCTGCCTGACCCACACTGGAGCCACCCTTCGGCCACTTCTTCCCTCCGAGAAAATGTGGGATCTCAGGCCCTCAGGCCTGGACAGAATCACAGGGGCTGACTGGCTCAGAGGTCCCCAAAGATTGGGGGGTGGCAGAGTGGGGACAGTTGGCATCTCTGTGCCTCTCCAGAGTCAGCACTGAGTAGGGGGACATGAAGGGAGAGACAGACAACTTACCTGAAGTCACCCAGCAGCCTGGGGCCGGAGCTCTGGGTAAACTGAGTCATCATCCCCGGGGCACGGGTGGGCAGCTGCCCCAGGGGACCTGCCTGGACTAATGAGATCTTCTGTGTCTGTCTGTCCGTCCATCCAGGTGCAAGTTCTTCAGTCTGACTGAGACGCCAGAGGATTACACTATCATTGTCGATGAGGAGGGATTCTTAGGTAAGTGCTTCGCTCCCTCGAGACTCGACTGGACCACGCTCTGAAGTCAGGGCTGGCTGCCCACCTTCTTATTTCTGCTCTCACCTACCTCCTGATTTCTTCCCCCATCTACCGGTCGGCTAGAAAAACAGCAGAGTGTATTTCCTGCTCTCCCTGGGTTCTGGAGGGTCCCTTCCCCTCCTGCTCTTGAGATTGCCCCAGGAAAGACTTCTGAGCTAAAAGAGTTAGTTGGTATGGCGCTACCCAGCTGAGAATTAGATTAACCAAGAAGGAAAAGGAACATGTTTCACTGAAGCCTGCAAAGTGCCTTAAAATATCCTCAGTCGGGCGCAGAGACTTACGCCTTTAATCCCAACACTTTGGGAGGCTAAGGTGGGAGGATCACTTGAGCCGAGGAGTTCGAGACCAGCCTGGGCATAGTGAGACCCCCCCCCCCATCTCTACTAAAAAGTTACTTTAAATTAACTGGCATGTTCCTGTGGTCCCAGCTACTTGAGAGACTGAGACAGAAGGATTGTTTGAGCCCAGGAGTTGGAGGCTGCAGTGAGCTGTTATTAAATCACTGCTTTCCAGTCTGGAAGACAGAACGAGATTCCATCTCTTAAAAAAAAAAAGAGAGAGAGAGAAGTGTCTAGATGGCAAGGGCACAGTTTAAGAAGACTTCCCGGAGAAGGCAACACTTGCAGTGAACACAGCTAAGAGTAAAGAGCCAGGCATGGTGGTGCACGCCTCTACTCCCAGCTACTTGGGAGACTGAGGCGAGAGGATTGCTTAAACCCAGGAGTATGAGACTGTGGTGTGTTATGATCACACCTGTGAATAACCACTGCACTCCAGCCTGGGCAACGTAATGAGAACTTGGTGTTTTTTTTTCGTTTTGTTTTTGAGATGGAGTCTCACTCTGTCATCCAAGCTGAAGTGCAATGGCACGATCTTGGCTCACTGCAACCGCCACCTCCCAGGTTCAAGCCATTCTCCTGCCTCAGCCTCCCAAGTAGCTGGGATTACAGGCGCCCGCCACCACACCCGGCTAATTTTTGTATTTTTTTAGTAGAAATGGGGATTCACCCTGTTGGCCGGGCTGGTCTCAAACACTTGACCTCAGGTGATCCACTCCCCCTCGACCTCCCAAATTGCTGGGATTATAGGCATGAGCCACTGCATCCGGCCTGAGAACCTGTTTCTTAAAAAATAAAAAATAAGTGCCCCCCCCCAGGTAGAAAACATTAATGGAGGGGCACTTTCCAGGCCCCATGTGTGTACAGCCACAGCTTCCAGTACTGGGGATACACTTGGCATCCCCAGGGAACTAGAGTGTGAGAAGAGAGATAGGAGAACAGGGCTTGCCTGGAGGAGGGGGGATCAGGAAAGATTCCTTCATGTGGCTGTACACACATGGGCTTCTCTGACTGGAAAGCACCCCTTCCTTCGTGGTTTCTACCTGGCATGTGGGCACTGAAATTTTCTTTTTTCCCCCAGAAACAGGTTCTTGCTATGTTGCCCAGACTGGAGTACAGTGGCTAATCACAGGTGTGATCATAGTGCATGGCAGCCTCAAACTCCTGGGCTGAAGCAATCCTCCCACCTCAGCCTCCCGAGTAGCTGAGAGTAGAGGCGTGTATCGCCGTGCCTGGCTCTAGACTTTTTCCTGAACTCCCCTCTTATACTTTATTTGGGTTAGAAGAAGCATGGGGAGACTTCTGCAGCATGGCTATTTCTGGGGGCTCAAAAGAGGAAGTTCCTGGGGAGCTCACATGGTCATGGAGGACTTCCTGGAGGAGGTGATATTTTTGCTGGCCTTGTGGGGAAGGAAGAAAACATGTCAGAGGAGAGTTGAATGAGAAAGTACAGGAGCAGAAGCAAGGGCCAGGTTCAGTCTCTAAAAAAGGAGAAGACAGAGGTAGGCAGGGAAAGTTTGGATCTTATAGTTTAGGTACTGGGGAGCCATTGAAGGTTGTTGGGCTGGGTTAGGGCTGAATTGGGGTAGAGTCTGCTGAGGTGTGTGTGCAGGAGAGGGAACAGGGAGTGAAGTAGGAAATTCCCGGGGGTGAGTAAGCTCTGTTCAAATAGAGGTCCTTGGGCCCAGGCTGAGACCCTCAGCTGGCCCAGGGAAGGAATTGCCCTCTATCCCTCAACCCTGCCATTCCCCAGAGGCATCCATAATGGCCTTGTGACTTTTGAAACTGCCTTGCCCTGCCCCTCCCTGAGCCTTTCCCAGCCGCAGGCACAGCAGGCACAGGCACAGGCTCAGTGAGGAACACGGAGCATTGGGAAAGCAGGTTTCAGTTAGCCCAGCAAGGCCTGAGGCTAGCCAGCCAGGCTTACCTCTATGACTTCAGGGTAAGGGCTTCCCTTCCAGGGTGCTTTTCTGTTTAGCAAACCAGGCTGCTTGGAAATCCATTATTGCAAGAAACAAAAAAAATTATTGAGTGCATTTGTTTTTTCTTTCTTTTCTTTTCTTTTTTTTTTTTTTTTCTTTTTTTTGAGAGAGAGTCTCACTCTGTCACCCAGGATGGAGTGCAGTGGCGTGATCTCGACTCACTGCAACCTCCACCTCCCAGGTTCAAGCGATTCTCCTGCCTGAGCCTCCTGAGTAGCTGGGATTATAGGCGCCCGCCACAATGCCAGGCTAATTTTTTTGTATTTTTAGTAGAGATGGGGTTTGGTTTCACCATGTTGGCCAGGCTGGTCTTAAACTCCTGAACTCAAGTGATCCACCTGCCTTGACTTCCCAAAGTGCTGCCAAAATATTAGCATTTTGGCCAGGCATAGTGGTTCACATCTGTAATCCCAGCACTTTGTGAGGCTGAGGCGGGCAGATCACCTGAGGTCAGGAGTTCAAGACAAGCCTGCTCAACATGGTGAAACCCCGTCTCTACTAAAAACACAAAAATTAGCCAGGCATGGTGACGCATGCCTATAGCTCCAGCTACTCAGGAAGCTGAGCAGGAGAATCACTTGAACCCAGGAGGCCGAGGCTGCAATGAGCCAAGATCATGCTGCTGCACTCCAGCTTGGGCGAGGGAGCAAGACTCCATCTCAAAAAAAGCAAAAAAAGAAAAAAAAAGGAGTTCGAGGCCAGGCACAGTAGCTCATGCCTATAATCCCAGCACTTTGGGAGGCCGAGGCGGGCAGATCACGAGGTTAGGAGATCGAGACCATCCTGGCTAACACGGTGAAATCAAGTCTCTACTAAAAATACAAAAAAAATTAGCCAGGCATGGTGACGGGCGCCGATAGTCCCTGCTACTCGGCAGGCTGAGGCGGGAGAACGGCATGAACCTGGGAGGCAGAACTTGCAGTGAGCCGAGATCACACCACTGCACTCTAGCCTGGGCGACAGAGCAAGACTCTATCTGGAAAAAAAAAAAAAGGAGTCCGAGACCAGCCTGACCAACATGGAGGAACCCCGTCTCTACTAAAAATACAAAATTAGCTGGGTGTGGTGGCACATGCCTATAATTCCAGCTACTCAGGAGGCTGAGGCAGGAGAATCACTTGAACCCAGGAGGTGGAAGTTGCAGTGAGCCGAGAGCACACCATTGCACTCCAGCCTGGGTGACAGAGCGAGACTCTGTCTCCAAAAAAAAAAAAAAAAAGAGTAAGGACCCATTTTACAAGCGAGAAAGCAGACATTAACTTGCTCAGAGTTAGTGACAACCAAGCCAGGACGGAAAGTAGGAAATGCTCTCAGGGCGTCTCTAGCCTAAATAAGGAGAAAGGGCTGCCGGAAAGTAATGTGAGAAGGAAGGGTATACCACCGTGTGTGGCCCAGGACTCCCAGGGGGCTGCGGCAGGATTTGGGGTGGGCCTAGGCACTGCAGTGTGAGGCTAGGAGGGCAAGCTCTACCCCTCATCGCCTTGGAGGCTCTGTTTCAGAAGGAGAGTTTAGTTTTTGTTTGCTTGCTTTTCTCAAGACAGTCTTGCTCTGTTCCCCAGGCTGGAGTGCAGTGGCGCAGTCTCGGCTCACTGCAACCTCTACCTCCTGGGTTCAAGCAATTCTCCTGCCTCAGCCTCCTGAGTAGCTGGGATTACAGGCGTGCACCACCACACTTGGCTACTTTTTTGTGTGTGTTTTTAATAGAGATAGAGTTTCACCATGTTGGCAAGGCTGGTCTTGAACTCCTGACCTCAGATGATCGTCTCGCTTCGACCTCCCAAAGTGCTGGGATTACAGATGTGAACTACTGCACCTGGCCCACTGGGTAGTTTTTAGGGTTTTTTTTCTTTTTTTGTTTTGTTTTGTTTTGAGACGGAGTCTCACTCTGTTGTCCAGGCTGGAGTGTAGTGGTGCGATCGCAGCTCACTGCAACCTCCGCCTCCTGGGTTCAGGCAATTCTCCTGCCTCAGCCTTCTGAGTAGCGGGGACTGCAGGCATGCAACACTATGCCCAACTAATTTTTGTATTTTTAGTAGAGACAGAGTTTCACGTGTTGGCCAGGCTGGTCTGGAACTCGCGACCTCAAGTGATCCACCCACCTCAACCTTCCAGAGTTCCAAAGTGCTGGGATTACAGGCGTGAACCACTGTGCACGGCCCCACTGGCTAGTTTTTGTGTTTTTTTGTAGAGGAGTCTCACTGTGTTGCCTACGCTGGTCTGGACCTCCTGGCCTCAAGCAGTCCTCCCACCTTGGCCTCCCAGAATGTGGGGATTACAGGCATGACCCCAGGAAGAAGGATGCTGGCTCTAGCATGGGGAAGGAAGGCCAGTGCCCTGTCACCCTGTTCTACTAACCTGCAGTGCGGCAGACATTGCTTCCCACGAAAGGGCCACTTCTGCCACTCTTAACATGAGCCGGGGTGCGTGTTCACGGGCAGCTTTGACAGTTAGAAGCTAGCAGCTGGCCATGGTTCAGTGGACCCTGGGTCTTTCCTGGGAGGGCGGAGGATGGCTTGTAAATGACACTAACCAGCAGAGTGCCTTGTTCAGTGTGAACGTTGTTAAGGGATTCTTGGTCTGAGCACAGTGGCTCATGCCTGAAATCCCAGCCCTTTGGGAGGCTGGGCAGGTAGATCACCTGAGCCCAGGAGTTCAAGATCAGCCTGGGCAACGTGGCAAAGCCCCGTCAATACAAACGATACAAAAATTAATCTGGTGTGGTGGCGCATGGCTGTGGCCCCAGCTACTCAGTGGGCTGCGGTGGGAGGATCACTTGAGCCTGGGAGGTTGAGGCTGCTGTGAGCCATGATTGTGCCACTGCACTCCAGCCTGAGTGACAGAGCAAGACCCTGTCTCAAAAAAAGAAAAAAAGAAGATCTTGGCTCAGATGGATGCAGTATGTCTGTGTGGCAGACAGAGGGGTTGTACATGTGTATATTCTGATTTTTTACGTGTGTGTGTGTCTGTGTGTGTCTGTGCGTGTGACTGAGTCTCGCTCTGTCACCCCGGCTGGAGTGCAGTGACACAATCTCTGCTCACTGCAACCTCTGCCTCCCGGTTCAAGCGATTCTCATGCCTCAGCCTCCTGAGTAGCTGAGATTATAGGTGCCCACTACCACGCCCAGCTAATATTTATATTTTTAGGACAGACAAGGTTTCACCCATGTCGGCCAGGCTGGTCTTGAACTCCTGACCTCAGGTGATTCCGCCTGCCTTGACCTCCCAAATTACTGGGATTACAGGCCTGAGTCACTGTACCCGGCCTCTTTTAAGTATTTAATGAGCACCATTTGCAGCACTAGGTGTCCTGACAGATTCAGAAAAATGTTAGAAGCCTCTGGGTAGTGGGTAGAAGCTTAAGACTTGGAGTTAGAGGGACCCAGTGCTCATCTGGTCTCCACATCACCAGCCCTCACCCCTCACAGTCCCCTTGCCTGTGAACTGGGGACAGCGGTACATCATTGTGGTCCATGCCATGTGTGGCAAGGCATGGTCAGCAGGCAGTGACAAATCAAAAGGTGGAGAGGTGGTCAGGCAATGTGGCTCACACCTATAATCCCTGGAATTTGGAAGGCCAAGGCAGAAGGATCGCTTGAGGCCAGGAATTTGAGACCAGCCTGGGCAACATCTCAAGACTCCATCTCCACAAAAAAATTAGAAATCAGCCAGGTGTGACGGCGTGCGCCTGAAGTCCCAGCCACTCGGGAGGCTGAGGTGGGAGGATCGCTTGAGTCTGGGAGTTTGAGCTGCAGTGAGCTGTGATTGCACCACTGCACTCCAGCCTGGGCAACAGAGCAAGACCCTGACGCTAACAAAAAACGAAGAAGGAAAGAAAAAGAGGTAGAGAGAGGAAGCTCGAAAAAGAACTCCTGGCCTCCCCTCGTGCTAAGATGGGAAGAGCTAGGTTCAGATCGAAACTCTGCAGCCTTCCCTGCGTGTGAATCTGGGCAAGTTGCTCCACAACCTGGAGCCTCCGTGTGTTTGTCTGTGACATGGGGATCACCGCACCTCCCTCTCAGTTCTGCAACTCCGTAGATGCTCAGTAAGTGCCCGGGAATTGTCAAGTTCATTGTCTGCATCCAGTAGCAGTGCACATCAGAGCTCCCGCGTCTTCCTCCGAGCTCTAGCCCGAAATCTGTTGTGTCAGTAAGCCAAGGTGCAAAGTAGCATCGCCGGCGGGGGTCACCTCTACGTGAGAGTCAAGCCAGTAAAGGAGCTTGCATTTTGGTCAGAATGGATGCCAAGCCTCAGGGCCGGTGGTTCTTACTGTACCCTGAATCCAGCCCTGGCCGTGAGCACAAACCAGGGCTCACTGCACACCTGCATTTGGAAGGTCAGCCCCGTTGTTTAAAATAACAGCTGGGGCTGGGCACAGTGGCTCACACCTGTGATCCCAGCACTTTGGGAGGCCAAGGTGGGCAGATCACTTGAGGTCAGGAGTTCAAGACCAGCCTGCCCAACATGGTAAAACCCCATCTCTACTGAAAATACAAAAAAAAAAAAAAATGAACCAGGCATGGTGGTATGCACCTGTAGTCCCAGCTACTCAGGGGGCTGAGACACAAGAATCGCTTGAACCCAGGAGGCAGAGCTTGCAGTGAGCCAAGATTGTGCCACTGCACTCCAGCCTGGGCGACAGAGCAAGACACCATCTCAAAAAAAAAAAAAAAAAAAAAAAAAAGCAGTAGTTCTGGGTTCCGCCCAGGGCTGAGGCCGTGAGCAGGGCGGGTAGACCAATCCATCAGACAAGCTGCCTGCTTCTGGCCAGCTGCTGATTGACCTAAAATCCTCCAGCCAGCAGCAGCTGCTCTTCCCCCACACCCATGTTTCCAGCTGGTCTCAGGCCTGGGCTTCTCCCCAAGACCACTCTGGGAATCGTCCAAACCTGCTGAGAGACTCCTAGGGGCAGAATCCTGGTTATGTAAGCACCCCCTCAGGGTGCACATATGCACCCCAGCACTTCACCGCCTCGGAGGCTGTATCAGCAACCGCTTCCACTGGGGAGGACAGAGCCAGGATTGGCCCCTCAGAGCCCGAAACCTGTGCCTTTGATAAGAGATAGGCCTTCCACTGCTCAAGATTGGGGCTGCCTTTTCCCATTTCTGTGTACCTGTCTGCCTCTCTAGCCACCCACTGGCTGACCACTGATCCTTCTCAGCCAGCAGGACCAATGGGCTCCCTGGGCTGCGGTCACCATGGTGACCAGAGCTGGGCAGGTAGGAACAGCCATGGGCCTCACTCAATTTCCCTCCTCTCAGGCCATCTTGCCTGCCAGCAGAGCCCAGCTCGCCTTTCCCCAGGAATCTTCATCATCACAGCTACCTTAGCTTGCCCATCTTTGAGCCCCCTCTCCCTTTTTATGTATTTATTTTTTGAGACAGGATCTGGCTCTGTCACCTAGGCTGGAGTGCACTGGTACGGTCATAGCTCACTGTAGCCTTGACATCCTAGACTCAAGCGGTCCTCCCACCTCAGCCTCCCAAGTAGCTGGGACCACAGGCATGTGCCACCATGCCTGGCTCATTTATTTTTTATTTATTTTTTTAGAGATGGGATCTTGCTACGTTGCCCAGGCTGGTGTCAAATTCCTGGCCTCAAGCAATCCTCCTACCTTGACCTCCCAAAGCAGTGGGATTACAAGCGTGAGCCACCACCTCCAGCCTCAGCCCCTCTCTTTTTAGCCCCGTTTTCTTAGGGACTTGGTGCTTTTCATTTGATGCCCAAGACAAGCCTGGGTTTTTGAGTCAGACCTGCACTGGAATCCTGGCTCTGTTATTTCCTAAGTGAACTTAGGCAAATCCCTGAGCCTTCCAGGGTTTCTGGACTGTTGAGTGTACAGTGAGCAAAATAACCCTGCTTTGGCCAGGCGCGGTGGCTCACACCTGTAATCTCAGCACTTTGGGAGGCCGAGGCGGGCGGATCACTTGAGGCCAGGCGTTTCAGACCAGCTGGGCCAACATGGCGAAACCCCCTCTCTACTAAAAATACAAAGATTAGCTGGGCATGGTAGTGGGCGCCTGTAATCCCGGCTGTTCGGGAGGCTGAGGCAGGATAATTGCTTGAACCAGGAGGCAGAGGTTGCAGTGAGCCAAGATAATGCCACTGCACTCCAGCCTGGGTGACAGAGTGAGGGTTCTTCTCAAAAAAAAAACAAAAAAAAACAAACCCTGCCTCCTTGTGGGTTGCAGTGTCAGAATCCACCTCCCTGTGCCGTGCCCCCTCCCCACTCAGGGCCTGGAACTGGGTGGGTTTATGCAGGTGCCCGGTGATGTATGAAGAGTCCCGTGTGCAGCCTGGGCTCGAGTCTGCGGCTGTGTGTGGACACACACGTAGTGTATGCCTGTGTCCCATGTTCAGGGCTACTCAGGGACTCTGTCTGCAGGACAGGGTGGAAGGGATGGCTCAGACGTTTGGATTCTGGGTTTTCATGAGATAGGTAAGGAGCCTTAGTTGCTGCTGCTCTGGCCTCCCCACGCTGCCGAAGTCAGTGCCAGCCCCCAGGACTTCCAGGCTCTCAGGAGGAACATGGGTGACAGTCACTGCCCCCCCATGATGCAGCATCTTCGGGGGCCCTCCTGGAGCTGCCTGTTCTTCCAGAGAAGCCCAACGTGCAGGGCTGGCTGAAGCGGGAAGAGAAACCCCAAAGCCCCACCCAGCCTTCTCCTGGCCTCACCTCCACCCAGAGCCTCCCTGGGAGGTCTCCAGGAACCCAGTTTGAAAGCCAGTTGCGGGCCGGGCGCGGTGGCTCAAGCCTGTAATCCCAGCACTTTGGGAGGCCGAGACGGGCGGATCACGAGGTCAGGAGATCGAGACCATCCTGGCTAACATAGTGAAACCCCGTCTCTACTAAAAATACAAAAACTAGCCGGGCGAGGTGGCGGGCGCCTGTAGTCCCAGCTACTCGGGAGGCTGAGGCAGGAGAATGGCATAAAACCCGGGAGGCGGAGCTTGCAGTGAGCCGAGATCTGGCCACTGCACTCCAGCCTGGGCGATAGAGCGAGACTCCGCCTCAAAAAAAAAAAAAAAAAAAAAAAAGAAAGCCAGTTGCATGTGGGACACTGGGCGTGATGACAGCACCAGACCCACAAAAGGGGTGTAAGAACTAAAGATAAAGGCATTACCCACTACTGACGCCATCGTTTTATGGCTGAGGAAACTGAGGCTCGGCTCAGATCAACCACTTGCCCACGTGGCTCCTGCCCTGCCGAGCTGCCTGGGATGTCCTACGTCATCGGAGGGCCTTCCCTACCCAGTCCTCCCAGGAAGCAGCCTTGGATTCAGATCCCATCCTGCTGAAGGCCAGGCACAGTGGCTGATGCCTGTAATCCTAGCGCTTTGGGAGGCCAAGGCAGGAGGATCCCTTGAGATCAGGAGTTCGAGACCAGCCTGGCCAACATGGGAAACTGCCATCTCTACTAAAAATACCAAAATCAGCTGGGTGTGATGCTGCATACCTGTAATCTCCGCTACTCAAGAATCACTGGAACCCAGGAGGTGGAGGTTGCAGTGACCCAAGATTGCGCCACTCCAGGCACTCCAGCCTGGCAACAGAACAAGACTCTGTCTCAAAAAAAAAAAAAAAAAAAAAAGTCCCATCCTGTTGGAAAGTGAGGCAAGGCACACAGTGGAGCTGGCCCCAGAGCCTCACTCCTAACCTCTCTGGCCTGCCTTGCCCTGCCCTTGGGACAGCTGGAATCCCAGCAGTCATAGGGCTGCCTTCCATGTCTCCCTCCAGAGCTGCCCTCCTCGGAGCACCTGAGTGTGGCGGATGCCACCTGGCTGGCCCTGAACGTGGTGTCCGGCGGTGGCAGCTTCTCCAGCTCTCAGCCCATCGGCGTGACCAAGATCGCCAAGTCAGTCATCGCCCCCCTGGCCGACCAGAACATCTCCGTGTTCATGCTGTCCACGTATCAGACAGACTTCATCCTGGTGAGCCGACCATCACAGGCACACCTTACACACACGCCCGCCTCTCACACACTCATTCCCATCTCCCACCCCTTGCAGCCTCGCCCTTCCATGCTACTCCAGGGTGGGGGCAGAGTCTCAGGGTGAAAGGCCGGTGCCCCAGGCCCACATCCCCCAGGGCCACCAGGCACCCACGGCCTCAACTTCTTGCCCCTAGGTGCGTGAGCGGGACCTGCCCTTCGTCACCCACACTTTGTCATCAGAGTTCACCATCCTGCGGGTCGTCAACGGCGAGACCGTGGCAGCCGAGAACCTTGGCATCACCAACGGCTTCGTGAAGCCCAAGCTGGGTGAGCTGGGGGCAGGGGTTTGTGCAGGAGAAACCTCACGAAGTTACCAGACCCAGCCGCAGACCAGCCTTGCTCTCAGCACAGGCTTCTGCCCACTGAGCGTGAATGGAGTGCCAGGCAGAACGGGATGCAAAGGGCCTGGCGCAGTGGCTCATGCCTATAATCCCAGCACTTTGGGAGGCCGAGGCAGGCAGATCATCTGAGGTCGGGAGTTCGAGACCAGCCTGACCAACATGGAGAGACCCCGTCTCTACTAAAAATACAAAATTAGCTGGGTATGGTGGTGCATGCCTGTAATTCCAGCTACTGAGGAGGCCAAGGCAGGAGAATCGCTTGAACCCAGGAGGCGGAGGTTGCGGTGAGCCGAGAACGTGCCATTGCACTCCAGTCTGGGCAGCGAGAGCAAGACTCCATCTCAAAAAAAAAAAAAAAAAAAAAAAATGTGATGCAATAGGCAGGCACTGCTGCCATGTCTAGCAAGGGTGGTGGACATGCACGCAGACAGCAATGGCCAGAGGCCACTCCTGCTGCAGCCCAGGCGTCAGGGTGGGTTTTTCTGGGCAGGGACTGTGGTGCTGAAGCCTGGAACACAGATAGGAACGGAGCCAGGTGGTGCTGGTTGGGAAGGGCATCCCAGACAGCCAGCATAGCATGTGCAAAGGCCCGTAGGCCTGAGGGTGGGATGGAGAATGAGGACAGTGGTAATTGGTGGTAGAGGCTAAGTCTCTCAGGGCTTGCGACTGAGCCCTCCCCAGCCCTCTTCCCAGGCCTTGCACCCACCCAAGCTGCTGCTTTCAGTCCCAGCCTCAGTGCCTGATATCTTTGTGCTCTTACAGTCCAGAGGCCGGTCATCCACCCACTGTCCAGCCCAAGCAACAGGTTCTGTGTCACCAGCCTGGACCCCGACACGCTGCCTGCTGTTGCCACACTCCTCATGGATGTCATGTTCTACTCCAATGGGTAGGGCCGCCTTGGGCATGAGAGGCCGCAGGGTGGGCTGCGGGAGACACGGCTCCGCCTAGGAGTCTTAGTCTGAGGGGGAGGCTTTGCAGGAGCTCATCTGAGGGAAGAGATACAGACCTGCCCCAGAGCTAGTCTGAGCGGGGAAACACGGACGACTCACCCTGGAGCTAGTCTGAGTAGGAAGGCAAGGACCCAGCCCAGAGCTAGTCTGATGGGGGAGACAGAGACCCGCCCCACAGCTAGTCGGAGGCAGGGGACAAAGACCCGCCCCACAGCTAGTCCAAGGCGGGGGACAAGAACCGCCCCAGAGCTAGTCCGCAGCTAGTCCGAGGCGGGGGACAAAGATCCACCCCAGAGCTAGTCTGAGGGGGGGACAATGATCTGCCCTAGAGCTAGTCTGAGCGGGGGGGACAAAGATCTGCCCCAGAGCTAGTCTGAGGGGGGGACAAAGATCTGCCCCAGAGCTAGTCTGAGGGGGGAGACAAAGATCCGTCCCACAGCTAGTCCGAGACGGGGGACAAAGATCCGTCCCACAGCTAGTCCGAGACGGGGGACAAAGACCCGCCCCAGAGCTAGTCTAAAGGGAGACAAAGACCCACCCCGGAACTAGTCTGAGGGGGGGAGACACGGACCACCCAGGAGCTAGTCTGAGGTGAGAGAGACAGACCTGCCCCAGAGCTAGTCTGAGGGGGGAGACATGGACCTGCCCCAGAGCTAATCTGAGGGGGGAGACAGACCTGCCCCGGAGCTAGTCTGAGGGGGGAGACATGGACCTGCCCCAGAGCTAATCTGAGGGGGGAGACAGACCTGCCCCGGAGCTAGTCTGAGGGGGAGACAGACCTGCCTTGGAGCTAGTCAGAGGGGGGAGACAGACCTGCCCCGGAGCTAGTCTGAGGGGGGAGACAGACCTGCCCCGGAGCTAGTCTAAGAGGGGAGACAGACCTGCCCCGGAGCTAGTCTGAGGTGGGAGACAGACCTGCCCTGGAGCTAGTCTGAGGTGGGAGACACGGACCCGCCGTGGAACTAGTCTGAGGGGGGAGACATGGACCTGCCCCAGAGCTAGTCTGAGCGGGGAGACACGGACCTGCCTGAGGCTGAGGAGGAGACACAGCTCTACCTAAAAGCCCCAGTCTGAGCGGGGAGACATCCTACCCTGGGAACCCCAAAATTTGGTGAAGCCCCAAAGACACACTGGGAGCTGTAACAAACTCCCCACTCCCCACTGAGCTCCAAGGACAGGCCCAGTCTGTTGAGGAGCTGAGAACTCAGATTGTTTCATTTGGTGAACAACAGACATTGTGTCACTCCCCAGCGGATGTTGTAAAGTTTAGGCCAACACGAGGTGGGGCGGGCCGGGGTCCAGCATGCTGACAGCCACCACAGCCTGTGCTCTGAGATGCGGGCAGACCTGGGAAGGGGCCCTTGTAGCCTGCGTGGGGGGCCAGCCGGGCCTCCAGCACTGCAAGGTGGAGCACCTGCCTCTGTGAATGCCATGAAATCATCCCTGTTGCATAGCAAGCAGGATGAGAAGGACGCTGACCCAGGGTCACCCAGGTGGCATCAAAGCCTGGGCAGGGCCCAGCTTCCCTGGGCTGGTGTGAATGTGCAGGGGCCACAGGGGCCCCATCCTTACCAGCTGTCCCCGGTCCCCAGAGTGAAGGACCCCATGGCCACCGGGGATGACTGTGGCCACATCCGCTTCTTCTCCTTCTCCCTCATCGAGGGCTACATCTCCCTGGTGATGGATGTGCAGACACAGCAGAGGTGAGCCAGGCCCTGGGGTGGACGTTCAACCCAGGGTGGGCCCCAGGATCTGGGAGGACTATGTGAGGGCACATCACCCACTTTGTCTTTTTTTCTTTTTTTTTTTTGAGACGGGGTCTCGCTCTCTCGTCCAGGCTGGGGTGCAGTGGTGCAATCTCAGCTCACCACAACCTCTACCTCTCAGGTTCAAGCAATTCTGCTGCCTCAGCTGGGATTACAGGCACGTACCACCATGCCCAGCTAATTTTTGTATTTTTAGTAGAGACAGGGTTTTGCCACGTTGGCCAGGTTGGTCTCGAACTCTGGACCTCAGGCGATCCGCCCGCCTCAGCCTCCCAAAGTGCTGGGATTCCAGGTGTGATTTTTTTTATTTTTATTTTTGTTGAGACAGGATCTTGCTCTGTCACCCATGCTGGAGTGCAGTGGTGCAATCGTAGCTCAGTGCAACCTCTGTCTCCCGAGTTCAAGCAATCCGCATGCTTTAGCCTTCTGAATAGCTGGGGCTACAGGTGCCTGCCACCACACCTGGCTAATTTTTGTATTTTTATTTATTTTTTGGAGACGGAGTCTCACCCTGTCTCCAAGGCTAGAGTGCAGTGGCGTGATCTGGGCTCACTACAACCTCTGTCTCGCAGGTTCAAGTGATTCTCCTGCCTCAGCCTCTGAGTCGCTGGGATTACAGGCGCACACCACCATACCCTATTTATTTATTTATTTATTTATTTATTTATTTTTGAGACGGAGTCTCGCTCTGTCGCCTAGGCTGGAGTGCAGTGGCCGGATCTCAGCTCACTGCAAGCTCCGCCTCCCGGGTTCCCGCCATTCTCCTGCCTCAGCCTCCCGAGTAGCTGGGACTACAGGCGCCCGCCACCTCGCCCGGCTAGTTTTTTGTATTTTTTAGTAGAGACGGGGTTTCACAGTGTTAGCCAGGATGGTCTCGATCTCCTGACCTCGTGATCCGCCCGTCTCGGCCTCCCAAAGTGCTGGGATTACAGGCTTGAGCCACCGCACCCGGCCCCTATTTATTTTTTTTATTTTTTCTAGAGACAGAGTTTTACCATGTTGGCCAGGCTGGCCGTGAACTCCTGACCTCAAGTGATTCACCCACTTCAGCCTCCCAGAGTGCTGAGATTACTGGTGTGAGCCACCGCCCCTGGCCGCGTTTTGTATTTTTAGTAGAAATGGGGCTTCGCCATGTTGACCAGGCTGGTCTCGAACTTCTGACCGCAAGTGATCTGCCAGCCTCGGCCTCCCAAAGTGCTGGGATTACAGGCGTGAGCCACCGCACCCGGCCACTTTGTCTCTAATAAACCCTCACCACGGCCCTTCATCATAAGTGAACTGGCCCCCCAGCTCAGAGAGGTGCAGCGGTTGTCCAAGGTCTACTCTGGGGTGGTGGCAAAGTGGGGATTTGAACCGCAGCCCCGGTGCTATTTCTCCCTCAGCTTCTCCTCTGGACCTGGGAAGAGGTGTCTAGACCAGCCTTAGCAAGGGTTTGGTCTTGTTCCAAAGCCCAGCCTGACATCACCCTCCCCATCTGCCTCCCGGCAAGATGAGGAGGCTGCAGGCCGAATGGGTCCAGGGTGTCTGGCAGGGCTTGTCTTTGGGGGGTCCTGAGCTCTGCCCAACCCGCCCACCTGCCTGGCCAGCCCCATGCCTCGCCCTGGCTGGTGCACCAGCACGCCAAGGAGGGAGCGCAATTTACATCAGCCTCGGGGATTCTTCTCTCGATCCTTTCGAAGGTTTCCTAGTAACTTGCTGTTCACAAGCGCATCCGGAGAGCTCTGGAAGATGGTCCGGATTGGAGGACAGCCCCTGGGGTTTGGTGAGTCCTGGAGGGATTGCACGGGGGATTGAGGGGAGCTGGCACTGCTGAGCTCACTCACATACATTGTCCGCGGTGACTCAGCCCCTGCTGGGGGGTACAGATGGGGAGACTGAGGGTTGGGGAGCCTGAAGTTTCTGTTGCTCCCCAGGGTGCGGCAGGTGTACACAGGCCTCTTGGGGACGGGGGGGAGCAAGCTTCAATCAGAGCGCTTTTATTTTGCCCCCTCTCGAAAATTAATATGTTGCTTATTATTAGAAAATTAAACAACTGGGCGCAGTGGCTCATCCTTGTAATCCCAGCACTTTGGGAGGCCGAGGTGGAAGGATCCATTGAGCCCAGGAGTTCTATACCAGCCTGGGAGACATAGCGAGGCCCTGTCTCTACCAAAAGTTTTAAAATCAGCCAGGCATGGTGGCCGGCGCCTGTAATCCCAGCTACTCAGGAGGCTGAGGCAGGAGAATTACTTGAGCCCAAGAGTTCAAGGCTGCAGTGAGCCATGATCATGCCATTGTACTCCAACCTGGGCGACAGAGCAAATCTTTGTCTCTGAAAATTAAAGAGGCCGGGCAAGGTGGCTCTTGCCTGTAATCCCAGCTCTTTGGGAGACCGAGGCAGGTGGATCACCTGAGGTCAGAAGTATGAGACCAGCCTGGCCAACATGATGAAACCCCGTGTCTACTGATAATACAAAAAATTAGCCAGGCATGCTGGCGTGTGCCTGTAATCCTAGCTACTCAGGAGGCTGAGACAGGAGTATTGCAAGAACCCAGGAGGTGGAGGTTGCAGTGAGCCAAGATCATGCCGTTGCACTTCAGCCCGATAACAGAGCAAGACTCTGTCTCAAAAAAAAATAATAAATTAAATTTAAAAAAGAATAAATTGGGGCTGTGATAAAAATTAAAGAGAAAAAAAAATCACTACTTAGTTCCACAGCTCAAAGATAATAGCTGCTGGCAACTTTTTAATGTGTTTTCTTCACATAAATACATGTAATTGTCAGACATCTCCCAGAGAGTCTGACACCCACCACTTTACCCCTAAATGCCTCACGTTTTCTATCCTGGGAAGAAGCACTTTCTCCTGTATAACCACAATGACAGGATTCCACAGGAGAAAATTTTCTCCACAGGAGAAAATTGTCAATCATTCCCTCAGACTCAGTCTTTCCTCTGTTTCCACAGTTGTCCAGACAGTGTCTTTGGTGGATAGCATTTTTTTTTTTTTTTTTTTTTTTTTGCTTTTTTTTGCTTTTTTTTTTTTTTTGAGACGGAGTCTCGCTCTGTCGCGGCCCAGGCTGGAGCGCAGTGGCCGAATCTCAGCTCACTGCAAGCTCCGCCTCCTGGGTTTACGCCATTCTCCCAGCCTCCCTAGTAGCTGGGACTACAGGCACACGCCACCTCGCCCGGCTAGGTTTTTTTTTTTTTGTATTTTTTTTAGTAGAGACGGGGTTTCACTGTGTTAGCCAGGATGGTCTCTATCTCTTGACCTCATGATCCGCCCGTCTCGGCCTCCCAAAGTGCTGGGATTACAGGCTTGAGCCACTGCGCCCGGCCTGCTTTCTTTTTGAGACAGGATCTTGCTCTGTCACCCAGGCTGAAGTACAATAGCACAATCTTGGCTCACTGCAGTCTTTGCCTCCCGGGTTCAAGTGGTTCTGCTGCCTCAGCCTCCCTAGTTGCTGGGACTATAAGCATGCACCACCACACCCGGCGAATTTTTGTATTTTTAGTAGAGATGGGATTTCACTATGTTGGCCAGGCTGGTCTCGAACTCCTGACCTCAGGTGATCCGCCCGCTTCAGCCTCCCAGAGTGCTGGGATTACAGGCATGAGCCACCACGCCCAGCCAAGGTGCTACAGCCAGATCTCATGAGAACTTACTGTCACAAGAACAGTACCAAGAGGATGATGCTAAACCATTCATGAGCAATCCACCCCCATAATCCAGTCACCTCGCACCAGGCCCCACCTCCAGCACTTCAGATTACAATTGGAGGATTTGGGCAGAAACACAAAGCCAAGCTATGTCACTGGCCAGCAACCAGAGAAGGCTCTTGGATGGGGGACATCTGGGTTAAGCCTTCAAGAGGGATGGGGATGGCAAGTGGGAGGCCGGGCACGGTGCCTCATGCTTGTAATTCCAGCACTTTGGGAAGTTGAGGTGGATGGATCACTTAAGGTCAGGAGTTCGAGACCAGCCCGGCCAACATGGTGAAACCCCATCTCTACTAAAAATACAAACAAAATTAGCTGGGCGTGGTGGTGCATGCCTATAATCCCAGCTACTTGGGAGGCTGAGGCACGAGGATTGCTTGAACTCAGGAGGCGGAGGTTGTACTGAGGTGAGCTCACGCCAGTGCACTCCAGCCCGGGTGATGGAGCAAGACCGTGTCTCAAAAAAAAACAAAAGGGATGGCAGATGAGAATCTCTAGGAGGATGGTGGGTGCAGGGTAGGCATTGCCCACTGAGGGTAGAGGCTGAAGAGCCACATAGGCAAGGGTAGCCAGGTTACACAGAGGCTAAGGACGGTCTCCCCTATCCCTAGATGAGTGTGGCATCGTGGCCCAGATCTCGGAGCCCTTGGCCGCTGCGGACATCCCAGCCTACTACATCAGTACTTTCAAGTTCGATCATGCACTTGTGAGTGTCCAGACCCAGCTCCCTCCAGGGCAGGGCCGGGTGGGGAAGCGGGTTCCTGGGCTCACGGGCAGGCATCTGCCTCCTCTCCCCCCGCACAGGTCCCAGAAGAGAACATCAATGGTGTCATCAGTGCCCTGAAGGTCAGCCAAGCAGAGAAGCACTAGAAGGACCTCTTCTGCTCCTCCCTGCCGCCGCCCAGGCCCAGCCCTAACCCCGAAGATTGATCTTGCAGTATTTCTCTACAGACTGGAAAATTGGCCTGGGGACCCTGAGAAAGGGGCCTCCCCGGGAGACTCCATCGATTGCCAATCCCTCCAGGCCAGGGGCCCACACCAAGGCCTCCCCATGCCCTCCTGCCTTCCCGGAGCCCCCCGGGCCCTCCAGAGGACGACCTTTCTCTTCCCCGCCTCCCCACCCCAGAAAATGCTTTCGGAGGCCCAGGGAGCTTGTGAGCTGATGCGCCTTTTCATCTGGCCTCACCCATGGCCAGGGGCAGATGCTGAGGGAAGCCGGTCCCTCCTCCGAGACACCGGCGTGCCAGCTGTCATGTCACCTTGCAGGGCTGGAGCTGGCAGGGTGGGGCCGAGTTTGGGGCGCCCGGGAGGGTTTGGGGGTGAGTACTGGGGTCACTGGTCTCTGCTTCCATCAGCTCAGGGCTGGTTCCCTCAGAATGGAGGCCAGCGCGGCCCCCTCAGGTCATCGGGGCTGGTGAGGCTCAGACAGGAGCCCAGGTGGGATCCTCGAGCTGGGAAGGACCCAGACTCCCCCTGTACCTCGCCTGCCAACCACAGGGCCTGGGCCCAACTCCCAGCAAGACTGCCAAGAGGGCCCTGTTCAGACCCTCCCCCACAAGCACCCAGTCCTTGGGGGGAGGAGGGAGGGTCCCAGGAGACCCACCAGCCTGGAGCACCAGCTCCTGTCCCCTCGGCTCTCCCTGGACCAGACTTGGGCAGGTGGAGCCTCAGTTTACCCCAGCAGGGACATCCCTGGCTTTCCGGGCCTGGGGTCTCTTAGGTGGTGTCCCACCTCCCCAGCAGACGACTAGACCAGCATAGGACTCCCCGCCGTCCTCCTCCCTCGCGTGCCCCCAACTCACCTGCCTGCCCGCCCGCCCCTCGGTTGGGGGCTGTGGCATTCATGAGTACTTGACCCAGGAGGCAGCTTAACTGAGCCTTAATAGAGAAAACCATACTTTGTTTTAGTTTTTTATTTAATGTATTTGCACCCAGGCTGCTGTTGGCGGTAGTTTCTGTTTGGCCAGGATAGGACCTATTTGAGTTCTGTCAAGGGGGCCTGGAGGCTCCGTGTCACTAGGCTGGTGGTCTGTGGCTCCAGGGACAGGCATAGGAGTGGGGAGATGTCACAGGAGCCTTGGCCCTGTCTTCTGAAGGGAAGCTGGGAGCAGAGATTTGTTGCAAGACGCTGGAGCCGCTGGCAGCCCACATAGGACCCCCCCAACCAGCTGTGGTTCTGTCTGAGCACCGGAGGAGGTGAGGGAACCCGAGGGCCGTGGGGAGGTGGACAGCCGGGTGGCAGGCCAGCTCAGTGTTCATGTCCAGGAGGCATGGGGTTAGCCAGGGTGTCCCTTCCAGTGGGGTGGTTTTCTGGATGACGAGGACCAAGGGCCCCTGTGGCTTTAGCTCTGGCAGTTGAATTGTGCTTTTTTTTTTTTTTTTTTTTTTGAGATGGGAGTCTTGCTGTGTCGCCCAGGCTGGAGTGCAGTGGCACGATCTTGGCTCACTGCAACCTCCTTCTCCCAGGTTCAAGTGATTCTTCTGCCTCAGCCTCCCGAGTAGCTGGGATTACAGGCACGTGCCACCACACCTGGCTAGTTATTGTGTTTTTAATACAGACAGGGTTTTGTCACGTTGCTCAGGCTGGTCTTGAACTCCTGAGCTCAAATGATCCACCCGCCTCGGCCTCCCAAAATGCTGGGATTACAGACGTGAGCCACTGCACCCAGCCAAGTTGTGCTGTTCCTGAGGTCGGAGGAGATGGGATATTTTCCAGTCCTGGCAAAGTGCTCCCCGCTGCTCTGAGCTGAGTGGGACCCTTTTTGCCCTGGAAGCCCACCAGATAGAGAAGCTGTTCTTTAAGATCCTTGTGGGTGTTCGGGACCCACCACATGAATTAGAAACCAACTTTTTTTTTTTTTTTTTTTTAAGTTAATTCGTTTTGCACAAAAGTCCAAAACAAAACTCGTACATTACTGGTCCCAAAAGGGAGGCGGCCGAGTGGGGCAGGGCTGTGGGGAAAGCCCTGAGTCCCCTTTCTGACCTTGCAAGGCCTTGATTTTCCTTTCTGTCATTTCCCCGAAGGTGTCATTTCTCTGCCTTTCCTTCCCGCCGTGCAAGTGTGTCGGCCCCGTGACCCCAGAGTCGTGTGTCCCCTAGACTTCCTAGGACGTATCTATTGTACACACCTATAAATACTGTGTTTTATGTTGATAGAGATATATACTGTAAATAGCATATATACTTGAGCAATATATATGTTAATATATACTGTGTGCGCAGTCCGTGGACACAGCTCCCTGCTGTGTGTGCACACGTGTGTGGGCGTGACGGCCTCCACCCCGCGCCGTCTGCCATGCACGTGGGCACGTGAGCCACCATATATTTTTAATTCAAGTATATAGGCAATACGATTATTACAGAAGCCGACGGGTTCCCTCAGACCTGACTGGAGAGAACAAAGCCAGCAGCTCAAAGAGCCTGCGACACAGGACGTGGGATGGGTGCTGAGAGCCCGCTGTGGTGTGGGTCATGCCTCCCGCAGCCCGCTTTCCCCAGCCAAGGTCCCTGGGTACCCTTGTTTTATTTGGGGGGATATTGATCCCGTGGGAGGAGTATTTGGAATTTCTTGCTTTTAATCAGAATACCCCCTCTCCCCTGCCCCCCACCAGCGGCCTCACCCTGAAGACCTGGGCCTGCTGAATGGGCCACACGCTGCCTGCATCCCGCCTCCGTGGGTGGCAGTTTTTACACAGGTGGCTTATCTGTTTTTTTGTTGTTGTTTTTTGTAACCTGCAAGCTTAGAAATCTCAGGTTCTGCTCCCGGGGCTCCTCCTCGGGACTGGCCTCGTGTAATGGAGAAAAGCACGCATGTCGGGGCGCGCCGTGGCCAGGGTATGGCTCTCTGCCCTGGCTGGCTCTGCAGGGGTGGTCCCTGCTCCAGCCCGATCTACGGGAGCTGCACCCCGGGGACCCCGCTCCTCGGTCACAGGGGGCCGCTTTAGTTTTCCCGTCCCCATCCTGCTCGTGTAAAGCTTGGTTGATCTTCTCGGCATTCTGTGTGTGGTGTAGTTTTGGTTTGGTCTCCACAGCTCTTCGCGAGTGGGGTGTGAGTGTGATTTTTTCCTAGGCAGGGGCCGTCTGCCCTTGTCCCCCAGCCATCTCCTGGTCTGCTGGGTGGGAGCATCCCTCCAGGCCCCAGACCCTAGTTGGAGGTGGGTGTGTTTCTCAGAGGGGCTCCATCCGCAGTTGCATAGAACTCTGTACCTATTTGCTGTACATCCCTCGGAGGTAATCAAGAGGAGTGGGCCCGTTATCTTGGTGCTGGCGGATGGAGCAGGTGCCTGGCGGGGAGGAAGAGGGCTCTCCATCCATGATGTGGATTTTTTTGTTTGTTTTGTTTCTGAGATGGAGTCTTGCTCTGTCGCCCAGGCTGGCGTGCAGGGGCACGATCTCAGCTCACTGCAGCAACCTCCACCTCCTCGGTTCAAGCGAGTCTCCTGCCTCAGCCTCCCGAGTAGCTGGGAATACAGGCGCCTGCCACCACACCCGGCTCATTTTTGTATTTTTAGTAGAGACGGGGTTTCACCATGTTGGCCAGGCTGGTCTTGAACTCCTGACCTCAAGTGATCCGCCCGCCTCGGCCTCCCAAAGTGCTGGGATTACAGGCGTGAGACACCGTGCCTGGCCTCGTGGAATTTCTAGGGGCGAGCAGGTGACCCTGGGGCTGCCACTTGGGCTCCTGGAGTGTGTGTCTTGGCCCCTGTGTGGTTCTCCAGCAGGAAGAGCTCAGACAGTCTCAACCCCACCCTCTTCCCTTGCTGCACACTGAGTGGGAACTGAAGGATGGGGAGGAACAGAGTAGTGACCACCCCCTCCCTGCCACTGATAAGTTCTGCCTCGTCATGGGGCTCCCCTGGTTTCCAAGACACCCCTTTTTCCCTCATTCCCTCATCCTGATCCAGCAAAGATCTGGGCATTGCTGACTCTGCACCTCCTTCCTCCATGGGCATCTCTAGGACCGCCCCCCTTCAAGGGGCACTGCCCATGCCACCGTCCTCAGCCCAGGGCATGCATCCGAGCTGGAGAGGTTTGCAGGCCTGACCCCGGTAGCCTCCCGTCCCCAAGATTCAGAGGCGGGGGCCCAGAGCCTCACTCCAAACCACCGGCATTCTCACCTCTAGGCACCAGGCTGTTGGTAGGAAAGGAAGGAGCTGGGAGATCAGAGGCTCCCAGTGTAGCCTCCGGAAGCAGCAGCATAGCCACAGTGACATTTGTTTAGCAGGAGGAGGCTTGGTCTGGAGGGGCTTGCCCCTCTGAGGTGACAGAGGATGCCCTGGAGGTCAGGAGAGAAGACTGGGAAGACAGGGCCAGGCCCCTGTCAAAGCCCAGGGCACTATTTGCCTGGTGATCTTCAAAGGTGAACCCCAACCCCCTCCCACCAGCCCCCTCCTCCTGGCCACATTTTCCAGGGATGCCCTGGGGAGTCCTAAGGCCACCCTGGGCCCCTTTCTGAGCCTTGAGATCTGGATGTGGGGACAACCAGGGCTTTTCCCAGCCCCAGCTAAGAGAGGGGGCTTTAAGGCAAGAGCACCCCAGCCCTGCAATGGGGGGGGTCTTTTTTTTTTTTTTTTTGAGACGGAGTCTCACCCTGTCACCTAGGCTGGAATGCAATGGTGCGATCTCAGCTCGCTGCAACCTCTGCTTTCCAGGTTCAAGCGATTCTCCTGCCTCAGCCTCCCAAGTAGCTGGGATTACAGGCACCTGCCACCATGCTTGGCTAATTTTTGTATTTTTAGTAGAGATGGGGTTTCGCTGTTGGCCAGGCTGGTCTCGAACTCCTGACCTCAGGTGATCCATCCACCTTGGCCTCCCAAAGTGCTGGGATTACAGTTGTGAGCCACCGCGCCCAGCCAATGGGATTTTTGACACCACTTTCTGAGTGAAGCACTTTGCATGGGAATGGGAAAAAGCACCCCCAACCTTCTAACCTGCTCCGAGCAGGCCTGGAGCAGTGGAGACAGTGAATGGTGTAATAGGCAGAGCCTGAGTGAGGCCGGGGGGCTTCTCCAACAGAGAAAATACACTGGCTTTGGGTACCATGCTGAGGGAGGGGGTTAGGCCTGGCGGGGGCCCATTCAAAGGAGGCCAGGCCTGGTGGCTCAGGACTGTCATCCCAGCATTTTGGGAAGCCAAGGCAGGAAGAGAGCTTGAGGCCAGGAGTTCAAGACCAACCTGGTCAACATAGCAAGACCCTGCCTCTACAAAAAATAACAAGAGGCCCCAGGGAAGGAAGCCAGCCAGGTGCAGCCTGGAGCAGAGGCAGGAGCCTGAGTCCTGAGCCCTGGCATCCGGGGGCAGCCTGGTGGCCGAGAGCTTGTGGCTGTCGCTACAAGGGAAGAGGAGCTGTGTGCTAGGCGTGGGGAAGTGCAGGGCGGCCTGTGTGCTAGGAGTGGGGACACAGGTCTGGGTGGTTTGTGCACACACATGTGCATGTACCTGTGCGCGCGGATGTGTTCCTATGCATTTAGAGTGTGTGTGCGTGCACGTGTGCCGAGCCCACACCTGAGATAATGGGACTGGCTCTTCAAGTTTTTTGAGTTCTCAGTAGCAGTCTTGCTTTCGGGCCTCAAGTGCAGAAATTAGGTGACTGAGGTTAGGACTCGAATGCAGGCCCTGGCTCCAGGGAAGAGGGTGGGGCATCTCTGGTAGGATGGCCTCACCCCACTTGTCAGAACTACTCTGGAGGGGGGCAAAGGTGTCAGGAACAGTTTGAGCAGTTCTGGCTCAGGGTCATTCATGAGGTTGCTATTGTCCGAAATCTTAGCTAAGGATTGGAGGATGCACTTCTGAGTTAGGCCTGGCTGAACGCAGGAGGCCTCGGTCCTTCCCCATGTCGGCCAACCCACGGGGCTGCTTGAGTGTCTCCACAGTATGGCGCTCGGCTTCCGCCACAGCAAGAGATTCAAAGGCCCAGGGTAGAAGCCGAAGTGTTATTTTTATCCCTAGCCTCAGAATTCACACGTTGTTGCCTCCACCATGCTCTGGTGTGATACAGCCCAGCTCTGACTTGAAGGGACTGGGGCTGCCCATGCCGACTCTCCAGAGGTCCATCCTGAAGATGGTGTTCACAGGGAGAGTTTTTGGGGACCGGCGCTCCCTCATCTACTGGGGCTCATTCTGGAAGAAGGACCAGAAGAATTGGAGCCCCCGCCCCTCACCCAACTTTGGAGGTGGCAGAGTGAACAGCAGACCAAGTTCAGGTCCCAAGACAGGCCAAGGCCAATGTGGTTTCCCGTCCACTGCCTCAGTTTACCTGTATTCAGAAGACGGTCCAGGAGGAGCTGAGCAGAGTTCCCTCTAAAGGAGTAGGGAGCTGATAACAGTCCCAAGCCCTCCTCTTTCTCTACGCCAAAATCATTTCCGTTATCCTGAGATGGGGGTGATTGGATGAATGGTGTACTGAGGGACCTCTGCCCTGCCCAGAGCCCCCCATCGTAGTGGGGACAGGGGACTTCCTGCCCACGGCCCCTCCAGCCCTCACCTGGCTTGCCCGGGTCACCAGCAGCAGCAGCGGCGTTTTGTCGGTCCCAAGATCTGGGTGAAGGGGAGAACCCACCATCTTATCCCTACCCGCCGGGGCCCTCAAGCTTATTTTCTTGTTGAAGAAACACAAAACCCTCGAGATTCATGTACTGTATGTTGGAGAGAAAAAAAATTACCTAATGTTCCCCCAAAAAAGACAGTATATTTTGTACTTTGTAAAGTGTTAATTAAAATGAAAAGAAAAAAAAAAAAAACGATGCTGGCTGGTGGCTGTCTGGTTTTTTGCTGATGTAGCCAGAACCTGGTCTCAACTCTTTCTCCTCCACACTGTAGTCGGGGGAACACAGACCAGGGGCTAGTGGTGGGTAGAAAAACACGCAGAATCTGAGGAAGGGCCCCCAGAGCCAGAGGGTTGTATTAGTTACCTGAGCTGCATAAGAAATTGTCCCCAAACTTAACAGCTTAATATGATCATTGTTTATGGATCACATTTTCTGTGGGTCAGGAATTCAGGAAGTTTGGCTGAGCGATTCTGGCTCAGAGTCACTCATGAGGTTGCCGTTGTCTGAAATCTTAGCTAAGGACTGAAGGATGCACTTCTAAGTTAGGCCTGGCTGTAGGCAGGAGGCCTCAGTCCTTCCAGATGTGGGCCAACCCACAGGGCTGCTTGAGTGTCCTCACAATATGGCGCCCGGCTTCCCCCAGAGCAAGAGATGCAAGGGTCCAGGTTAGAAACCAAAGTGTTATTTTTATTCCTAGCCACAGAATTAACACACCATTGCCTCCATCATGCTCTGGTGTGATACAACCCAGCTCTGATTTGACATGGGAGGGAACTACATAAGTGGGTAGAAACCAGGAGGTAAAGATGACTGGGGACCATCTCGGAGACCAACTACTATGCCCAGCATCTCCACCCAGACCTTGGGCAGAGGCAGGCCTGGGAGTTAGGGGCAGTGTGGGGAAGAAGTTGGACAGGGCCTTTCTGATGGTAGGGGAAGGTCAGGGGCTGGTTGCCCAGCCGAAGGGTCTCTGACCCAAACCTAGAGCCCTGCCATGGACATCACAACAACAGGTAAGTTCCAGAAGCCCAGGAGCTGATACCTCCAGATTAGATACCCTGCGGGCAGGAGAGGGGGCACCATGCTTCTGGCTCCTGCCCTCTTGGTAGGCGGGGCACTGGGACTGTGCCAGCAAGAAAAGATGGGCTTGAGACCAGCAGGTTCTAGACCTGACACCCTTCCCCTTCTCCTCTCTGAGATTTTCCATGGTGGGTAGCTATGAGCAGGGCAGGGCTGAAGACCCATACCTGCCCTAGGCCATCAACCCCCGCCCCAACCCTGCCTCACCACTGGCCCACAGGAACAGAACCTGGAGACCATAGTGAAAATGGAATCTGAATATTCTTCCATCACCCCGAGCCCAGGAGAGTTCTAGCTGCTGGGAAAGTTTTATGCCTGGGGTCTGAAGACAAGTCCTGTCACTCTGGCCTTCAGATAATACCACAGGAGGGCCGGGTGCAGTGGCTCACACCTGTAATCCCAGCACTTTGGGAGGTGGAGGTGGGAGGATCACCTGAGGTCGGGCAAGACCACCCTGGTCAACATAGTGAAACCCCATCTCTACTAAAAATACAAAAATTAGCTGGGTGTGGTGGTGGGCGCCTGTATAATCCCAGCTACTTGGGAGCCTGAGGCAGGAGAATGGCTTGAATGCGGGAGGTGGAGGTTGCAGTGAGCCGAGATTGTGCCACTGCACTCCAGCCTGGGCGTCAGACTTGTCTCAGAAAAAAAAAAAAAAAAAGATAATTCCACTGGAGCAGGAACATCCATGGGGGATCTTGACTGTCCCAGAACTCTCAAAACCATCCCCTTGTGCTGGTGCTGGGGGCCCACCATATCCCCTGCACCAGGCGTCCGTCCCTGAGCATTACAGGGGGTGCAGTGCTAGGATGGACCACAAGGGGGTGTTGTGCTTGGACCAGGAAATGACCAGCCGCCAGCCAATAGTAGAGGGAGGACTTTGAGAAGCAGGGAGGGACAGAGGAGTTAGACTTAGTGAGACAAGAAACACAGCGGGTAGAATGCAAAGAAGGACCCGTAGTGGGAACTCAGAAGTGGGGTGGGCCAGGTGCAGTGCTTCACGCCTGTCATCCCAGCACTTTGGGAGGCCAAGGCAGGCAGATCACGAGGTCAGGAGTTCAAGGCCAGCCTGGCCAAAATGGTGAAACCCTGTCTCTACTAAAAATACAAAAATTAGCCCGGTGTGGTGACAGCCACCTGTAATCCCAGCTACTTGGGAGGCTAAGGCAGAAGAATCACTTGAACCTGGGAGGCAGAGGTTGCAGTGAGCAGAGATTATGCCACGGCACTGCAGCCTGGCGACAGAGTGAGACACTATCTCAAAAAAAAAAAAAAAAGAAGTGGGGTGGACCAGGTGCAGTGACTCATGCCCGTCACCCCAGTACTTTGGGAGGCCAAGGTGAGCAGATCCCTTGAGCCCAGGAGTTCAAGACCATCCTGGGCAACATAGGGAGACCCTGTCTCTACAAAAAATAAAAAATTAGGCCAGGCATGGTGGCTTACACCTGTAATCCCAGTACTTTGGGAGGCCGAGGCGGGCGGATCACCTGAGGTCAGGAGTTCGAGACCAGCCTGGCCAACATGACGAAACCCCATCTCTACTAAAAATACAAAAATTAGCCAGGCATGGTGGCATATGCCTGTAATCCCAGCTACTCAGGAGATTGAGGCAGGAGAATCGCTTGAACCCGGGAGGCAGAGGTTGCAGTGAGCTGAGACCATGCCATTGTACTCCAGCCTGGGCAACAGATCAAGAGTCTGTCCCAAAAAAAAAAAAAAAATTAGCCAGGTGTGGTGGTGCACACCTGTAGTCCCAATCACTCAGAGGCTGAGGCCAGAGGATCACTTGAGCCCAGGAGTTGGAGGCTCCAGTGAGCTATGATGGCACCACCGCATTCCAGCCTGAGCAATAGAACAAGACCCTGTCTCTAAAAAGCAACAAATACAAAAAAAAAAAAAAAATTAAATTAAAAAATAAAGCAAAGGCCACAAAAGGAAAGGGCATCATTTTTGGTCACTTTGCTGACCCTGGTTTTGTCATGTGAATTTCAGCTGACTGGGGCAGGGGAGGGAGTGTCGGTTCAGCTCACATGGTAAAGAAAGCGGAAAACAAATATGCACCAAAAGGGAATGTGTGCAATGAAATCATGGTGACAGCTGCACAACATAGTTTGCGAAAAACCACTGAGCTGTGTGCTGTAAATGGTTTTATGTTATGTGAGTTACATCTTGATGTTTTAAAGAAGGAATGTGGTAGAAAAAGCAATAGGTCTGGATGCATGTGTGGAGGACAGCTGAGAAAGAAAGGTGATTGTGACCAGTCACAGTGACTCACCTGTGGTCCCAGCACTTTGGGAGTCCGAGGCGGGCAGACCATCTGAGCTCAGGTGTTCAAGACCAGCCTGGGCAACACAGTGAAACCCCGTCTCCACTAAAATACAAAAAATTAGCCGAGCATGGCGATGTGTGCCTATAATTTCAGCTATTTGGGAGGCTGAGGCAGGAGAATCGCTTGAACTAGGGAGGCGGAGGGTGTAGCGAGCCAAGATTGCGCCACTTCACTCCAGCCTGGGCAACAGAGTGAGACTCTATCTCCAAAAACAAAACAGGTGATTGCTCTGATGGTTCTTGGCAGCTGAATGTGGTCTTCGCCTTGTAAAGGTTGGTAGCAGAACATCACATTTGAGATGTTTTTCCAAGAGATGTCTACCTGAGCTGAGCAGGAAACTCAAGCAGCATCAGCTAGACCCAGGGCCTGGTTTTTTGTTTTTTTCTTTAAATGTATTTGCTCACTGCAGCCTCGAACTCCTGGTCTCAAGCAATCCTCTCATCTCAGCCTCCAGAGTGGCTGTAACTATAGGCGTGCATCACCACGTTTGGCTATTTTTTTTTTTTTTTTTTGGTAGAAATAGGAGTCTTGCTATATTGCCCAGGCTGCCCTTGAACTCCTGAGCTCAAGTGATCCTCTCACCCCAGCCTCCCAAAGTGTTGGGATCACAGGCATCAGCTACCATGCCCAGGGCCCATTTCTATGTACATGGTCATTATAAGCTCTGATGACTACTGGGCACCAAGAGGGGTCCCTAATTTATTTATTTACATTTATTTAGAGATGGAGTCTCGCTCTGTCACCGAGGCTGGAGTACAGTGGCATAATCTAAGCTCACTGCAGCCCCCACCTCCCAGTTTAAAGTGATTCTCGTGCCTCAGCCTCCTCAGTAGCTGGGACTATAGGCACACATCACCACACCTAATTTTTGTATTTTTAGCAGAGATGGGGTTTTACCACGTTGGCCAGGCTGGTCTCGAACACATGACCTCAAGTGATCCACCCGCCTCGGCCTCCCTAACTCCCTGGGATTACAGGCATGAGCCACCGCGCCCCGCCTGGGTCCCTAGGTTAGAGGCAGAAACACAGAAAAGCAGGCAGAAAGCCTGCCAAGAGCCTGTAAGGAATAGCCCAAGTTGTACGCAGGGAAATAAATATTCTGTACCTTGGAACTTACAGAGGGTGTTGTAGATTAAATGATGCAAATGTCAAAACTCAAAAAATTTAAATGAATGAGCCAGCAACTCCACTCCTAGGTATACATTCATGAAAATTGAAAACTTATGTTCACACAAAAACATTCCAGAAACAAAACACTGGGCCAATGTGAAACTTATACATGAATGTTTTGACATTATTTATAATGGTCAAAAAGTGAAACTAACCCAAATGTCCAGCAACCGATGAATAAATATGCAAAACATCATATATTTAAAACAAAACAAAAAAAGGCTGGGCGAGGTGGCTCACATCTGCAATCCCAACACTTTGGAAGGCTGAGGCAAGAGAATCATTTGAGCCCAGGAGTTCAATACCACCCTGGGCAACATAGTGAGGTCCCCCCATCGCTACAAAAAATTTTAAAAATTCGCCAGGCATGGCCTAGCGTGCCTGTAATCCCAGCCACTTAGGAGGCTGAGACAGGAGGATCGCTTGAGCTCAGGAGTTCAAGGCTGCAGTGAGCTATGATCGCGCCACTGTACTCCAGCCTGGGCAACAGAAGCAAGACTGTCTCAAAAAATAAAAGCGGCCGGGCGCGGTGGCTCAAGCCTGTAATCCCAGCACTTTGGGAGGCCGAGACGGGCGGATCACGAGGTCAGGAGATCGAGACCATCCTGGCGAACACTGTGAAACCCCGTCTCTACTAAAAATACAAAAAAACTAGCCGGGCGACGTGGCGGGCGCCTGTAGTCCCAGCTACTCGGGAGGCTGAGGCAGGAGAATGGCGTAAACCCCGGAGGCGGAGCTTGCAGTGAGCTGAGATCCGGCCACTGCACTCCAGCCTGGGCGACAGAGCGAGACTCCGCCTCAAAAAAAAATAAAAAAATAAAAAAAATAAAAGCTTCCAGATGATTCTATGATATAGTATTATACAAGCAGGGTTGAGAATGAGAACCCCAGGTCTGAGGGATAGAATCTGCTCCAAGGAATCCCAAAGTCGCTTTTTTTTTTTTTTTGAGATGGAGTTTTGCTCGTTACCCAGGCTGGAGTGCAATGGCGTAATCTCGGCTCACTGCAACCTCCGCCTCCCGGGTTCAAGCGATTCTCCTGCCTCAGCCTCCCGAGTAGCTGGGATTACAGGCATGCAATACCACACCCAGCTAATTTTGTATTTTTAGTAGAGACGGGGTTTCTCCATGTCCATGTTGGTCAGGCTGGTCTCGAACTCCCGATCTCAGGTGACCCGCCTGCCTTGGCCTCCCAAAGTGCTGGGATTTACAGGCGTGAGCCACCGTACCCTGCCCAAAGTCCCTCTTATGAACACCATTGCCTTGGCTGCTCTGCAGGGCAGGTGGCGGACCAGCCCCAAGACACACACCCTTGAATGCAGGCATCCTTCTCACCACCCCATCTGCAACTCCTGATATACAGGACGTGCTGGGGAGCACGTGGTTTATCAATCATCTTCTTCATCTTCAGTATTTTCCCCTGGGGCCAGGCGCGGTAGCTCACGCCTGTAATCCCAGCACTTTGGGAGGTTGAGGTGGGCAGATCACATGAGGCCAGGAGTTTGAGACCAGCCTGGCCAATATGGTAAAACCCCGTCTCTACTAAAAATATTAAGCAAAAATTAACTGGGCCTGGTGGTGCATGTCTGTAGTCCCACCTACTCGGGAGACTGAGGCAGGAGAATCACTTGAACCACCCGAGAGGCAGAGCTTTCAGGGAGCTGAGATTGCATCACTGCAATCTCACTGATCCAGCCTGGGTGACAGAGTAAGACTCTGTCTCAAAAATATATATATGTAATTTTCCTCCTGGAATGCACACCAACTGCTGGAGTTGTGGAACCAGCTACCACCATTAGCCTGAGCCTAACCAGTCTGAGGCCCCAAGGAGGGACCTCAAACGGGGCATCTTTCCTACTGGCATGACTTCATATGTTCCACTCTGGCTTCCTGGCATTCAGCTGCAACCTGCTACCAGCGCAAGAGCGAGATGTTTCCCCAGCAAAACAGCTACCTTCTGGTTGGAGGTGACAACAGTGTCTAGGTTTACCCATTTATTTATTTATTTGTTTGTTTGCTTATTTATTGAGACAGAGTCTCACTCTGTCACCCCGGCTGGAGTGCCGTGGTGTCATCTCGACTCACTGCAACATCCACCTCCCTGGTTCAAGCAATTCTCCTGCCTCAGCCTCCCAAGTAGCTGGGATACAGGTGCACGCCATGACGCCCAGCTAATTTTAATATTTTTAAAAAGTAGAGACGGTGTTTCACCATGTTGGCCAAGCTGGTCTCGAACTCCTGACCTCAGGTGATCCATCCACCTCGGTCTCCCAAAGTGCTGGGATTACAGGCATGAGTCACTGAGCCCAGCCATGGTTTATCCCTTTTTTTTTGGAGACGGAGTCTCGGTCTGTCTCCCAGGCTGGAGTGCAGTGGCTCAATCTTGGCTCATTGCAACCTCCGCTTCGCAGATTCGAGCGATTCTCCTGCCTCAGCCTCCCAAGTAGCTGGGACTACAGGCACGTGCCATCACACCCAGCTAATTTTTGTAGTTTTAGTAGAGACGGGCTTTCACCATATTGGTCAGACTGGTCTTGAACTCCTGATCTTGTGATCAGCCCGCCTCAGCCTCCCAAAGTGCTGGGATTACAGATGTGAGCCACCACGCCCAGCCATGGTTTAACTGCTTAAACATGACCATAGAGGATGCACCTCATTGTGGCCCCAGATCCTAGAAAAGCACAGCTATCAGGACTCCTAACACTGTCTCCAGCTCAGGCTTAACCCGGGCTGCTGCTGTCTCCATGTTAAATATCAGGGCTGGTGTTTAATGAATTCGGACCCCTTGGTTGGTGCTGCAGTAGTGTCTCGGGTAGCCGCATAGTGCCCCCTGGGAGAGAGAAAGCAAGTGTGGGGTCCTGGAAGCAGGGACAGGTACCTGGTGCACCATCACAGGCAGGACAGGGCCTGGAGCAGATGCTGCCTGGGGCGGGGCCAGGCCAGTGACAGGTGCTGCCTTCATGGCCATCTCTGAAAGGGTCTGTCCCATCAGGCGGTTAAGATGGGCCACTAGGTCAGTCCTGGTGCCATGGATTGCATAGAGAAGACCCCAGAACAGTTTATTTGTTTGTTTGCCTGTTTGAGACGGAGTCTCGCTCTGATGCCCAGGCTGGAGTACAGTGGTGCAATCTCGGCTCACTGCAAGCTCCGCCTCCTGGGTTCACACCATTTTCCTGCCTCAGCCACCCGAATAGCTGGGACCACAGATGCCCGCCACCACGCCCGGCTAATTTTTGTATTTTTAGTAGAGACAGCGTTTCACCACTCTGTCACCCAGGCTGGAGTGCAGTGGTGCAATCTTGGCTCACTGCAAACTCCACCTCCCCAGTTGAAGCAATTCTCCCACCTCTGCCTCCCGAGTAGTTGGGATTACAGGCACATGCCACTATGCCTGGCTAATTTTTGTATATTTATTTATTTTGAGCCAGCGTCTTGCTCTGTCACCCAGGCTGGAGTGCAGTGATGTGATCTTGGCTCACTACAACTTCCGCCTCCCGCCATTTTTTGTTTTTTTCCGTGCACAGACCAGGGTTCATTCCTACTCCATGGGCAGGGACAGGAGTGCCTAGATGGGAAGTCAGACCAGGCAGGGATGGATGGACGACAGCCCATGAGCTGGGACTAACTGGATCAGGGCCTATGGGTAGTCTGGTGACTGCATCCTCGGATGCTGCAGTGGTTAGACTGGCACCCACCAGGCGGCCCTTGAAGAGCTCAGAACGTGGCTCCATGGCAAGGGCGGGTCCCTGGGAGGCAGCTCACTGAGCCCTGTGAAGTTGCCTGTGCCAGTGGCAGATGACAAACTGCCTCCATAGGGAAACCCAGTCTCAGGAGAGCAACGCCTCTTCCCAAGGTCAAAGAGCGGAGTAGAGCAGGGAAACGATTCTCCCACTTAAGCCTCCCAGGTAGCTGGGACAACAGGTGTGTACCACCACGTCCAGCTAATTTTTGTATTTTTAGTGGAGGCGGGGTTTTGCCATGTTGGCCAGGCTGGTCTCAAACTCCTGACCTCAAGTGCTCTGCCCATCTCGGACCCCCAAAGTGCTGGGATTACAGGCGTGAGCCACTGCACCCGGCCTCCCGTA
The DNA here is from genome assembly GCF_009764315.1 of Trachypithecus francoisi. Taxonomy (NCBI): domain Eukaryota; kingdom Metazoa; phylum Chordata; class Mammalia; order Primates; family Cercopithecidae; genus Trachypithecus; species Trachypithecus francoisi. The sequence goes on along the minus strand of NW_022681469.1, from coordinate 120,171,276 downwards.
ACAGTTTAAGCAGCTCCTGCTGCCGTCCAGGCGAAGGCCAGGCCTCCTTTAGATGTTGGCACCGGGTGGGAGGCGAGAGAAATGTGGGATTTCATAAGCGCATTCTGAGTTTTGATCCTGGCCCAGGCATGGTACTGAGCACTTGGCCTTGGACTGCAACCTGCTGGGCCGTGACCGAGCATTCTCCTTAGGGTGTATTTGTCAGGATTTGACTTTGTCATGCAGAGCACAGTCAGTGCGTAAGTATTTCCTGAATTAATGAAAATGTGAGCTGACCATATATTCAAGAAACAAGTGACGACAGCGTTCTATTGAGGTTGACAACCTGAGCTTTGATGAGCTGTGAAGGGTTTTCATGCCAGTGAGGCCCATCTCTCCCCTGCAGAAATCAGTGTGGAGTGGTGGTCTACATACCTGAGGGGCAAAGAGGATGGAAAACTGGACCTACGACCCCTGCAACTGTCCAAGGGAGATGGGGGTGGCCTCCTCAAGCCTGACAACCAGGACACGCTACGTCTTCCACCCGGGTGCCTCTCTGACCTTGGTTACCGACCTCATCAGAGAGAAAGGGACAGAGTCCGCGTATATGGAGAATGGCCTGGGGACACATGGGGTTGGTACAAGGCTCACTTCATCGCGGGTGCTGTTCACATGCTCACTAAAGCGAGAGGAGACAGGAGCTTGCAAACACTGATTTTTCACGGGAACACGATGATCGAGCCTAGCAACCGAGCTAATGGCATAGTAGGGTTTCTATGGATGTGTGTGTCAAATGCTGGGGTTTGGGGTCGGGGAGGGCACGAGGGAAAGACAGGACAGACGCTGAGATGCAGGCACTGGTGACAACCGGGGAGAGGGCTTGGTTCACGGCAGAAAAGCTCCAACCAGGAGCCCTCGTGACCCATAGAGGGCACAGCCAAGCAGCCCTCCTGGGCAGACATAGCCCAGCTGGAAGAGAAAGAAAAGACAAGCCCAAGGACGTCCCTGCTTCTACACTGGTTGCTATGTCCAAAGTCAAGATCATTACTAGGGCCCGACCTGGTGGCTCACGCCTGTCATCCCAACACTTTGGGAGGCCGAGGCGGGCGGATCCCTGGAGGTCAGGAGTTCGAGACCAGCCCGGCCAACATAACAAAACTCCATCTCTACTAAAAATACAAAAATTCGCCGGGCGTGGTAGTGCATGCCTGTAGTCCTGGCTACTTGGGAGGCTAAGGCAAGAGAATCGCTTCAACCCAGGAGGCGGAGGTTGTAGTGAGCTGAGATCACGCCACTACACTCCAGCCTAGGCAACAGAGAGACTCTGTCTCAAACAAACAAAAAAGATCATTACTAGATCTGTATCTTGGTTGCCATTAGGGTGGGAGGATTAAAAACCCAACTTCTCCAGAGACCCTCCATCCGCCATCCTCACCTGCCACCCTGAACCCCGCCCAGTGTGACCTGCATCTGACCTCCAGGGGCACTTACCATCTCTAGATGAATACGTGCTGCACTTCGCGGCTTGAATTTCACTGAGGTCGGATGACCCTGCTTCACGGCAGGGGCGACTTTAGAGCTGGCCCCAGTAGAAGTTTCAGGAAGGAAAAATGACACACGGTTTTCAATTTCTATTTCAAGTATATGAGAAAACTTGACTGTAATAAACCTAAGAATAGGGTTCACAGCCCCGGTGAAGGGCCCCTGGCCTGGATATCTAAGTAGCTAGTTCTCATGGCCGCAAGGACACCGCTGGCTGGGTGACCATTCTACTTTTATGTACAGCTCTAGGCTGTACACGGGCACGGTGGCTCACGCCTGTAATCCCAGCACTTTTCGAGGCCGAGGTGAGCGGATCACCTGAGGTCAGGAATTCAAGACCACCCTGGTCAACACGGCGAAACCCTGTCTCTACTAAAAATACAAAAATTAGCCAGGTGTGGTGGCGGGTGCTGTAATCCCAGCTACTGGTAGGAGAATTGCTTGAACCGGGAGGCAGAGGTTGCAGTGAGCCGAGATCGTGCCACTGCACTCCAGCCTGGGGGACAGAGAGAGACTCCATCTCATAAATAAATAAATAAATAAAGTGCAGCCCTCCCAAGATTCCATCCCCTCCTCCTGCTTTCTCTCCACAGACCACAGAATCATTTCACATGCTGCTTCTCGCTTTTCCTGTCTCCCTCCTTAGAACGTAAGCTTCACAGTGCGGGGATTTTTTGTCACCACATTCCCCAGCATGAGGACAGTACCGAGCACCGAAGGGGCACAGGACAAGTATCTGTTGTGAACGCATAAAAGGAACAGGATAAAGGCAGACAGGGCATGGGAGTCCAGCCTGTGACAGGAGCACCAAATATTTTCTTCCAACTGAATTATGGGAGTAGAATCTGTTCAGAAAATATTTGTCAAGTATGGCTGGGTGCAGTGGCTCACACCTGTAATCCTAGCACTTTGGGGGACCAAGGCAGGCAGATTGTCTGAGGTCAGGAGTTCGAGACCAGCCTCGCCAACATGGCAAAACCCCATCTCTACTAAAAAAAAAAAAGATTAGCTGGGTGTGGTGGCGCATACTTGTAGTCCCAGCTACTCAGGAGGCTGAGGCAGGAGAAGTTTGAACCCAGGAGGCGGAGCTTGCAGTGAGCCGAGATTGAGTCACTGCACTCCAGCCTAGGCAACAGAGCAAGGCTCCGTCTCAAAAAAAAAAAAGAAAAAAGAAAAAAGAAAATATTTGTCAAGTAGGACTGTCTTCTAAACTATTTTTCAGTTGAGCACGGTAGCTTGCACCTATAATCCTAGCACTCTGGGAAGCCTAGGCAGGAGGATGGCTTGAGGCCAGGGATTTGCGCCTAAGCAACATAGCAAGACCTTGTCTCTATAAAAAAAATAAAATCAAAAGACCTCATCTCTATAAAAGTATTTTTCACTGGCTTCTGCCTCTGTATCAAAAGGCTTGTTTATAAAAGCAAAACTCTAAATGATCAAGTAAGATTTTAAGAAGACCTCCTCAGATCTTAAAAACCAAAAGACAGAAAATAGACTTTATTCCAAGACAGATTTGTAAAAGATGTTTTTAAAGGGAAAGGCAAGTCACGCTACTAAATCAAACGTTGTTCACAATTTCTGGATCTCCCTTCTCCGCCTGGCACTGCAGCTGAGCCTTGGCGGATGTGCTCGGGGCCCTTGGCCCACAAGAACTTGGCCTCGATTCTCTTCCTGAGGGGATTCTTAACTTTTCCAAGCCAGGCAGTGAGCGTGGTGGGAGGCTAGGGCTGGCACCCGCAGACAGCTCCAGATGGAATCCCAGGCCATGGTGCTTCGGGTGTCCCCCCAGTGAGCTTGCGGTGTGGCAGGCGGCCAGGAAGGGCCATAAGCAGACTGGCTTGAATGAAAACCGAGGGCCGAAGTCAGCCTGGCTCCCTCGCCTAAGCTGGGGCTCGGTCCGAAGCACACGCATGGCCTTGGCCAGACACAAACCAAGAGACTGCCATGACAGAGAGAGGAGAAACCTCCCGAGCACTGCCTTCAAGCTAAGCTTTCCTAAGACGGGCTTCTCAGGCCAGACGTGACACCAGACACCGTCGCATGTTACTTGGAGAGAGCAGAGACACGCGGGCCACAGTGACCCACTAAAGGCTGCTGTCCTGTGCTGAGTTCCGCAGGCCTCACCCGCAACTGGAGAGGGACCTTACCCCAATCCTCCTGGGAGGTACCCGCTAAGGGATTCAGGAGACAGCATCACACTGCACGCAGGGTCCTCTGCCACCACCATCCAAGAACTCTGGGGGGCTGGTCACACGCTGGCCTCTGCCAAGCAGTGCCAGTGGTTCCCAGGCCAGGGTCGCCCAAGCAGGTGAGGGAGGTTTAGATGAATGACTTGGCCAAGGTCACCATGTGGTCCACACCACATGCCACATCCATGGGTTCCCCAGGCATCGTCACCTGAAAAATAAGACCCAGCATACCATGAGTGGGGCTGGTGCACCCGGAGGAGGCAGGCACTGGTGTTGGCCGACCTGACCCTACCTCTCAGGAGGAGACAGTTTCTCTGAGCCGTGGCTCCCTCCCCTCTGGGAATGGGGGCGCTTACGCCTTCCCAGCAGGTCCATCAGGACAACTGCATTTGGTCATGTGAACAAGGCCATCCCAACTCCCTCCAGTGAACGGCAGCCATCGCCATTCACATCAGCCTGAGGCCACGCGGGGCAGGAACACAGGCCTGTGTGCATCCCCGGAACCTGCACACCCCACAAGGGCTGCTCCCCTCTGACCCTAACCCCACCAGGTTCCATGCCCCCAGACCAGGTGTTCAGAGATCTCTCCTGGAAGCCACCGCTATGGCTCACTAAGAAGCTTCAGGGGCCAGGCGCTGTAGCTCACACCCGTAATCCCAGCACTTTGGGAGGCTGAGGCAGGCGGATCACGAGAGGTCAGAAGTTTTGAGACCAGCCAGGCGTGGTGGCAGGCACCTGTAATCCCAGCTACTCGGTAGGCTGAGGTGGGAGAATCGCTTGAACCCAGGAGGTGGAGGCTGCAGTAAGCCAAGATTGCACCACTGCACTCCAGCCTGGGTTACAGAGTGAGACTCCGTGTCAAAAAAAAGCTCCAGAAACCCTTTCTCTTGCTTTGCAGGTCCAGTCTGGGAACCAGACCTCACCGGCCCAGCATCTCCACTCATCTCTTTTTTTCCTTTTTTTTTTTTTGAGATGGAGTCTCGCTCTGTCGCACAGGCTGGGGTGCAGTGGCGTGATCTTGGCTCACTGCAAGCTCCACCTCCCGGGTTCATGCCATTCTCCTGCCTCAGCCTCCTGAGTAGCTGGGACTACAGGCGCCTGCCACTATGCCCGGCTAATTTTTTGTATTTTTAATAGAGATGAGGTTTCACCGAGTTAGCCAGGATGGTCTCCATCTCCTGATTTTTTTGTATTTTTAGTGGAGACGGGGTTTCACCACGGTAGCCAGGATGGTCTCGATTTCCTGACCTCGTGATCCGCCCGCCTTGGCGTCCCAAAGCGCTGGGATTACAGGCGTGAGTCCCCGCGCCAGGCCACATCTCCACTCATCTTACCCGTCACCCCAGCTCCAGTCACAGGCAGGTTGCGTCCCAAGTCACCACCACCAAGGAGGGGCAGTGGCTGTGTCTCAAAGGCCCTTGCCAGGAGCCCTGACCACACTGCCTGTCTGGGCTGACAACATGGCATCAGAGGACAGCCCAAACCTCAAGACAGCAAGAAGATGGCCTCGCTGAGACATGGAGGCTCTAGCCCGTTTGAAGGGCGCCCACTGTTCTATAACTTCGCCATGGAAACAGACACCCCCAACAACTCCAGGTGTGCCCAGGGTCATGGCCAAGCCAGCTATCCAGGAAAGGGGTGCTCTGCTTTCTCTTTCTTGTTTATTATGACTAGGCAGTGCATTCACATAGCTGCAAGATAAAAGGACATTCAGTGAAAAAGAAGAAAAAGCTATTAAATGGCTTTTATGCTGGGCACAGTGGCTCACACCTGTGTCCCAGCACTTTGGGAGGCCAAGGCAGACTCCACTTGAGGTCAGGAGTCCAAGATCAGCCTGGCCAACACAGTGAAACCCCATCTCTACTAAAAATTTAAAAATTAGCTGGGTGTGGTGGGACATGCCTGTAACCCCAGCTACTCGGGAGGCTGAGACAGGAGAATCACTTGAACCCAGGAGATGGAGATTGCAGTGAGCTGAGATTGCATCACTGCACTCCAGCCTGGGCGACAGAGCAAGACTATCTCAAAAAATAAAAAAATAAAGATTTTTTTTTTTTTACCACCCATATCACCAGCTGCCCCAGTCCCATCTGCCTCTGAACTGAAAACTACTTTTCACTGATTTCTTATTAACTTTCCAGAGGTTTGTTTTCGTTTTAAGAGACAGGATCTAGGCCGGGCGCAGTGGCTCGTACCTGTAATCCCAGCACTTTGGGAGGTCGCGGTGGGCAGGAGTTTGAGACCAGCCTGGCCAACATGGTGAAACCCCGTCTCTACTTAAAATGCAAAAATTAGCTGGGCGTGGTGGCGCACACCTGTAATCCAGCTACTCAGGAGGCTGACGTAGGAGAATTGCTTGAACTCAGGAGACAGAGGTTGCAGTGAGCCAAGATCGCACCATTGCACTCTAGCCTGGGCAACAGAGCAAGACTCTGGCTCAAAAACAAAAACGAGGCAGGGCTTCACTTTATTGCCCAGGCTGGAGTCTAGTGGTGCAGTCACTGCAGGCTTAACCTCCTGGGCTCAAGCAATTCTCCCGTCTTAGCCTCCCAAGTAGCTGGGACCACAGGATGTGCCACCATGCCTGGCTAATTTTGTTTGTTTGTAGAGACAGGGGTCTCACTATGTTGCCAAGGCTGGAGTACACAGACACAACCGTAGCTCACACCACAATGTCGAACTCCTGGGCTCAAGATATACTCCCACCTCACCCTCCCAAGTAGCTAGGACTACTGGCGTGCACCACTACGCTCAGCTTATTTTTGTATTTTTTGTAGAGACAGGGTATTGCCATGTTGCCCAGGCTGGTCTCGAACTCCTGGGCTCAAGTGATTCTCCTGCCTCAGCCTCCCACAGTCCTGGGATTCCAGGCGTGACCCCCAGGCCTGGCCTTCCAGAGGTTCTTTATGCACAGAAGCAGATATGCGTCTCTTTTTTTTTGAGATGGAGTCGGAGTCTCACTCTGTTGCCAGGCTGGAGTGCAGAGGCATGATCTCGGTTCACTGCAACCTCCAACTCCCCGGTTCAAGCGATTCTCCTGCTTCAGCCTCCCAAGTAGCTGGGATTACAGGCACGCAGTACCATGCCCAGCTAATTTTTGTATTTTTCGTAGAGATGGGGTTTCACCATGTTGGCTAGGATGGTCTCAATCTCCTGACCTCGTGAGCCACCTGCCTGCCGAAGTGCTGGGATTACAAGCGTGAGCCACCGTGCCCCTTCTCTTCCTTTAAGTGCCGACTGCAAAGAAAGTGCCCCTGCCTGGCTTGGCCCGAAGACTCCTGCCAGGATGCTGGCACCTGATCGACTGACCAGGTCCAAATTCGACCACCCTCCCCTGGTGGCAGCACGCAGCCAGGTGGTGTGACAGCTGGAAAGGGGATCTGTCACAGTCTGTGGAGTTTACCGAGCTTAAGAGGGAAACCGCCTAATCCAGATGGCCTGGCCCTAAAAGCCGAGAGGCAGCAGGCGCCGACCCTGGAGCTTTGCGCCTACACCAGGAGACAAGACCATTAGGGACTCCTGGCCACAGGCAGATGGATGCTGGAAACCAAGTCATGCTGTCCGGCCCTGTCCCTAAACAAATGAATGTCTTTAGCAGAACCTATTACAGGAATCACTAAACAAACAAGAACGGGGCCCAGTGAATCACAAAGGCACGTAGATGCAGAAAGCCTGCGAGGCCGGCGGGAGAAGACAACAGGCTGCCTCTGCGGTGACTGGGCCCCGACCGCCTCTTAGCAACCTCCCCAGCCATTAGGGAGCACTTTATTTACCTTTCCCGGGAAAGTGCGCTTCCTCACTCATCGGCTGCACTTAAGCCCCCAGGTCCTTGATCCCCTAGGGCTCTGGCCATTCAAGCCCAAAGCAGAGGAAGCCAGGATGGTCTCTGCTGTGGTTGGTGTGGGCAGCGAAGGCTCGGCTCCTGGGAGCCCTCCCTGAGGACCAGTGAGAGGCTCCCCAAGGTTCCAGCTCCCCCTGGCGGGCAATCAGGGGGAGTCTCAACTCAGTCTCTGAACTGAGTCCAAGAGGAGACTGCCCTCAGCCATGTTTTATTTTTGTCCTAGGCAAGGTTAAATGGCGTTTTTCTTTTAAGCCAATTTACACTCACAGCTCCACTGCTGAGGGAAACAGATCCAAAAACCAGAACCATATTTAGCCTCGGTGACTCTCTTAAAAGTCTCAGCAGAATCCATTTAGGAACATTCCTATCCACAATTACAAGTTGCTAAAACAAACGCCCACCAGGTGAAAGACAGGGGTGCGGGAAGAAGGAACCCTGAGCGGTGAGTCCCTCGTGGGGACAAGAGAGCCCTGGAAAGGGAGAGTGCTCTGGCGCCCAGTTCTGCGGTTCAATGGCACCAGCTTTTGCATATATATATATGTATTTTTTTTTTCAATGAAAAGGAGTCTCAGTGTCACCCAGGCTGGAGTGCAGAGGTGCAATCTCGGCTCACTGCAACCTCTACCTCCCGAGTTCAAGCAATTTTCCTACCTCAGCCCCCCAGGTAGCTGGGATTACAGGCGCGCGCCACCACACCTGGCTAATTTTTGTATTTTTAGTAGAGACAGGGTTTTACCATGTTGGCCCGGCTGGTCTCAAACTCCTGACCTCGTGATCCGCCCACCTCAGCCCTGCAAAGTGCTGGGATTACAGGCGTGAGCCCGGCCACTTTTGTATTTTTAAATTTTTGTTTAGAGACCAGGTCGTGCTCTGTTGCCCCGGCTGGAGTGCAGTGGTGTGATCATAGCTCACTGTAGCTTCCAACTCCTGGGCTCAAGTGACCCTCCTGCCTCAGCCTCCCAGGGAGCTGGGATTACAGGCACACGCCACTGCACCTGGGTCATTTGTGTTTTGTAGAGATGGAGTCTCACTATGTCGCCCAGGCTAGTCTCGAACTCCTGGCCTCAAGCAATCCTCTCGTGTCTGCCTCTCAAAGCGCTGGGATTATAGGCGTGAGCTACCACGCCTGGCCTGTGCCCAGCTTTTAACCTCACTCCTCTGCGGCTTAGTCAGAACCACCTAGGTGGATACATACATAGACGAATAAATAAAATATATATATATATTTTTTGAGACAGTCTCACTCTGTTGCCCAGGCTGGAGTGCAGTGGCGCAATCTCGGCTCACTGTAACCTCTGCCTCCAGGTTCAAGGAGAATCAAGTGATTCTCCTGCTCAGACTTCTGAGTAGCTGGGATTACAGGTGTGCACCCCCATGCCTGGCTAATTTTTGTATTTTTAGTAGAGATGGGGTTTTACCATGTTGGTCAGGCTGATCTCGAACTCCTGACCTCGTGATCTGCCCGCGCTGGTCTCCCAAAGTGCTGGGATTATAGGGATGAGCCACTGCACCTGGCCAATAATTTAAAAAAAAAAAAAAAAAAGACCACCAGCCAGGAGCAGAGGCTCACGCCTATAATCCCAGCACTTTGGGAGGCCAAGGCAGGTGAGGAGTTCGAGACCAGCCAGGGCAACATGGTGAAACCCTGTCTCTACTAAAAATACAAAAATTAGCCAGGCATGGTGGCACATGCCTATAATCCCAGCTACTGGGGAGGTTGAGGCAGGAGAATCGCCTGAACCCGGGAGGCGGAGGCTGCAGTGAGCCGAGATCGTGCCACTGCACTCCAACCTGGGTGACAAAGTAGGACTCTGTCTCAAAAAACAAACAAACAAAAAGAACCACCACCTAAGACCCAGGGCCACGGAGGCAGTCGTATAAGTGAGGCTGGAAGTCAGCGAGCTCCCCAGCTGTGTCTCCAGACCCCATCAGTCCTGACCTGCGGGGCCCACGGGGAGGGGAAGCACTGTCTATAGGCAGAGTTGCAGGTTCAAATTGTACCCAACCTGCTCAGGGGCCGTGAGACCTGGGGCAAGCCCCTTCGCTCCTGACATCGGTGTCCCCGTGTGCGCACTGTGGAGGGAGCAACCCCACCCTCAAGGTGTCTGGAGGATGAGAGAGAATGGACGTCAGGTGCCCAGCACGCTGTCCATGCCCTGTCCTCCCCGAAGCCAGGCTGGAATGCTTGTCTGTGGAAAGCCAGGGTGCTCCCTGGGGGATGAGGGATGACGGCCATTCCACACTCCCTCGTCACCTGCCATGGGTCCACAGCACCCCCCTTAGTTCGGAGGGTCCTGAAAGGCCAGACAACATCTGGTCGAAAGTTCCCTGCCAATGCGTGCTGCCTTATCTCCACACCAGCTTCACGTTTGCCCAGGGAGGTGGGTGACTGTAGAAAGACCATTATCTTTTTTTTTTTTTTTTTGAGACAGAGTCTCGCTCTGTCGCCCAGGCTGGAGTGCAGTGGCGTGATCTCGGCTCACTGCAAGCTCCGCCTCCCGGGTTCACGCCATTCTCCTGCCTCAGCCTCCCGAGTAGCTGGGACTACAGGCGCCCGCCACCTCGCCCGGCTAATTTTTTTGTATTTTTAGTAGAGACGGGGTTTCACCGTGTTAGCCAGGATGGTCTCGATCTCCTGACCTTGTGATCCACCTGCCTCAGCCTCCCAAAGTGCTGGGATTACAGGTGTGAGCCACCGCGCCCGGCCAGAAAGACCATTATCTTAAAACTCAGAGGTAACTGAGTCCAAATCCTGGCTCTGACTCCGACTTAGATGTGTGATCCTGGGGGAACCACTGAACCTCTCTGAGTGATGAGTCTCAACATGTAGCAAAAAAACAGGTCCTGAAAGGTTCTGGAAGCAGAGGTTTGAATCAGGTGGCTCAGATGTCACCTCCCGGGCCCACATACTCAGAAAAGGCCAAATACTGTGAGTCTGAGAATAACTAGTTGGTACCAGTGTACGAGCTACAAGTTAAGTTTTACTCTTTTTTTCTCTTCTTTTCTGGAATACTTCTTAAATGATGTAATATATCCCCTACGGACCATTAATTTGAACATAGTTGTTTTAAAGAATAAAGATCACCCAGGCACAGTGACTCACCCCTGTAATTCCAACATTTTGTGAGGCCAAGGTGGGAAGACCGCTTGAAGCCAGAAGTTTGAGACCAGCCTGGGCAACATAGTGAGACCCCATCTCTTAAATAAATAAAATAAAACAAATAAATATAAATAATAAAATAAGCCGGGTGTGGTGGCACATGCCTGTAATCTCAGCTATTCTGGAGGCTGAATGAAGCAAGAGGATCATTTGAGCCCAGGGGGTTGAGATCAACGCATAAGACCCCATCTCTTAAAAAAAAAAAAAGTTATTTGGATGTGGTGGCACGTGCCTGTCATCCCATCCCACATCTCAGTTACTTGGGGGGCTGGGGCAGGAGGATCGCTTGAGCCTCGGAGTTTGAGGCTGCAGTAAGTTGTAATCTCACTGTACTCCAGCCTGGGCGACAAAGCAAGACCCTGTTTCAAAAAAAAAAAAAAAAATCCGGGCAACACAGCAACACCCCATCTCTACAAAAAATACAAAAATTAGCCAGGTGTGGTGGTGCAAGCCTGTAATCCCAGCTACTTGGGAGGCTGAGATGGGAGGATCACTTGAACCTGGGAGACAGAGGCTGTAGTGAGCCTAGATCCTGTCACCATACTCCAGCTTGGGTGACAGAGCAAGACCCTGTCTAAAAGAACAAACAAACAAAACAAAGAAAAGAAAAATCACTTGTAATTTTTTTTTTTTAAGTGAGACATCAGAAGGAACTGGACCCTCCCATCCCCAATCCAAAGAGGACAGGGGTCGAGGCCACTCCCTGCACAAATGCTTAGGGGCTCCCTGAATGTGCAAGAGGCAGGACAATGGTTTGGCGCCAAATGCTGCCATCACGGGGACAGGCTGGGTTGCTCTTTTCCCAACAGTACAAATGTGTTTAAAAAGCAAATGATAGCCAGGCACACACCTGTAATCCCAGCTACTAGGGAGGCTGAGGCAGGAGAATCACCTGAACCTGGGAGGTGGAGTTGCAGTGAGCTGAGATCGTGCCACTGCATTCAAGCCTGGGCAACAAAGCAAGACTCCATCTCAAAAAAATAATAAAATAAAAATAAAAAGCAAATGACCAGAAGGATACTTGGTGCGTGGAGAGTCAGGGCAAGTGACCCAGACGGAATGTCAAGGGAATCGGGCTCCAGCCACTCCTTGCCTGCACAGGGACCAGCACTTTGCACAAGCCCCTTGTGGCAGGTGCAACATGACCTGAGTCAAATCTCAGGCTGATCACTCTGCTTTGAAGGAAATGAGGGCAGGGGGCAGACCCTTGTCAGCATTCTTTCACCCAAAACCCAGCTGCTTTAACTGTTTCCCAAGCCCGCCCTCAGAAGGAAGTCCTTTTCGAAAGGAAGGGCTAAGTGAGAGAAGAGAGGAGTCAGTGAGAAAGCAGTGGGCATGTAGATGACTGACGCTCACATTATCTCAGCTGCGTCCACTGCCCGTTCCTCACACAGGCGGTTTCCAGGCCCAGGAGAAAGCTGGCAAGGCCCACCACCTTGGGAACAACTCTATTATACAAACACTTTTCCAACAAGGCTAAAGTCGGCCGGGTGTGATGGCTCATGCCCGTAATCCCAGCACTTTGGGAAGCTGAGGGAGGCAGACTGCTTGAGGCTAGAAGTTTGAGACCAGCCTGGGCAATATAGCGAGACCCCCATCTCTACTAAAAATACAAAAATTTGCCAGGTGTGGTGGTGTACGCCTGTGGTCCCAGTTATTCAGGAGGCTGAGGTGGGAGGATCACCTGAGCCCAGGAAGGTCAAGGCTGCAGTGAGCTGTGATCACATCACTGTAATCCACCCTGAGTGATAGAGTGAAACTCTGTCTCATAAAAAGCAAAAATAGGCCGGGTGCGGTGGCTCAAGCCTGTAATCCCAGCACTTTGGGAGGCCGAGACGGGCGGATCACGAGGTCAGGAGATCGAGACCATCCTGGCTAACCCGGTGAAACCCCGTCTCTACTAAAAAATACAAAACACTAGCCGGGTGAGGTGGCGGGCACCTGTAGTCCCAGCTACTCGGGAGGCTGAGGCAGGAGAATGGCGTAAACCCAGGAGGCGGAGCTTGCAGTGAGCTGAGATCCGGCCACTGCACTCCAGCCTGGACGGCAGAGCGAGACTCTATCTCAAAAAAAAAAAAAAAAAGCAAAAATAAAAAACAAAGTTAAAGTCTCCATTTCAATTTGCTTTCTCAGAGCCTCCACCAATGGTCTTGAAAAAAAAAGATATATATATATATATATATACACACACACACACATACATTTCTTTTGCAAGTCCCTTTTTTTTTGAGACAGAGTCTCCTTCTGTCGCCCAGGCTGGAGTGCAGTGGTGCGATCTCGGCTCACTGCAACCTCTGCTTCCCGGGTTCAAGTGATTCTCCTGCCTCAGCCTCCCGAGTAGCTGGGATTACAGGCGCCTGCCACCACGCCTGGCTAATTTGTTCATACTTTAGTAGAGACGGGGTTTCACCATGTTGGTCAGGCTGGTCTTGAACTCCTGACCTTGTGATCTGCCTGCCTCAGCCTGCCGTTGGGATTACAGGCATTAGCCACCACACCCAGTGCAAGTCCTTTTTAAAAATGCTTTTCACAATTTCAAAACAAATTAAAATGCAACCTGGTAAAGTACACCCATATGCATACTGCACACACATGGATGCACTCACAGACACACACACACACACGCACACACACGCATACGAGTTTCTATGCAGAGACTATCTCTGGAAAAGAACATAAAGAAACCAGGACCTGGCTCAAGGCTGTAATCCCAGCACTTTGGGAGGCCGAGACGGGCGGATCACAAGGTCAGGAGATCGAGACCATCCTGGCTAACACGGTGAAACCCCGTCTCTACTAAAAAATACAAAAAAAACTAGCCAGGCGAGGTGGCGGGTGCCTGTAGTCTCAGCTACTCGGGAGGCTGAGGCAGGAGAATGGCATAAACCCGGGAGGCGGAGCTTGCAGTGAGCTGAGATCCGGCCACTGCACTCCAGCCTGGGCGACAGAGCGAGACTCCGTCTCAAAAAAAAAAAAAAAGAAACCAGGATCAAAACTGGAACAAAAACTCTGGAACAAAACTGGGTGGTGGGAGACTTATTTTCCATAGTATATTTTTTTGTACCATGAACATATGTTTCATGTTCAAAAAACCCCAAAAACCTCCTTTTTTAGAATGCCTTAAAGAACTGACTTAGTAAACAACGCAAAGGTAAACTACAATTTTAGAACGAGTCTCTCTTCCCCTGTAATTCTGGAAGGAGCCTTTTTGTCTAATTGCATACTACCGCCCCTAAGGAAGCGACTGTATTTTTTCACTTCATGGCTGCGGTTGGACCATCTAAATATTAAACATCCTGCTTTCTTTCAAATTCATTGTGAAGCATTCCCCTATGTGGGCTTCTGTAAACAGCTCCTAGTGTGCCGACTTCATCGAGTATCTCCCCCTCTCTGGAGCCTCACGGCACCCTGCCAGAGCCTTGCACCATCGTGCCTCTGTTTCCCCGATCCACCCCAAGGACGGCCTCCAACGGGGCTTCTTACAGGACTGGATGCTTGGGTAAGCCACTGCCTCCAACCTCCCACTCAGCAGGCCGGGATGGGTTGACCCAGCTCCTGCACCCCGAGAGCCGGGTGTCACTCCCCCGCCCATCACACCATGCAGATGTCCCACGGGTATCTCATGGGTGTCACCACAGAGTGTGCTATGGCATGGCATGCTGCACTGGAGGAGCGTAGCCAGGACCCGGAAGGGGGAGCAGGTCCCGTGGCCCTTGTCCTGGCCCAGCTGCATGCGAGGTGCCTGAGGTGACGTCAGGTGACTCTACTCTCAGAATCCATTCTCGAGACCGCCCCGGTCAGCCTTACCCTCCATGGGAAATACTGGTCCTCCAGGCGACCAATTCCCAGGCAGCCTCGGATGTTCTTGCCCCATACAAACAGCTCTCCTTTGTCTGCATAGGGAGGAAAACAGGGGTTGGTTGGCACTGTGTGAAGAACAAGTCTCCAAGGAGAGGATGGGTCATGAGAACAGGCTTTCTAGAACCAGATACCTACAGAGCCCACTGTTCAGCTTTCACCAGGTGTTCATGCTGTCTTTGAAGGCAAAAAGTAAGGGTCTGAGATGCTGTCTCCATATCGAAAACAGGTCCACGCCCAGGAGCATGTAAATGAAGATGGGGGCTGGGGATGGTGCATGGAGCTGGGGTCTGGGGGTGGTGGACAGGGCTGGGGGTGGTGCATGGAGCTGGGGTATGTGGGTAGTGGATGGGGCTGGAGGTCACTGGTGCACACAGCCCACTCTGCTCACCCCTTGTGCCCCGCCCACAATCATGTGCCACCAAACTCTGCCCTCCACAAATCCTGGCGACACCCCGGGCTTCCTGATTTGACAGTGAAAAGTAGGACAATTTGTCATTCCTGGATTGACTGTCCGTATCTTGGGAGCATTTGGCCACAGGGCATCTAATGACCAAGTGCCTGCTTGTGCTGGGTCTAGGTCTGTGTTCCAGGAGCTGGGGACAGGCTGGAGATGGAACAGACAAATGATTTTAATTTATGTTTACAAACTGTAAAAACTGTCAGGAAGAAAAAGTACAGGATGCTGTAAGAGGTCAACCCAGGAGACGGCCTCTCCTAGCCCGGCCTTCAGGTGGGACTCTGTCTGCACCAGCTGGGGCACTCCTGGGCCCATGTCACCACCGGCTGTCGGGCAAAAGGCTTGGGTCATGGGAGGCAGAGGAAGTGACATGGAAAAGCCAAGACTACAAGACCCGGGGTTGATGAAGTATGGAATAATTACAAGCTATCTTAGCCCCCCTGATCTGAGCGTGCCCCTTGTCCTCCACACTCAGACCTTTAGAGAGTGTGTGTGTGTGTGTTTTTGTTGGCTTTTGAGACAGGGTCTCACTCTATTGCCTAGGCTGTGATGCAGTGGCACAAACACCGCTCACTGCAGCCTTGAAGCCTCAAACTCAAGCAGCAGGCCTTCCATCTCAGCCTCCAGAGTGCTGGGACTACAGGCACGCACCACCACACCCAGCTAATTTCTGTATTTTTTGTAGAAACGGAATCTTACTATGTTGCCCAGGCTAGTCTCGAACTCCTGGGCTCGAGGAGTGCTGGGATTACAAGCATGATCCACTGCATCCAGCTAGACCTCGGGTGTTTAACAGAACAGTTTGGTCTGGCTCCCCAAAATGCTAGCAGACCACAGGATAAACCAATCAACTCCAATTCCCAGATGGCTATCTGCAAATGCCAGGCACACAGGCAGGAAGACAGCCACGCTTTGTCTACCAACAGGCAGTAACTCACCCTTAGAAGGAGGCCTGTTGGGTCTCGGGGAGAAATCCAGAAAGGAATTTCATTTTGCTGTGACCTGAAATGGCTACATGGCATGAGGGCAAATAGAAAAGCCTCTGCTCTAATCAAACACTTCACACAGATTTCTAAACACATGACTCTGCCCATAGTTTAGGCCTTAAGAACTTTCTGGAAAGTAGATATTTGTTTCTCCAAAAATTAGTCCATACGACTCTTACTTGCCAAATCAAAATAGCTTTAAGAATTCATGACACCAAATTAGCCAGGCATGTTGGAGGGCGCCTGTAGTCCCAGCTACTCGGGAGGCTGAGGCAGGAGAATCGCTTGAACCCGGGAGGTAGAGATTGTGGTGAGCCAAGATCATGCCATTGCACTCCAGCCTGGGCAACAAGAGTGAGATTCTGTCTCAAAAAAAAAAAAAAAAAAAGAATTCATGAGACCTACACTCAGCTGCAAATGCAAGTGGCTGCTCTGGCTGGGCAGTGGCAAGGAATTCTCTGGCTTAGTCATGACCACTGCAACTTCAGTGCTTCAACCTAGATCCAGATAAAACTCCAGCCGACAGCCGTAACAACCCAGGCCTGCCTGTTTGACGGCCTCTGAAGCCTGGAATTCAGACAATAAGGGAATAACAGTTAGGACCCTGGTACAGAGGGCAGGCAACTGGGACAGGCCCCACGTGGGAATGAGGCCAGAGAACTCAACTGAAGATGACACGAACTGACTGTTCCGGCCCAGATGTTTGAAAAGGAAACAATTACTTGCCATGAAATGAAAAGATTCTTCTAATTGCAAGGAAATAACTAATTTACTTGAGAATCACAGAATGAAATTAATTCAGGACAGTTTGACTATTCAAGTCAACTAGAGAGCAGCAAATTGAATCCACAGTAACCGTGGTGGAGTAGGAGATTTAACCAAGAAAAGGACACATTCCTTACCCTTACCCTGCAGGGTAAGCGGATATTCTGTGGCTTTGTAATCTGGCAGGCCTTTGGGAAAAACCTCCATTTCGCTCTCCCCTTTCATCATTCTCTGCCCCAGCACTTTGGAGAAACCAGTAGATTTACCTCCGTGAAACCACGGGACAGTGTTGACAAATCGGCCTTTTGCCATCCCATATCCTGGGTCAGCTCAGGGTCTGGACTCGGCCGGGGAGTAGTGGGATTAAGCCCCACACAATCACTTCCTAATCACCCACCCGTGGATCCGCCAAGCCTCTGCTGGTTTCCTCCGGCACCCGACGTACTCGCGGTGCCCCTTCCTACCACCGACGGGTGCTCTCTTGAGAAAACGCATGTTCACATTAGCCTACCCACAAACCAAACAAACCAAACCCAAAACTCCAGGGGGGAAAACAGGAAACATTATACAACCTCGAGGCAAACAACTTCTCGTTTAGCCCTCGCTTGAGTTATCAGTACAAAGGCGCCGTTCAGTTGGATGGGTGGAACCTGAGAGCTGCCTGCAGTTTGGGGTTGAACTTGAAAGAGAGAGAACCTCTGCCGGGCTTACACCGGGGCCATCGGGCTTGGTCACTTACTGGTCAGTGCAGCAAAGTGGCTGAGTCCACATCGGATGCGGGAAACCTGGATTTCTGGGTTGAATTCCGTCAAGCCAAAGAGACTGGGTGGAATCATTTCAGGGACAGCACTTTCCACTAGGTTTGGGCCTTTCCCAAGAATTCCATAGCCCCAGACAAAAACATGTCCTTCTCCTACATTACAGTAAAAACAAGGGTCAGTAAGTCCATCCAAGTAAGAACCCTCCCTTACCAGAAACTCCAACTACACCACCAAGGTTTATGACATCCACACGAATTTTTTTGTTGTTGTTCTTTTTTTTTTCCTCCTTGCTTGGCAAGAATGTGCAGACAGAGATTTAGAATAATTCACTCTCCCCTGCTTAAATTCTTGCTGGGGGAGTCTGTCTCGCCAGCTCTCCTGGCTCAGAACACAAACTTCCCACATCTTGAGGGTTAGTAACCTGGAGGGGATCAGTGCATAAATCAGCCAGAAAACCCATACGAATACCAGAGAAGGGAGGATGTCTTCTCCCCCTAATGACAGCTCTGTGTTTCGCACTGATCGGAAGAGCAAAGCCAAACACATCAACAATGTCTGGCCAGATTCTTAAAACTCTTAGAAATGACGTTTTGGATACAGAAAGTTTAATATTCATCAGTGGTGCCAGACATTTCATCGCTATCCAAAGCTAAAGGCTGTTCTCCCATCTGCCTTTGATTTTTTGGCTGGAGAAGGCAGAGCTGGAGTCTCTCTGGTCCCAGTTAAGGGAGGGGAATGAAGTAGTTCGCTCTCCACTCCAGAGGTTTGCTCTAGGATGACTCAGCTCTATGGTCATGTGTCTAAAGATAAATAGCGGGCTATCTGCTTTTTGTTAAGAACTTTATTCACACCCTGTAATGACTGAGCTCAATCCAACGACATCTTCCCATGGCCATAGTTCCTTCCTTTTTTGAAACAGGGTCTTGCTCTGTTGCCCAGTGCAGTAGCATGATCATAGCTCACTGCAGCTTGAACTCCTGGGTTCAAGAGACCTTTCTGCATCAGCCTCCTGAGTAGCTGGGATTACAGGCGTGCACCACCATGCCGAGCTAATTTTTCATTTTTTCTTTTTCTTTTTTTATTGAGACAGAGTCTCGCTCTATCACCTGGGCTGGAGTGCAGTGGTGCGATCTCGGCTCACTGCAACCTCTGCCTCCTGGGTTCAAGTGATTCTCCCACCTTAGCCTTCCGAGTATCAGGATTACAAGCATGCACCACCATGTCTGGCTAATTTTTCTATTTTTAGTAGAAACAGGGTTTCACCATGTTGGCCACGATGGTCTTGAACTCCTGACCTCAGGTGATCCGCCTGCCTTGGCTTCCCAAAGTGCTGAGATTACAGGTGCGAGCCACCACACCCAGCCTTCTAGCTAATTTCTCCACTTTTTGGTAGAGACGGGGTCTCGTTATGTTGCCCAGGCTGGTCTGGAACTCCTGGCCTCAAGCGATCCTCCTGCCTCAGTTGCCCAAAGTACTGGAATTACAGATGTGAGCCACCACACCCAGCCACGTTACCCTCCTGAGGCTGAGGTCTACAGCCTGCAAATCCAATGGACACTGACCACTCCCTATGCAATCTACCTATAGCTTCCCAATGAGCCACCGGAAAGAAGGCCTCACCGTTTAACACTGCACAGCCCGTGCCACCGCACGCAGCCTGTCGCACCTTCCCCACTCCTGAGAAGTGTAAGCACCGGGGCACGTTCACCTGAACCAAAGAAAGGAGCCACACTGTTAGGAAAGCAAACCAGTAAGGACCAGGAAGTGTTCTGGTCTTAGGTACAGAGTAGCTGAGTCCCAGTTCATTCATTCACTCCAGAGATGCTTCCTGAACATCACATGCCAAGCATTCTACTAGGGGCTGGGGTATAATGGTAAGCAAAAGAGACCCAGTTTCCACGCTCAGAGAGTTGTAGTCTAGTGGAGGAGGCAGATGTCAACCAAAGTTAACATGAAATGACATCTGTGGCCAGGTGTGGTGGCTCACGCCTGTAATCCCAGCACTCTGGGAGGCCGAGGCAGGCAGATCACTTGAGATCAGGAGTTCGAGACCAGCCTGGCCAACATGGTGAAACCCCGTCTCTATTAAAAATACAAAAATTAGCTGGGCGTGGTGGCAAGTGCCTGTAGTCCCAGCTACTCGGAGGGCTGAGCCAGGAAAATTGCTTGAACCCAGGAAGTGGAGGTTACAGTGAGCCGTGATCACACCACTGCACTCCATCCTGGGTAACAGAGCAAGATCCAATCTCTAAATAAATAAATAAAGTGTATTGTTTTAATCTGCTAAGTATTGGGGCCTTTTGTTATGTGGCAATATATAACAATGGCATGCCACTGGATCTGTCCCCCACAGGAAGGCCATGGGTGACATTTCTCTCAGGCCTTGGTAGCTGGGAGAGCCATACTTCTCCCCAACACCTTATTTGCCGTTTATCTTACGGAAACAAAGAATCATTTAAATGGCCATGTTTCTTCTTTGCTTTCCCTACTAGGAAGCTCACAGCCAAATTTGCAACCACTTCTAGCTACTGTACCTGACCACAGGGGAGGCTTTTTAAAATCTTATTAGCTGACTTTTACTTTCCCTTTGTGCAGATTTCTCTATTAACACATATTTAAAACCCTGCTGTATGTTGTCAGAAATTTGATCATATCAAGGAATGTAGTATGTTTATTTATTAGAGATGGGATCTCACTATGGTGCCCAGGCTGGAGTCCAGCAGCTATTCAAAGCAGCATGATCACAACACACTGCAATCTCAAACCGCAGCACTGCACCAGCCAGGTACAGCAGTGGTCATGCCTATAATCCCGGCAGTTTGGGAGGCTGAAGTGGGAGAATCACTTGGGGACAGGAGTTTGAGACCAGGCTGGGCAAAAAAGCAAGACCCTGTCTCTACAACAAAATTTTTTGTAAATTAGCTGAGTGTGATGGTGTGCACCTATAGTCCCAGTTACTAGGGCGGCTGAGCCGGGAAGATTGCTGGAGCCAGGAGTTCGAGGCTGCAGCGAGCTATGATAGCACTCCAGCCTGGACAACAAAGTGAGACCCTATGTCTAAAAAAAAACAAAACCAAAACCAACAAACAAATAAACAAAAAACTAGCCATTAGCAATATGGGGTTGTTTGGAGGAGTCATTAAAATGTTCTGAAATTAGAGAGTGGTAACAGTTGCACAGCCTTGTGAATATGTTAATACTAAAATCCACTAAATTGTAAACTTTAAAATGGTGAATTATGGTGTGTGAATCATATCTCTATTTTTTGAATTGGCCGTTAGTTGGTAATTGTGGAATATGAGTGATGGGACGAAACAGATTAGTTACACAATTGACATGGTTTGGATCTGTGTCCCCACCCAAATCTCACGTTGAAATGTAAACCCTGGCTGGGCGCGGTGGCTCATGCCTGTAATCCCAGGACTTTGGGAGGCCGAGGCGGGCGGATCACAAGGTCAGGAGATCATCCTGGCTAACACGGTGAAACCCTGTCTCTACTAAAAAAAATACAGGCCAGGTGCGGTGGCTCAAGCCTGTAATCCCAGCACTTTGGGAGGCTGAGATGGGCGGATCACGAGGTCAGGAGATCGAGACCAGCCTGGCTAACACGGTGAAACCCTGTCTCTACTAAAAAAATACAAAAACTAGCCGGGCGAGGTGGCGGGCGCCTGTAGTCCCAGCTACTCAGGAGGCTGAGGCAGGAGAATGGCGTAAACCCGGAAGGCGGAGCTTGCAGTGAGCTGAGATCCGGCCACTGCACTCCAGCCTAGGCGACAGAGCGAGACTCTGTCTCAAAAAATAAAAATAAAAAAAATTCAAAAAATTAGCTGGGTGTGTTGGCAGCCTCCAGCTACTCGGGAGGCTGAGCCAGAGAATGGCGTGAACCTGGGAGGCAGAGGTTGCAGTGAGCTGAGATCGGGTCACTGCATTCCAGCCTGGGAGACAGAGCTAGACTCTGTCTCAAAAAAAAAAAAAAAAAAAAAAAATGTAAACTCCAATGCTGGAGGTGGGGCCTGGTGGGAGATGACTGGATCACGGGGGGTGGTTTCTCATGGTTTAACCTCACCCACTTTGGTCCTCCTGAGATCTGGTCACTTAAAAGTGTGTGGCATGTAATCCCAGCACTTTGGGAGGCTGAGGGGGGCAGATCACGAGGTCAAGAGATCGAGACCATCCTGGACAACATGGTGAAACCCCGTCTCTACTAAAAATACAAAAATTAGCCGGGCATGGTGGCAGGTACCTGTAGTCCCAGCTAGTCGGGGGCCTGAGTCAGGAGAATTGCTTGAATCCGGGAGGTGGAGGTTGCAGTGAGCCAAGACTGCACCACTGCACTCCAGCCTGCCAAGAGAGTGACACACTGTCTCAAAAAAAAAAAAAAAAGTGTGGGGCGGCTGCCCTGCTATGGAGTAGTCATTCTTTATTCCTTTAGTTGTTCTTTTTTTTCTTTTTTTGAGACGAAGTCTTGCTCTTGTCCACCAGGCTGCAGTGCAATGGTGCAATCTCGGCTCACTGCAACCTCCACCTCCTGTGTTCAAGCGATTCTCCTGCCTCAGCCTCCTGAGTAGCTGGGATTACAGGTACCTGTCACCACACCCGGCTAATTTTTGTATTTTGTTTTAGTAGAGACGGGGTTTCACCATGTTTGCCAGGCTGGTCTTGAACGCCTGACCTCAGGTGATCTGCCCGACTTGTCCCCTGGGATTACAGGCATGAGTCACCATGCCCAGCCTATTTGCTTTGTTTTGAGACAGAGTCTTGCTCTGTCACCCAGGCTGGAAGGCGGTGGCACGATCTCAGCTCACTGCACTCTCCGAGCGATTCAATTCTCATGCCTCAGCCTCCTGAGTACCTGGGATTACAGGCATGCACCACCACACCTGGCTAATTTTTGTATTTTTTTTGTAGAGATGGGGTTTTGCCATGTTGTCCAGGCTGGTCTTGAACTCTTGACCTCAAGTGATCTGCCTGTCTCGGCCTTTCAAAGTGCTGGGATTACAGGTGTGAGCCACCACACCCGGCTCCTTAACACTTTAATGTTTCCAAACCTCCCAGCACCACGCCGTCGGTGACCGCATACCTGTGTGGAGTCAGTGACAGAGGCCAGCTGCAGGTACTCCGAGTTTCCCCAACCAAAAAGTCCTCCGTCGGCGGACACGGCCAGGCAGCAATCACCATAGGTGGTAACTTGGACAATGTTCACTCCTGCCAGGTCTCCACCCAGCTTGGTGGGCGCGCTGGTGATATTGTAGTGACCCAGACCTAACACAGTGGAAAAGACGGATTTTTAATTATTTGCTCTTTTAACAAACACATACACAGACTTACTATATGCCAAGTGCAGTTTTAAGCACTTAACAAATATCAGCTCAGAAATCCTAATCTGGGGCTGGGCGCCGTAGCTCACATCTGCAATCCCAACACTGAGAGGCTGAGGTGGGCAGACCACTTGAGGTCAGGAGTTCGAGATCAGCCTGGTCAACATGGCGAAACCCTGTCTCTATTAAAAAAAAAAAAAAAAATTACAAAAATTATCAGGGCATAATGGTACATGCCTGTAATCCCAGCTACTCAGGAGGCTGAGGCACAAGAATTGCTTGAACCTGGGAGGCAGAGGTTCCAGTTAAGCCGAGATTGTGCCACTGCACTCTAGCCTTGGCAAGAGTGAGACTGTCTCAAAAAATAAAAAAAAGAAAGAAAAAGAAAGAAAAGAAAAGAGAGAGAGGGAGGAAGGAAGGAAGAAAGGAAGGAAGGAAGGAAATTCTAATCTGCTTATTTGCATGCTCATACAACTTATTTATTATTTTTGAGACAGAGTCTCACTCTGTTGCCCTGGCTGCAGTGCAGTGGCGTGATCTCAGCTCACTGCAATCTCCACCTCCTGGGTTCAAGCAATTTTTTAATTCTTGTGCCTTAGCCGCCTCCCAAGAAGCTGAGATCACAGGCATGCACCACCATACCCAGCTAATTTTTGTATTTTTCGTAGAGATGGGGTTTTGTCATATTGGCGAGGCTAGTCTCAAACTCCTGACCTCAGGTGATCTGCCCGTCTCAGCTTCCCAAAATGCTGGGATTATAGGCGTGAGCCACAGTGCCTGGTCTAAAATTTTTTTTTTAATTGAAATAGAGATAGCATCTCACTATGTTGCCCAGGTTGGTATCGAACTCCTTGGCTCAAGCAATCCTCCTGCCTCAGCCTCCCAAAGTGCTTAGATTACAGGTGTGCACCACCTGCCCGATCACAACAAGCAATTTCTAATGCACTGGTGGTCTTGCTAGAAATAAAGAAAATCTCTAAGAGCCCATGCCATCCCCAACACCACTCCCAAAAAACAGGGAACTTAAAATGGCATGGTTAACAGTCAGCAGAGAGGCCGGGCGCGGTGGCTCACACCTGCAATCCCAGCACTTTGGGAGGCCGAGGTGGGTGGATCATGAGGTCAGGAGTTCAAGACCAGCCTGACCAAGATGGTGAAACTCCGTCTCTACAAAAATTAGCCGGGTGCGGTGGCAGGCACCTGTAATCCCAGCTACTCGGGAGGCTGAGGCTGGAGAATCACTCAAACCCGGGTGGCAACAGTTGAAGTAAGCCAAGATCATGCCACTGCACTCTGGCCTGGGTGACAAAAACAAACAAACAAACAAACAAAACAGCAGAGAAAAGGACAGGCAGGACC
Organism: Trachypithecus francoisi; assembly: GCF_009764315.1. NCBI lineage: Eukaryota > Metazoa > Chordata > Mammalia > Primates > Cercopithecidae > Trachypithecus > Trachypithecus francoisi. The sequence goes on along the minus strand of NW_022681469.1, from coordinate 120,147,058 downwards.
TGCCCAAAAGCAAATGTCATTATCGGCACTTGCTATGGGGGTAACCCGTGGGCAGCAGCCCAAGGCAGAACATTGAACGGTAGACTCCTGCCTTCAACCGGGGTCCTCAAAGGGGCCTGTTCCTCAGCAGGTGAATGGATCAACCATGGTGCATCCAGACAATGTAATGTTTGTTATTTAGCACTAAAAAGCAGTAAGCTGCCAAGCCATGGAAAGGCATGGAGGAAACTTAAAATACATGATACTGATTAAAATAAGCCTATCTGAAAAGGTTACATACTATAGGATTCTAGCTATACGGCATTCTGAAAAAGTCAAACTATGCAGATAGTAAAAAGACTGGGGCCGGGCACAGTGGCTCATGCCTGTAATCCCAGTGCTTTGAGAGGCCTAGGCGGGCGGATCATGAGGTAAGATCGAGACCATCCTGGCTGACACAATGAAACTCCGTCTCTACTAAAAAATACGAAAAATTAGCCGGGCATGGTGGCAGGCGCCTGTAGTCCCAGCTACTCGGGAGGCTGAGGCAGGAGAATGGCGTGAACCCGGGAGGCGGAGCTTGCAGAGAGCCAAGATCGCACCACTGCATTCCAGCCTGGGTGACAGAGTGAGACATTGTCTCGAAAAAAAATAATAATAATAATAAATAAAATTTTTAAAACTTTTTAAAAGCCTCAAACAGCTTGTTCTTGTTGCTAAAAGACTCAGAACTCCTCTGTTGAGTGGCCAAAGATACCCCAATGCTCTCTCAGTTCATTTTTTTTTGAGATGGAGTCTCGCTCTGTTGCCCAGGCTGGAGTGCGGTGGTGAGATCTTGGCTCACTGCAACCTCTGCCTCCCAGGTTCAAGCAATTCTCCTGCCTCAGCCTCCCTAGTAGCTGGTATTACAGCCATGTGCCACCACACCTGGCTAATTTTTATATTTTTAGTAGAGACAGGGTTTCACCATGGTGGCCAGGCTGGTCTCAAACTCCTGACCTCAAGTGATCGACCCACCTTGGCCTCCCAAAGTGCTGGGATTACAGGTGTGAGCCACCACACCCAGCCTTCTCTCAGTTTATTTCTGTGGGAGCCAGTGCTGAGGGGAATGGAAGAGATGCAAAAAAAATAGTATTACAGGAGGGCACAGTGGTTCCCACCTGGAATCCCAGCACACCAAGAGGCCACAGCAGGCAGACTGCTTAAGGTCAGGAGTTCAAGACCAGCCTGGGCAACATGGCGAAACCCTGTTGCTACAAAAAATAAGCTGGGCTTGTTGGCTCACGCCTGCTGTCCCAGCTATTCTGGAGGCTGTGATGGGAGGATCACCTGAGCCTGGGAGTTTGAGACTACAGTGAGATGTGATCGCGCCACTGCACTCCAGCTTGGGCAATGGAGCCAAAAACAGTGTTCCTCAGAAAGTGATAAGAGGTAAGAGCTGAATTAAGGAAGAAGGGTGCCGGGCACAGTGGCTCAAGCCTGTAATCCCAGCACTTTGGGAGGCCGAGACGGGCGGATCACAAGGTCAGGAGATCGAGACCATCCTGGCTAACACGGTGAAACCCCGTCTCTACTAAAAAATACAAAAAAACTAGCCGAGCGAGGTGGCGGGCGCCTGTAGTCCCAGCTACTTGGGAGGCTGAGGCAGGAGAATGGCGTGAACCCGGGAGGCGGAGCTTGCAGTGAGCTGAGATCCGGCCACTGCACTCCAGCCCGGGCGACAGAGCAAGACTCTGTCTCAAAAAAAAAAAAAAAAAAAAGGAAGAAGGGTTCCATAAATGCCCTACAGCTTACAGCTCCACATGACATGGACCGAGAACTTTCACGACCCCAGTGCATGAAAAGAACTCTACCTGTTTGCCCATCAGCGCCCCATCCACAAGAATAGACTTCTCCTTTATCCGTCAGGAACAGACTATGATCCTGACCACAGGCGACCTAGCAGACAAACAGAGGTAAGGGGGATGAGAAGAAATGCTTAGAACCCTGGTGTCCTCATCCAAAGAAGGACCAGCACCATCGCCTGCCACTCCTGGGGACCTGGAGCATGGGCCAGGCAGGCTGCTCCACGCTCATCTTACTCCTTGTCAATCCACCAGTCTCCCACTGCATTGAAACTGCTCTTGTTAAAGTAAAACGCAGATCTCCAAAGGGGCAAATCCAAGAGCTCTGCCGTCCATCCCACACCATCTCCAAAGAACCACCCCTCCTCCATAACCCTTCTCCTCCCAGCCCACTCTTCTACTCTCTCACAGCTTCCAGCCTTGCTCGTGCACTCAGCCTCTACTTCAGACCCTTTGCTGTTGGGATCTCTCTCCAGGGTCTCTCTCCTGCCCTCCCCTCTCCTCACTCCTCATGCTACCCTGGGAGACGGCAGCCACTCCCAATGCTTAACTGTGTCCTCTGCACTGTGATCTCTGGTCTCAACCACTCTCCCCAGTTCCAGACTCATTTTTCTAACTGCCTAATGAAAAGCGCCATCTACTGAACGATTTTTATACCAGGCACTGTGCTAAGTCAATATCCAAAACCACCGAGTAAGAAACTGAATCTCAGCTGGGCACAGCGACTCACTCTTGTAATCCCAGCACTTTGGGAGGCTGAGGCATGTGGATCACCTGAGGCCAGGAGTTCAAGACCAGCCTGGCCAACATGGTAAAACCCCATCTCTACTAAAAATATAAAAATTAGCCAGGTGTGGTGGCGCATGCCTGTAATCCCAACTACTCGGGAGTCTGAGGCACGAGAATCACTTGAATCCAAGAAGTGGAGGTTGCTGTGGGCTGAGATCGTGCCACTGCACTAAAAAAAAAAGAAGAAAAAAAGAAGAAAAAGAAACAGTCTTAGAGATGTCTGGTAACTTGTACAAAGTCACTCAGTCTAATAGGTGAAGGAGGCCTGGTATGGTGGCTTACACCCATAATCCCAGCATTTTGGACGGCCAAGGCAGAAGGATGGTTTGAGGCCAAGGGTTTGAGACCAGTTTAAGACCTGGCCAACAGAGTGAGAATCTCTCTCTTTAAAATAAAATAATTAGCCGAGGATGATGTATGCCTGTAGACCCAGTTACTCAGGGGGCTGAGGCAAGAAGATCACTTGGGCCCAAGAGTTCAAGGCTGCAGTGAGCTATGATCGCACCACTGCATTCCAGCCTAGGCAACAGAGTGAGACCCTGCCTCTAAAAAATTTTCAAATATGGCCAGGCGCGGTGGCTCACGCCTGTAATCCCAGCACTTTGGGAGGCCAAGACGGGCAGATCATGAGGTCAGGAGATCGAGACCACCCTGGCTAACACGGTGAAACCCTGTCTCTACTAAAAATACAAAAATTAGCCAGGCATGGTGATGCGCGCCTATAGTCCCAGCTACTCGGGAGGCTGAGGCAGAAGAATGGTATGAACCCGGGAGGCAGAGCTTGCAGTGAGCCGAGATGGTGCCATTGCACTCCAGCCTGGGCAACAGAGCAAGACTCCATCTCAAAAAAAAAAAAAAAAAAAAAAAAATTTTTCAAATAAAACCAAAAAGCCATATCACAGTATAATTAGTGCTGTGGTGTTCTAGGCCAGCTGTATTTTGCTCTCCATTTTATTCACATCCCCAGAATAGTGCCTGGCTCATGGTAGGTACCTATAATAAATATTTAAATGCATATATGCATGAATACAGCAAGTGCTGTGATACTTTTGCTTCAGCCTCCCCAGATGCTGAGGTTACAGGCGTGAGCCAGCACATCCGGCCTCAGTGAGCTTTTTAACTTGTTCACCCACTAGAGCGTCATCCCCAAAAATCTTTTTTTTGAGACAGAGTCTTGCTCTGTCGTCCAGGCTGGAGTGCAGTGGTGCAATCTCTTGGCTCATTGCAGCCTCCACCTCCCAGGTTCAAGCAATTCCTGTGCCTCAGCCTCCTGAGTAGCTGGGATTACAGGCATGCGCCACCATACCCAGCTACTTTTTATATTTTTAGTAGAGATGGGGTTTCGCCATGTTGGCCAGGCTGGTCTGGAACTCCTGACTTCAGGTGATCCACCTGCCTCGGCCTCCCAAAGTGCTGGGATTACAGGTATGAGCCACCACGTCTGGTCCCAAAAGCTTATTAAACTTGGTATCCCTAGAATCTAGTATAAATCCTGGCCTATAGTAGGTAGGCTATAATTTTTACTAAAATAATTTAATTCAGAAAATTCCCCTAACAAATTTGCCATCACCCGACCCAAATCTCAACTTTTCAAAAGCACCCGAGGAACAGAATAAGCAGCTCTCGGCCCATCTCTCTTACCTGGACCACCTGGCCATCGAAGTCCTGCATTCTGTGGACTCTGTGACTTTCACTACAGCCAGGAACAAATTGGGAAGAAGCAAGGGATGCGGTCACGACAAGCACTGTGCAGCCTTTTCCCTGTCACCCCAACTGATGGTCTGTCCCCTCCGCACACACTGTAACTGTTATGGTAACTCTCAAGGTCAAATTTGAGGCCAAGTCAGGCCTGGGCATGAAAGTAAAACAAAACAAAATCCTAGGTGATTTTGACACGCAGCCAAAGTTGAGAGTTACCGGTATTGAGGCCCTCCAACATCATACAAGGAACTAGAGGGAAATGTTTTTAAACACTAAAATGAAAAGAATTGACTGGGCACGATGGCTCACGCCTGTAATTCCAGCACTTTTGGAGGCCGAGGCGGGTGGATTACTTGAGGTCTGGAGTTTGAAACCAGCCTGGCCAACATGACGAAAACCCATCTCTACTAAAAATACAAAAAATTAGCCAGGTGTGGTGGCAGGCACCTGTAATACCAGCTACTTCGGAGGCTGAGACATGAGAATCGCTTGAACCTGGGAGGTGGAAGTTGCAGTGAGCCGAGATCTCACCTGCACTCCAGTCTGCGTGACACAGTGAGACTCTGTCTCAAACAAACAAAAAATGAATAAAATGAAAAAAACAGAAATAAAGGGGAATGTTTAAAAATCAATTTGATAAAATAAAAACTCAATTTGTAAAAATTCATCCTAAGAGGGCCGGGAGCGGTGGCTCACGCCCATAATCCCAGCACTTTGGGAGGCCAAGGTGGGGAGATTGTGAGGTCAAGAGATGGAGAACATCCTGGCCAACATGGTGAAACCCCATCTCTACTAAAACTACAAAAATTAGCTGGGTGTGCTGGTGTGTGTCTGTAGTCCCAACTACTTGGGAGGCTGAGGCAGGAAAATCGCTTGAACCTGGGAGACGGAGGTTGCAGTGAGCCGAGATCGCGCCATTGAACTCTGGCCTGGCGAGAGAGTAAGACTCCATCCCCCCAAAAAAAAAAAAAAGATTTATCCAAAGAAGTTTTACACATCAAAACCAATGCTCACGCCCCTTCTTCTCCCACCAAGCTAATGCATGGCACTCAACCTGAAACAGACAGGACTCCCCCAGCTTTCTGCTGAGTTCTCACGGCCCCCTCTCAGGCATGCCTCTGACCGTCCCATGGGTTTACCACAGTCATCTCCCTAGAAATGTTTGACATTTAACCCAACATGGGGAAGGGGTAGGCCTTCTGGGAACTCACCTGTAAATTTCATTTTCGATCACCTTCTTCCACACTGTCCATAAGAATTGTTTCCCATGCTGAAGACTAAAAATACCACCACCGATTAAATCAGTTCTGCAGGTTTGTGGGATCCTAGAATGTGAGGACTGGAAGGGGTCTCATTGGTGGTCCCGTCCTGGTTAGCTCACCCCCCTCCTCCAACAGCCCCTGGGTTTCCTTCTCCAACTTTCTTAGGCTCTGCAGAAACTCCCAAGAGGCGTGTGGGGGTCTAGATCCACCCTCCCCTCCTGGCCCTAGATCCACCTCTTGGGAATTCCACCTTCTGAGGCTAGAATTGCACTCCCTGTACCTGTCACCAGGCTGCCTTTAACACCAATCCCCTCTAGAAAGAGCTCCTAAACGCCACCTCCGCCTTCTCCTACAGAGCACACTCAGCCAGAAAATGAAATTTGAAGCTAGGCACAGTGGCTCATGACTAATCCCAGGGCTTTGGGAGGCCAAGGCAGGTAGATCACTTGAGGTTAGGAGTTTAAGGCCAGACTGGCCAGTATGGTGAAATCTCGTCTCTACTAAAAATACAAAAATTAGCTGAGCGCAGTGGTGGGTGCCTGTAATCCCAGCTACTCGGGAGACTGAGGCAGGAGAATCACTTGAACCCAGGAGGTAGAAGCTGCAGTGAGCCGAGATCCTGCCACTGCACTCCAGCCTGGGTGACAGAGCAAGACTTTGTCACAGATTAAAAAAAAGAAAAAGAAAATGAAATGTGAAAAATGTAATTCACACTGACCTTTCCCTGGAAAGAACCCCTTTTCTAAAAAGGGGCCAGGTTACCCAGGGGCCCAGACTCTGAAAGCCCCCAACCACTTAGAAGATACGTTAGCAAACAAGCTTCTTTCAATACCAACAGAAAAAGCCACCTTTGGCTGGGCGCCGTGGCTCCCACCTCTAATTCCAGCACTTTGGGAAGCCAAGGCAGGCGGGTCACCCGAGGTCAGGTGTTCAAGACCAGCATGGCCAACGTGGTGAACTCCCATCTCTACAAAAAATACAAAAATTAGTTGGGCGTGGTGGCAGCCACCTGTAATCCCAGCTACACGGGAGGCTGAGGCCGGAGAATCACTTGAACCCGGGAGGCAAAGGTTGCAGTGAGCCAAGATCATGCCACTGCACTCCAGCCTGGGCAGCAGAGCGAGACTGTCTCAAAAAAAAAAAAAAAAGAAAAAATAGAAAAAGCCACCTCTACACACCACCCAGTTCAGTGACTTCACAGCAAATGGATGAGGCTGCCTTGTGTGCAGTTCTATTTACAAATACATATGATTCTCCAAGAACCTGAGAGTGGACCACATAAGAATCAACAAGCTGTGCCCAGCTGTCTTGAGCAATCCCACCGATCTGCTCAGGAAATGCCACGGTTCACTCATTAGATGTGGTTCAATCGAACAAGCCACTCAGGCCTGATCTGAGGCTCCAGTTCATAGGGAAATGGTCCCCACACTCCTCCACCACCCTTCAGTAGGTCAACTTACCTCCTTCCCTGTCAGTCAATACAAGAGAGTGAGCTCGGCCGCAGGAGACCTGCAGCACCCGTGTCTCCTGAGGTCTGTCCAGAGGCAGGGAGACGGGTGAGGGCTCCAACACATACTCATAGCCCCTCGCTGGAAAAGACACAGGACACTGATTGAGAGACATGCATTTCTAACACTGGGAATCATACTGTCCAACTCCACACTACTACACTGGAAAAAACAGAGTCGGAGGTAGGAAAGACTCATCAAGGCAGGTAAGTAACGGGCAGAGCGAGGACCAGAAGCCCAACTCCCAGCTCATGCCATGGGAGTTACACAAGCAGGTTCCAGAAAAGCATACTTGGTCTTCTGGCCAGGCGCAGTGGCTCATGCCTGTAATCTCAGCACTTTGGAAGGCCGAGGGAGGCAGATCACTTGAGGTCAGGAGCTCGAGACCAGCCTGGCCAAAATGGTGAAACCCTGTCTCTACTTAAAAAACAAAAATTAGCTGGGCGTGGTGGCAGGCGCCTGTAATCCCAGCTATTTGTGAGGCTGAGGCAGGAGAAATGCTTGAACCTGGGAGGCGGAGGTTGCAGTGAGCCGAGATGGCGCCACTGCACTCCGGCCTGGGGAAAAAGAGCCGAGACTTCATGCGGGGTGTGGGGGGGAGGGGGGAAGTAGGGGGTGGGGAAGCATACTTGGTCTTCTTATTAAAGAAATCTTGGCTGGGTACAGTGGCTCATGCCTGTAATTCCAGCACGGGAGGGAGGCCAAGGCGGGCGGATCACCTGAGGTCAGAAGTTCGAGACCAACCTGGCCAACATGGTGAAACCCCCGTCTCTACTAAAAATACAAAATTAGCCAGACATTATGGTAGACACCTGTAGTCCCAGCTACTCAGGAGGCTCAGGCAGGAGAATCGCTCGAACCCAGGAGGCGGAGGTTGTCAGTGAGCCAAGACTGCACCACTGCACTCCAGCCTGGGAGACAGAGCGAGACACGGTTTAAAACTATATATATATATATATACAAAAATACAGAAATCAGCCGAGCATTATGGTGCATGCCTGTGGTCTCAGCTACTTAGGAGGCTGAGGTGGCAGGATCACTTGGGCCAGGGAGGTTAAGGCTGCAGTGAGCAGTGATCATGACACTGCACTCTAGCATGGGTGACAGGGCAAAACCCTGGCCCCCACCCCCTCAAAAAATTAAACTGTTGGAATTTGCTTCAAATTTATTGAGGGGGAAGGTGGGAAAAATGAAGAAAACAAGACTGGCATGAGTTGATGACGCCTGAAGCTGGTGATGCTACATCATACTACTCTGTACACTTTTTTTTTTTTTTTTTTGAGACGGAGTCTCACTCTGTCGCCCAGGCTGGAGTGCAGTGGCGCGATCTCGGCTCACTGCAACCTCTGCCCCTCCAGGTTTAAGCAATTATCTGCCTCAGCCTCCGGAGTAGCTGGGACTACAGGCGCCTGCCACAACGCCCGGCTAATTTTTTTGTATTTTTAGTAGAGACGGGGTTTCACCATCTTGGCCAGGCTGGTCTTGAACTCCCGACCTCGTGATCCACCCGCCTCGGCCTCCCGAAGTGCTGGGATTACAGGTGTGAGTCACCACACCCAGCCTCTGTACACTTCTGGACATCTAAAATTGCTCTGGATAAAAGGTATAAAAAATGTAATACAGACCAGGCACAGTGGCTCATGCCTGTAATCCCAGCACTTTGGGAGGCCGAGGCGGGTGGATCACCTGAGGTCGGGAGCTTGAGACCAGCCTGACCAACATAGAGAAAGCCCATCTCTACTAAAAATACAAAATTAGCCGGGTGTAGTAGCACATGCCTGTAATCCCAGCTACTCGGGAAGCTGAGGCAAGAGAATTGCTTAAACACAGGAGGAGGAGGCTACAGTAAGGAGGAGGCTGCAGTGAGCTGAGATCATGCCACTGCACTCCAGCCTGGGCAGCAAGAGTGAAACTCTGACTCAAAAAAAAATGTAATGTAACATCTTACAGCTAATAAAGACTTTAATACTGACTTATAAAAGACATCTGATACATAGTTTGGGCATGGTGGCTCACACCTATAATCCCAGCACTTTGGGAGGCCAAGGCAGGTGTATCACTTGAGGTCAGGAGTTCGAGACCAACCTGGCCAACATGGTGAAACGCCCATCTCTACTAAAATTCAAAAATTAGCCAGGTGTGGGCCGGGCGCGGTGGCTCAAGCCTGTAATCCCAGCACTTTGGGAGGCCGAGACGGGCGGATCACGAGGTCAGGAGATCGAGACCATCCTAGCTAACACGGTGAAACCCCGTCTCTACTAAAAATACAAAAAACTAGCCGGGCGAGGTGGCAGGCGCCTGTAGTCTCAGCTACTCAGGAGGCTGAGGCAGGAGAATGGCGTAAACCCGGGAGGCGGAGCTTGCAGTGAGCTGAGATCCGGCCACTGCACTCCAGCCTGGGCGACAGAGCGGAACTCCATCTCAAAAAAAAAAAAAAAAAAAAAATTAGCCAGGTGTGATGGCAGGTGCCTGTAGTACCAGCTACTCAGGAGGCTGAGGCAGGAGAATCACCTGAACCAGGGAGGCGGAGGTTACGTGAGCTGAGATCATGCCACTGCACTCCAGCCTGTGCGAGAGCAAGACTCCATCTCAAACAAACAAACAAAAAAGACATCTGATATAAAATAAGTGAAAAAAGACAGAAAACAAAATATATGCTACAATTAAAATTATGTAAAAATGTATTTGTCTGTGAACAAGGGAACAGGAAAAAAAAAAATGAGAGGTTTGTCCAGTATGTAGTTCTGGGTAATTTCCTCCCTATTTTAGGAACTCTTTCTTTTTTCCTATTTTTTTTTTTTTTTTTCTGAGACGGAGTCTGGCTCTATGCCCCAGGCTGGAGTGCAGTGGCGCGATCTCAGCTCACTGCAAGCTCCGCCTCCCGGGTTCACACCATTCTCCTGCCTCAGCCTCCCGAGTAGCTGCGGCTACAGGCATCCACCACCACACCCGGCTAATTTTTTTTTTTTTTTTTTTGAGACGGAGTCTGGCTCTGTCGCCCAGGCTGGAGTGCGGTGGCTGGATCTCAGCTCACTGCAAGGTCCGCCTCCCAGGTTCACGCCATTCTCCTGCCTCCGCCTCCCAAGTAGCTGGGACTACAGGCGCCCGCCTCGTCGCCCGGCTAGTTTTTTGTATTCTTTAGTAGAGACGGGGTTTCACCGTATTAGCCAGGATGGTCTCGATCTCCTGACCTTGTGATCCGCCCGTCTCGGCCTCCCAAAGTGCTGGGATTACAGGCTTGAGCCACCGCGCCCGGCCTTTTTTTGTATTTTTTAGTAGAGATGGGGTTTCACTGTGTTAGCCAGGATGGTCTTGATCTCCTGGCCTTGTGATCCGCCCGCCTCGGCCTCCCAAAGTGCTGGGATTACAGGCGTGAGCCACTGTGCCTGGCCTCTTTTTTCCTTTTTTTTTTTAAGAGACATGGTCTTGCTCTGTTGCGCAGGCTGGAGTGCAGTGGCGTAGTCACCACTCATTGCAGCCTCAAACTCCCGGGCTCAAGCAATCCTCCTACCTCAGCCTCTGGAGTAACCAGGATTATAGGTGCATGCCACCATGCTCAGCTAATTCTTTTTCATTTTTTTTTCAGAGACAGGGTCTCGCTATGTTACCCAGGGTGGTCTGGAACTCCAGGTCTCAAGCAATCCCTCCCACCTCGGCCTCCCAAATGCTGGGATTACAGGTGTGAGCCCCTGTGCCTGGCCTAGGAAATATTTCATACTGTTCTCATAGTAATTTTTAGTTAATTTCTACTTTTCTGTTTGTCTGTTTGTTTGTTTCAGACAGTCTCACTCTGTCACCCAGGCTGGAGTGTAGCGGCATGATCTCGATTCACTGCAACCTCCACCTCCCAGGTTCAAGAGATTCTCGTGCCTCAGCCTCCAAAGTAACTGGGACTATATAGGCGCGTGCCACCATGCCCGGCTAATTTTTTATATTTTTAGTAGAGACGGGGTTTCACCCTGTTGGCCAGGCTGGTCTCGAACTCCTGGCCTCAAGTGATCCGCTCTCCTCGGCTTCCCAAAGAGCTGGGATTACAGGCATGAGCCACCACGCCTAGCCGGGCTAATGTCTACTTTTTAAAATGCCATTATAAGTTATTTCTAACATTTTTACAATCCAAGGCTCAAACATTTGAACTAAAGCCTCCATGTTAATGTTTTCACTGACTTTTCCCCAAAAAAACATATTCTAGGCACTGCAGAGTACTTCAGGCTGTCTGTCTCCAAGCTAGGAAAAAAAAGGTCATCTCTTTTAGGCCACAAAAGAAATCTTTACTTAGCTGCAAAGGCCAGGTGCTTGCCCTTTGCCTGATGGTTCAACATCGATACCAAAGAGGCTAAAAAATAATCTAGCCCAGATGGTTTCAAACAACATCCCTTTAAGTCTTCGTCTATTTTTTTGCTATGGTTTGGTTTATGAAACCATATTCTTGAACACCAAAGGGAGGGCTGGGTGCTGTGGCTCACGCCTATAATCACAGCACTTTGGGAGGCCGAGGAGGGTGGATCACCTGAGTTCAGGAGTTCGAGACCAGCCTGGTGAACATAGTGGAACCCCAACTCTACTAAAAATATAAAAATTAGCCAGTCATAATGGTGTGCGCCTGTAATCCCAGCTACTCAGGAGGCTGAGGCAGGAGAATCACTTCAATCTGGGAGGTGGAGGTTGCATTGAGCCAGGATCTTGCCACTGTACTCTAGCCTGGCAACAGAGCAAGACTCTGTCTCAAAAAAAAAGAGCTTTCTCAGACCAATCCCGGCAGAGCTGAGACAAGGTAGGGATGCTCACTTTTATCTTTCCGGCTCCTGTGAAATCCAAGCTGAGAATCTTTGTTGAGTCCCATCCCCCAGACTTTCGTAATATCTTTGGTCTTAGAGGACAGCAGTGTGAATCCATAGCCACAAGCAGCAGACGAAATCTGAAAAGCAGTTCCCACAAAGCATGAACTGATTTGTAATGTCAAGTTTGCTCAGTAATAAGTGACAGGTTATTTATCAAATCCAAGAACACAGACTATTTGGGGGGGGGGGGTTGTTTTTGTTTTTGAGACAGTCTCACTCTGTTGCCCAGGCTGAGTGCAGCGGCGTGATCTTGGCTCACTGGAATCTCCATTTGCCAAGTTCAGGCCTCCCATGTAGCTGGGACTGCAGGTGTGTGCACTACATCTGGCTAACTTCTGTATTTTTAGTAGAGACAGTTTCATCATGTTGGCCCAGCTGGTCTTGAACTCCTGGCCTCAAGTGATCTGTCCACCTTGGCCTCCCAAGGTGCTGGGGCTACAGGCATCAGCCACCATGCTCGGCCCAAGAACACATATTATTAAGACAGCAACTAGCATTTATTGAGCATTTACTATATGTTTGATAAGTATTATCTCATTTAATCTTTTTTTTTTTTTTTTTTTTTTTGAGACGGAGTCTCGCTCTGTCGCCCAGGCTGGAGTGCAGTGGCCGGATCTCAGCTCACTGCAAGCTCCGCCTCCCGGGTTCACGCCATTCTCCTGCCTCAGCCTCCCGAGTAGCTGGGACTACAAGCGCCCGCCACCTCGCCCGGCTAGTTTTTTATATTTTTTAGTAGAGACGGGGTTTCACCGGGTTAGCTAGAATGGTCTCGATCTCCTGACCTTGTGATCCGCCCGTCTCGGCCTCCCAAAGTGCTGGGATTACAGGCTTGAGCCACCGCACCCGGCCTCATTTAATCTTTATAATCACTCTATGAAGGGTGATTTACATGTAGACGATAAATATAGTGGTAAATGTCAGCTCACCACTAGGTATAACCATCCCCATTCACCAAAACCAAGACACTCTCTAGCAGCCAAATACAGTGGCTCACACCTGTAATCCCAGCACTTTGGGAGGCCAAGGCGGGCAGATCACTTGAGGTCAGGAGTTCGAGACCCACTTTGGCCAACATGTTGAAACCCCATCTCTACTAAAAATACAAAAATTGGCCGGGCACGGTGGCTCACGCCTGTAATCCTAGCACTCTGGGAGGCCAAGGCGGGCGGATCACAAGGTCAGGAGATCGAGACCACAGTGAAACCCCGTCTCTACTAAAAATACAGAAAAAAATTAGCTGGGCGCAGTGGCGGGTACCTGTAGTCCCAGCTACTCGGGAGGCTAAGGCCGGAGAATGGCATGAACCTGGGAGACGGAGCTTGTAGTGAGCCGAGATCGCGCCACTGCACTCCAGCCTGGGCGACAGAGACAGACTCTGTTTCGAGAAAAAAAAAAAAATACAAAAATTAGCTAGGCATGGTGGCGTGTGCCTGTAATCTCAGATAGTCGGGAGGCTGAGGCCGGAGAATTGCTTGAAGCCAGGAGGCAGAGGTTGCAGTGAGTCAAGATGGTGCCACTGCACTCCAGCCTGGGTGACAGAGTAAGACTCTGTCTCATAAAAAAACAAACAAACAAACAAAAAATCACCATCTCTTACCATGGTAGGCAAGTTGACAGATCTCCTTTAGACTGAATCCTGGCTCCATCCTGACCAACTGTGTGACCTGAAGTAGATTACTTTATCTCTCTGTATCTGTTCTCCTTCTCTAAAAAGTGAAGATGGTAATAGTACCATCTCTCTCACTGAACTGTTGTGAAGACTAAACGAGTTAACATAGCTAAAGCCCTCATAGGGAATGGTACCCAACTCAAGGTAAGAGCTATATTTTGAGCCTGGGCAACAAAGTGACAACCTGTCTCTATGCAAAAATCAAAATTTAGGCTGAGCGTGGTAGCATATGCCTATGGTCCCAGCTACATGGGAGGCTGAAGCAGGAGGATCACTTGAACCCAGGAGATCGAGGCTGCAGTGACCCATGATCATGCTACTGCACTCCAGCCTGGGCAACAGAGCCAGATTAAAAAAAAAAAAAAGCTATATATATACACACACATAGGTGTATATATACACACATACACATATAGGTGTATACGTATATATACACACATATAGGTGTATAGACACGTGTATATATGCATATACACACATATATACATATACACACACACATATATATATATACAGAGAGAGAGAGAGGAGAGAGAGAGAGAGAGAGAGAGAGAGAGAGATCTCACTATGTTACCCAGGCTGGTCTCAAACTTCAAACTCTTGGGCTCAAATGATCCTCCCGCCTTGGCCTCCCAAAGTGCTGGAATTACAGGCATGAGCTACCACACCTGGCCTATATTTCACGTTTCATTTTTATTGTTGTTTAGGGTTTTTTTTGTAATTGCTTTTTTTGTTTTTCTATGTTCTATTTCTTATTGCTGTTAGCAGCAGTAGTATAAGGCAGATGAGAAAGTGTAGCTCCTAGAGGTTGAGTAACTTGACTACATGCTTTTCGCCGTTACATTCTCAGGCTATTACCATGAAAAGGAAAATTCAGTACTACAGCTACTGTGAATTTAACACAGTGACAACCCCAAGGTGTTGGGTGTTTTAACTACACTCTCATCAATCCTCATCTTCACTGACCTGATGAGAAAACCAGGGCTTCCAGTGGGGTTGGATACAGACCAAAGATGGTTTGATTTTAAAATCAACCCTCTTTTGGCCGGGCACAGTGGCTCACGCCTATAATCCCAGCACTTTGGGAGGCCAAGGCAGGTGGATCACTTGAGTTCAGTTCAAGACCAGCCTAGCTAACATGGCGAAACCCCATCTCTACTAAAAATACAAAAATTTGCTGGGCGAGGTGGCAGGCGCCTGGAATCCCAGCTACACAGGAGGCTGAGGCAGGAGAATCTCTTGAACCCAGGAGGTGGAGGTTGCAGTGAGCAGAGACAATGTCACTGCACTCCAGCCTGGGTGACAGAGTGAGACTCTATCTCAAATAAATAAATAAATAAATAAAATAAACCCTCTTTCCATACCACCCAGAGTGACCATATTCCCGGTTGGCCTGGGGCAGTCCTGGTTTACAGATGATGTCCCAGTGTTCATTCTCAAATTGGATGACAAATTATATGGTCACACTAACCATCCCCTACTACCTCTTGGCTGTTTACAGTTGATCAGAGGCCTCTGTAGTGTCTCTCAGGGACCATATGTAAATCTAACCTAATCCTAACATGATCAGTGGTAAACCCATACCAAAATGCCTGCTGGAAAACGCCACTTCAGCACTAATCATGAACAAACGCTGGGAACTCTTTTTTTTCATTCCAGCATTTCTTGAAGAAAGCTAGCTAAATATTTCTTTAAATTTGATGTGTTGACACCTTGTTTAATCAAGTCATCCAAGAGTGATATTTTCCCTTGTAATACGCATTTGGAATATAATATATAGGCCTGCATAATTGTGCTAGTCAAAAAAACTTCAGTTCTCTGGCCTCCTAGAGCCCCCCTACACCTCTGGAATGGCTCCAGTACCACCAAAACAATCTATGTGGGAGGCAGGAGACAGCCCCTTGCCATGCATTCAGAAACACAGAAAAGAGGAAAGTCAGCCAGGCACTGTGGCTCACGCCTGTAATCCCAGCACTTTGGGAGGCTAAAGCAGAAGAATCACCTGAGGCCAGGAGTTCAAGACCAGCCTGGGCAACATAATGAGACCTGCCCCCCGCTCCCTGCCCCACATCTCTAAAAAAAATTTAAAACTAGCCAGGTGAGGCCGGGCGCGGTGGCTCAAGCCTGTAATCCCAGCACTTTGGGAGGCCGAGACGGGCGGATCACAAGGTCAGGAGATCGAGACCATCCTGGCGAACACGGTGAAACCCCGTCTCTACTAAAAAAATACAAAAAACTAGCCGGGCGAGGTGGCGGGCGCCTGTAGTCCCAGCTACTCTGGAGGCTGAGGCAGGAGAATGGCGTAAACCCAGGAGGCGGAGCTTGCAGTGAGCTGAGATCCGGCCACTGCACTCCAGCCTGGGCGATAGAGCGAGACTCCATCTCAAAAAAAAAAAAAAAAACTAGCCAGGTGTGGTGGCACGCGCCTGCAATCCCAGTTACTCAGGAAGCTGAGGGGGGAGGATCACTTGAGCCCAGGAGGCAGAGGTTGCAATGAACAGAGATCAAGCCACCGTACTCCAGCCTCAGTGACAGAGTGAGACCCTGTTTCAAAAAAACCTCAAAATTACTAAATGAGCTTTACGGCAGATGCGAGCAGGCAAAAGAATCAGAATCAGTGAACTTGAAAATAGGACAACTGAGATTGACCAGTCTAAGAAACAAAGAAAAAAAGGCCAGGTGCAGTGGCTCATACCTATAATCCCAGCACTTTGGGCAGTTGAGGTGGGAGAATCACTTGAGCTCAGGAGTTCGAGACCAGCCTGGGCAAAATAGCAAGACCCATCTCTACAAAAAAAAATTAAAAATTAGCCCGGCATGTTGGCGCACACCTGTATTCCCAGCTACATGGGAGGCTGAGGCAGGAGGATCTCTTGAGCCCAGGAGGTCGAGGCTGCAATGAGCTATGACACCACTGCACTCCAGACTGAGTGACAGAGCAAGACCCTGTTTCTAAAAATTAAATTAAAAAAAAAATTCCCCTTTCTGAGTTGTTCATCGAAACACCTCAGCTGGTATACATTTTCTTTTTTTTTTTTTTTTTTTTGAGACGGAGTCTTGCTCTGCCGCCCAGGCTGGAGTGCAGTGGCCGGATCTCAGCTCACTGCAAGCTCCGCCTCCCGGGTTCACGCCATTCTCCTGTCTCAGCCTCCCGAGTAGCTGGGACTACAGGCGCCCGCCTCGTCGCCCGGCTAGTTTTTTGTATTTTTTAGTAGAGACGGGGTTTCACCGTATTAGCCAGGAGGGTCTCGATCTCCTGACCTCGTGATCCGCCCGTCTCGGCCTCCCAAAGTGCTGGGATTACAGGCTTGAGCCACCGCGCCCGGCCGCTGGTATACATTTTCAATGGACTTTCGAATTTTGCTTTCCTAACATCACAACTCCTGCAGTCACGCTGGCCTGAGTGAGAATCCCACCGCATATAAACACCTAGCAGCGGTGGGGCCTCGAGCCTCAACCTCTCTGGGCCTCTCCTTCCTCCCCTGTAATTGGGGATAACAATTGTCGACTCAGTGGGTGCTAAGCGAATGACACGACCCGGCACAACATTTGGCACTGCTACCCAATAAATGTTGATGGCCACCCTAACGCCTCCCCCTCCCGGGCTTGCAGCCAGCTCGAGAGTCGTCCTCCCCGAAGTCTGGCCACCCAGAAGAGCCAGCTTCTTCAAGAGAGCCGAATAGGTCGAGGGAGGCCGGGAGTGCGCAAGAGAGGAAGGGAGGGAGGAAGCCGCGGCCCGCACCTTTTGGTCCAACTCCAGGCGATAGGGCACGGGCTGGATCCTGCGGCGCGGCCGGGCGCCGGCGCGGGGCCCGGGCCCGGAGCTGGGCACCACAAAGGTGGGCACGCCCAGCGCCCCGGAGAAGCTGAAGCCCCACACGAAGACGCGATCGGCGCGGGCAGCGCGCTCGCTCACGTATTGGAACACGGGCACCTCGGCCTCGGCTTCTGCCGCTTCGCGCCGGCTCCGCGAGCGCCCGGCCGCCGTCCAGTGCCCTCGCCCCAGCCCCGGCCCGCTCAGCCGCCGCCCCAGCCGAGCCCCAGCCACCAACGCCACCAGCGCCATCCTCCTCTCCACGCCTCAGCAGCCTCTGGGCGCCGCCATCTTGCGTGACCCTTGACACCGCTCCTCGGCGGAAGAGGCTGTGGCCACCTTTACTCCTGGTTGAAGGCAAAGGCGCTGACGGCAGCCCAAGACTCAGGGGGCGGAGCGGGGCTTGGAGGGGCGTGGCGATATAAGGGGTGGGGTTAGGGGGGTGATTAGGATTCTTGTCCCTTAGGAAAATTCCGTGTCTTGTTTTGCTCCCTTGCTATTGCCCCTCGACATTTCTCACCTGGCCTTGCTGCAGCCGTCCGTGCTCCTGTCTGCTCCCACGCCGCCCCAGGCCGTCCTCCAGCCACAGCGAGCTGGAGTGGGCGATTCCCTGCTGCCTTCGCTTCCCCTGCCCAGGTCCCCTCAAACCTATTACTCACCTTTAGACAGACAGCTCACTGCAACCTCCCCCTCCCGGGTTCAAGTGATTCTCGTGTCCCAGCCTCCCGAGTAGCTGGGACCACAGGCGTACGCCACCACACCCGGCTAATTTTTGTATTTTTAGTAGAGACGGGGGTTTCACGATGTTGGCCAGGCTGGTCTTGAACTCCTGACCTCTAGTGATCCACCCACCTCGGCCTCCCAAAGTGCTGGGATTACAGGCATGAGCTACCGCCCTCGGCCTGTGCAGGCCTGTTTTATGGAAGGTGACTGGGGAACACCCACTGATAAAATGTGGTGACCGCAAGACTGCTCATGGAAAGCCTCTTACTACAGGGAGTAAAATTCATGAAGGCACTGAAACCACCAGTCTGCCTGGCTATGAAATCTTTTCTCTGCGGCAGACCAAGTCTTCCAGCAATTTGGAAGACAAAGGTGGGAGAATCACTTGAGAGTTTGAGACCAGCCTGAGCAACATAGTGGACCCTTTCTCTACAAAAAAATTTAAAAATTAGCTCGGCGTGATGATGTGCACCTGTGGTGCCAGCTCCTTGGGAGACTGAGGCAGGAGGATGGCTTAAGCCCAGGAGGTTGAGGCTGCAGTGAGTCATGATTGCACCACCGCACTCCAGCCAGGACAACAGAGTGAGACCCTGTCTCTGAAAAAAAAAAAAATTTAAATTAAATGTAAATATAAAAGTAAAAATAAATGTGTCCATGGACCCACCTGGTAGTAAGTCCCCTGGCACCCAAGGACACATTTGGGATAGATACACTTAGCCGCTCACATTGGTCCCCTTACCCTGTCTCGACCCAGCCAGTATTCAATCAGAACACACACTGTTTGCCACATGGAATTGTAGACGCTAGTGCCACCTTCAAAGATGTAAAGGATTCAGAGGGATGGTGATTCCTATCCAATGGGTGGCTCTCCATTGAGTTCACCTGTTTGGCTCCTAAAAAAATGATGAATTGGCCAGGCACAGTGGCTCACACCTGTAATCCCAGCACTTTGGGAGGCCGAGGTAGGCAGATCACGAGGTCAAGAGATGGAGACCATCCTGTCCAACATGGTGAAACCCTGTCTCTACTAAAAATACAAAAATTAGCTGGGCATGGTGGCATGCACCTGTAGTCCCAGCTATGCGGGAGGCTGAGGCAAGAGAATCGCTTGAACCTGGGAGGTGGAGCTTGCAGTGAGCTGAGATCGTGCCACTGCACTCCAGCCTGGCGACAGAGCCAGGCTCCGTCTCAAAAAAAAAAAAAAAGATGGATTGTGGTAGGGAACAGGGGACCACCATACATTTAGGCGAGTGCATAAGTGCATGGTCCAACTCATAGCTGCTGTGTCAAGTGTGCCATCTGTTTTTTTGTTTGTTTTTGAGACGGAGTCTGTATCACCCAGGCTTGAGTGCGGTGGCACAATCTCAGCTCACTTCAACCTCCGCCTCCTGGGTTCTAAGTGATTCTCCTACCTCAGCCTCCCAAATAGCTAGGATTACAGGCACCCACCACCACGCCTGGCTAATTTTTGCATTTTTAGTAGAGACAGGGTTTCACCATATTGGCCAGGCTGGTCTCAAACTCCTGACCTCAGGTGATCCACCTGCCTTGGCCTCCATAAGTGCTGGAATTACAGGTATGAGCCACCGCGCCTGGCCCAACGTCTGGTCTTTTACAAACTCATAATGACGATAGGATAGTAGGTTTTAATTTTTTTTTAATTTGTCAATATTTTAATAACCCTATGTGAGTCTCTCAAATTTCTAAAACATTTTACTATTAAGGGATATCCAAAGGACATAAGCCTTGGTTTAGTATTTTGAAGACAAAAGGACAAACTGCAATGTGAACGACAGCCACGGGGTGGCAATACTTACCCACCAATTCTGTCTCTTAAGCCCGGATAAAACATCCTAAACGTCTATTTGGCCAATAAAGAGCTGGATTTGTATCCAGCTGGGCTTGTCTATTTTGCTATCAAAACTTGGTTGGTTTTGAAGACTGGTTCTATGCTAGAAAATACTTGCTTTTTGGCCGGGCGCGGTGGCTCAAGCCTGTAATCCCAGCACTTTGGGAGGCCGAGACGGGCGGATCACAAGGTCAGGAGATCGAGACCATCCTGGCTAACACGGTGAAACTCCGTCTCTACTAAAAACAATACAAAAAACTAGCTGGGCGAGGTGGCGGGCGCCTGTAGTCCCAGTTACTCGGGAGGCCGAGGCAGGAGAATGGCGTGAACCCGGGAGGCGGAGCTTGCAGTAAGCTGAGATCTGGCCACTGCACTCCAGCCTGGGCGACAGAGCGAAACTCCATCTCAAAAAAAAAAAAAAGAAAGAAAGAAAATACTTGCTTTTCTGGCTGGGCGCAGTGGCTCACGCCTCTAATCCCAGCACTTTGGGAAACCGAGGCAGGTAGATCACCTGAGGTCAGGAGTTCAAGACCAGCCTGGCCAGCATGATGAAATGCTATCTCTACTAAAAATACTATCTCTACTAAAAAAAAAGTTAGCTGGGCGTGGTGGCAGGCGCCTTTAATCCTAGGTACACAGAAGGCTGAGGCACGAGAAATGCTTGCACCCAGGAGCAGAGGTTGCGATGAGCTGAGATCGCGCCACTGCTCTCCAGCCTGGGTGACAGAGAGAGACTCCGGCTCAAAAACAAACAAACAAAAATGAAAAAAACTTGACTAGTTTTATAGACTAGTTCTATGCTGGAAAATACTTGCATTTCTGTCCAAATTTTTGCTTGGAAAAGATGGCACTACTGTCAAACTATCAGCTATTTCAGAGTATCCAAATGTCTGCTAATGTTAGCCAAGCTAATTTCTTCACCACTTATGATATTTTCCTGTACACATTCTAATTATTTTGACGTTTGATGTAGCTGAAATTCTCTAGTCTGGGAAAGAGTGAACTTAACTAACCTTACATTTGTTTGTTTGTCTGTTTTTGAGACAGAGTCTTACTCTGTTGCCCAGGCTGGAGTGCGGTGGCAGGATCTTGGCCCACGGCAACTTCCTCCTCCAGGATTCAAGCGATTCTCCTGCCTCAGCCTCCCAAGTAGCTGCAATTACAGGGACCTGCCACCACGCCCAGCTAATTTTTGTATTTTCATCAGAGTCGTGGTTTCACCATGTTGGCCAGGGTAGTCTTGAACTCTTGACCTCAAGTGATCTACCAGCCTTGCCCTCCTAAAGTGCTGGGATAACAGGCATCAGCCATGGTGCCCAGCCTAACCTTACATGTTTCAATTTGTATTATTATTGACTTTATACAATTAATGTATCATGCAGTTCCTTGTTAAAAAATAATAATAAATTGGTCGGGAGCAGTGGCTTATGTCTGTAATCCCAATATTTTGGGAGGCTGAGGCGGGCAGATCAGCCTGCGTCAGGAGTTCAAGACCAGCCTGGCCAACATGGTGAAACCCCGTCTCTACTAAAAATGCAATAATTAGCTGGGCGTGGTGGTGGGCGCCTGTTATCTCAGCTACTTGGGAGGCTGAGGCAGGAGAATCACTTGAACCTGGGAGGTGGAGGTTGCAGTGAACCAAGATTGCACCACTGCATTCCAGCCTGAGCAACAGAGCAAGACTCCATCTCAAATAATAATCATAATAAATTTAAAAACATTATATATGGGTATGGCTAAAGGCTTCTTTAACCACAGTCTCACATATACATCTTGCCATATAAAAAACATTATTTTGGCCAGGTGTCATGGCTCACATCTGTAATCCCAACACTTTGGAAGGCCAAGGCTGGAGGATTGCTTGAGGCCAGGAGTTTGAAACCAGCCTGGGCAACAGTGAAACTCCGTCCCTAAAAAAAATTTTTTAATCGGCCTGGTGTGATGGTGTGTGCCTGTAGCTGCTTGGGAAGCCCAGGCGTTCAAGACCAGCCTGGGCAACATAGCAAGACTCCCATCTCAAAAAATAAAGTAAAATAGGCCAGGTGCGATGGCTCACGCCTGTAATCCCAGCACTTTGGGTGGCTGAGGCGGGCAGATCACAAGGTCAGGAGATCGAGACTATCCTGGCTAACACGGTGAAACCCTGTCTCTACTAAAAAAAAATACAGAAAAATTAGCCGGGTGTGGTGGCGGGCGCCGTAGTCCAAGCTACTCAGGAGGCTGAGACAGGAGAATGGTGTGAACCTGGGAGGCAGAGCTTGCAGTGAGCCAAGATCGCACCACTGCACTCCAGCCTGGGTGACAGAGCGAGACTCTGTCTCCAAAAAAAAAAAAAGAAATTAAATAAATAAAGTAAAATAAAAAATTTAAAAATAATGATAAATAAACATGTTAATATACATATTCTAAGAGATGACCAAAAAATAAAAATAATTTTTAAAACGTTAATAGATGTTTTCCATTTGTTTTTCATAAGTTGTGCTTCAATATTATGAGTGGGATTTGTTTTTACATATCCCCCAAAAAACCTGATACACGACTTTTTTTTTCTTTTTCTCAGACAGGGTATCACTCTGTTAACCAGGCTGGAGTACAGTGGTGCCATCGTAGCTCACTGCAGCCTTTGCAGACTCAATCTCGCCAGCTCTCGTGATCCTCCTACCTCAGCCTCCCAAGTAGCTACAAGACTACAGGCACGCCCCACCACACCTGGACATTTAAAAAAGTTTTTGCAGAGACAGGGGTCTCTCTATGTTGCTCAGGCTGGACTCCAACTCCTGGGCTCAAGCAAGTCTCCTGACTCAGCTTCGCAAAGTGCTGGGATTATAGGCAAAAGCCACTGTGCCCGGCCCACATTTTTTTTTATTTTTGAGACAGAGTCTCGCTCTGTCACTCAGGCTGGAGTGCAGTGGCGCCATCTCGGCTCACTGCAAGCTCTGCCTCCCGGGTTCATGCCATTCTCCTGCCTCAGCCTCACGAGTAGCTGGGATTACAGATGCCCGCCACCATGCCCAGCTAATTTTTTGTATTTTTAGTAGAGACGGGGTTTCACCGTGTTAGCCAGGATGGTCTTGATCTCCTGACCTCGTGATCCGCACGCCTCGGCCTCCCAAAGTGCTGAGATTACAGGCGTGAGCCACCACGCCCGGCCCACACTTTTTAAATGTTTGCCAGTGTGCTACCTGAAACATATCTCATTTTTTATTTACTTTATATTTCTGTAATCTCTGGAAAAGTTGAACATCTTATAGTTTCATGTCTCCTCTACTGAGAATTGTAAATCTACTCATATCCTTGGTGACATTTCTATCGGGTTGTCTCTTTTTTTTTTTTTTTTTGAGACAGAGTCTCACTCTGTGGCCCAGCGCCCAGGCTGAAATGCCAATCTCGGCTCACCACAACCTCCGCCTCATGGGTTCAAGCGATTCTCATGTCTCAGCCTCCCAAGTACCTGGGACTGCAGGTGCCCACCACCATGCCCAGCTAATTTTTGTATTTTTTAGCAGAGACGGGGTTTCACCATATTGGCCAGGCTGGTCTCCAACTCCTGACCTCAGGTGATCCGCCTGCCTCAGCCTCCCAAAGTGCTGGGATTACAGGCATGAGCCAACATGCCCAGACTGGGTTGTTTGTCTCTTATTACTTTGTAGGAGTACTTGATATATTTGCATAAACCCCTTTGTTACCTGTCTAAATATTTTGTCTTTTTATTATTATTATTTTTTGAGATGGAGTCTCACTCTGTTGTCTAGACTAGAGTGC
Organism: Trachypithecus francoisi; assembly: GCF_009764315.1. Lineage (NCBI taxonomy): Eukaryota > Metazoa > Chordata > Mammalia > Primates > Cercopithecidae > Trachypithecus > Trachypithecus francoisi. The sequence continues at coordinate 120,123,317 of NW_022681469.1, read as the reverse complement.
AGTGGCTCGACCTTGGTTCACTGCAACCTCCACCTTCCGGGTTCAAGCGATTCTCTTGCTTCAGCCTCCCAAGTAGCTGGGTTCACAGGCGCCTGCCACCACGCCCAGCTAATTTTTTTTGTATTTTTAGTAGAGACGGGTTTCACCATGTTGGCCAGGCTGGTCTCGAACTCCTGATCTCAAGTGATCTGCCCGCCTTGGCCTCCCAAAGTGCTGGGATTACAGGTGTGAGCCACTGCACCCAGCACTTTTTACTTAATTCATGTTGTCTCTTGTCATAGAAAATTTTATCTTGATGATGTAGTCAGCATTATTAATCCTATTCATTAGCATTTTGGTTTTCTGTATCATGTTAATGAAGGATGTCTATTACCCAATGTATAAAGATAATTTTTGTATTTTTTGTAGAGACAGGGTTTTGTCATGTTGTTCAGGCTGGTCTCAAACTCCTGGGCTCAAGCAATCCTCCCACCTTGGCCACCCGAAGTGTTGAGATTATAGGCCTGAGCCACTGTGGCTGACCTACTTTCATTTTTTATATTCAGGGTTTCATTTGTTTGTTTTGAATAGAGTCTTGCTCTGTCACCCAGGCTGGAGTACAATGGCGTGATCTTGGCTCACTGCAACCTCTGACACCTGGCTTCAAGCAATTCTCATGCCTCAGCCTCCTGCGTAGCTGGGACTACAGGCGCCCGCCACCACACCCGGCTAATATTTTGTATTTTTAGTAGAGATGGGGTTTCACCATGTTGGCCAGGCTGGTCTTGAACTCCTGACCTTGTGATTCGCCCACCTTGGCTTCCCAAAGTGCTGAGATTACAGGCGTGAGCCACCGCGCCCGGCTATATTCAGGTTTAGAGTTGACTTTTATGAATGGCATGATGCCAGGCAACACACTTATTAATAGTTTTTCCAAAGGCATGTCAGATTGTCCAAAATAATCTATTGGCTAGTAAGGACTTTATCTGAAGATTCAAGATGCCATTTATAACATATGGCTAATTTCCAAAAATACATAGGTCAATTTTATGGAAACTATTTCTACTGCTTTATTCTTATACTAATGTGATGAGGTTTCAACAGCTGCAACTTTATAATATGTTCTGATTTTTATTCAGTCAAATGTCTTCTTTGTTCCTGTCTATTCTTTTACAAAAATGCATTTGCTATTCATAACATTTACTTTCATATAAATTTTTAAATCATCTTGACAAACTGCATTAAAAATCCCACTGGGATTTTGATTGAAATTACATTAAATTCATAGGCTCACTGCGAGAAATTAACTAGGAGAGATCACATTTTACAATCTTCAGTCTTCCCATTCAGAAATGTGGTACCTACTGGTGGTGGCTCTGCCTGTAATCCCAGCACTTTGGGAGGCCGAGGTGGGTGGACAACTTGAGATCAGGAGTTCGAGACCAGCCTGCCCAACATAGTGAAACCCCCGTCTCTTCCAAAAATACAAATAAAATTAGCCAGGCATGGTGGGGCACACCTGTAACCACAGCTACTCGGCAGGTTGAGGCAGGAGAATCACTTGAACCCAGGAGGAGGAGGTTACAGTAAGCCGAGACTGTGCTACTGCGCTACAGCCTGGGTGACAGAGAGAGACTCTGACTCAAAAAAAAAAAAAAAGAAAGAAAAAAGAAACATGTTAAGATTGGCTTCAGTCATCTACTTCAGTGGATTCAAGTCTCTGCTTGTAGATAAATTATTTCCATTTTCTGAGAACATAATCTGCCTATTTTTTAGGACAGTGGTCTCCAAATTATTTTGATTACACATTCCTGGCCAGGCGTGGTGGCTCACACCTGTAATCCCAGCACTTTGGGAGGCCAAGACAGGTGGATACCTTGAACCCTGGAGTTTGAGGCCAGCCTGGGCAGCATAGCAAAATCCTGTCTCTACAGAAAAATACAAAAATTAGCCTATAGTCCCAGCTACTCAGGAGGTTGAGGTGGGAGGATCACTTGAGCCCAGGATGTGGAGGTTGCAGTGAGCCAAGATTGTGCCACTGCACTCCAGCCTGAGCAACAGAATGAGACTCTGTCTCAAAAAAAAAAGGGGGGGGGAGCTTAAATTGATTCTTTTTTTTTTTTTTTTTTTTTAGACCGAGTTTCGCACTGTTGCCCAGGCTGGAGTGCAGTGGTGTGCTCTCCGTTCGCTGCAACCTCTGCCTCCGGCATTCAAGCAATTCTCCTGCCTCAACCTCCCAAGTAGCTGGGATTACAGGCACCTGCCACCACACCCCACTAATTTTTTTTTTTTTTTTTTTTTGAGGCGGAGTCTCGCTCTGTCGCCGGGGCTGGAGTGCAATGGCCAGATCTCAGCTCACTGCAAGCTCCGCCTCCCGGATTTATGCCATTCTCCTGCCTCAGCCTCCCGAGTAGCTGGGACTACAGGCGCCCGCCACCTCGCCCGGCTAGTTTTTGTATTTTTTTAGTAGAGACGAGGTTTCACCGTGTTAGCCAGGATGGTCTCGATCTCCTGACCTCGTGATCCGCCCGTCTCGGCCTCCCAAAGTGCTGGGATTACAGGCTTGAGCCACCGCGCCCGGCCAACCCCACTAATTTTTTGTATTTGTAGTGGAGATAGAGTTTCACTGTGTTGGCCAGGCTGGTCTTGAACTCCTGACCTCGTGATCCAAGTGTTGGGATTACAGATGTGAGCCACTGTGCCTGGCTAAATTGATCCTTATGAGTAAAATTTGCAAGCATGAAAAAATACATATAAACTATTTACATACACTATTATACTAATACATATTTTATAAAATATACAAAGGAATATGTTAAATATGATAAAGATTAAATAAATAATAGTTTTATTTTTTCTTTTAAAAGTATTTTTATTTTAAATGTTTGTAGGAACAATAGTCTTAAAGCAAATATTTTATTTTCGTTTTTAATCCATTCGCTCTCATTAAGAACAGTAGTGGTGGCCGGGTGCGGTGACTCACGCCTGTAATCCCAGCACTTTGGGAGACCAAGGCAGGTAAATCACCTGAGGTCAGGAGTTTGAGACTAGCCTGGCCAACATGGTGAAACCCTGTCTCTACTGAAAATACAAAACTATCTGAGTGTGGTGGCACATGCCTGTAGTCCCAGCTACATAGGAGGCTGAGACAGGAGAATGGCTTGAACCCAGGAGGTGAAGGCTGCAGTGAGCCGAGATCACGCCACTGCCCTCCAGCCTGAGCGAGACACAGCGAGACTCCACCTCAAAAAAAAAAAAAAAAGAAAAAGAAAAAGAAAAAGAAAAAAAGAAAAGAAAAAAAATAATTTAAAGCAAATATTTTCTTGTGGTTTTTAATCCATTTGCTCTCATTAAAAACAGTAGTGGTGGCCGGGTGCAGTGGCTCACAGCTGTAATCTCAGCACTTTGGGAGGCTGAGGTGGGTGGATCTCTTGAGACCAGGAGTTCGAGACCAGTCAGGGAAAAAAAACAAGCTAAAACTTTTTACTCCTAATAGAAACTCTGTAATCACTGAGGAACAATTTCCTTTCTCCTCTTCTACCCAGTTCCTGGTAACCTCTAATCTACTTTTTGTCTCTATGAATTTGCCTATTTTAAGTACTTCATATAAGTAAAATAACACTTTTTTCTTTCTTTCTTTTTTTCTTTCTTTTTTTTTTTTTCAGAGACAGGGTCTTGCTCTGTTGCTCAGGCAGCACAGTGGCACGATCACAGCTCACTGCAGCCTCAAATTCCTGGGCTCAAGGGATCCTCCCACCTCAGCCTCTCAAGTAGCTAGGACTATGGGCACACACCACTACACCCAGTTAACTTTAAAAATAAATTTTTTTGGTCAGGCACGGTGGCTCACACCTGTAATCCCAGCACTTTGGGAGGCGGAGGCAAGCAGATCACCTGAGGTCAGGAGTTTGAGACCAGCCTGGCCGACATGGTGAAACCCCGTGTCCACTAAAAATACAAACAATTAGCCAGGCATGGTGGCAGGTGCCTGTAATTCCAGCTACTCGGGAGGCTGAGACAGGAGAATTGCTTGAACCTGGGAGGCGGAGGCCTCAGTGAGCCGAGATCGTGTTATTGCACTCCAGCCTGGGCAACAAAAGCGAAACTCCATCTCAAAAATATAAATAAATAGCCGGGTGCAGTGGCTCAAGCCTGTAATCCCAGCACTTTGGGAGGCCAAGATGGGCGGCTCACGAGGTCAGGAGATCGAGACCATCCTGGCTAACACGGTGAAACCCCATCTCCACTAAAAATACAAAAAATTAGCCGGGTGCTGTGGCGGGTGCCTGTAGTCCCAGCTACTTGGGAGGCCGAGGCAGGAGAATGGCGTGAACCCGGGAGGCGGAGCTTGCAATGAGCTGAGATCTGGCCATTGCACTCCAGCCTGGGCGACAGAGCAAGTCTCCGTCTCAAAAAAATATATATAAATAAATAAATAAAGTTTTTGCGGGGGTAAAGATGTTATCTTGATATGTTGCCCGCACTCATCTCAAACTCCTGGCCTCAAGCAATCCTCCCATCTCAGCCTCCCAAAGCAACATTTGTCCTTTTGTGTCTGTATTACTTCATGTGGCATAATGCTGTCAAGGTGCTTTCATGTTGTAAGATGTAGCACAATTTCATTCCTTTTTTTGTTTAATCTCAGCTCACTGAAACTTCTGCCTCCCGGTCTCCTGCCTCCACTCCCGGCCATCCTCCCACTTCAGCCTCCCGAGTCATTTGGACTACAGGCAAGCACCACCACGCTAGGTTAATTTTGTATTTTTAAACAGAAACAGAGTTTTGCCATGTTGCCCAGGCTGGTCTCAAACTCCTGAGCTCAGGCGATCCACCTGCCTTGAACTCCTGGGCTCAAGTGGTCTGCCCACCTCAGCCTCCCAAAGTGTTGGGATTACAGGCGTGAACCACCACACCCTTTGCCTATTTTATTTTATTGGAGACAGAGTCTCACTCTGTCATCCAGGCTGGAATGCAGTGGCACAATTTCAGTTCGCTGCAACTTCTGCCTCCCAGGTTCAAGCAATTCTCCAGCCTTAGCCTCCTGAGTAGCTGGGATTACAGGCGTGAGTCGCCACACCAGGCTAATTTTTGTATTTTTAGTAGAGATGGGGTTTCACGATGTTGGCCAGGCTGGCCTTGAACTCCTGACCTCAGGTGACCCTCCTGCCTTGTCCTCCCAAAGTGTTGGGATTCCTGGCGCGAGCCACTGTTCCCAGCCCCTTTCCCCATTTTAGAATTGGGTTGTGTGGGGTATTGTTGTTTCTGCTGTTGTTGAGTTATAGGAGTTCTTTATATATACTTTATATATAATCCCTTATCAGATATAAAATTGACAGATATTTTCTCACATCCTGTGGGGCTCTGTTGATGGTGTCCTTTGATGCACAAATTTTTCCATTTTGATGAAGTTCAATATACTTATACCAAATCTGATGTCACAAAAATTTCCCCCATTTGCTTTTAAGAGTTTTATAGTCTGGGCATGGTGGCTCAAGCTTGTAATTCCAGCACTTTGGGAGGCCAAGGTGGGCAGATCACTTGAGCCCAGGAGTTCAAGACCAATGTTGGGAACATGGTGAGACCCCATCTCTATAAAAAACAAAAATAAAAATTAGCTGGGCATGGTGGCACACACCTGTAGTCCCAGCTACTCAGGAGGCTGAGGTGGGAGGATCATTTGAGCCTGGGAAATTGAGGCTGCAGTGAGCCATGATGGTGCCACTGTATTCCAGCCTGGGTGACAGAACAATACCTTGTCTCAAAAAAAGAAAAAAAAATAAGAAAGAAAGGAAGGAAAGAAGGAAGGAAGGAAGGAAGGAAGGAAGGAGGGAAGGAAGGGAGGGAGGGAAAGAGTTTTGTAATTTTGGCTAATACATTTAGCTCTTTCACCCAGTTTGAATTAATTTTTGTATATCATTCAAGGTAAGGTAAAGATGCCACTTCATTTTTTTGCATATGGCTATCCAGTTTTCCCAGCACCATTTATTGAAAAGACTGTCCTTTCTCTATTGAATGGTCTTCGTAACCTTGTCAAAAATCATCTGACCATACGTGTGAGGGTTTATATCCTGGATTTCTATTCTATTCCATATGTCTGCCTTTATGCCAGTACCAACCTGTTTTGATTACAGTAGCTTTGTAATAAGTTTTGAAATCAGGAACTGTGAATCATCCAATTTTGTGTTTTCTTTTAGAAACTATTTTGGCTATTCATCATCCCTTGGGATTCCATACACATTTTTTTATGAGACAGTGAGTCTCACTCTGTTGCCGAGGCTGAAGTGCAGTGGCATGATCTCAGCTAACTGCAACCTCCGCCTTTTAGGTTCAAGCAATTCTTGTGCCTCAGCCTCCTGAGTAGCTAGGATTACAGGCACCCACCACGATGCCCGGCTAATTTTTGTTTTTGTTTTTTGTAGAGATGGGGTCTCACCACATTGGCCAGTTTGGCCTCAAGTGATCCGCCCAACTCGGCCTCCCAAAAGTGCTGGGATTACAGGCGTGAACCACCGCACCTGACCTGTAGAAAGGTTTTTAACTATAATTTCTTTTTTTTTTTTTGAGACAGAGTTTCACTCTTGTTTTCCAGGCTGGAGTGCAATGGCACGATCTCAGTTCACCGCAACCTCCGCCTCCCAGGTTCAAGCAATTCTTCTGCCTCAGCCTCCTGAGTTGCTGGGATTACAGGTATGCGCCACCACACTCAGCTAATTTTGTATTTTTAGTAGAGATGGGGTTTTGCCATGTTGGTCAGGCTAGTCTTGAACTCCCGACCTCAGGTGATCCACCCGCCTTGGGCTCCCAAAGTGCTGGGATTACAGGTGTGAGCCACCGCACCTGGCCTAACTATAATTTCTATGTCTTTAATAGTTATAGAGCTATTCAGGTTATCCTTTTCTTCTTGAGTCAGCTTTGGTAATTGGTGTCTTTCAAGAAATATGTCCGTTTCATCTAAGTTGTTGAACTTAATACCATAATCTTGCTTATAGTTTTCCCTTATTATCTTTTTAATGTCTGTAGAATCTGCAGTGATTTCATCTCTTTAATTCCTAAAATTGGTAAGTTGTGTCTTCATTTTCTTTTTTTTTTTTTTTTTTTTTTGAGGCGGAGTCTCGGTCTGTCGCCCGGACTGGAGTGCAGTGGCCGGATCTCAGCTCACTGCAAGCTCCGCCTCCCAGGTTTACGCCATTCTCCTGCCTCAGCCTCCCGAGTAGCTGGGACTACAGGCGCCCGCCACCTCGCCCGGCTAGTTTTTTTTTGTATTTTTAGTAGAGACGGGGTTTCACTGTGTTAGCCAGGATGGTCTCGATCTCCTGACCTCGTGATCCGCCCGTCTCGGCCTCCCAAAGTGCTGGGATTACAGGCTTGAGCCACCGCGCCCGGCCTTCATTTTCTTTTCTGTCCAGTCTAGCTAGAAGTTTGTCAGTTTCATAAACCATCCCACAAAAGCAGCTTTGGGCTCACTGATTTTCTCTATTGTTTTTTCTGTGTTCTGTTTCATCGAGTTCAGATTTTACCTTTATTAGTCTCTTTCCTCTCTCCTGCTTAATTTGTATTTAATTTTCTCTTATTTTTCTTGTGTCTTAAGTAGCTGAATTTATTAATTCAAGACATTTCCTTTTTCCTAATATAGGTGTTCTGTGCGGCATCTCACCAATTCTGACGTATGCGTGTTTTTTTATTTTCATTTAGTTCAAAAGACTTTCTAATATCCCTTTTCATTTCTTCTTTATTCCATAGTTTATTTAGAAGTGTGTTATTTGATCTCCAAATATTTGGGGATTTGTCAAGCACCTTCTGTTATTAATTTCTTTCCTTTTCTTTATCTTTCTTTTTTTTTTCTGAGACAGGATCTCACTCTGTTCCCCAGGCTGGAGTACAGTGGCGTGATCTTGGCTCATTACAACCTCCACCTCCTGGGTTTCAAAGTGATTCTCCCACCTCAGCCTCCCAAGTAGCTGGGACTTACAGGCGCTTGCCACCATGCCTGGCTAATTTTTTGTATTTTTAGTAGAGACGGGGTTTCACCATATTGGTCAGGCTGGTCTCCAACTCCTGACCTCAAGTAATCTGCCCGCCTCAGCCACCCAAAGTGCTGGGATTACAGGAGTGAGGCACTGCTGGGATTACAGGAGTGAGGCACTGCACCTGGCCTGGTTTATAGTTTTTATTATGTTCAGACAATTGTCTCTCCTCTCCTCTGCAGATTTCAATTATTTGTGTATTAGATTACTTGAAGTTGTCCCAAAGCTCATTAATGCTTTTATTTTTCTAATTCTTTTTTCTCTGTGTGTTTTTCTCTTTCTGATAGTTACTATTGCTGTGCCTTCGAGTTCATTAACCTTTTCTTCTGCAATGTCTAATTTGTCATTAATCCCATCCAGTGTACTTTTTAGAAAAAAATCTCGTTGTAGGCTGGGTGCAGTGGCTCACGGCTATAATCCCAACACTTTGGGAGCCTGAGGTGGGAGGCTCACTTGAGGTCAGGAGTTTGAAACCAGTCTGGCCAACATGGTGAAATCCCATCTCTACTAAAAATACAAAAATTAGTCGGGCGTGGTGGCATGACCTGTAGTCCCAGCTACTTGGGAGGCTGAGGCAGGAGAATCACTTGAGCCTGGGAGACAGAGGACGCAGTGAGCTGAGACTGCACCACTGCACATCAGCCTGGGCAACAGAGCTAGACTCCGCTGCAGAAAAAAAAAAAAAACCTTGACCAGGCACGGTGGCTCACGCCTGTAATCTCAGCACTTTGGGAGGCTGAGGTAGGCAGATCACAAGGTCAGGAGTTCAAGACCAACCTGGCCAATATGGTGAAACCCCATCTTTACTAAAAATACAAAAATTAGCTGGGTGTGGTGGCGGGCACCTGTAGTCCCAGCTACTTGGGAGGCTGAGGCAGGAGAATGGCGTGAACCCGGGAGGCAGAGGTTGCAGTGAGCCAAGATCATGCCACTACACTCCAGTCTGGGCAACAGAGCGAGACTGTGTCTCAAAAAACAAAAACAAAAACAAAAACAAAAAAAACCTCATGTAGGTTTTATCTATAGAAGTTCATTTTGGGTCTTCTTAATATTTCCCATGCCTCTACTTAACTTTTGAGCATTTGAAATAGTTATAATGATTGTTTTAATGTCCTTTTTTGCTAATACTAATATCTGGGTGAGTTCTGGGTTGATTTACATTGTTTATTCTCCTCATTACGGGTCACATGTTCCTGTTTCTTTGTATGTCAGTAATCTGCTTGGACACCAGACACTGTGAATTTTACCTTTCTTGAAGCTGGGTATATTTGTATTACCATAACTCTTCTTGAGCTTTGTTCTGGAATACAGTTAAGTTACTTGGAAACAGGCACAGTGGCTCATGCCTGTAATCCCAGCATTTTGGGAGGCAGAGGCAGAAGGATCATTTGACGTCAGGAGTTTGAGACCAGCCTGGCCAGCATGGTGAAACCCCGTCTCTACTAAAAATACAAAAAATTTAGCTGGCTTTGGGAGGCCAAGGCGGGCAGATCACGATGTCAGGAGTTCGAGACCAGTCTGGCCAACATAGTGAAACCCTGTCTCTACTAAAAATACAAAAAATTAGCCGGGTGGTAGTGGTAGTGTGCGCCTGTAATCCCAGCTACTCAGGAGGCTGAGGCAGGAGAATTGCGTGAACGTGGGAGGCGGAGGTTGCAGTGAGCTGAGATTCAGCCACTGCACTCCAGCCTGGGCAACAGTGCAAGATTCTGTCTCAAAAAAAAAAAAAAAAAAAAAAAGCTGGGTATGGTGGTGCACACCTGTAATCCCAGCTACTAGGGAGGCTGAGGCAGGAGAATCGTTTGAACCTGGGAGACAATGGTTGCAGTGAGCCGAGATCATGCCACTGCACTCCCGCCTGGGAGACAGAGTGAGATTCCGTCTCAGGAAAAAAAAAAAAAAATTACTTGGGAACCATTTGACGCTTTCAATTCTTGCTGTTATGCCATTAGGTGGGTATTAGGCAGTGTGCAATCTAAGGCTAATTTTCCCCTCTAATGAGGCAAGACCTTGCTTAGTCCTCTACCCAATGACCTGTGAATTCTGAACAGGCACCATTCTTGGCCCTGAGTGTCAAGCACTATTTCAATGCATTCAGATGGTTCTTTCCCTAGAAGCAAGTAAGTATGTCACACGTGTGTGCTGATGTACTCTGCTACATATCCAGGGGTTTCTCTGCAGATCTCTAGGGTTCTCTCTCTGTGCAGAACTCTCTCTGTGGTACCCTTCCTTATAAGCTGCAGTTACCTTGTTCTTTCTGGACTCAGCTCTGTTACAACCAAAGAAGTCAGCTGGCCTCTTAGTTCTCCAGCTAAGCAATTGCAGAGCTCACCTCACGTTTACCATCTCTCCAACACTATCTTTTGTCACCTCATGTCTAGTGTCTTGAAAAACACATTGTTTCATGCATTTTTTTGTTTATTGTTGCAGCTGGGAGGGTAAATCTGGTTTTTGTTACTTCGTCTTGGACAGAAGCGTAAATTAGGACCTTTACTCTGAAATGGACATTTTTGAGAAGAGTGAAATGAGTTACATTTTACAAGATTCTTCTTGTTACTGTGTTGAGAATGGAAGAGGGTTAAGGGCAGAATTAAGGAGAGAAATTAGGAGTCTATAGCAAGAGACAGTGTTGGCTTGGACTCATGAGGTGGTAGTGGGGGCCATCAGAAAGTGGTAGAGGCCAGGCTCGGTGGTTCATGCCTGTATCCCAACAGTTTGGGAGGCTGAGGAAGGAGGCAGGAGGATCCCTTGAGAACAGCAATTTGAGACCAGCCTGGGCAACACAGGCTGGTCTGTCTCTACAAATATATATATATAATTTTTTTTTTTTCATAGAGACAGTCTTGCTGTTACCCAGGCTGGAGTGCAGTGGTGTGATATTGGCTCACTGCAACCTCCACCTCCTGGGTTCAAGCAATTCTCCTGCCTCAGCCTCCTGAGTAGCTAGGACTACAGGCGCCTGCAACCACTGATTTCTTTTGTATTTTAGTAGAGACAGGGTTTCACCGTGTTGCCCAGGCTGGTCTCAAACTCCCGAGCTGAGGCAATCCAACCCCCTTGGGCTCCCAAAGTGCTAGGATTATAGGTGTGAGCCACCACAACCAGCCTCTACAATTAATTTTTTTTTTTTTTTTGAGATGGAGTATCGCTCTACTGCCCGGGCTGGAGTGCAATGGCATGATCTTGGCTCACTGCAACCTTCGCCTCCCAGGTTCCAGAGATTCTCCTGCCTCAGCCTCCCAAGTAGCTGGGATTACAGGCACCTGCCACCACACCCAGCTAATTTTTGTATTTTTAGTACAGACAAGGTTTTACCATGTTGGCCAGGCTGGTCTTGAACTCCTGACCTCGTGATCCGCCCACCTCGGCCTCTCAAAGTGCTGGGATTACAAGCGTGAGCCACTGCACCTGGCCAAATAATTTTAAAAATTTGCCAGGTGAGGTGATGTGCACCTGGGGTCCCACCTACTCGGGAGGCTGACGTGGGAGGACTGCTTGAGTGCAGGAGGCTGAGGCTGCGGTCAGCTATGATTGTACCACTGCTCTCCAACCTGGGTGACGCAGCAAGTCCCTCTCCCCCCAACACACATAGCAGAAAAAAAAAGAGAGACAGAGAAAGTGGTAGAATCTGGGCAAAGTTAGAGCTGCCAGAGGTGTCTGAAGGAATGGTGTGGGGTGTGGGAGGAATAAGATGCTTCCAAGCCTTCTGGCTTGAGTAAGTGGAGGAATGGAGTTTCATTCATTGAGCTGGAGAAGACTGCAGGAAGAAGTGTGGGGAGCATGAGACATGTTCTTCTTGGGATGCCTATTCTCCAAGAGAAAAAAAGTTTTTCTTAAGTCACTGTACAAGTGAAGATTTCAAAGCAGGCAGTGGAGTAGATGTGGAGTTTAGGGGAATGGTCTGGGCTGGAGATAAATATTTGGGAGTCACAACGATATGAAAATGTAATCTTAAAATGTATTTAAGGCTCTAAGACTGGAGGAGATTCATCTAAGGAGTGAGAGCAGACAGCAGAGAGATCCAACACTGAACTCTTACACCTGTACCATGTAAAGGCTGGGAAGAGAAGGACCAGCAGCAGCCACCAAATAGGCAGAACACCCAGCAATGTTTCAACAAGGACTAAGTGGGCCGGGACGGGGCTGCATGCCTGTAATCCCAGCGCTTTGGGAGCAGAGACAGGAGGATCGCTTGAGCCCAAGAGTTTGAGACCAGCCTGGGCAGCACAGTGAGAGCCCTGTTTCTAGAAAAACAATTTTAACTAGCTGGGTATGGTGGCACCTGCATGCAGTCCCAGCTACTCAGGGGGACTGAGGTGGGAGGATTTGTTGAGCTGGGGAGGTTGAGGCTGCAGTGAGCTATGATCACATCACTGCACTCCAGCTTGGACAACTGATCAAGACCCTGTCTCAAAAGGAAAAAAAAAAAATTTTAAATATGAAGCAGGCTGGGTGCAGTGGCTCATGCATGCCTGCAACACCAACACTTTCGGAGGCAAAGCAGGAGGATTCCTTCAGCCCAAGAGCTGGAAGCCAGCTTGGGCAACAAAGTAAGACCCCAGTCTCTACAATTTTTTAAAAAATTAGTCGGGCCTGGGGGTGAATGCCGGTAGTCCCAGCTACTCAGGAATTCGAGGTGGGAGGATCACTTGAGCCTAGAGTTGAAGACCAGCCTGGGGAATACAGACTGTCCCTACAAAAAATTTAAAAATTAGCCACTGTAATCCCAGCACTTTGGAAGGCCAAGGCAGGAGGACTGCTTGAGCCCAGGAGTCTGAAGCTGCACTGAGCTAGGATGACACCACTGCACTCCAGCCCGGGCAACAGAGACCTTGTCCCAAAAGAAAGCAAAAAGCAAAAAAAAAAAAAAAAAAAAAAGCAAAAAAACGTTAATTCTGAGCCATGGGTAAACAATTTCTCTTATTCTCTTTTTGAGATATTTAAAAATAAATATGTGGCCAGGCGTGGTGGCTCACACCTGTAATCCCAGCACTTTGGGAAGCAGAGGTGGGCGCATCACCTGAGGTCAGGAGTTGGAGACCAGCCTGGCCAAGAGGGTAAAACCCCATTTCTACTAAAAATACAAAATTAGCAGAGCGTGGTGGTGCAGACCTGTAATACCAGCTACTCGGGAGGCTGAGGCAGGTGAATCCCTTGAACCCAGGAGGTGGAGGTTGTAATGAGCCAAGATGGTGACACTGCACTCCAGCCTGGGCAACAAGAATGAAACTCCATCTAAAAAACTATATATATATAATTATAATTCAGTCAGACTACTATAATGTCAGACTATGCCCATGATTGGCTGGTGATGCCACCCACCCTATCAAAAAGGGTCAGGACAGGATGTTGCAGTTTATCACGAACAACTCGAGGACTTTAAGGCCCAGATTCACCGGTTACTTGTGGTGATCTACTCTGCAGGTACAAACTGCAATCACGTAAAAAAAAAAAAAAAAAAAGGAAGAAAGAAGAAGAAGAAGAAGAAGAAGAGGAAGAAGAGGAAGAAGAGGAAGAAGAAGAAAGAAGAAAGAAGAAAGAAGCAGCAGCCAGGCGCGGTGGCTCCTGCCTGTAATCCCAACTCTTTGGGAGGCCGAGGTGGGCGGAACACCTGAGGTCGAAGTTTGAGACCAGCCTGACCAACATGGAGAAATCCTGTCTTTACTAAAAATAGAAAATCAGCCAGGCTTGGTGGCACATGCCTGTAATCCCAGCTACTTGGGAGGCTGAGGCAGAATCGCTTGAACCCGGGAGGCCGAGGTTGCAGTGAGCCAAGATCGCGTCATTGCACTCCAACCAGGGCAACAAGAGTGAAACTCCGTCTCAAAAAAAAAAGAAAGAAAATTAAATAACAGCAAGCAACTGCATGCACGTTTGAGGGCGGTGTCCGGGGTGAGAAAGGCCCCGCCAGCAATCCATGCCACAATCAGCGATGGCTGAGCGGGTCTGGACCTGGCAGGACCGGGCTGCACGCCTCCAAGCAAATGCACAGCGCGGCTAAACTGGATTCGACAGCACCGGAAACGGCGACTCCCACTTGGGGCGCTGCGGACACACAAGTCGAGGCTGCCTTCCAGGAAGCAAACAAAAAAACGGGGGAAAAGGGGGGGAAAGAAAGAAAGAAAGAGAAAAAGGAAGGCGAGTGGCGAGCAGAGGCCTCGGCCGCCGCCCACACGCCCCGCAGCGTGCTCGTCCCCCGCGCAGGGCTCCCGGCCGCAGCCCTCGGCCATCGGCCGCTCCCAGGTGGCCCAGGCCTCTGACTCCGCGGCCGGCCCGGCGCGGCCCGGCGCCCTCAGGTGCGTACCCCGCCCCCGCCGCCGCCGCCGCCATTAAGGGCGGGTTGCCTTTCGGAACGTCCTACTCCCGAGGGCCTGGGGAAGGGAGGTCACCCGACCGCAGCGGGAGGTGGCACCCCGGCGCACCCCGGCACACCCCGGCGCCCCGAGGCGAGGCCCCCCCTCGAACCCCGGTCTCCGCGGGCAGGACCAGAGATGTGAGGGTGGGGGCGGGGAAGCCTTGCCGCGGGGGCAATGGTCGTACGCACGGAGTGCGCATCCCTCTCCTTCCTGATTGGCCGAGCGGGGGTGTGTGCGTGACGTCACGCTCCGCCCAGTGTACGTGGGGCGCTCGCGCTGCGTGCGGATGCGCTTGATTGGTTAGGTGAGGGGGCGGGGTCGCCGTTGTTACCAGGCAACTGCGCCTCGGATCCACCCCCTGACGTCACGCGCGCCCAGAGGCCCAGGTTGTGGGTTTTGTCTGTCGATCTGGTCCTCGCGACGGTCTCCGGGGATCTGTTTGTTGGCGAAAAACCAATCCAGACTCCCAAGGAAAAAGGCCGAGGCCCGGGAATTTCCCGTTGCAATTCTGGTTTCGAGTTCAAGGGGGACAAAGGCTCTCAGGGCTGTATTCTCCACCCCTCAAGCCCACGCTTTCTTGTTTCTTAATAACAGCTTCGTTGAGATCCATTGTAAAACTCACCTTTTAAGAGTGAAAAATTCAGTGCACAGAGTTGTGCAACCTTTCCCACTAATTGCAGAACGTTTTCAGCACCCGAGGAGAAGAAACTCCAATCCCATTAGGCTGTCATTCCCCGGTCCCCACCCTGTCCCTACCCCCAGCCCCTGGCAATCACTTTTGTCTCCATGGATTTGCCTGTTCTGGACATTTCGTGTGGTTAGAACCATCCCAAGTTTTTTGTGTGTCTGGCTTCTTTCCTTCTTTATGACTGAATAAAAATCCATGATATGAATACACAGCATTTTGATTTTCCATCCATTGATGGCTATTTGGGTCATTTCCACCTTTTGGCTGTTACGAATAATACTGGTATGAACATTGGTGTACACGTTTTTGTGCGGACATTTGTTTTCAATTCTCATAGGTGTATACCAAGGACTGGAATTGCTGGGCCAAGCTTTGTGTTTTAAGGAAAATAAAAAATCGTGTTTTAGGTTCGTGCTGGTAATTTGAAGTAAGCAGATGTCTAGATGTAAGCTTGGAAACTGGCCAGTTGGAGATTGCTCACGGCTGCAATTGAAGACTCCAGCAGCCTTTTCTCCTCTTTGCTTCCATTTGGAGAGGAAGGCATCATAGGCTGTGTGACTTCCGTGGACGCGGGGCTTGGCACCAGCTTGCAGTTGGGATCAATCTTCAGTGGCGATTTGGAGTGGGTCACGGTTCTTCCTGCCTGTCTGCCTGCCTGTTTAGTCCCTGACGTCTGCTCCCCAGGGCCCTGGCTCTTCCCCCACGCCTTCAGCCTGCACAGTCCCTTCTCTCATTCTCAGGCTGCGGAACCTGGAAGTACAGTTTTCCCCCCTTTACCCACTGTTTCAGTTACCTGAGGTCAACCGTGGTCTGAAAATATTACATGGAAAATTCCAGAAATAAACAATTCATAAGTTTTAAATTGCACGCTGTGATGAAACCTCGCGCTGTGCAGCCTGGCAGTGAATCGTCCCCTTTGTTCAGCGTCCCCACGCTGTGGGCGCTCCACACCCATAGTCACTTAGTAGCTGGCTCGGTTATCAGATCGACTGTCACAGTGTCCCAGTGTGTGTGTTCAAGTCACCCTTATTTTCCGTCATAATGGCCCCACAGCACAAGAGTAGTGATGCTGGGAATTTGGATAGGCCAAAGAGAAGCCGTAAAGTGCTTCCTCTAAGTGAAAAGGTGAAAGTTCTCGACTTAATCAGGAAAGAAAAAAAATCTTATGCTGAGGTTGCTAAGATCTACGGGAAGAATGAATCTTCCATCCGTGAAATTGTGAAGAAGGAAAAAGAAATTCGTGCTAGTTTTGCTGTCTCACCTCCAACTGCTAAAGTGACGGCCACAGTGCGTGATAAGTGCTTAGTTAAGATGGAACAGGCACTGCATTTGTGGGTGGAAGAGATGAACAGAAAACGTGTTCCCATTGACAGCAACGTGTTGCGCCAGAAAGCCTTGAGCCTATACCAAGACTTCAGCAAGGGATGCTCTGAAACTGACACCAAGCCATTTACTGCGAGTAAGGGATGGTTACACAGATTCAGGCATAGATTCTCACATCATTACAAGAAGAAGAAGGGTAAGTACGTTACAAGTCATATTGAGAGAGAGAGATCGAGAGAGAGAGAGAGAGAGATCACATTCACATAACATTACAGTACTTGATATACTTATTCTATTTTATTGTTGTTACTTTCTTACTGTGCCTAATTTATAAATTAAAATTCATCATAGGTGTGTATGTATAGGTTGAACATCTGTAATCCAAAAATCCAAAATTTGGTCTGTTCCAAAATCCAAAACTTATTGAATGCTGACCTGATGCAAGTTGAAAATTCTATACCTGTCACCTTTGCCTTTTTTTTTTTGAGACAGAGCCTTGCCCTGTCACCCAGGCTGGAGTGAAGTATTGCGATATCGGCTAACTGCAAGCTTCACCTCCCGGATTCAAGCTATTCTCCTGCCTCAGCCTCCAGAGTAGCTGGGATGACAGATGTGCACCACCACGCCCAGCTAATTTTTATGCTTTTAGTAGAGATGGGATTTCACCATGTTGGCTAGACTGGTCTCAAAATCTTGACCTCAGGTGATTCACCCACCTCAGCCTCCCAAAGTGCTGGGATTACAGGCATGAGTCACTGCGCCTGGTGGGCCTTCTTTTTTTTCTCTTGAGACAGAGTCTTGCCCTGTTGCCCAGGGTCTCGCCCTGTTGAAATGGTGGGATAACAGCTCACTGCAGCCTCGACCTCCTGGGCTTAAGCAATTCTCCCATCTCAGCCTCCTGAATAGCTGGGACCACAGGCATGCACCCCCACACCTGACTAATTTTTAATTTTTTTGTAGAGGCAGAGTTCCATTATGTTGCCGGGCTGGTCCCACTATATTGCCCGGACTCGCCAACATGGTGAAACCCCGTCTCTACTAAAAATACAAAAATTAGCCGAACGTGGTAGTGCACACCTGTAATCCCAGCTACTCGGGAGGCTGAGGCAGGAAAATCGCTTGAACCTGGGAGGCAGAGGTTGCAGTGAGCCCAGATCACGACACTGCACTCCAGCCTGGGCGACAGAGTGAGCCTCCATCTCAAAAAAAAAAAAAAAGAACATAATAGATTTAGGGTTTGGCACTATTTGCAGTTCCAAGCATCCACTGAGGGTCTTGGAATGAGTCCCCCTGAGATAAGGGGGAGACTCCTGGCCCTTCCTTTCTCTTGTCCTCCTAGTTGATTCATCTGCATTCCTACATGCCCTGGGCCCATTTCACGGGTGTCTGGCTTCTTTTACTGTATTGCTTGTGATTCCCCTACACTCCTTGCCATCAGTATACATTTTTTTGGGGTAGGGGCGGGGACGGAGTCTTGCTCTGTCGCCCAGGCTGAAGTACAGTGGCACAATCACGTCCCACTGCAACCTCTGCCTCCTGAGTTCAAGAGATTTTCCTGCCTCAGCCTCCTGAGTAGCTGGTATTACAGGAGCACGCCACCATGCCCAGCTAATTTTTTTTTTTTTTGAGATGGAGTTTCGTTCTTATTGCCCAGGCCGGAGTGCAATGGCACGATCTTGGCTCACTGCAACCTCCGCCTCCCGGGTTCAAGCAATTCTCCCTGCTTCAGACTCCCAAGTAGCTGGGATTACAGGTGCCCACCACCACACCTGTCTTTTTTTTTTTTTTTTTTTGTATTTTTAGTAGAGACAGGGTTTCACCATGTTGGCCAGGCTGGTATGGAACTCCTGACCTCAGGTGGTCTGCCCGCCTCTGACTCCCAGAGTGCTGGGATTACAGATGTGAGCCACCTCGCCTGGCCACTAGTATACGTTTTCACATTGCAGGTGCTTAATACATTTTTGTTGTATGGTGAATCGTGTACTCTTGAGTTTGTACTTGTAGGCTGAGCTGTGAAGCAGGTAGAATTTATTTATTAAAACTAAGCCCTGTGGCTGGGTGTGATGGCTCACACCTGTAATCCCAGCACTTTAGGAGGCTGAGGCAGGAGGATCGCTTGAGTCCAGGAGTTCAAGACTAGCCTGGGCAACATGGCAAAACTCCATCTTTACAAAAAAAAAAAAAAAAAAAATACAAAAGTTAGGTGGGTACAGTGGTGTGCACCTGTGGTCCCAGCTACTTGGGAGGTTGAAGTGGGAAGATCACTAGAGCTTGGGAATCCCAGGCTGCAGGGAGCTGTGATCATGCCACTACACTCCAGTCTAGGTGATAGAGCAAGACCCTATCTCAAAAGAAAAAAGCAAAACAAAACAAAAAACAAGCCCTGAGTCTGGGCACAGTGTCTCATTCCTGTAATTCCAGTATTTTGGGAGGCTGAGGCAGGAGAATGGTTTGAGCCTAGGAGTTCAAGACCAGCCTGGGCAACATAGTGAAACCTTGTCTCTACAAAAAAATAAAAATAAATTACAAGTTAGCCATTCATGGTAAGCTGTGATCTTACCACTGCACTTCAATCTGGAGAACAGAGCAAGACTGTCTGAAAACCAAAACAAAACCAGAAAACTAAGCCCTTTAAAACCTGAAAAATTAACCTTTGGAAAGGAAAATCTAGAAACGGTTTTTAAAAATAAACCAGGCCTCTATTTCAAGATTTCAGAGTTTTCATAAAGGCAGTAGATGACATTCCAAACGATGAAAGATTGTAAGGGATAGATACAGATTCTAGATCAGTGATGGGCAAACCTTGTTTGTAAGGACAGTAAATATTTTTGGCTTTGGGGACATGGGGTCTTTGTCACATACATGCAAACCTTCCTTTGCAGGAGAGCAGCTGTAGCCAAGATGTAAACAAGTGAATGTGACTGTGTTCTGATAAAGCTTAATTTACAAAAATAGGCTGCGGTCTGGATTTGACCTGTAGACTGGAGATTTTTCTAGGTACTTGCTTTTCATTAGTAAAATATTACATTAAAAGGACAGAAGGTCCTCCAGGATTGCTGGGAAAACAAAATGAGATTTGGAAGTTTTTGGAGTTTACATCTACAGTTTTAAAGGAGCAAAAAGTGCTGGGCATGGTGGCTCATGCCTGTAATCCCAGCACTTTGGAAAGCCAAGCTAGGCAGATCACCTTAGGTCAGGAGTTCGAGACCAGCCTGGCCAATGTGGTGAAACCCCGTCTCTACTAAAAATACAAAAATTAACAGGGTGTGGTGGCATGCACCTGTAATTTCAGCTACTTGGGAGGCAGAGGTTGTAGTGAGCTGAGATTGCGCCACTGCACTCCAGCCTGAGCCACAAAGCAAGACTCCATCTCAAAATAAAAAAGCAAAAAGCTAAGTACTGTGTAAAAATCTGTCATCTCAATAAATGGTGCTGGCACTTCAGATGTGAGTAGGAAAATGGTTAATAACTATATCAGCTTTGGGAGATTTTGTGGTACAAGTTCTTACGGTCAAGGATTTTGAGCTTTATTAGAGTGCAGTGAAATTTTCTCAGGAAAATGTACTTGGGACGGGAAACACTGTGTTGGCTTATAGTCATATTTCATTATTTTCAGTTTTCTATTAATGCATGCTGTGTTCCAAATCATAAAATATAAAAGACAACATTCCTGCCTCCATTTGTTGTTATGTACAAAAGGCAAAGAAAGTACAATAATTATGAAGCACTCAGCCCAGCACAGTGGCTCACCCCTGTAATCCCAGCACTTTGGGAGGATGAGGCAGGAGATCACTTAAGTCCAGGAGTTCGAGACCAGCCTGCGCAACATGGCGAAACCCCCTCTCTACAAAAAATACAAAAATTAGCGGAACATGGTGGCGCATGCCTGGGATTCCAGCTACTCAGGAAGTTGAGGTGGGAGGATCTCCTAAGCCCAAGGAGGCAGAGGCTGCAGTGAGCTGTGATTGCACCACTGCATTCCAGCCTGGGTGACAGAGTAAGACCCTGCCTCAAAACATGATAATAATTATTATGAAACACTTGTTTTTTAATGATTACTGGTAGCATAGTTGACGCCAACTGATAGTATCTTTTTCGAATTCCACCTGGTGTCATCCTGCCTATTATTTTATTCTTTGTTTTTTTTTTTCAATTTTTTTATTTCTATTTTTGTTTGTGTTTTTATTTTTATTTTCTTTTTTGTTAAAAAGCAGACTTTTGACATCAGAACCTGTTTAGGGATTACTGTGGTATAATATTCTGGGGGTGGGCCGGGCGCAGTGGCTCACACCTGTAATCCCAGCACTTTGGGAGGCTGAGGCGGGTGGATCATGAGGTCAGGAGATCAAGACCACAGTGAAACCCCGTCTCTACTAAAAATACAAAAACTTAGCCGGACGTGGTGGCGGGCGCCTGTAGTCCCAGCTACTTGGGAGGCTGAGGCAGGAGAATGGCGTGAACCTGGGAGGTGGAGCTTGCAGTGAGCCGAGACTGTGCCACAGCACTCCAGCCTGGGCAACAGAGTGAGACTCCATCTCAAAAAAAAAAAAAAAAATCTGGGGGTGACAGAACTGTTTTATACCTTGATTTTAATAGTAGCTATATGACTTTATATATGTCAAAATTCATAGGGGCCAGGCAGGTGACTGACACTTGTAATCCCAACACTTTGGGAGGCCAAGGCGGCAGATCACCTAAGGTCAGGAGTTCGAGACCAGCCTAGGCAACATGGTGAAACCTCCTCTCTAATGCATTTGCATTAAAAAAAAATGCAAAAAATGAGCTGGACATGATGGCATACGCCTGTAGTCCCAGCTACTCAGGAGGCTGAGGCACGAGGATTGCTTGAGCCCAGGATGGGGAGGTTGCAGTGAGCTGAGAGTGCTCCACTGCACTCCAGCCTGGGTGACAGAGTGAGACCCTGTCTCAAAAAAGAAAAAAAAAAAAAATCATAGAACTGTACACTGAAAAGGGTGAACTTTGCTATAAAAAAATTATAGTTAAATATTAAATCATTTTTAGCTGACTCTGAGCACACTACCTATGTGTCAGCCCTGCTCTACAAGGTGCAGAAAAAAACATTAAGTGACATAAACGAGTATTTCACCTTTATAATTAAAGAAATGAAACATATCCTCATCTAGTCTGGTTTACATCAGATAAAAGAATTTTTATTTAAAAACTGTTTCCTTTATGTTAGGCTGGGCAAGGTGGCTCATGCCTATAATCCCAGCACTTTGGGAGATCAAGGTGGGTGGATAATTTGAGGTCAGGAGTTCAAAACCAGCCTGGCCAACATGGTGAAACCCTGTCTCTACTAAAAATACAAAAACTAGGCCGGGTGCGGTGGCTCACGCTTGTAATCCCAGCACTTTGGGAGGCCGAGGCGGGCGGATCACGAGGTCAGGAGATCGAGACCATCCTGGCTAACACGGTGAAACCCTGTCTCTGCTAAAATTACAAAAAATTAGCTGGGCACGGTGACACGTGCCTGTAGTCCCAGCTACTCAGGAGGCTGAAGCAAGAGAATCGCTTGAACCTGGGAGGCGGAGGTAGTGGTGAGCTGAGATCAAGCCACTGCACTCCAGCCTGGGCAGCAAAAGCAAAACTCCATCTCAAAAAAAAAAAAAAAAAAGAATTTTAATCTTTTTTTAAATCTCACAGGAAATGGATTGCATGATTGTTTTGACCATTTTTCTTCATGCTAAATAAAGTACACAGACTTAAGCATTGAGTTAAGAGATCGGTGTTTTGATTGCCTTTTGGTCGGCATCAGGGAGAGACCTCTCTGAGCTTGGAGGTTGTTTTAAGGACGCGGGGTGCCATGATTCTAGTAATTGTGTGTGTGTGTCTGTGTGTGTGTGTGTGCATTTCACACAACAACCCATACATAAATATCTTATAATTCATCTTCCAGGCACTTGAGAATGAAGAGACTACTGTTATAATAATTTCACTGGCAGGGCGGGCATGGGCTGGGACTGCCCCACCTAGGACATGTGGTCACCCGCCTTATTTTCCCCTCCTGGGGCCTTTCTTCTGTTTGCCCTTCTGCTCCTCCACTGCGGTTGCAGCCTCTGCCATTCCTTAAACCACCTACACACCCCCCGGCAGGCTCCCATGCTCTCTGTATCCTTTCACGGAAAATAATATTTCCCTTGGAGGGTATGTGAGTTTTAAATTGGGTGATTATAAAAGCATCGGCATGTAGAATGTAGTTCAGTACATGTTAATTTTCTTTTTTTCCATCCAACCTTTCTTTTATTTGATTTTTTAAAATCTCTTTGGCCGGGCGCAGTGGCTCACCCCTGTCATCCCAGCACTTTGGGAGGCCAAGGAGGGAAGATCACTTGAGGTCAGGAGTTTGAGACTGGCCTGGCCAATGTGATGAAACCCTGTGTCTACTAAAAATACAAAAATTAGCCAGGCATGGTGACCCAAGACTGTAGTCTCAGCTACTTGGGAGGCTGAGGTAAGAGAATTGCTGGAACCTGGGAGGCGGAGGTTGCAGTGAGCTGAGATCGCACCACTGCATTCCAGCCTGGGCGAGAGAGTGAGATTCTGTCTCAAAAACAAATAAATAAATGCAATAAAAACTGTTTTATTGAGATATAATTCACATACTTATACAATTCACCCATTTGAAGTATACAGTTCAGGCTGTACATGGTGGCTCATGCCTGTAATCCCAACACTCTGGGAGGCTGAGGTGGAAGGATCGTTTGAGCCCAGGAGTTTGAGACCAGCATGAGCAACATAGTGAGACCTCTTTACAAAAATAAAAAATTAGCTGAGTGTGGTGGCACAGGCTTGTCGTCTTAGCTACTCTGGAGGCTGAGACAGGAGCATTGCTTGAGCCCGGGAGGTCAAGGGTACAGTGATTGCACCACTGTGCTCCAACTAGGATCATGGCACTGCACTTCAGCCTGGGTGACAATGAGACCCTGTCAGAAAAATAAATAAAAATTTAAAAAATAGTGGTGGGCACAGTGCCTCACACCTGTAATCCCAGCACTTTGGGAGGCCGAGGCAGGTGGATCACCTGAGCTCAGGAGTTCAAGACCAGCCTGGCCAACATGGCGAAACCCCATCTCTACTAAAAATACACAAAATTATCCAGGCATGGTGGTGCATGCCTGTCATCCCAGCTACTCAGGAGGCTGAGGCACCCAGAAGGCAGAGGTTGCAGTGAACCATGATTGTGCCACTGCACTCCAGCCTGGGAGACAGAGCAAGACCCTGTCTCAAAAAAAAAAAGACAATTAAAAAAAAAGTGTACCGTTCAGTGGTTTCTTAAAATATATTCACAGAGTTGTACAACAATCATCAGTCAATGTTTTTTTGTTTTTTTGTGTGTGTGAGACGGAGTCTGGCTCTGTCACCAGGCTGGAGTGCAGTGGTGGGATCTCAGCTAACTGCAAACTCCGCCTCCTGAGTAGCTGGGACTACAGGCGTGCACCGTGATGCCCGGCTAATTTTTGTATTTTCAGTAGAGACGAGGTTTCACCATGTTGGCCAGGATGGTCTCGATCTCTTGTCCTTGTGATCTGCCCGCCTCGGTCTCCCAAAGTGCTGGGATTTTTTTTTTTTTTTGGACGGAATCTTGCCCTGTTGCCCCACCTGGAGGGCAGTGGCATAATCTTGGCTCACTGCAACCTCCGCCACCTGGGTTCAAGCAGTTCTTCTGCCTCAGCCTCCGGTGTAGCTGGTCTGGAGTAGCTGGGATTACAGGCGCCCACCACCATGCCTGACTAATTTTTACTAGAGAAGGGAGTCTCACCATGTTGGCCAGGCTGGTCTCGAACTCCTGATCTCAAGCGATCTGCTCGCCTCAGCCTCCCAAAGTGTTAGGATTATAGGCGTAAGCCACCACGCTGGCCCCATTTCCTTCCTTCCTTCCTTCCTTCCTTCCTTCCTTCCTTCCTTCCTTCCTCCCCCCTCCTCCCTCCCTCCCTCCCTCCCTCCCTTCCTCCTTCCTTCCTTTTCTTTCTTTGATGGAGTCTCGCTCTGTCACCCAGTCTGGAGTGCAGTGGCGCCATCTCGGCTCACTGCAAGCTCCACCTCCCGGGTTCATGCCATTCTCCTGCCTCAGCCTCCCGAGTAGCTGGGACTAGAGGCGCCCACCACCTCACCCGGCTAATTTTTTTTATTTTTGGTAGAGACGGGGTTTCACCGTGGTAGCCAGGATGGTCTCCATCTCCTGACCTTGTGAATCTCCCGCCTCAGCTTCCCAAAGTGCTGGGATTACAGGCGTGAGTCACAGCGCCCGGCCCCAGCCCCGTTTCTTAATACACACTGAGTGTAATGACGTCATAGATCAATGGCAACTGAAGGTGTGAAGAAGTGGAAATAGCACTAGGCAAAAATTGTCCTGGTGTAAGTCTAGCTTTGCTTGGACAACTTGCTAAGCTATAAAATGAGAATACTTCTACGCCCTTTTCTCTCCCGGGGATGCTAAAGACAAAACAAAGATTATGAATGGAAATTCTCTGAGCTTCCAAAAGAATAAAGATGGAGCGTGATCTAAGGGAGTGTTCTAGTGAATGGAAACATAACACACCTTTGCCGTTACATATTCTTTGATATACATTTGCTTGGTGAGTAGAATCTAGAATGCTCAAGAAAAGACTTTCTAGGACCTACGCATCTCCTGGCTGGATGCTGCTTCTTCTACTCTTCAACTTAGCCAAAAAGCAGAGAGGCAATTGAGCTGCTTTTTCTGACTCCAGCTCTGTTGCCAGAACAGTCTTTGCTATGAAAAACAATATTGGCTGGGCGTGGCGGCTCACACCTGTAATCCCAGCACTGTGGGAGGCGGAAGCGGGCAGATAGCTTGAGCCCAGGAGTTGGAGACCAGCCTGGGCAACATAGTGAAACCCCATCTGTACTAAAAATGCGAAAATTAGCCAGGTGTGGTGGCATGCACCTGTAGTCCCAGTCACCTGGGGGCTGAAATGGGAGTATCAACTGAGCCCAAAAGGTCAAGGCTATAGTGAACCATGATCACACTCCAGCCTGGATGACAAAGCAAGACGCTGTCTTTAAAAAAAAAAAAAAAAGGCCGGGAGTGGTGGCTCACACCTGTAATCCCAGCACTTTGAGAAGCCGAGGTGGGCGGATAACTTGAGGTCAAGAGTTCGAGACCAGCCTGGCCAATATGGTGTAACCCCGTCTCCACCAAAAATACAAAAATTAGCCAGGTGTGGTGGCTCATGCCTGCAATCCCAGCTACTCAGGAGGTTGAAGCAGGAGAATCACTTGAACCCAGGAGGCAGAGGTTGCAATGAGCTGAGATCGTGCCACTGCACTCCAGCCTGGGTGACAGAATGATACTCCATCTCAAAAAAACAACCAAATCTCTCCCTATCCTTCCCTTCCCCCTACCATTCTGTTTAATAATAATAGAGATACATAGATTTATTTAAAAAAAATTTTTTTTTTTTTTGAAACAGAGTCTTGCTCTGTCACCCAGGCTAGAGTGCAGTGGCCGGATCTCCGCTCACTGCAAGCTCCGCCGCCCGGGTTTACGCCATTCTCCTGCCTCAGCCTCCCGAGTAGCTGGGACTACAGGTGCCCACCACCTCGCCCGGCTAGTTTTTTGTATTGTTTAGTAGAGACGGGGTTTCACAGTGTTAGCCAGGATCGTCTCAATATCCTGACCTTGTGATCCGCCTGTCTTGGCCTCCCAAAGTGCTGGGATTACAGGCTTGAGCCACTGCACCTGGCCAAAAATTTTTAACGATAACAATTTGCATCCTACTGGTTCAGCGTAGCTAATGTTCTCAGAAAGATTCTAACTCTAAGGGATCCTCAAGTGTCTTCAAAGAATTTTGATAGATAGTTGCATTTTTAGAATTTCTTTTCAACCTTCCATAACTGTCCAGACTGGCTAGGGTGTGCTGTGGTTGCAAATGACACCAGACTTTGGAGGATTAAAGGAGCAAAGACTTACTCCTTGGTCGCACTAAAAGTCTGTTGTGTGTTGACTGAATCTGTTTCACGTTGTCGGCAATTTGGAACCCAGGCTGCTGTGGTGGTCCCATGTGAAACGTTCCCTGTGGCCACTGAGGAGGAAGAGAGAGTATGGCAAAGTGAATATACTTCCCTGACATCCTCAGTCCACGAAAGTCATGTGGCCACACCACATTCAAGTGGGTAAGAAATCAAACCACATGATCTGAAAGAGACGTTTGTGAATATTTCCAAATAACCCCATGTAACCTCCACACTTCGCTCCCTTAAATCTTCAGTTTTGACTGGGCCCAGTGACTCACGCCTATGATCCCAGCACTTTGGGAGGCCAAGGCGGGTAGACCACCTGAGCTCAGGTGTTTGAGACCAGCCTGACCAATATGATGAAACCCCGTCTCTACTAAAAATACAACAATTAGCCGGGTGTGGTAGCGGCTGCCTGTAATCCCAGCTATTCAGGAGGCTGAGGCAGGAGAATCGCTTGAACCTGGGAGGCAGAGGTTACAGTAAGCCGAGATCACGCCACTTCGCTCCAGCCTGGGTGACAAGAGCAAAACTCAAAGAAAAAAAAAATCTTCTGTCTTCCACATGTACCCTCATGTGATCTGTTTGTCTTTTGCTTACAAATAGAATTAAGTCAAATACTGGAGGGATATGATGGTAGCTGACGGGTACTTAATTTGCATGTTCCATTTCAAAAAGTTGTTTTTAAGATTTCAGATAATTTTTTCAAAGAAATTTCTTAAAGCTAACTTCATTTAGAGCTTGGCAAAATGCATCAGCCAGGCACAGTGGCTCATGCCTGTAATCCCAGCACTTAAGCAGGCCGACACAGGAGGATGGCTTAAGCCCAGGAATTTGAGATCGGCCTCGGTGATAGAGCAACACTCCATCTTTACCAAAAAAAATGTTAAAAAATATAGCTGGGTCTGGTGATACATGTCTGCAGTCCCAGCTACTCCAGAGGGTAAGGCAGGAGGATCACTTGAGCCTGGGAGTTGGAGGATATAGTGAGCCATGATTGTGCCACTGCACGCCAGACTGGGTGACAGAGTGAGATCCTGTCTCTAAAAACAAAACAAACAAACAAAAAGCTAAAAAAAAAAAAAAAAAAAGCTTGACAAAATTTAGAATGAGCTTTTAGGAGACAGAAGTCCAAAAGGAAGAGGGAAAGAAGGAATTTTCTCTTCCTATCTTTAGTACACAAACCCATTATATCCTTTCTATGTCTAAGTGAAACAGGATGGTAGCTGTCACAACCATGCTGAAATCTGACTAAACGTCATTGGATCAATAAGATACGAATCCTTTTCTCATCTGGGAAAGAACATGCTCCTGTCACATAATATCTGAGTTTGTTTTATGGGGAGGCCATGTGTAGGTTTAGTGGAAAATATATGCTGTAAAGTTAGCATAAAAATAAATTTAAAAGGCTGGGTGCGGTGGCTCACACCTGTAATCGCAGCACTTTGGGAGGCCTAGGCAAGTGGATCACTTGAGGTCAGCAATTCGAGACTGGCCTGGTCCAACATGGTGAAACCCCCGTCTCTACTAAAAATACAAAAATTAACCAGGCGTGGTGGTGGGAGCCTGTAACCCCAGCTACTTCGGAGGCTGAGGCAGGAGAATCGCTTGAACCTGGGAGGCAGAGGTTGCAGTGAGCCGAGATTGTGCCACTGCACTCCAGCCTGGGCAGCAGAGCAAGACTCCGTACCCCCCAACCCCTGCCAAAAAAAAAAAAAAGGCTAGGCATCGTGGCTCATGCCTATAATCCCAGCACTTTGGGAAGCCAAGGCAGACGGATCGCGGATCACTTGAGACCAGGAATTTAAGACCAATGTGGGCAACATGGCAAAACCTTGTCTCTACAAAAAAAAAAAAATATATATATATATATCCAGGTGTGATGGTGTGTGCCTGTAGTCCCAGCTGCTTGGGACCCTACAGTAAGCTGAGATTGCCCCACTGCACTCCAGCCTGAGCGATAGAGCAAGACCGTGTGTCTCAATAAATAAATAGTTTTTAAAAAAGGAAGTTGACTGGGCACGGTGGCTCACACCTGTAATCCCAGCGCTTTGGGAGGCCAAGGCAGGCGGATCGCCTCAGGGCAGGAGTTCGAGACCAGCCTGGCCAACATGGCAAAACCCATCTCTACTAAAAATACAAAAATTAGCTGGATGTGGTGGCAGGCATCTGTAATCCCAGCTACTCAGGAGGCTGAGGCAGAAAAGAATCACTTGAACTCAGGCGGTGGAGGTTGCAGTGAGCTGAGATCGCGCCGTTGCACCAGCCTGGGCAACAAGAGTGAAATTCAGTGTCCAAAAAAATAGAAAGCAGGGTTGGGCGCGGTGGCTCACACCTGTAATCCCAGCACTTTGGGAGGCCAAGGAAGCCAGATTGCTTGAGCTCAGGAGTTTGAGACCAGCCTAGGTAACATGGCAAAAACCCATCTTTACAAAAACTACAAAAATTAGCCAGGTGTGGTGGTGCTCACCTGTAGTCCCAGCTACTGGGGAGGCTGAGGTGGGAGGATCGACTGAATCCAGGGGGCAGAGGTTACAGTAAGCTGTGATTGTGCCACTGCAGTCTAGCCTGGGTGACAGAGCAAGACCCTGTCTCAAAATAAAATAAGTTAGCATTACTATTCAGGAGCTCATGGGCAAGTCACTAAATGCCTTTACATTTCAGTTTCTTCACCTTGAGAGGAAAGTTTGAACTAGATCTTTTGTGAGCACCCTCACAGCTCTAAATGTGGGTTTCAGACTCTGAATTTTTGCCACTTTCTTATTGCTTCTCTTGCACAGGGATCATGGCCCAGGTAGCAGTGTCCACCCTGCCTGTTGAAGAAGAGTCCTCCTCAGAGAGCAGGATGGTGGTGACATTCCTCGTGTCTGCCCTCGAGTCCATGGTGAGACAGCCTGACACTTGTCTGACATTCCATAGATGGATCATTGTCGAAACGACAGAATCATGAAACACTTTAGTATCCCCTTTTTTTTTTTTTTTTCAGGACAGAGTCTCACTCTGTCGCCCAGGCTGGAGTGCTGTGGCTCGATCTCAGCTCACTGCAACCTCTGCCTCCCAGGTTCAAGCAATTCTCCTGCCTCAGCCTCCCGAGTAGCTGGGATTATAGGCACCCGTCATCGTGTCCAGCTAATTTTTGTTTTTTTGGTTTTTTTTGAGACAGAGTCTTGCTCTGCTGCACAGGCTGGAGTGCAGTGGTATGATCTCGGCTCACTGCAACCTCTGCCTCCCAGGTTCAAGCAGTTCTCCTGCCTCAGACTCTCAAGTAGCTGGGATTACAGGTGCCCGCCACTATGCCCGGCTAATTTTTTGTATTTTTAATAGAGATGGTTTCACCGTGTTGGCCAGGCTGGTCTCAAACTCCTTACCTCTTAGGTGATCTGCCCACCTCGGCCTCCCAAAGTGCTGAGATTACAGGCGTGAGCCACTGTGCCCGGCTGCTTCAGTATCACTTTTGATGTTTGCCTTCTGTCTGACATCTATATAAGGGTATTCTTTATAGAGGATAATGGGCTAGTCAGATTATTTATGTGTTTGTATATTACACTATGGATGCAATTATATAAACTTAAGCTCCCAGAACTGAAATGTAATGAATGGTAACCTTTGTTACCATGTTTGAGAATATTTTTAATATCTAAATTCAAAAGTAAATAGGCCAGGCGCAGTGGCTCATGCCTATAATCCCAGCACTTTGGGAGGCCAAGGTGTGTGGATTACTTGAGGTCAGGAGTTGGAGACGAGCCTGGCCAACATGGTGAAACCCTATTTCTATTAAAAATACAAACATTAGCTGGGTGTGGTGGCAGCGCCTGTATTCCCAGCTACTCAGGAGGCTGAGACACGAGAGTCACTTGAACCCGGGAGGTGGAGGTTGTAGTGAGCTGAGATTGTGCCATTGCACTCCAGCCTGGGCGACAGAGTGAGACTCTGTCTCAAGAAAAAAAAAGTGGCGGGGCGCGGTGGCTCAAGCCTGTAATCCCAGCACTTTGGGAGGCCGAGACGGGTGGATCGCGAGGTCAGGAGATCGAGACCATCCTGGCTAACACGGCGAAACCCCGTCTCTACTAAAAAATAGAAAAAACTAGCCGGGCGAGTTGACAGGCGCCTATAGTCCCAGCTACTCGGGAGGCTGAGGCAGGAGAATGGCGTAAACCCGGGAGGCGGAGCTTGCAGTGAGCTGAGATCCGGCCACTGCACTCCAGCCAGGGCGACTGCGAGACTTCGTCTCAAAAAAAAAAAAAAAAAAAAAAAAAAGAAAAAAAAAGTAAATAGCCTATTTATATATATCTATTTACACCCAAAAGGTAAACTTTACCTGGTGGGTGAAAATTTGATGAGAAATTTACATAACTCCAAAGTATCTGATCAGAAGATATTTATTGATTAAAAAAGGAAAATCAGTAACTTTACAGTGCAGAAATCTGATAGACACCACATCATTCAAGTGATCAAAATTAGCATAGTCAGCCTGTAACCCCAGCGGTTTGGGAGGCGAGGTGGGAGGATGGCTTGAGGCCAGGAGTTGGAGACCAGCCTGGGCAGCATAGTAAGACCTTGTCTCTACAGGACTATTTTTTAAAAATTAGCTAGAGGGGATGGTGCTATAGTTCCAGCTAGTTGGGGTGCTGAGGTGGAAGGATTGCTCGGGCCCAGGAGTTCAAGTCTGCAGTGAGCTAGCATGACACTGCACTCCAGCCGGCACAACACAAGACCCTGACTCTAAACAACAACAACAACAACAACAAAAACCATGCAAGTTGGAATTAATTTTAAAAGAAAGTATTAGGGGTAGGCAGGGTGGCTTACGCCTGTAATCTCATGTAATCTCACCACTTTGTGAGGCTGAGGCCAGAGGATCGCTTGAGCTCAGGAGTTTTGAGACCAGCCTGGGTAACATAGTAAGACCTTGTCTCTACTAAAAAAATTTTTAGGCTGGGTGCGGTGGCTCATGCCTGTAATCCCAGCACTTTGGGAGGCCGAGGCAGGCAGATCACAAGGTCAGGAGTTTGAGACCAGCCTGGCCAACATGGTGAAACCTGGTTTCTACTAAAGATACAAAAAAATTAACCAGGCATGGTGGCACATGCTACTTGGGAGGCTGAGGCAGGAGAATTGCTTGAACCCAGGAGGCAGAGGTTGCAGTGAGTCGAGATCATGCCATTGCACTCCAGCCTGGGCGACAGGGCGAGGCTCTGTCTCAAAATAAATAAATAAATAAAAATAATTTTTTTTTTTTTTTGAGACGGAGTCTCGCCGTGTCGCCCAGGCTGGAGTGCAGTGGCGCCATCTCGGCTCACTGCAAGCTCCGCCTCCCGGGTTCCCGCCATTCTCCCGCCTCAGCCTCCGAGTAGCTGGGACTACAGGCGCCCGCCACCGCGCCCGGCTAGTTTTTTGTATTTTTAGTAGAGACAGGGTTTCACCGTGTTAGCCAGGAGGGTCTTGATCTCCTGACCTCGTGATCCGCCCGTCTCGGCCTCCCAAAGTGCTGGGATTACAGGCTTGAGCCACCGCGCCCCCGGCCAAAAATAAAAAATTTTATAAATTAGCCGGGTGTGGTGACACATGCCTATAAGTCCCAACTACTGGAGAAGCTGAGGCAAGAGGATCTCTCAAGCCTAGGAGATGAAGGCTGCAGTGAGCTAGGGTTGCACCACTCTACTTCAGTCTGGGTAACAGAACAAGATCCTGTCTCAAATGATAATAATAATAAAAGAAAGAATTAGGATCCATTTGAAGAAAACTCAAAATATCTTTCCCAGGGACATTGTTTAAGAACTGATCACATTCCTTTCATTTAACAGAGAAAGTCCCCCTCACAGAGATCTTATATCCTACTTGGGAGACAAACAATAAACGATTCGGCTGGGCGTGGTGACTCACGCTTGTAATCCTAGCACTTTGGGAGGCCAAGGGAGACAGATTGCTTGAACCCAGGAGTTGAGGACCAGCCTGGCCAACATGGTGAAACCCCATCTCTACTAAACATACAAAAATTAGCTGGGCGTGGGGGCGCATGCCGGTAGTGTTAACTACTTGGGAGGCTGAGGTGGGAGGATCACCTGAGCCAAGGAGGTCGAGGCTGCAGTGACCGTGATCACACCACTGCAATCCAGGTTGGGTAACAGAGTGCCACCTTGTTTTAAAAAAAAACCCAGTAAATTCTATGTGTGTGTTTCTTATCAGTAAATAAAATATTATAAAGAAAAGGAGGCAGGGTATGGTAGCTATAATCCCAGCACTTCGGGAGGCCGAGGAGGATGGATTGATCACCTGAGGTCAGGAATTGAGACTAGCTTGGTCAACTTGGTGAAACCCCGTCTTTACTAAAAATACAAAAATACTAGCTGGGTGTGGTGGCAGGCACCTTTAATCCCAGCTAACGTGGGAGGCTGAGGCAGAGGTTTCAATGAGCTGAAATCACACCACTGCACTCCAACCTGGGTGACAGAGCAAGAATCCGTCTCAAAAAAATAATAAAAATAAAATAAATAAATAAATAAATGAAAGGCCTGTGTATATGAAGAGGTAACCAGAAAGTCTGCAGCCAAAAACATAGGGAAAAATCGTATTGGAGACCCACGTCAGGCAGTCAATAAAAATATGTTCTTTGGGTTTTATGATGTTTATGATGTTTGCTTGATTTGTTTTGGTTTCCTTTCTTGGTGATTTTTCTCATTCTAAATAAATATTCTGGCTGGGCGTGGTGGCTCACGCCTGTAATCCCAGCACTTTGGGAGGCCAAGGTGGGAGGATCACGAGGTCAGGAGATCAAGACTGTCCTGACTAACACAGTGAAACCCCATCTCTACTAAAAATTAAAAAAATAAAAAAATAAGTCAGGCCTGGTGGTGGGTGCCTGCCTTCCCAGCTATTTGGGAGGCTGAGGTGGGAGAATGGCGTGACCCCCGGGAGATGGAGCTTACAGTGAGCCAAGATCGTGCCACTGCACTCCAGCCTGGGCGAGAGAGCAAGACTCCGTCTCTGTCTCAAAAAACAAAGATAAAAATAAAATAAATAAATATTCCTTTTGCTACCTAATTTTTTTTTTTTTTTTGAGATGGAGTCTGGCCCTGTCCCCCAGACTGGGGTGCAGTGGTGCGATCTCGGCTCACTGCAAGCTCCGCCTCCCGGGTTCATGCCATTCTCCTGCCTCAGCCTCCCAAATAGCTGGGACTACAGGCGCCCGCCACCACGCCCGGCTAATTTTTTTTGTATTTTTAGTAGAGACGGGGTTTCACCTTGTTAGCCAGGATGATCTCAATCTCCTGACCTCGTGATCCTCCCGTCTCTGCCTCCCAAACTGCTGAGATTACAGGTGTGAGCCACCGCGCCCGGCCCTAATTTTGTATTCTTAAAGCAGGCCTCCCAGGCACCGCGAACTTGGATCTGCCCTTGTAGATAATACATCCCCTTTTGTTTCTGTTTCAGTGTAAAGAACTGGCCAAGTCCAAGGTAGAAGTGGCCTGCATCGCAGTGTACGAAACAGACGTGTTTGTCGTCGGAACCGAGAGAGGATGTGCTTTTGTTAATGCCAGGACGGATTTTCAGAAAGATTTTGCAAAATACTGTAGGTGTTGTAATTTTATCCTTTGTATTCCCAATCTCAAAAGGATTGCAGGCAAAACTTCCGTAGTCTTCTAAGATATCCTAAGCATTCTCCTAGAAACGATCCTAACACATCTTCTTGGATTCAGCTTACCAAACACTGCTTAACACTGCAGAGCCCAAGACAAATGGTCATTTTATTTTGTGCTAGGTCCTCAGCAGTACTCTGGTTTCTTAGAATAAATTTCAAGGACATAGAACAAATTATCTTTAATTCCTAAAATAAACACACATTTTAACAAAATACTCTTACTTTAGTCCTTTCCAAAGGAAGGGGAAAAGCTTTTCCAGAGCTTGTTGTGTATCACTGCCTATTAATAACCATTATACAATTACTCCTTTTTTCCTTTTTTTTTTTTGAGACGGAGTCTCGCTCTGTCGCCCAGGCTAGAGTGCAATGGCGCGATCTCAGCTCACTGCAAGCTCCACCTCCCAGGTTCATGCCATTCTCCTGCCTCAGCCTCTGGAGTAGCTGGGACTACAGGCACCCACCACTACGCCCAGCTAATATTTTGTATTTTTAGTAGAGAAGGGGTTTCACCAAGTTAGCCAGGATGATCTCGATCTCCTGACCTTGTGATCCGCCCTCCTCGGCCACCCAAAGTGCTGGGATTACAGGCGTGAGCCACTGCTCCCCGCCCTTTTTTTTTTTTTTTTTTTTTTTGAGACAGAGTTTCACTGTGTCACCCAGGCTGGAGTTCAGTGGTGCGATCTTGGCTCACCACAACCTCCGCCTCCCAGGTTCAACCAATTCTCCTGCCTCAGCCTCCCGAATAGCTGGGATTACAGGCACCCCGCACCATGCCCAGCTAATTTTTATATTTTTGGTAGAGATGGTGTTTCACCCTGTTGGCCAGACTGGTCTCGAACTCCTGACCTCAAGTGATCTGCCCACCTCTGCCTCCCAAAGTGCTAGAATTATCGGTGTGAGCCACTGCACCTGGCCGTTTTTTCCTTTTCTTAGTATGGTAATTTCAGAGCCTTCAATATGCCAGGGTGTGCTGCAAGCATCTAGTGTGAGTGAACATATGTGGCCATATGTCAAGGAACTACTCTACGTGTTAAAAACTACACCTTCTGCCAGGCACAGTGGCTCATGCCTGTAATCCCAAAATTTTGGGAGGCCAAGGCAGGTGGATCACTTGAGCTGAGGAGTTTGAGGCCAACCTGGGCAACATGGCAAGATTCTATTTCTACTAAAAAATACAAAAAAAAAAAAAGTAGATGGGCGTGGTGGCACTTGCCTGTTGTCTTAGCTACTCAGGAGGCTCAGGTGGGAGGATCGCTTGAGCCCAGGAGGTCAAGGCAGCAGTGAGCCATGATCATACCACTGCACTCCAGTCTGGCCCATAGAGTGAGACCCAGTCTCAAGACAAAACAAAACCAGACAAAAAACTACACCTTTTATGGTGGTAATCTCTAACACTGTAGGTTATTTACCAAGTATTGATACAGCAATTTAATATTCCTTGTAACCATGAAAGGATAAAAATCAGAAAGGTCGGTGGCTCAAGCCTGTAATCCCAGCACTTTGGGAGGCCGAGACGGGCGGATCACGAGGTCAGGAGATCGAGACCATCCTGGCTAATACGGTGAAACCCCGTCTCTACTAAAAAATACAAAAAACCAGCCGGGCGAGGTGGCGGGCGCCTGTAGTCCCAGCTACTTGGGAGGCTGAGGCAGGAGAATGGCGTAAACCCGGGGGGCGGAGCTTGCAGTGAGCTGAGATCCGGCCACTGCACTCCAGCCTGGGCGACACAGCGAGACTCCGTCTCAAAAAAAAAAAAAAAAAAAAAAAATCAGAAAGGTTTGTCAGAGGGTATAAGGGTGTGTGTGTGTGTCTGTGTGTGTGTGTGTGTGTCTGTGTGTACAGAGGGAGGTCTCTATGGATTGGCAGAGGGTATATAAAGTGTGTGTGTGTGTGTGTGTGTAGATTAGATAGATGGGTAGATAAATAAGAGAAAGGAATTATATATATATGTATGTAGATAGATTACATAAATGGATAGATAATAGATGAGAGAGAGAAATTATATATATATGTATGTAGATAGCTTAGATGGATGGATAGATAAGGGAGAGCGGAATTATATATATATATAATGTATATAGATAGATTAGATGAATGGATAGATAGAGATAGATAGATAGGGCCAGGCATGGTGGCTCACACCTTAATCCCAGCACTTTGAGAGGCCAAGGCAGATCATGAGGTCAGGAGATCGAGACCATCTTGGCTAACATGGTGAAACCCCGTCTCTACTAAAAATTACAAAAAAATTAGCTGGGCATGGTGGTGGGTGCCTGTAGTCCCAGTTACTCCGGAGGCTGAGGCAGGAGAATGGCATGAACCCGGGAGGCAGAGCTTGCAGTGAGCCAAGATGGCGCCACTGCACTCCAGCCTGGGCGACAGAGCGAGACTCCGTCTCAAAAGAAAAACAAAGAAAAGATAGATAGATAGGTAGATAGATAGATAGATAGATAGAATAGATAAAGAGAGGGGGGAATTGAGTGATATATTGATTCAAATTTATTTCCAAGATCCCAGATTAAGGTCTCCACTATCAAGAAGATAGATTAAAAAATGAAGCCATCTTTAAAGAATACAGTCAGTGTGTAGTTGATACACAAGAAGGGTATTCCCAGTTCATTAACGTCAGATGCCAGTTGAATTTCTAATCATTGAAATTTACTTGTAGATTTTTGTAAGATTCGTAGTTGCATGTTAATTTCATTGTCACAAATATTTTCTCTAGTATTCATCTTGTAATGAAACTGTTCTGAAATTGGTGTGATAATCTTTTTATATTTTCTTTTCTTTCAATAACATCAACTTTTAGTTTAGATTCGGGGGGTACGTGTACAGATGTTACATGGGTATATTCCGTGATGCTGTGGTTTGGGGTGCGGTAGTGAGCATGGCACCCCATAGTTCATTTTGCAACCCTTGCTCCCACTTCCCTCTTTCCTCTAGGAGTCTCCAGTGTCTATTGTTCCAATCTTTATGTCCATGTGTACCCAAGGTTTGGCTCCCACTTATAAGTGAGAACATGTGGCATTTGGTTTTCTATTCCTGCATTAATTTACATAGGATAATGGCCTCCAGCTGCATCCACATTACTGCAAAGGATATGATTTCTTTCTTTTTTATGGCCGCAGGTTTTTCGTTTTTGTTTTTGTTTTTTGAGACAGAGTTTTGCCCTTTTGGCCAGGCTGGAGTGCAGTGGCGTGATCCCCGGCTCACTGCAACCTCCACCTCCTGGGTTCAAGCCATTCTCCTGCCTCAGCCTCCCAAATAGCTGAGACTACAGGTGCCTGCCAACACACCCAGCTAATTTTTGTATTTTTTAGTAGAGACAGGGTTTCGTCATGCTGTCCAGGCTGGTCTTAGACTCCTGACTGATTTGTTTTTCTAAGACCACCAGAGCGGGCACAAAAGAACCAGCAGGTAGGCAAGGTTAGGAGCAAAACTGCAAATTTATTTTTGGTCACCTAGCTTCAGGGGAAGAAGGTGGGTAGGGAGAGGTCTGTCGGCCTCCGGCAAAGGAGGCCGACAGAGTCCCCCGGTGGGGCTCTCGGGCAGGGTTCCTGATACAGTCCCAACATCCCGACAGGAGTGGGGCTGGGAAGTTTGCGAGTGGCGTCCGTCCGGAGCGGCTTTTCTAGGAGTGGGAGGGCAATAGGCAGGGCACGGGCGTGTCCGGGGGCGTTCCGCAGGTGTGACCAGGTAAATCTTGGTCTCTTCGGATTGACGTCACCTGGCGCATGCCCGGTTGGTCTGCACCTTCC
Organism: Trachypithecus francoisi; assembly: GCF_009764315.1. NCBI lineage: Eukaryota > Metazoa > Chordata > Mammalia > Primates > Cercopithecidae > Trachypithecus > Trachypithecus francoisi. The sequence goes on along the minus strand of NW_022681469.1, from coordinate 120,085,554 downwards.
GGGGCGCCGGCTGCATTTTCGCTCGCATGGGAAAGGTTGGTGATGAAGAACCCGGAAGTGCGCCATCTTGCCTCCGTTTGTCCAAACACTAACTTCAGGTGATCCACCCACCTCTGGCTCCCAAAGTGCTGGGATTACAGGCGTGAGACACCATGCCTGGCATTTTTGTTGTTGTTGTTTTTTGTTTTTGAGACAAGGTTTAGCTATATTGCCCAGGCCGGTCATAAATTCCTGGGCTCAAGTGATCCTCCCATCTTGGCCTCCCAAGTAGCTGAGATCTGCACCTGGCATGCATGCTAAGTATTTTGATCAAGGGTTTATTTCTGGGCTCTCTATTCCATAGTTCTATTTGTCTTTGTACCAGTATCACGCTGTTTTGATTACTTTATGTTTTGAAATCAGGAAGTATGAGACCTCCAAATTTGCTCTATTTCAAGATTGTTTCCGTTATTCAGAGGCCCTTGGTGTTCCATATGATTTTTTTTTTTTTTGAGATGGAGTCTCGCTCTGTCGCCCAGGCTGGAGTGCAGTGGCGCCATCCCGGCTCACTGCAAGCTCCGCCTCCCAGGTTCACGCCATTCTCCTGTCTCAGCCTCCGGAGTAGCTGGGACTACAGGCCTGCCACCACGACCAGCTAATTTTTTTGTATTTTTAGTAGAGATGGGGTGTCACCATGTTAGCCAGGATGATCTCGATCTGCTGACCTCGTGATCCGCCTGCCTTGGCCTCCCAAAGTGCTGGGATTACAGGTGTAAGCCACTGCGCCCGGCCCCATATGAATTTTAGAGTGGATTTCTTAATTTGTACAAGAAATGCCCTTGAGATTTTGATAGGGATTGCAATAATTCTGTAGATAGCTTTTGGTAGTACAGATATCTTAGCAATATTAAACCTGCCAATCCATGAACATGAGATGTCTTTCCATTTGTTTCTGTCTTCTTTTTTTTTTTTTTTGAGAGATGGAGTCTTGCTCTGTTGCCCAGGCTGCAGTGGCTTGATCTCGGCTCACTGCAATCTCTGCTTCCCAGGTTCAAGCAATTCTACTGCCTCAGCTTCCCGAGTAGCTGGGACTACAGGCATGCACCATCACACCCATCTAATTTTTGTATTTTCAGTAGAGACGGGGTTTTGCCGTATTGCCTAGGCTGGTCTTGAATTCCTAAACTCAAGTGATCTGCCTGCCTCAGCCTCCCAGAGTGCTGGGATTATAGGATTATAGGTGTGAGCCACCGTGCCCTTCTTTTAATTTTTTTCGGTGGCGTTTTTGTCTCACATGTCCGTGTGAAGAAACCACCAAACAGGCTTTGTGTGAGCAACAAGGCTGTTTATTTCACCTGGGTGCAGGTGGGCTGAGTCCAAAAAGAGAGTCAGCAAAGGATGGTGGATTATCATTAGTTCTTACAGGTTTTGGGATAGGTGGTGGAGTTAGGAGCAGTGTTTTTCGGGCAGGGGGTAGATCTCACAAAGTACATTCTCAAGGGGTGGGGAGAATTACAAAGAACCTTCTTAAGGGCTGGGGAGATTACAAAGTACATTGATCAGTTAGGGTGGGGCAGAAACAAATCACAATGGTGGAATGTCATCAGTTAAGGCTATTTTCACTTCTTTTGTGGATCTTCAGTTGCTTCAGGCCAGCTGGATGTATACGTGCAGGTCACTGGGGATATGACGCTTAGCTTGGGCTCAGAGGCCTGGCAGTTTTATTATTTTAGCATACAGATTTTCAGTTCCTTGATTAGGTCTATCCTTAAGGATTTTATTCTTTCTGATGCTATTGTAAATGGAATTGTTTTCTTTATTTCCTTTGCAGATTGTTCATTGTTACTGTATAGAACTGCAATTGATTTGGTGTGTTGATGTAGTATCCTGCAACTTTGCTGAATCTGTTGGACTTCAAATAGATTTTTGTGTGGAATTTTTAGGGTTTTCTACATAAAAAATCATGTATCATCTATGAACAGAGATAATTTTACTTCTTTCAAATTTGGAGGCCTTTTTTGTTTTTTTTCTTACCTAATTTAATTGCTCTGGCTAGGACTTCCAATACTGTGTTGAACAGAAGTGGAGAGACAGGGAATCTTCGCGATTTCTTTTTTTTTTTTTCTTTGCGATGGAGTCTCGCTCTGTTGCCTAGGCCAGAGTGCAGTGGTGCGATCTCTGCTCACTGCAACCTCTGGATTCCAGGTTCAAGTGATTCTTGTGCCTCAGCCTCCTGAGTAACTGGGATTACAGGTGTGCGCCACCACACTTGGCTAATTTTTGTATTTTTTTAGTAGAGGTGGGGTTTGACCACATTGGCCAGCAAGGTCTGGAACTCCTGACCTCAAGTGATCTGTCTGCCTCAGCCTCCCAAAGTGCTGGGATGACAGGGGTGAGCCACCACACCTGGCCCATCTTTGTCATTTCTCATCTTGGCTATCAGTCTTTCATTGTTGAGTGATATTAGCCATGGACTTTTTATAAATGGCCTTTATTACATTGGTCATTTCCTTCCACTTCTAGTCGGTAGGGTGTTTTTATCATGAAAGAATATTCAGTCTTGTCAAATGCTTTTTCTGCAGCAATTGAGATGATCATGTGGCTTTTGTCCTTTATTCTGTCAATGTGGTACATTACACTGATTGATTTAAATATGTTGAACCATCCTTGTGTCTGAGGAATAAATTCCACTTGAGGCCGGGCTCACGTCTGTAATCCCAGCATTTTGGGAGGTCAAGGCGGGCAGATCACTTGAAGTCGGGAGTTCGAGACCAGCCTGGCCAACACGGAAAAACCCTGTCTCTACTAAAAATACAAAAATTAGCCGGGTGTGGTGGCAGGAGCCTGTAATCCCAGCTACTTGGGAGGGAGAGGCAGGAGAATCGCTTGAACCCGGAAGGCAGAGGTTGCAGTGAGCTCTCCCCTGCCTGTGCTGACCAACAGCATTTGGGATACCCAGTGTGGCACTCAATCCAGTGAGTTTTAGTGACACCCCCACCACACACAGCTTCCCAGTCACTTCCACTGATACTCCAGCTGGCTTCCCAGCAAGTCTCATCAAAGTCCCAGAAAATTCCAGAAGGAGCCAGGCGCAGTGGCTAACGTATGTAATCCCAGCACTTTGGGAGGCTGAAATGGGAGGATCGCTGGAGCCCAGGAGTTTGAGACCTGCCTGGCCAACATGGCAAGACCCTGTCTCTATAAAATACATATATATATACATTTTTACATTGGCCTTTTTTCTTTTTTATTATTATTTTAAATATATATATATATCAGCCAGGTGTGGTGGCTCACGCCTGTAATTTCAGCACTCCGGTAAGCTGAGGCTGGCAGATCACCTGAGGCCAAGAGTTCAAGACCAGCCTGGCCAACATGGCAAAACCCCATCTGTACTAAAAATACAAAAATTAGCTGGGCGTGGTGGCAGGCACCTGTAATCCCAGCTACTCGGGAGGCTGAGGTAGGAGAATCACTTGAACCCAGGAGGTGGAGGTTGCAGTGAGCCAAGATCATGCCACCGCACTCCAACCTGGGTGACAGAGCAAGACAAAAAAAAAAAAAAGAAAGGAAGGGAAAAAGGAAGAAAGATCCAGAAGGAGGTTTTGCAGTGAATTTCAGTGATACCATACCCACAGGCAGTTTCCCAGGGAGTTCTACCAGTTCCCCAGAGCATGGCTTCCCAGCAAATTCTCTTGGCATCACCCTCCAGGTAGCTTCCAGAGAGTTCCACTGGCACACTAGAAGGCATCTTCCTTATAATGCCCAGAAAGTGTTGCAGGCACCCACAGGGCAACTGTCTAGTGATTTCCACCAGCACCCCCAGAAAGCAGGCCCCTGCTTACCAGCTATCACATGGACACCCCCATAGGCTTTCCCACTATCCAGTGGACCATGGCCAAATCCTGTTTAATAAGGTCTGAATCTCGGCCCTGAGGGGCCACCTGTTCCTGCATTTGCTCCCTCCTGGGTCCCCTGCCTCAGTCCAGCAGTTACAGATGCTCCTGCAACCTGCTGCTTATGGTCTCTTTAGCGTCCTCACTGCCTCTAGCAGCTAATCCCATGTTACCAGTTGACGATTACTAGGAAGCTTCACCTGTTGGTGTAAATTAGTACAACCTCTATGGAAAACAGTATGGAGGTTTCTTAGAGAACTAAACATAAACCCCCATTCAATCCAGCAAGCCCATACTTGGCATCTACCCAGACGAAAAGAAATCATTCTATCAAAGAGACACCTGCCTTGAATGTTCATCACAGCACTGTTCACAGTAGCAAAGATATGTAATCAAGCTAAGCGTCCATCATCATCAGATGATTGGGTAAAGAAAATGTGGTATGTACACAATGGGATACTACTGAGCCATAAAAAAGAATGAAATGGCCAGGTGCGGTGGCTCACGCCTATAATCCAAGCACTTTGGGAGGCCGAGGCGATGGATCACTTGAGATCAGGAGTTCTAGACCAGCCTGGCCAACATGGTGAAACCTCATCTCTACTAAAAATACAAAAATTAGCCGGGCATGGTAATGCCCGTAATCCCAGCTCCTCGGGAGGCTGAGGCAGGAGAATGGCGTAAACCCGGGAGGCGGAGCTTGCAGTGAGCTGAGATCCGGCCACTGCACTCCAGTCCGGCGACAGAGCGAGACTCCGCCTCAAAAAAAAAAAAAAAAAAAAAAAGATGTCTTTTGCAGCAACATGGATGAAATTGGGGGCTACTGTCTTTATCAATTAACTTAAAAAGGCAAATGCTACATGTCCTTACTTATAAGAGGGGCTAAATAATAGGTACACATCGACATAGAGTGTGGGGCTGGGCGTGGTGGCTCACGCCTGTAATCCCAGCACTTTGGGAAACCGAGGTGGGCAGATCACTTGAGGCCGGGAGTTCAAGGACCAGCCTGGCCAACATGATGTAACTCTGTCTCTACTAAAAATGCAAAAATGAGCCCGGTGTAGTGGTGGGCGCCTGTAATCCCAGTTACTAGGGAGGCTGTGACACAAGAATTTCCTGAACCCAGGAGGCAGAGGTTACTGTGAGCTGAGATTGTGCCACTGCACCCCAGCCTGGGCGACAGAGTGAGATTCTGTCTCAAAACAAACAAACAAACAAACAAAAACATGGTCATAGAGTGTAAAATAAGAGATATTGGAGACTCAGAGGGGTGGGAGGCAGGAGGCAGGTAAAGGATGATAAATTACTTCATGGGTACAATGTACATCATTTGGGTGATGAGTACACTAAAACTCCGGACTTCACCAATGACACAGTATATCCATGTAAGAAGATTATACTTGACTGGGCGTGGTGGTTCACACCTGTTAATCCCAACAATTTGGGAGGTCGAAGCGGGTGGATCACGATGCCAGGAGATTGAGACCATCCTGGCTAACACCCCATCTCTAGTAAAAAATACAAAAAAATTAGCCAGGTGTGGTGGCAGGTGCCTATAGTCCCAGCTACTCAGGAGGCTGAGGCAGGAGAATGGCATGAACCCAGGAGGCGGAGCTTGCAATGAGCTGAGATTATGCCACTGCACTTCGGCCTGGGTGACAGAGTGAGACTCTGTCTCAAAAAAAAAGAAAAAAGAAAAGAAAACTATACTTGTGCCACTTACATTGATAAAAAACAAAACAAAACAAAAAACTGTTCTGTCTTCAAATTACTGTGTGGTTTCTCTCTCCTGACTAGACTGATTAAAACAATCAGTTTTAAAACTTTTGGAGGAGCAATTGATTCCCGGGCTGGTCTTGAATGGGTTCAGGGGTATAGTCTTCCTATACAATTATTGTCACTTTTCAACGGTATAGCAAATCAAATTTCTGTTACAAAGATAATTTCTGGCTGGGTGTAGTGCCTGACACCTGTAATCCCAACACTTTGGGAGGCTGAGATGGGAGGATCGCTTGAGGCCAAGAGTTAGAGGCCAGCCTCGGCAACATAGTGAGATCCCATCTTGAAAAAAATTTTAAAAGTTAACCAGGTGTGGTGGTGCACTCCTGGAAGCCTAGCTACTTGGGAGGCAGAGGTGGGAGGATTGCTTGAGTCCAGAAATTTGAGGCTGCAGGGAGCTTTGATCAGCCCACTGCACTCCAGCCTGGGCAGCAGAGTGAGACCCTGTCTCTAAAAATAATAATTTCCTTAAACTAGTACTATTTCTTTATATGCTGATTTTTTATAGTTCTTTAACCTGTTTATCATAAATATACTTTTTTATTGTCTTTCTTTAAAAGATCTTGTTTTATATTTATTCACTTTTTCCCCCTTTTTTCTTTCAATAACAGAAACAAAGTATGGAAGTGTACAGCACAAATGCTTAGATACTGACCTAATGCCAATCATCCATTTACAGGCATTGCAGAGGGTCTACGTGAGGTGAAACCTCCCTGCCCTGTGAACGGGATGCAGGTCCACTCCGGAGAAACGGAAATACTCAGGAAGGCAGTGGAGGACTACTTCTGCTTTTGTTATGGTAACGTTCACTTTAAGCATGAACTCTTTTTTTTTTTTTTTTTTTTAGATGGAGTCTTGCTCTGCCACCCAGGCTGGAGTGTAATGGTGCAATCTTGGCTCACTGCAACCTCTGCCTCCTGGATTCAAGGAATTCTCCTGCCTCAGCCTCTCAAGTAGCTGGGATTACAGGCGTCCACCACCACACCCAGCTAATTTTTTTTTTTTTTTTTTTTTTTTTTTTTTTTTGAGATGGAGTCTCGCTCTGCCGCCCGGGCTGGAGTGCAGTGGCCGGATCTCAGCTCACTTCAGCTCACTGCAAGCTCCGCCTCCCAGGTTCACGCCATTCTCCTGCCTCAGCCTCCCGAGTAGCTGGGACTATAGGCACCCGCCACCACGCCCGGCTAGTTTTTTGTATTTTTTAGTAGAGACGGGGTTTCACCGTGTTAGCCAGGATAGTCTCGATCTCCTGACCTCGTGATCCACCCGTCTCGGCCTCCCAAAGTGCTGGGATTACAGGCTTGAGCCACCGTGCCCGGCCAAATTTTTGTATTTTTAGTAGAGATGGGGTTTCACCATGTTGGCCAGGCTGGTCTCGAACTCCTGACCATGTGATCCACCCGCCTTGGCCTCCCAAAGTGCTAGGATTGTAGGCATGAGCCACCGTGCCCAGCCAAGCATGAATTCTCTAAGTGGTTCACCCAGGAATAGGACAGTGTCACAGACAATCTTATTGCCAACTACTTACAGTGTTTTGAACATTTCAAAACCCATATACTTATCAACCAAGGATAAGCATATGGGTGTTTTTTTTCTGTTTTATTTTTTTTTCTGAGAGGGAGTTTTGCTCTGTCACCCAGGCTGAAGTGCGATGATGCAATCTCAGCTCACTGCAAACTCTGCCTCCTGGGTTCAAGCAATTCTCCCACCCCAGCCTCCTGAGTAGCTGGGATTACAGGTGCCCACCACCACGCCCAGCTAATTTTTGTACTTTTAGTAGAGACAGGGTTTCGCCATGTTGGCCAGGTTGGTCTCGAACTCATGACCTCAGGTGATCCTCCTGCCTTGGCCTCCCAAATTGTTGGGATTACAGGTGTGAGCCACCACGCCTGGCCACCAGTTCTTGATTACCAGATTAAGTGTTCTTATAGAAGATGATGTGGATCTTGGATCTTCTGCTCTGTGGAAACTTCTGTATTGATCAGTCTTTCTTCCTTGATCCCATTTTAGAGAGCCCTGACATCAAGGCCAGTGTATTGTTAAAGATAGTCAATGTTGGCTCAGTCACCTCCCTCACCCCTCAGTTGTCGCTCCACCTACCCATGTCTTTCCATAGGCATGAAGATGGGAATTTAAAACACACACACACACACACACACACACACACACACACACATACACACACACACTGGGCATGGTGGCTTGAGCCTATAATCCCAGCTACTTAGGAGGCTAAGGTGGGAGGATCATTTGAGCCCAGGAGATTGAGACCAGACTGAGCAGCATAGTAAGATCCTGTCTCTACAAAATAAAATAAAAATAATTTTCAAAAATCCTTTGCAGTGTTTTAAAAAGCTAGATAACAGGCCGGGCCTAGTGACTCACACCAGCTACTTGGGAGGCTGGGGCGGGCGGATCATCTGAGATCAAGAGTTCGAGACCAGCCTGGCCAACATAGTGAAACTCCTTCTCTTTTTTTTTTTTTTGAGACGGAGTCTCGCTCTGTCGCCCAGGCTGGAGTGCAGTGGCCGGTTCTCAGCTCACTGCAAGCTCCGCCTCCCGGGTTTACGCCATTCTCCTGCCTCAGCCTCCCAGTAGCTGGGACTACAGGCACCCGCCACCTCGCCCGGCTAGTTTTTTTTTGTATTTTTTAGTAGAGACGGGGTTTCACCGTGTTAGCCAGGATGGTCTCGATCTCCTGACCTCGCGATCCGCCCGTCTCGGCCTCCCAAAGTGCTGGGATTACAGGCTTGAGCCACCACGCCCGGCCTGTGAAACTCCTTCTCTACTAAAAATATAAAAATTAGTCGGGCACGGTGGCAGGCCAGGAGGCAGAGGCAGGAGAATTGCTTGAACTCAGGAGGCAGAGGTTGCAGTGAGCCCAGTCGAAACCCTGTCTCTTAATTAAAACAACAACAACAACAACAACAAAAACTAGGCTGGGCTCGGTGGCTTACGCCTGTAATCCTAACACTTTGGGAGGCTGAGGTGGGTGGATTGTCTGAGCTCAGCAGTTTGAGACCAGTCTGGGGCAACATGGTGAAACCCCCATCTCTACTAAAATACAAAAGAAATTAGCTGGGTGTGGCAGTGTGTGCCTGTAGTCCCAGCTACTCAGGAGGCTGAGGCAGAAGAATTGTTTGAATCTGGGAGGCGGAGGTTGCGATGAGCCGAGATCTCACCATTGCACTCCAGCCTGGGTGGCAGAGTGAGACTCCGTCTCTACAAAAAAAAAAAAAAAAAAAAAAAAAAAAACTAAAAAAACCACTGGTGGAACATTAGGTTCACACCATCTAAAGACGCTTGCATCTTCTTGTAGGTAAAGCCTTAGGGACGACGGTGATGGTGCCTGTTCCCTATGAGAAGATGCTGCGAGACCAGTCGGCTGTGGTAGTGCAGGGGCTTCCGGAAGGCATTGCCTTTCAACACCCTGAGAATTACAACCTTGAAACCCTGAAATGGATTTTGGAGAACAAAGCAGGGATTTCATTCATCATAAATAGGTGACACGCTCTGCACCCCCACCCCTCAGTTCATTTAAAGATGAAACTGATCGCGTAATTTTAATTCACTCGTGCGTTCCGCCTGTTGCGATTCAGAGCTGACTGTTCAGATGTGTCATCCTTTTTTCATATGTCCATGCTGGGTAACGGTGTTGCTTTTCTTGCAGACCCTTCCTCGGACCAGAGAGTCAGCTGGGTAAGTGACAGCTTCTCAGGTTTGGTAGCACTTCTGAGCTGCTGAACCACTTCTTCTTCATTAAAACTTGAATTCAGGTGAGGGGAGGGAACTTAGAGGACGGGCCAATAGGTGCAGCAAGCCACTGTGGCACACATGTGCCTAGGTAACAAACCTGCACGTTCTGTAGATGTATCTCCCTCCTCCCCCGCCCTTTTTTTTTTTTAGAAGAAATAAATTTAAAAGAAAAGAAAAGAAAAATACATTTGTAGCTATTAAAAAAAAAAACTGGCTGGGCGCAGTGACTCACACCTGTAATCCCAGCACTTTGGGAGGCAGAGGTGGGCAGATCACTAGAGCTCAGGAGTTCAAGACCAGCCTGGTCAACATGGTAAAGCCCCATCTCTACTAAAATTACCAAAGTTAGCCAGGCGTGGTGGCGGGTACCTGTTATCCCACTTACTCAGGAGGCTGAGGCAGGAGAATCGCTTGAACCCGAGATGTGGAGTTTGCAGTGAGCTGAGATTGTGCCAGTGCACTCTAGCTTGGGTGAGAAAATGAGACTGTCTCAAAAATAAATAAATAAATAAGAATAAAAGAGAATGTCTTGCTGAGACTGCCTAGGTGGAGTAAGGAGATGGCAGGGGTCGGGGGGTGGCACAGTTCACAAGACACCTGCTGGGTGTATGACATGCTCCAGTTCTTCTTAGCCGGGGACTAAACACAGTGTAAAGTCTGTTTCGGGAGCGATGGTGAGTTCCTGTCATCCTCTAACTCACATTAAAGGAGAAGTGAGGGGACAGGGTAGCAGGTGGCCATGGACTGTTGTCCCAACTGACTTGTATCACCATCACAGAAAAACAATAATACAGTGGTCCCCTCTTATGCTAGGGGAATATGCTTCAAGACCCCCAGTGGATGCCCAGACCCATGGGTAGTACAGAACCCTACATATACTGTTTTCCCCTATCCATACATACCTATGAGAAAGTTTAATTTATAAATCAAACACAGGCCGGGCGTGGTGGCTCATGCCTGTAATCCCAGCACTTTGGGAGGCCAAAGTGGGTGGATTACCTGAGGTCAGGAGTTTGAGACCAGCCTGGCCAACATGGTGAAACCCTGTCTCTACTGAAAATACAAAAATTAGCCACTCGTGGTGGTGTGTGCCTGTAGTCCCAGCTACTCGGGAGGCTGAGGCGGGAGAATTGCTTAAACCCAGGAAGTAGAGTTTGCAGTGAGCCGAGATAATGCCACTGCACTCCAGCCCAGGCAACAGAGCGAGATCCATCACAGTAAATCAATAAATCAAACACAGTAGGAGATTAACAGCAATAACTAAAGATAAAATAGAACAATTATAACAATATGCCCTCATTACTACTCTTGCACTTTGGGGCCATTATGAAGTCAAATAAAGGTAACTTGAGCACAAGCACCCCAGCCTTCCCAGGACCATCAGTCTGATAACAGAGCCAGCTACTCAGTGACTAATGGGCAAGTAGTGTAGACAGCGTGGATTGCAGGACAAAGGGATGAGTCACATCCAGGCAGGACGGCACCACACTTCATCACGCTGCTCAGAACAACGTGTGATTTCAAACTTCTGAATTGTTTATTTCTGGAATTTTCCGTTTACTCTTTGGAGACCTTGGTTGACCTTGGGGAACAAACTGAGGAAAGCGAAACCACAGATCAAGGGGAAGCTCGTGTCATAGCAGCTGTAACTTAGTGCTTACAATGTACAGGCACTGTTGTAGTCATTTTTCATATATTCATGAATCCTCCCACAACCACCATGTTCACAAGGAAGTGGAGGCCGAGGGAGGTTTAGTGAGTTGCTGGAGGCAGCCCAGCTGGTGAGCTGAGGCTCGGCCCCATGCCCATGCTCTGGCCCCAAAACACTCCTCGGTAATCCCCATCCTGCCCACACAAATGGCCCCGGAACACAGCAGCTGCTTTGAGTCAGTTTCTCTCTCAATGACTTTTCCACGATGGCTTCGATCTGGGAGTTCCATTTTCTGTGTGTTTGCTGTCAATTTCTATGCCTTCGGATGTTAGTCATTTTCCAAGGTGCTAAAAGGGGCTGGTATATGTCTTTTTATTCCTCCACAGGTGGCCCTGGGATGGTAACAGATGCTGAGAGATCCATAGTATCATCAAATGAAAGGTAAAAGATAAATCATAAAAACTAAAATCCACAACTATGCACAGTGTTCGTTTTTGGATGACAGGCCTCCTTACAGCATTTAAGTGCAGTGTAAAGGGTTAGTGTGCTTCTTCTCTTCCTTACTTTCTGTCCTATTCTTTGTCCAGAAAGACCTTTGGAATTAGAAGACTATTTTCAGTAGACACGTTTAATTTTGGAACAACTTATTAAGAACGTTAATGTTAGAGTGGAGGCAGTGTTGCATTTGGTTGATGGGAGGAGGGGGATTTGGTGCCACGGAGACCCAGGGCATTTGAGCTTAGCGTGTCCAGGTGGCTCTGCCTGGTCCTCACCCTGCCCATCCTGACCAGGGTTCCCTTCTCCTTGCAGCTGCGGCCCCATCAGTGTGAAAACTGAACCCATGGAAGATTCTGGTGGGTACCATGATGCTTTTAGAATCAAGAATCGGCCAAGCGTGGTAGCTCACGCCTGTAATCCCAGCACTTTGGGAGGCCGAGGCAGGCGCACCACTTGAGGTCAGGAGTTCAAGACCAGCCTGGCCAACATGGTGAAACCCAGTCTCTACTAAAAATACAAAAAGTAGCTGGGCGTGGCTGTGCGTGCCTGTAATCCCAGCTACCCGGGAGGCTGAGGCAAGAGAATTGCTTGGACCCGGGAGGCTGAGGCTGCGGGGACCTGAGTTGGCGCCACTGCACTCCAGCGTGGGTGACAGAGCAAGACCCTGTCTCAAAAAAACAAACAAGGCTGGGCATGGTGGATCACGCCTGTAATCCCAGCACTTTGGGAGGCTGAGGCAGGCAGATCACCTGAGCTCAGGAGTTCAAGACCATCCTGGCCAACATGGTAAAACCCTGTCTCTACTAAAATACAAAAAATTAGCTGGGCATGGTCGTGTGCACCTGTAGTCCCAGCTACACGGGAGGCTGAGGCATGAGACTCGCTTGAGCCTGGGCGGTGGAGGTTGCGGTGAGCCAAGATGGTGCCACAGCACTCCAGCTTGGGCTACAGAGTGAGATTCTGTCTCAAAAACAAAAACAAGTATCGGCCTGGCGCGGTGGCTCAAGCCTGTAATCCCAGCACTTTGTGAGGCCGAGACGGGCGGATCACGAGGTCAGGAGATCGAGACCATCCTGGCTAACACGGTGAAACCCCGTCTCTGCTAAAAAATACAAAAAAAACTAACTGGGCGAGGTGGCGGGCGCCTGTAGTCCCAGCTACTTGGGAGGCTGAGGCAGGAGAATGGCATTAACCTGGGAGGCGGAGCTTGCAGTGAGCTGAGATCCGGCCACTGCACTCCAGCCCAGTCGACAGAGCGAGACTCCACCTCAAAAACAAAAACAAAAACAAAAACAAAAACAAAAACAAGTATCTAGCAGGTTATCATTTGACACCTTTCTTTTGTTTCATCAAATAAATAAATAAATAAAGGCCAGGGCACGAATTAACCTCAATGGAGCCTCATTTGCAGAAGAACCATTATTTTACTCAAATATCTAGAAAACAGAGTCTTGGCAGGGTGCGGGGGTTCATGACTGTAACTCCAACACTTTGGGAGGCCGAGGCAGGTGAATTGCTTGAACACCAGAGTTCAAGACCAGCCTGGGCAACATGGCGAGACTTCATCTCTGCAAAAAATGCAAAAAATGGTGGTACATGCCTGTGATCCCAGCTACTCAGGAGGCTAAGGTGGGAGGATCGCATAAGCCCAGGAGGTTGAGGCTGCAGTGAGCTGTAATGGTGCCACTGCACTCCAGCCTGGGTGACAGAGAGAGACGTTGTCTCAAAAAGAAAAAAAGGAAAAAAAAAAAAAAAAAAGAGAGAGAGAACTTTCTAATTCAGTAAATACTGGGGACTAAGATGTTGTTAAATACACATATTTGTGGACAAAATATTATTTTAATTATAGTTGAATTAGAACCTGAATTTGAAATGAGTAAAACATTTTGAATATAAAATTGGAATTATTACTTGACTCACAAATAGAGCAGTGTTTTCATTTTTGGACATACTTTACTGCTTTTTTGGACTTTTCTGTCATTTCTACATGTTTTACAGTATAAGTACATTACTATGACAGTATATGCTAGAAAAAAAATCCCTCTTCAGTGGATGAGAGTAGTTGATCCCATTCTTGCTTCTCCTCCCTCCTCAATGAAAGAAAACCAGCATTAATTAGAGGAAACATGTTAACAGGTTAAGATTAAAAATATATATATTTAGGCTAGGTGCACTGGCTCACACCTGTAATCCCAGCACTTTGGGAGGCCAAGGTAGGCGGATCACTTGAGGTCAGGACCTGGTCAGTTTGAGACCAGCCTGGCCAACATGGTGAAACCCTGTCTCTACTAAAAATACAAAAAATTAGCTGGGCATGGTGGCAGGTGCCTGTAATCCCAGCTACTCAGGAGGCTGAGGCATGAGAATTGCTTGAACCCAGGAGGTGGAGGTTGCAGTGAGCCGAGATCATGCCACTGCACTCTAGCCTGGGCAGCAGAGCAAGACTCTGTCTCAAAAAGAAACAACAACAACAAAAATAATTTAAACCCAAATGTTTAATCAAGGGATGGGAAAATACTGAAAGCATTAAAAGTAGAAAGGTTCACACTTGTAATCTCAGCACTTTGGGAGGCTGAAGCAGGAGGATCGCTTGAGCCCAGAAATTTGAGACCAGCCTGGGCAACAGAGCGAGACCCTATCTCTACAAAAAATATTTATAAATAAAAAATTAGCCAGACATGGTGGCGTGCACTTATAATCCCAGCTACTTGGGAGGCTGAGGTTGGAGGATCACCTGGGCCCAGGAGATAAAGGCTGGAGTGAGCCATGACTGCACCACTGCACTCCAGCCTGAGTGACAGAGCGAGACCCTGGCTCCAAGAATAATAATCATAATCCAAAAGAAAAACAATATTCTATGTTAAGAAACAAAGATCTGGCTGTGTCCAATGGCTCAGGCCTGTAATCCCAGTACTTTGGGAGGCAGGCAGATCACCTGAGGTCAGGAGTTTGAGACCAGCCTAGCCGACATGGTGAAACCCCTTCTCTACTAAAAATACAAAATTTAGCCAGGTGTGGTGGTGCACACCTGTAATCCCAGCTACTTGGGAGGCTGAGACAGGAGAATTGCTTGAACCCGGAGGCAGAGTTTGCTGTGAGCTGATACTGTGCCATTGCACTCCAACCTGGGCGACAGAGTGAAAATCCATCTGAGAAAGAAAGAATGGAAGAGAGAGAGAGAGAAAGATCTAGAAAAAGGAAAAATAGAGCCTTTAGCATGAGTAAAATGAAGTAAGGACAGCAGCGTCTCTAAGACAGTGAAGATGTGGTTTATGCTTCGAGGCTCCTGGGATTCCTTGGGAGGTCCAGGGACACAGTGGGTGGGTCTCCTTGGCCCAGCTCCTCCTTTGTCACACCCAGGGATCTTTTCGCCACAACTGTGGGTGCTCATGTCCCTTCCATCCCCATGCAAACAGGTGCTTAGCAGAAGCTCCAGCTTCAGATGAGAGTCTGAACAAAAAAAATGTCTCAAAAAGAAACAACAACGAAAAAACTTTAAACCCAATGTTTAATCAAGGGATGGGAAAATCCTGAAAGCATTAAAAGTGGAAAGGTTCACGCTTGTAATCTCAGCACTTGGGAGGCTGAAGCAGGAGGATCGCTTGAGCCCAGAAATTTGAGACCAGCCTGGGCAACAGAGCGAGACCCTATCTCTACAAAAAATATTTATAAATAAAAAATTAGCCAGACATGGTGGCGTGCACTTATAATCCCAGCTACTTGGGAGGCTGAGGTTGGAGGATCACCTGGGCCCAGGAGATAAAGGCTGGAGTGAGCCATGACTGCACCACTGCACTCCAGCCTGAGTGACAGAGCGAGACCCTGGCTCCAAGAAATAATAATCATAATCCAAAAGAAAAACAATATTCTATGTTAAGAAACAAAGATCTGGCTGTGTCCAATGGCTCAGGCCTGTAATCCCAGTACTTTGGGAGGCAGGCAGATCACCTGAGGTCAGGAGTTTGAGACCAGCCTAGCCGACATGGTGAAACCCCTTCTCTACTAAAAATACAAAATTTAGCCAGGTGTGGTGGTGCACACCTGTAATCCCAGCTACTTGGGAGGCTGAGACAGGAGAATTGCTTGAACCCGGGAGGCAGAGTTTGCTGTGAGCTGATACTGTGCCATTGCACTCCAACCTGGGCGACAGAGTGAAAATCCATCTGAGAAAGAAAGAATGGAAGAGAGAGAGAGAAAGATCTAGAAAAAGGAAAAATAGAGCCTTTAGCATGAGTAAAATGAAGTAAGGACAGCAGCGTCTCTAAGACAGTGAAGATGTGGTTTATGCTTCGAGGCTCCTGGGATTCCTTGGGAGGTCCAGGGACACAGTGGGTGGGTCTCCTTGGCCCAGCTCCTCCTTTGTCACACCCAGGGATCTTTTCGCCACAACTGTGGGTGCTCATGTCCCTTCCATCCCCATGCAAACAGGTGCTTAGCAGAAGCTCCAGCTTCAGATGAGAGTCTGAACAAAAAACAATGTCTCAAAAAGAAACAACAACGAAAAAACTTTAAACCCAAATGTTTAATCAAGGGATGGGAAAATCCTGAAAGCATTAAAAGTGGAAAGGTTCACGCTTGTAATCTCAGCACTTTGGGAGGCTGAAGCAGGAGAATGCTTCTCCTCTGCAGTGGTTCTAAGTCAAACCAAGACAAGTTGAATGGAGAGAAGCAGGCACAGTATTTCAGCTCAGCACAATTCAGCTGCGAGCACAGGTCAGCTGTGGAATCTTAGTCTTGTTTCTGACCTGACAGGCCTCAAACTCCTGCCCACTCAATTTTAGCCTGGGATGTTTTCAGAGCTCAGATATGTTCTGCCTGTGTCTTACCTGGTCACAGAGAATTTTTAAAAATACCCCAAGCCACAGGCTCCACATACAAACTGGGAAGATGAGGTCAGGCACGGTGGCTCATGCCTGTAATCCCAGCAATTTGGGAGGCCAAGGTGGGCGGATCACCTAAAGTCAGGAGTTCGAGACCAGCCTGGCCACCATGGTGAAACACCATCTCTACTAAAAATACAAAAATTAGCCAGGCGTGGTGGTGGGCGCCTGTAATCCCAGCTACTCAGGAGGCTGAGGCAGGACAGTTGCTTGAACCTAGGAGGCAAAGGTTGCAGTGAGCCAAGATGGCACCACTGCACTCCAGCCTGGGTGACAGAGCAAGACTCTGTCTCTAAAAGAAAAGAAAAAGAAGAAGAAGAAGAAGAAGAGGAAGAACCTGGGAAGATGAAAGGGGTGAGAATGAGAAGTAATCAGTGTCGCCAGGGGCCGAGTTTCCTTCCTCACCAGCTGTTGGGCTAGATGTGTGGTTCCTACGTGCCTTTGTTGGAGATGTGGTTTCATTTTAACAAAAATATGCTTCCTTATTCACAAAACTTCCTACTGTAGACTTCATGAAGCGATACGGATTGGTACCAGCTGCTGGCAGGCTCTTGCGAGCCGGTCCTCAATTGCTCCTTATTTCTTGTGATAGCATTTGCTGCATAGAAGAAACATCTCCCTGGTTTTAAGTTTTTCTTTCTTTCTTTCTTTCTTTTCTTTCTTTCTTTCTTTCTTTCTTTCTTTCTTTCTCTTTCTTTCTTTCTTTCTTTCTTCTTTCCTTCCTTCCTTCCTCCCTTCCTCCTTCCTTCCTTCCTCCCTTCCTCCTTCCTTCCCTCTTTCTTCCGCTTTCTTTCCTTCCTTCCATCCCTCTTTCTTTTTCTCTTTCTTTCTTTCTCTTTCTTTCTGTCTTTCTTGTCTTTTTTTTTTTTTTTTTTTTTAAGTCTTGCCAGGCTGGAGTGCAGTGGCACCATCTCAGCTCACTGCAACCTCCGCCTCCTGGGTTCAAGTGATTCTCCTGTATCAACCTTCTGAGTAGCTGGAATCAGGCGCACGCCATCACGCCCAGCTAATTTTTTGTATTTTAGTAGAAACGGGGTTTCACCCTGTTGCCCAGGCTGGTCTCAAACTCCTGAGCTTAGGCAATCTGTCCGCCTTGGCCTCCCGAAGTGCTAGGATTATAGACATGAGCCACCGCACCAGGCCAATTTTTTTCTTTTCTTGAGACGGAGTCTCGCTGTCGCCCAGACTGGCGTGCGGTGGTAAGATCTCAGCTCACTGCAACTTCCACCTCCCGGGTTCAAGCAATTCTCCTGCCTCAGCCTTCCGAGTAGCTGGGATTACAGGCACCCGCCACCATGCCTGGCTGGTTTTTGTATTTTTAATAGAGACAAGGTTTCACCCTGTTGTTCAGGCTGGTCTTGAACTCTTGAGTTTAAGTGATCTGCCCACCTTAGCCTCCCAAAGTGCTGGGATTACAGGTCTGAGCCACCGTCCTCGGCTGACAATCAGATTTTTAAATGTTTGGCTTCACTATCCTTATAACAACAGAGCTGTTAAAGGTTTTCAGACGACCCCTCAGAACTTATAAATTATGCTAAACAATGAACCCCAAGCTGTGCCACAGTTTTTTTGTGTTGCTATTATAACACAAAATGGTTGGCTGGGTGCAGTGGCTCATGCCTATAATCCCAGCACTTTGGGAGGCAGAGGTGGGTGGGTCACAAAGTCAGGAGATCGAGACCATCCTGGCTAACATGGTGAAACCCAGTCTCCACTAAAAATACCAAAAAAATTAGGAGGGTGTGGTGGCAGGTGCCGGTAGTCCCAGCTACTCGGGAGGCTGAGACAGGAGAATGGCATGAACCCAGGAAGCAGAGCTTGCAGTGAGCCACGATCACACCACTGCACTCCAGCCTAGGCGACGGAACCAGACCCCGTCTTAAAAAAAAAAAAAAAAAGGTCGAGTAAACATTCATGGTTAAGTTACATGCATATTTTAGTATGGATCATCTATTGCTGTATTTAAACGTACCCTGAAATGAGGCCGGGTGTGGTAGCTCATGCCTGCAATCCCAGCACTTTGGGAGGCCGAGGTGGGTGGATCACCTGAGGTCAGGAGTTGGAGACCAGCCTGGCCAACATGATGAAACCCTGTCTGCACTAAACATACAAAAATTAGCCAGGCATAGTGGTGCACATCTGTAGTCCCAGCTACTCGGGAGGCTGAGGTAGGAGAATCACTTGAACCTGGGAGGTGGAGGCTGCAGTGACCCGAGATCGTGCCATTGCACTCCAGCCTGGGCTGGAAGGGGAAGGGGAAGGGGAAGGACTCCAATGGAATGGCTGGAATGGAATGGAATGGAATGGAATATTTAGTCTCTCTTACATTTCTGTGTGTTGGCTGGACTGGCTCAGCAAGGGCCGGATGGCTGTGTGTCTGAGGCCTTGGCTGGGACATCAGGATCTCTCTCCTCGTGGCCTCATACCCTATAGGAAGCACCCCAGGCCGGCTCCCATGGTGATGAGATTCTAGAAGCAGGAGGCACAGATGATCAAACTCTTCTCAAGCCTGTTTGCATCCCATCTGCTGATGTCCCATTGACCAAAGCAAGTCACACAGCCAGGGCCAGATTAAGGGGCAGAGAATGGCCTGGCGCCGTGATTTACAGCTGTAATCCCAACACTTTGGGAGGCCAAGGCAGGCAAATTGCTTGAGTCCAGGAGTTTGAGATGAGCCTGGACAACATGGTGAAACTCCAACTCTACAAAAAATAAAAAATTAGGCAGGCATGGTGATGCATGCCTGTAGTCCCAGCTACTCGGGAGACTGAGACAGGAGGATCGTTTGAGCCCAGGAGACAGGTTGTGGTGAGCCATGATTGCGTCACTGCACTCCACTGGGTGACAGAGCGAGACTCTGTCTCAAAAAATATAACAAAATGGCAGAGAAACAGACTTCTAGAAAAGAAGCATGGGCGAGTCAAATTGCAAAGGGATGTACATCCTGGGATGGGAGAGGTCTTCAGCCTGTTTTTGCAGCCAACCACACCTTTCTCTGATAAAGGCCTTTGATTTTACTGATGTATCTTCTCCAGGTTTTGAAATCCATTCCATTGTAGTGGGTAACTTAAGATTATAAGTGCCTGGCCCGGCATGGTGACTCATGCCTGTAATCCCCGCACTTTGGGAGACCAAGGTGGGCGGATCACCTGAGGTCAGGAGTTCAAGACCAGCCTGGCCAACATGGTGAAACCCCGTCATTTACTGAAAATGCAAAAATTAGCCAGGTGTGGTGGCGCGTGCCTGTAGTCTCAGCTACTTGGGAGGCCGAGGCAGGAGGGTCCCTTGAACCTGGGAGGTGGATGTTGCAGTGAGCTGAGATCATGCCACTGTGCTCCAGCCTGGGCAACAGAGTGAGATTCTGTCTCAAAAAAAAAAAAAAAAAAAAAAAGATTATACATGTCAGTTCAGGCTCCATGACAGAATAATCTTCACAGCATTTCATGTAAATGCATGTGGATATTCAGCCACCATGAAGGGGAAAATCTCCCAAAACTAGAACTAGAACCAGAACTAAGGTCTCCCACCTTCATGATGCCTTCCTTCACCATCCTCCTTTTTTTTTTTTTTTTGAGACAGAGCCTCGCTTTGTCAACCAGGCTGGAGTGCAGTGGCTCTATCTCAGCTCACTGCAACCTCCACCTCCTGGGTTCAAGCAGTTCTCCTGCCTCAGCCTCCCGTGTAGCTGTGGCTACAGGCGTCTGCCACCACTCCCAGCTAATTTTTATATTTTTAGTAGAGACAGGTTTTACCATGGTGGCCAGGCTGGTCTCGAACTCCTGACCTCAAGTGATCTGCCCGCCTCGGCCTCCCAAAGTACTGGTATTGCAGTTGTGAGCCACCATGCCCGGTCCCCTCCTTCCTTCTTTCCTTTTCTAGTGATTTTACAATTGATGTTATTTTTATATAAATATACATAAATACATAAATGTATGTTTTCTATATGTACATTATTTTATATTTATAGTATTTCTATTTTTATATCAAGAGATCAAATTTGTTCATAGTGAGTGAGCTACAAATTATTTTGCTGATTGTAACACTGCTGTATTAATCAACTTACATTAGCTAGTCATATTCTCTGTTGGCAAGCTTAACCTAACATACAATTTTATAATTTCCATTGCATTCTAAGGCATTTCACTGAAAGCAGAAGCTGTCGCAGTCAAGAAAGAATCAGAAGATCCTAATTACTATCACTATAATATGCAAGGTAATACTGTTTGATGATAATTTTCTTCCCCAAAAGTTATTTGGGATGGAAGATTTTAATTACTACCTGTCTGAAAAACAGGCGAACACCCATGTATGTTTACCTAGGATTTAGCATATTGCCATTTAGAGTAAATAATCCTACAGTTATGAAATAGATTCTATTTAACCTAAATCCATGTACTCTTGTTTGTCTTTTATAGAGATGAGGTCTCACCTTGTTGCCTAGGCTGGTCTCTAACTCCTGGGCTCAAGTAGTCCTCCAGCCTTGGCCTCCTGAAGTGCTGAGATTATAGGCGTGAGCCACCATGCCTGGCCTAAATCCACATACTTTTTTTTTTTTTTTTTCTTGAGACAGAATCTTACTCTGTTGCCCAAGCTGGAGTTCAGTGGTGCTATTTCCACTCACTGAAACCTCTGCCTCCTGGGCTCAGATTCTTGTGCCTCAGCCTCCTGAGGAGCTGGGATTACAGGCGTATGCCACTACGCCTGGCTAATTTTTTGTATTATTAGTAGAGACGGGGTTTCGCCATGTTGGCCAGGTTGGTTTCGAACTCCTGACCTCAGGTGATCCACTCACCTTGGCCTCCCAAAGTGCTGGATTACAGGCATGAGCTGCCACACCATGCCCATAAGGCTTTTAAAAAGAAGTCATAAATTGTCATGACTGTCATGATTTTGTACCACCTAATGAAGCAATGCGTCTTGGCAATAATTGTCAGTCGCCATTACAACCATTTTATAAAAGTCTGATGGAGACTTTATCATGGACAGACCTGACTGACAGTTCCTGAACTGATTGGTCACTAGTCTCCTGATGGGATCCAGCAGAAAGTACACCACACCACTTTTGTCAAAGATTCTTCAAAACCAAACAAAAAAAATCAAACCAGTCCAGGTGTAGTGTCTCATACCTGTGATCCCAGTACTTTGGGAGGCCAAGGCAGGAGTTCAAACCAGCCTGGGCAACATGGTGAGACCACATCTCTACAAAAAATACAAAAAGTAGCCAGGCGTGGTGGCGCATGCCTGTAGCCCCAGCTACTTGGGAGGCTGAGGTGGGAAGATCGCTTAAGTCTGGGGGGTCAAGGCTGCAGCGAACTATAATGACACCACTGCACTCCAGCCTAGGTGCTGAAGTGAGACTGTGTCTCAAAAAACAAAAAACAAAAAAACAAAAAAAACCAATCAGACCTACGTCTGATCCAGCCTTTAGAGCTAACCAGCAATTTTTAGGGGATACATGGAATACAGGCACATATGAAAACATCACCACAAGGACATAGTCAATAAAATCCAGAATGTGAGAAACTCAGAGAAATTTATTGGTTTACTTTTTTTTTTTTTTTTTGAGACAGAGTCTCGCTCTGTCGCCCAGACCGGAATGCAGTGGCATGACTGTGGCTCACTGCAACCTCCACCTCCCAGGTTCAAGTGATTCTCCTGGCTCAGCCTCAAGAATAGCTGAGATTACAGGCGTCTACCACCATGCCCGGCTGATTTTTGTATTTTTGGTAGAGAAGGGGTTTCACCATGTTGGCCAGGCTGGTCTCAAACTCCTGACCTCAGGTGATGGCAACCTGCCTGCCTTGGCCTCCCAGAATGCTGGGATTACAGGCATGAGCCACTGCGCCCAGCCAAGGAGGGGATTTCTATTTGTAAAAAATGTCAATGTTATAAAACACAAAGACAGACTATGGAACCATTCCTGATTAAAGGAGATTTAAAAGACAGGACAGCTGGAAACAGTACCTGGCCCTAAACTGGATCCTGTACTGAAAAGAGAAAAGCTCTAAAGGACATTTGAGTCAGCTGAGAAAATTGCAATACCCATGATAAAATGGATCAAGGTGTCATCTTGCAGCTAAATGTCCTGGTTTTAAAAGCGTTGTTGTGATTGTGTAAAGGAATGTCCCTATTCTTAGGAAACAGTCACTGAATTATTTAGAGATCAAGGCCTATGATGTATGTAACTTTCCCTCAAATGGTTCAGGAAAAATATTAAAAAGTATGTGTATATACACTTGTATAGATGACAGATGGAGGGGAGAGGAGAGGGAGGGAGGGAGGGAAAGACATCCCGATGAAAGGAAACCGGGTAAAATGTTAACATTGTGTGATCCGGGCAAAAGGTACATGGATCTTTGTACTATTTGATTTTTGCAACTTTTCTGTAAATTTGAAGTTTCCGGTCCAGGCACTGGGAAAAGTGCCTTGTGATCACTTGGGAGGCTGAGGCAGGTGGATTGCTTCAGCCCAGGAGTTCAAGACCAGCCTAAGCAACACAGTGGGACCCCATCTCTACAAAAAAAGTATTAAAATAAATTAGCTGGGCACAGTGGCTCACGCCTGTAATCCCAGCACTTTGGGAGGCCGAGGCGGGTGGATCACTTGAGGTCAGGAGTTGGAGACCAGCCTGGCCAACATGGTGAAACCCTGTCTCTACTAAAAATACAAAAATTAGCCAGGCGTGGTGACGCACACCTGTAGTCCCAGCTACTCAGGAGATTGAAGCAGGAGAATTGCTTGAACCTGGAAGGCAGAGGTTGCAGTGAGCCAAGACTGCGCCACTGCACTCCAGCCTGGGTGACAGAGTAAGACTCTGTCTCAAATAAATAAAGAAAGAAATAAAAATTAGCCAGGTTTAGTGCTGTATGCCTATAGTCCCAGCTACTCAGGAGGCTGAGGTGGGAGGATTGTTGGAGCACAGGAGGTCCAGGCTGCAGGAAATCCTGATCATATCACCGCACTCCGACCCGGGCAACAGAGTAAGACTGTCTACAAATAAAATAAATACATAAAATAATAAAATAAAACATAAAACACATTTTCCAAGTAAAAACTTTTTTAAAAAAAGGACATTTATGTGCTGGGCGTGGTGGTTCACACCTCTAATCCCAGTGCTTTGGGAGGCCGAGGTGAGCACATTGTCTGAGCTCAGGAGTTCAAGATCAGCCTTGGTAACACAGGAGACCCTGTCTGTACAAACAAATTTTAAAAATTAGCCGAGTAGGCCGGGCGCGGTGGCTCAAGCCTGTAATCCCAGCACTTTGGAAGGCCGAGACAGGCGGATCACAAGGTCAGGAGATCGAGACCATCCTGGCTAATACGGTGAAACCCCGTCTCTACTAAAAAATACAAAAAACTAGCCGGGCGAGGTGGCGGGTGCCTGTAGTCCCAGATACTTGGGAGGCTGAGGCAGGAGAATGGTGTAAACCCGGGAGGCGGAGCTTGCAGTGAGCTGAGATCCGGCCACTGCACTCCAGTCTGGGCGACAGAGCGAGACTCCATCTCAAAAAAAAAAAAAAAAAAAAAAAAAAAAAAAAAAAAAAATTAGCCGAGTATGGTGGCATGTGCCTATAGTCCCAGCTACCTGGGAGGCTGAGGTGGGAGACTCTCTTGAGCCCAGGAGGTGGAGGTTGCAGTGAGCCAAGATCACACCACTGCATCCTAGCCCGGGTGACACAGTGAGACCCTGTCTCAAAATAAATAAATAAATAAATAGACAACTAGGGAAATTTAAACAATGACTAGATATCAGACGGGGATGAAGAACGATTGTTAATTTTGAGGGTAATCGTGATACTGTGGTAATGCAAAAGGAAGAGAGGCCCTTATGTCTTACTTACTTGTTCCACGGTATTACCACATGGAATTCTATGACTGCTGGGACTTCCCTTTACCCACCCAGTGGCACAGGGGTGGGGTGGGTGCAGATGAAACAGGGTTACATGGGCTGGCGGCCGTGGGTGTTTCACTGTGTGATCTCTGTGCTTTGGTATGTTTCAAATTTTCCAAAATAAAATAATAAAAAAGTAAACAAAGGATCATTTGTTTGAGGTTTATTTATTTATTCATATTTTTGGGGGGGTGGAGTCTTGCTCTTGTTGCCCAGTCTGGAGTGCAGTGGTGTGACCTCGGTTCACTACAACCTCTGCCTCCCGGGTTCAAGTGATTCTCCTGCCTCAGCCTCCTGAGTAGCTGGGACTAGAGGTGCCTGCTACCACGCCCAGTTAATTTTTGCACTTTTAGTAGAGACGGGGTTTCACCATGGTGGCCAGGCTGGTCTCGAACTCCTGACCTCAGGTGATCCACCTGCCTCCATCTCCCAAAGTGCTGGGATTACAGGCGTGAGCCCCTGCGCGCAGCCAGTTTTATTTCAAGGGGCAGAAGTATTTCAAGTGTATTCCTATGTGGGTATTGAATTGTTTGCATTGTATTCAATGATTTCTTTTTTCATTTTTATATTTCTCCCTTTGTTCTATATTATTTATTTTTCTTTCAGGAAGCCACCCTTCTTCCACAAGCAATGAAGTAATAGAAATGGAATTACCAATGGAAGGTTAGAAAAATGCAGCATTCTCTCTCTCTCTTTTAAAAAAGTTTATAGTATTTTACAAAGAACGTACTCTTTTTCTTTTCTTTTTTTTTTTTTTGAGATGGAGCCTCACTCTGTCACCCAGGCAGGAGTGCAGTGGCGCAATCTCGGCTCACTACAACCTCTGCCTCCTGGGTTCAAGCGATTCATGTGCCTCAGCCTCCTGAGTAGCTGCAATTACAGGCACCCGCCACCACGCCCAGCTAATTTTTGTATTTTTAGTAGAGACAGGGTTTCACCATGTTGGCCAGGCTGGTCTCGAACTCCTGACCTCAAGTGATTCGTCCGCCTCTACCTCCCAAAGTGCTGGGATTACAGGCGTGAGCCACCGTGCCCAGCTGAAAGTTTATAGCATTTTACAGAGAACATACTCTTTTATACATGCAAGTTATATGTAATAAAGAAAGTGATTTCCTGGCATGCCTGTCTTCTCAGAAAACTATTAATGGTTGAATTCTTGTCCTAAGATATAATAATAAGGGCTCTATCTCTTCTTGTACTTCTGATCTGTGATGTTATAAAACACAGAGTAATTCTACTTAAAGCACCTGAATATGGAAGTTAACTTGCTGTTTGTTGCTTTGTCTTTTGCATGGCATGACAGAATACTTTTGGACAGAGTTGAATAATATTTTAGGAAATTCTTGCATTAGAAGTAAAATTTGATAATACTTCCCTCCATTCATATATAAATATTGAGCATCATATGAATAAAGTCTAAATTCTTAAGGTGGTTTATGTATGTCCAAGATAAAATTAATAATTGAAAAAAAGGGCCAGGCATGGTGGCTTACGCCTGTAATCCCAGCACTTTGAGAGGCTGAGGTGGGCAGATCACCTGAAATCAGGAGTTCAAGACCAGCCTGGCCAACATGGTGAGACCCTGTCTCTACTAAAAATACAAAAATTAGCTGGGTTTGGTGGCAGGCACCTGTAATCCCAGCTACTCTGGAGGCTGAGGCACGAGAATTGATTGAAACTAGGAGGCGGAGCCTGCAGTGAGCTGAAATCATACCATTCCACTCCAGCCTGGGCGACAGAGTGAGACTGTCTCAAATGATAATAATAATAATAAAGATTTCCTTCCCAAACCTAGAGGCATGGGACATCTCTGTCCATTTACAGGCAATGTGGCCTGTGGCCTTAATTTTAGTTGTGTATCTGCCTTAGAGAGATAGTAACACATGGATTACCAAAATGATCCTTTTTTTTTTTTTTTTTTGAGACAGAGTCTTACCCTATCGCCCAGGCTGGAGTGCAGTGTTGCGACCTCAGCTCACTGCAGCCTCCACCTCCCAGGTTGAAGCAATTCTCTTGCCTCAGCCTCCTGAGTAGCTGGGATTACAGGCGTGTGCCACCACACCCGGCTAATTTTTGTATTTTTAGTAGAGATGGGGTTTCACCATGTTGCCCAGGCTGGTCTTCAACTCCTGGCCTCAAGTGATCCGCCCACCTTGGCCTCTCAAAAGTGCTGGGATTACAGGTGTGAGCCACCGTGCCAGGCTCAATTACTGTTTATTATCCTATTATTATTGCTCGTAAAATTTAAATGATGTTTATATTTATTATATATGAAATGTATTTAAAATGCCAGGATAAGCTACGTTTTTGGTATAGGAGCAGTAATGTGTTGGAATATGAGGAGAATACTTAATAATGAATGTCATTTTAGAAATTTTTTTTTTCAAGATTCCACTCCTCTGGTGCCTTCAGAAGAACCAAATGAGGACCCTGAAGCCGAGGTGAAAATCGAAGGTTAGTTGCCAAACGCCCCATTGCCAAGTATGATTTTCATTCTTTCTAACAGGATTAATTGCGGGTAGGATGGCTGAGCTCAGTGACTCAAGCCTGTAATCCCAGCACTTTGCGAGGCCAAGGCATGTGTGTTGCTTGAGCCCAGGAGTTTGAGACCAGCCTGGGCAACATGGTGAAACCCCGTCTCTACTAAAAACACAAAATTAGCCAGGCGTGGTGGCACACATCTGGAGTCCCATCTACTCAGGAGGCTGAGGCAGGAAGATCGCTTGAACCTGGGAGGCGGAGGTTGCAGTGAGTCGAGATCTCACCACTGCACTCCAGCCTGGGTGACAGAGCGAGATTCCATCTAAAAAAAAAAAAAAATTGTGAGGAAGAGATTGAAATCTCTAATGTGTGTATATATAATAGAGCAGCCCATATTCCCATTAGCGCCCAGTACTTTGGGGTGCTGTAGACAACATAATTAGCTGTGCAAAAAAATTAGAAAATAAAAATAATAACCAGGCATGATGGTACATGCTTGTAATCCCAGCACTTTGTGACTTTATGAGGCCAAGGCAAGAGGATCATTTGAACCCTGGAGTTCTAGATAAGCTTGGGTAACATAGACACCATCTCTGCAAAAAATAAACAGTAAAAAAAATTAGGCAAGGCCTGGTGGCTCATGCCTGTAATCCCAGCATTTTGGGAGGCTGAGGTGGGCAGATCACTTGATCCCAGGAGTTTGAGACCAGCCTGGGCATAGTGAAACCCTGTCTCTACTAAAAATACAAAAATTAGCAGGGCATGGTGGCACACACCTGTAGTCCCAGCTATTTGGGAGGTTGAGGTGGGCCAATCACCTGAGCCCAGGGAAGTCGAGGCTGCAGTGAGCCATAATTGTGCCACAGTACCCCAGCCTGCATGATGGGAGTGAGATCCTGCCTCAAAACAAACAAACAAAAATATTAGCCAAGCATGGTGGCACACACCTGTAGTCTCAGCTACTTGGGAGGCTGAGGTGGGAGGATCGCTTGAGCCCAGGATTTTGAGGCTGAAGTGAGCTGTGTTTATGCCTCTGCACTCCAGCATGGTCAACAGAGCAAGACTCCATCTCTAAAAGTAAAAATTAAAACAAAAATGTTTTAAGTCTTGCATATTAGCCCTGACCCACAAGTGGGCCTCATCTGTGCTGTGTTCAAGTGAGGAAAGAATGAAGGGTGGAGGGTACATAAGCGGGGAGAATGGAAAGGAAAGGACAATTCAGTCAGACATAGCCCCTTTCCTACTGGAGTGGACAGACAGATACCAAAAGTAACCGCTCAGGCCTGCAGCTGATGAACTCAGTTTAAGTGCAAGTATCTAAAAGAAGTGAAGTTGAAAGTGTGATTTAAGGCTGGTGTGGTGGCTCACACCTGTAATCCCAGCACTTTGGGAGACCCAGGTGGGTGGATCCCTTGAGGCCAGGAGTTCGAGACCAGCCTGGCCAACATGGCAAAACCCCGTCTCTACTAAAAATACAAAAATTAGAGCTGGGTGTGGTGGCTCACACCTGGGTAATCCCAGCACTTTGGGAGACCCAGGTAGGTGGATCCCTTGAGGCCAAGAGTTCAAGACCAGCCTGGCCAACACGGCGAAACCCCGTCTCTACTAAAAACACAAAATTAGCCAGGCGTGGTGGCACACATCTGGAGTCCCATCTACTCAGGAGGCTGAGGCAGGAAGATCGCTTGAACCTGGGAGGCGGAGGTTGCAGTGAGTCGAGATCTCACCACTGCACTCCAGCCTGGGTGACAGAGCGAGATTCCATCTAAAAAAAAAAAAAAATTGTGAGGAAGAGATTGAAATCTCTAATGTGTGTATATATAATAGAGCAGCCCATATTCCCATTAGCGCCCAGTACTTTGGGGTGCTGTAGACAACATAATTAGCTGTGCAAAAAAATTAGAAAATAAAAATAATAACCAGGCATGATGGTACATGCTTGTAATCCCAGCACTTTGTGACTTTATGAGGCCAAGGCAAGAGGATCATTTGAACCCTGGAGTTCTAGATAAGCTTGGGTAACATAGACACCATCTCTGCAAAAAATAAACAGTAAAAAAAATTAGGCAAGGCCTGGTGGCTCATGCCTGTAATCCCAGCATTTTGGGAGGCTGAGGTGGGCAGATCACTTGATCCCAGGAGTTTGAGACCAGCCTGGGCATAGTGAAACCCTGTCTCTACTAAAAATACAAAAAATTAGCAGGGCATGGTGGCACACACCTGTAGTCCCAGCTATTTGGGAGGTTGAGGTGGGCCAATCACCTGAGCCCAGGGAAGTCGAGGCTGCAGTGAGCCATAATTGTGCCACAGTACCCCAGCCTGCATGATGGGAGTGAGATCCTGCCTCAAAACAAACAAACAAAAATATTAGCCAAGCATGGTGGCACACACCTGTAGTCTCAGCTACTTGGGAGGCTGAGGTGGGAGGATCGCTTGAGCCCAGGATTTTGAGGCTGAAGTGAGCTGTGTTTATGCCTCTGCACTCCAGCATGGTCAACAGAGCAAGACTCCATCTCTAAAAGTAAAAATTAAAACAAAAATGTTTTAAGTCTTGCATATTAGCCCTGACCCACAAGTGGGCCTCATCTGTGCTGTGTTCAAGTGAGGAAAGAATGAAGGGTGGAGGGTACATAAGCGGGGAGAATGGAAAGGAAAGGACAATTCAGTCAGACATAGCCCCTTTCCTACTGGAGTGGACAGACAGATACCAAAAGTAACCGCTCAGGCCTGCAGCTGATGAACTCAGTTTAAGTGCAAGTATCTAAAAGAAGTGAAGTTGAAAGTGTGATTTAAGGCTGGTGTGGTGGCTCACACCTGTAATCCCAGCACTTTGGGAGACCCAGGTGGGTGGATCCCTTGAGGCCAGGAGTTCGAGACCAGCCTGGCCAACATGGCAAAACCCCGTCTCTACTAAAAATACAAAAATTAGAGCTGGGTGTGGTGGCTCACACCTGGGTAATCCCAGCACTTTGGGAGACCCAGGTAGGTGGATCCCTTGAGGCCAAGAGTTCAAGACCAGCCTGGCCAACACGGCGAAACCCCGTCTCTACTAAAAATACAAGAATTAGAGCCAGGTGTGGTGGCTCACACCTGTAATCCCAGCACTTTGGGAGGCCCAGGCAGGTGAGTCAGTTGAGGTCAGGAGTTCTCGACCAGCATGACCAACATGGTGAAACTCCATCGCTACTAAAAAAATACAAATAGTAGCTGAGTGTGGTGGTGGGCTCCTGTAATCCCAGCTACTCAGGAGGCTGAGAATCGCTTGAACCTGGGAGGCAGAGGTTGCAGTGAGCTGAGATTGCACCACTGCACTCCAGCCTGAGCGATAGACTCAATCTCAAAAAAAAAAAAAAATTAGCCAGGCATGGTGGTACATGTCTGTGGTCCCAGCTACTCAGAAGGCTGAGGTGGGAGAATCACTTGACCATGGGAGGTGGAGGCTGCAGTGAGCTAGGATCATACCACTGCACTCCAGCCTGGATGACAGAGTAAGAACCTGTCTCAAAAAAAAAAAAAAAAAAAAAAATCAGTCTGGGCTTCTGATCAAAGCAGTACTTAGACATATTTAAAGGCGAATTGGCTTTATTCTTGGTAAATTCTAAATTTCAACCTCTCTTTTAAGGAAACACAAATTCATCCAATGTTACAAACTCTGCAGCAGGTGTTGAAGATCTTAACATCGTTCAAGTGACTGTTCCAGGTATGGACTAATGTTACATTTTTCCTTTTGTCTGAATTCTTTTTTGACATAGGGCGGTCTCTTGGACCTGTCATTTTTCACTTAGTTCACCCTGACAACTAAGAAATGACAGTTTGGGAATATAAAATATGCTGCAAGTTGCTACACACCAAGCATCTTGCTCATATCAGACATTGTTGTTGTTGTTGTTGTTTTCAGCCCAGAGGTCTTTTTTTTTTTTTTTTTTTTTTAACACCTATTATGCCATGAATTCATAGGGAATAGGTTCCAGCAGCTCAGGCTCCTTCCCATTGGTTCTCACAAAGTGTGCTTCTCTGGATGGAGCAGGCTGGCGCTTCAGTTGAACCCAGGTACCTTTCTCTTTGGTTTCTTTCTTTTTCTGATCATTTTCCTTCACGCGTTTCAGGAAGCTATCTCGGCTCTTAGAGTGCTTAATGTGCTCAATACGCACATTAATTCTCTTGGCAAGAATCTTGCCCTTAACTTGTTTGTTTACAACAGTGCCAACAGCATGCTGGGTAACGTTGTAGACTCTCCCAGTTTTGCCATGATAACACTTGTGGGCCATTCCTTTTTGAACAGTACCCATTCCCTTGATGTCTACAATATCACCTTTCTTATAGATTCACATATACGTGGCCAAAGGAACAACTCCATGTTTTCTAAAAGGCCTAGAGAACATATATCGGGTGCCTCTCCTCTTTCCCTTTGTGTTCGTCATTTTGGCAAATTACTGGAAGATGGCGGTTCCGGCCGAAAGGGCCGTATCAGACATTGTTAATCAGATATTTTGCTTCTCGTGGCCAAGCCCGGGCATTACCTGGAAAATGCATCTCAGAGCAGGCAGCACCGAGCACCAGCTATGGCTGAATTGGAATTGGCCGCAGAGGTCAAATGTTTTGTTGCCCGGCATTAATAATCTTCCTTTCGGGCACAGTGGCTCACGCCTGTAATCCCAGCACTCTGGGAGGCCGAGATGGGTGAATCACGAGGTCAGGAGATCGAGACCATCCTGGCTAACACGGTGAAATCCCGTCTCTACTAAAAATACAAAAAATTAGCCGGGCATGGTGGTGGCGGGCACCTGTATTCCCAACTACTCAGGAGACTGAGGCAGGAGAATGGCGTGAACCCGGGAGGCGGAGCTTGCAGAGAGCCCAGATCGCACCACTGCACTCTAGCCTGGGCAACAGAGCGAGACTCCGTCTCAAAAAAATAAATAATAATAATCTTCTTTTCTGAATATGTGTATGTAAAATATATCTGGAAATATACAAGATAATCTAATAACATAGTTCCTCCAGGGAAGGAAACTGACAGCTGAGATAGGGATGGGAGAGAGACATTTGAGATGTTTCTGTATATTACTCTTCTTCAGTGTTGAGCCATGTGATTGCTTTAGTTATTCAAAAGTAAATAAAATTTTAAAGTGTTGAAAAAATCTTTTTTTTTTTTTTTTTTGAGACGGAGTCTTGCTCTGCCACCCAGGCTGGAGTGCAGTGGCCGGCTCTCAGCTCACTGCAAGCTCTGCCTCCGGGTTCACGCCATTCTCCTGTCTCAGCCTCCCGAGTAGCTGGGACTACAGGCGCCCGCCTCGTCGCCGGCTAGTTTTTTGTATTTTTTAGTAGAGACAGGGTTTCACCGTATTAGCCAGGATGGTCTCGATCTCCTGACCTCGTGATCCGCCCATCTCGGCCTCCCAAAGTGCTGGGATTACAGGCTTGAGCCACCGCGCCCGGCCAAGTGTTGAAAAAATCTAAAAAATAAAAACAAAAAAAGGGCCAGGCATGGTGGCATGTGCCTGTAATCTCAGCACTTTGGGAGGCTGAGGCAGGAGGATCACTTGAGCCCAGGAGTTTGAGACCAGCCTGCACAGCACAGTGAGACTCTGTTTCTAAAAAACAAAAAGCAAAGAAAAATAGACTGGGTGCAGTGGCTCACACCTGTAATCCCAGCACTTTGGGAGGCTGAGGCAGGTGGATTACCTGAGGTCAGGAGTTCGAGACCAGCCTGCCCAACATGGTGAAACCCCGTCTCTACTAAAAATACAAAAATTAGCCAGGTGTGGTGGTGGGCGCCTATAATCCCAGCTACTTAGGAGGCTGAGGCAGAAGAATTGCTTGAATCTGGGAGGGGTGCAATTAATTTCTTGAACCCAGAAGTTTGCTGTGAACCAAGATTGCACCATTGTACACCAGCCTGGGCGACAAGAGCAAAACTCAGCCTCAAAAAAAAAAAAAAAAAAGAAAAGAAAAGAAAAAAGAAAAATAAATAAAGAAAATAAAAATATACCTTTCCTTCTAATCCTAGTACCTCTTATTCCTTTTACTTGTCATATTTCATGGGCTAAGATTTCTATTTTAAGGCTGAAAAGTGGTGGTGAAAGTAAACATCCTTATCTTATATGATATTGAAAATATTCCTTAAAAGTAATATGTAGTATGTTTATATAGGGTTATGATTTGGAAAATTCTGTATTATCTATAATGGCTTCCATTTTCAAATTTCCAAAATGCTTAATTATTGCTAAAAGTAAACTCAATAACAATCCAGGTAAAGCACTTTCTCGGGTGCTAACAGGCATTTCTCCCAACAGCTTTCTTGGGAGAAAATACATGAATAACCTTGGTTTGTTTATTTGTTCAATTATTTTTAGATAATGAGAAGGAAAGATTATCAAGCATTGAAAAGATTAAACAGCTAAGAGAACAAGTTAATGACCTCTTTAGCCGAAAATTTGGTAAGTTTTTATATCTTTTTATATCCAGAATTCATATACTTAAAATACTTCTTTTTAAAAGAATACTTGGCCAGGTGCATTGGCTCACACCTGTAATCCCAGCACTTTAGGAGGCCAAGGCTAGAGAATCACTTGAGCCCAGGAGTTTGAGACCAGCCTGGGCAACAAAGTGACCCCAGGTCTGTAAAAAAAAAAAAAAACTTTATCCTGCAAGAAATTGATCTTGGCTGGGCGCAGTGGTTCACGCTTTTAATCCCAGCACTTTGGGAGGCCAAGGTGGGTGGATCACTTGAGGCCAGGAGTTCGAGTCCAGCTTGGCCAACATGGTGAAACCCCATCTCTACTAAAATTACAAAAAATTAGCCAGGTGTGGTGGTGCATGCCTGTAATCCCAGCAACTCAGGAGGCTGAGGCACGAGAATTGCTTGAAACTGGGAGGTGGAGATTGCAGTGAGCTGAGATTGCGCTATTGCACTCCAGCCTGGGTGACAGAGCAAGACCCTGTCTCAGGAAAAAAAAAAAAGGAAGAAATTGATCTTTTTGTGAAAGAGCTATGATAAAAATTAGTCAATGTGTCTTTTACAGAAGAGTTTTTGCTTGGTAGCATTGACTAATTACAATAATAATAATAGCTATCTTTGTTTTACTGAGTGCTCACCTTGGGTATTATTTTTTGTGCTCAACATGTGTTTGATCATTTAATCCTCCCATAAAACCTTTCAGGTAGGCGCCATGATAACCCTGTGTAATGGATGGAGAAACTGAGTTTGTCTACTACCCATGCCAATTTGAAAATGTTAAAATTATATTCACACATCATAGTACCACTGGAAAATAATAACGACTGATTATAAGTATTGTCATTTGCTGCTTCTAAATTCTGGTTTAGGAAATGTAAGGAACAAACTCAGCTAGTTTTATTTGTGTGTTTTTTTGTTGTTGTTGTTGTTTTGTTTTGTTTTGAGGCAGGGTCTCGCTCTGTCTCCCAGGCTAGAGTGCAGTGGGGCGATCTCGGCTAATTGCCATTTCTGCCTCCTGGGTCCCTCCTGTGTAACTGGGATTACAGGCATGCGCCACCATGCCCAACTAATTTTTATATTTTTAGTAGAGACAGGGTTTCGCCATGTTAGCCATAGCTGGTCTCGAACTCCTGGCCTCAAGTGATTCACCCGCCTCAGTCTCCCAAAGGGCTGGGATTACAGGAGCCACCGTGCCCAGCCAAACTCAGCTGGTTTTATGCTGCTCATCCCGTCACAGGTGAAGCAATTGGCGTGGATTTCCCTGTGAAAGTTCCCTACAGGAAGATCACATTCAACCCTGGCTGTGTGGTGATTGACGGCATGCCCCCGGGGGTGGTATTCAAGGCCCCTGGCTACCTGGAAATCAGTTCCATGAGGAGGATCTTAGAGGCAGCTGAGTTTATCAAATTCACAGTCATCAGGTAAGTGAGTCAAGAGAGTGAATCTGGAGACTCTGACTTGCCCAAGGTGGGCATGTGGCAGCCCAGGAATGTCTGCCCCATGACTTGGGCTGGGGGTTTGTTCCTGCAGTGACTTCATTATCTTCTGCTTCCTCGAGATGTATCCATGTCCCTGTTCCTTGGTGATCACGGGCAGCCCGTCCCAGTTTTAGCTCACACAGCACCTAGCATAGAGTTAACACTCCGCAAAAGTTTGTCCAATAAAACGAAGTGGGGCCGGGCACGGTGGCTCATGCCCGTAATCCCAGCACTTTGGGAGGCTGAGGTGGGCAGGTCGTCTGAGGTCAGGAATTTGAGCCGAACCTGGCCAACATGGTGAAACCCCATCGCTACTAAAAATACAAACATTAGCCGAGTGTGGTGGCGGGTGCCTCTAATCCCAGCTACTCAGGAGGCTGAGGCATGAGAATCGCTTGACCTGGGAGGTGGAGGTTGCAGTGAGCTGACATGGCGCCACTGCACTCCAGCCTGGGCAGCAGAGTGAGATTCCATCTCCAAAAATAAATAAATAGGCTGAGCATGGTAGCTCAGGCCTGTAATCCCAGCATTCTGGTAGGCCGAGGCAAGTGGATCATTTGAGGTCAGGAGTTTGAGACCAGCCTGGCCAACATGGTGAAACTCCATCCCTACTAAAAATAAACATTAGCCAGGTGTTTCCCAGCTACTTAGGAGAATCACTTGAACCTGGAATGTGGAGGCTGCAGTGAGCCAAGATGACACCACTGCACTCCAGCCTGGGTGATGGAGTGAGACTCCGTCTCAAAAAAAAAACCAAAATCAAAAATTTCAGTGCAGTGGCTCACGCCTGTAATCCCAGCACTTTGGGAGGCCAAGGAGGATAGATATCCTGAGGTCAGGAGTTCAAGACTAGCCTGGCCAACATAGTGAAACTAAAAATACAAAAAATGAGTCGGGTGTGGTGACGGGCGCCTGTAGTCCCAGCTACTTAGGAGGCTGAGGCAGGAGAATGATTTGAACCTGGGAGGCGGAGCTTGCAGTGAGCTGAGGTCACGCCACTGCATTCCAGCCTGGGTGACAGAGTGAGACTCTGTCTTAAAAAAACAAAAACTAATTAAATAAATAAATAAATATTCTTCTGTAAAAAAACAAATAAGTAAAAATTTAAAAAATAATAAAACTAAGTGGACAAAAGAGGAAACATGAGCTTGTTGCATTTATCAATGTGTCTCTCTCTTCAGGCCGCTTCCAGGGCTTGAGCTCAGTAATGGTGAGTATTCTGTATGGTGAGAAGAACGTTCTGGCAATGTTGGGCCGCGGGAAGCGTCTGGGTGGGCGCTCACCACAGGGTCTTTGCTTCCTTGAGACTGGGACCCAAGTACACGGCCTTCGATGCATCCTTTATTTTTCCTGCGTGTGATAAAGTTAGATAACTCTGTTACTTGAGTTTGATTAACCAGGCATTTTTTCTCATACAACAGTCTGAAGAAGCATAATCTATATCATACCATGAGTGTGACGTGTGATGTGGCACACACTTTTTTTTTTTTTTTTTCTGGAGACGAGTCTTGCTCTGTCACCCAGGCTGGAGTGCAATGGCACAATCTCAGCTCACTGCAACCTCCCCCGTCCAGGTTCAAGCGATTCTCCTGCCTCAGCCTCCTGAGTAGCTGGGACTATAGGCACTTGCCACCACGCCTGGCTAATTTTTGTATTTTTAGTAGAGATGGTTTTTGCCATGTTGACCAGGCTGGTCTCGAACTTCTGACCTCAAGTGATCCGCCCACCTTCACCTCCCAAAGTGCTGGGATTACAGGCATGAGCCACTGCGCATGGCCGATGTGGCATACTATTCAAGTGTGCTATGTGGTGGGGGCTCCCCTGAGGCCCCCCGCACAGCTGTGCTCAAGATCACAGTACCGATCTCCTCTGTGTTATTTGATAAATAGTGCCTATTTGGCCCCCAGCCCCACTCTAGTACCTCCCCACCTCTAGACCTTGGCTTGACCTCCCTACAGTGCTGAAGCAAAAGGGATTCCACCTGGCACAGCAGGGGCCCCCCAGAACCCTTCCAGTGCTGAGACTAGCATCTGTTCTTTTTTTTTTTTTTTTTTTTTTGAGACAGAGTCTTGCTCTGTCACCCAGGCTGGAGTGCCGTGGTGCGATCTTGGCTCACTGCAACCTCCGCCTCCCAGGTTCAATCGATTCTCCTGCCTCAGCCTTCCGATTAGCTGGGATGACAGGTGTGTGCCACCACATCCGGCTAATTTTTGTATTTTTTAGTAGAGACAGAGTTTAGCCATGTTGGCCAGGCTGGTCTCAAACTCCTGACCTCAAGTAATCCACCCACCTTGGCCTCCCAAAGTACTGGGATTACAGATGTGAGCCACTGCACCCGGCTCAGCATCTGTTCTGATTGAGCAATGCCCAGGCATTCTGCTACTTAAATGTTCTCTTCCCCCCCCCCACCAACACTTATTTTAAGTTCTAGGGTACACGTGTAGGATGTGCAGGTTTGTTAAACATAGGTAAATGTGTGCCATGGTGGTTTGCTGCACAGATCAACCTATCACCTAGATATTAAGTCCAGCATCCATTAAGCTATTCTTCCTGATGCTCTCCCTCTCCCTACCCGCCCCCACCCTGTTAAATATTCTTAATATCTTCCCTGGAGCCCTTGCAAGTGAATCAGTATCCTGTCAAGTAGAATATGGAGAGGTGTTCTCACGAGCGTGAGTCAACCAGGGAACCTCCTAATGTAACATTTGAAAACCAAAGTAGGTTGGGCGCGGTGACTCACGCCTGTAATCCCAGCACTTTGGGAAGCCGAGGTGGACGGATCACGAGGTCAGGAGATGGAGACCCTTCTGTACAACATGATGAAACTCTGTCTCTACTAGAAATACAAAAATTAGCCGGGCATGGTGGCGCATGCCACCACTGGGATTACTACTACTAATGAGTAGTAATCCCAGCTACTCAGGAGGCTGAGGCAGGAGAATCACTTGAACCAGGGAGTGGGAGGTTGCAGTGAGCCGAGATTGTGCCACTGCACTCCAGTTTGGCGACAGAGCAAGACTCCGTCTCAAAAAAAAAAAAAAAAAAGAAAGAAAGAAAAAAAAAGAAAACCAAAGTATTCTATTAAAATGCTCCATTCTTCTTCCCAAATGCATCTGATTGCTAAATGACTTTTTGATCTTTTATAATAGCTTTATTTATTTATGTTATTATTATTGGGGTTTTTTAGAGACAAGGTCTCTGTTGCCCAGGCTGGAGTGCAGTGGCATGATCATAGCTTACTGCAGCCTGGAAGTCCTGCCCTCAGGCGATTCTCCCACCTCTGCCTCCGGAGTAGCTGGGACAGCACCACCATGCCCAGCTAATTTTTTTTTTTTTTTTTGGAGAGACGGCGTCTCGCTATGTTTCCCAGGCTGGCCTTGAACTTCTGGCTTCAAGCGATCCTCCTGCCTCAGCCTCCCAAAGTGCTGAAATTATAGGCATGAGCCGCTGTACAGGGCCTGCGTTTTCTTAAGGTGCACTTTTATGTGTGTGTACTCTGGAAATACCTTGATTACCTGAAGGGTGGCCAGGTTCTTTAAATCTAAAGCAGCAGCCCCTGTACACTTGAACACACTTATATGTATGAGTTTTGTGTGGTTCTGTGGCCGTCACCCTTGTCGTTTGAGACTCACAGTAGGTAAAAATCATATGCCTTGTCTGTGCTCATTCCCATCTCTGTTATTTCAGTTTTATTGGGAATCAAATGAAAAAAATATGTTAAAATGCTCACATAATCCCAGGACTTTTGGAGGCCAAGGCAAGAGGATTGCTTGAGGCCAGGAGTTCGAGACCAGCCTGGGCAACATAGCAAGACCCCCCATCTCTACAAAAAATTTAAAAATTAGCTGGACATAGTGGATCATACCTGTATCCCCAGCTACTTGGCAGGCTGAAGCAGGAGGATCACTTAAACTCAGGAGTTTGAGACAGCAGAGAGCCATAATTGTAGCACTACATTCCAGCCTGGGTGACAGAACAAGACCCTGTCTCTAAAAAGAAAATGCAAACATATTATCAAATAATTCCTGTTTAAACTGGATGTAACAAGCACAGCTATGTGCTGAACCTCATCAAAGGTGTCTTTTGTTTGGCTCATGTATTTTTAAAAATAAGGATGAGGCCAGGCATGGTGGCTCCTGTAATCCCCGCATTTTGGGAGGCCAAGGCGGGTGGATCGCTTGAGCCCAGGAGTTTCAGACCAGCCTGGGCAACATGGCAAGAGTCCAGCTCTACAGAAAAAAAAAAAAAAAAAGAAGAAGAAGAAAGAAAGAAAAAATAGCTGGGTGTGGTGGCGCATGCCTGTAGCCCCAGCAACTGGGGAGCTGAGGTGGGAGGATCGCCTGAGCCCAGGGAGTTCCAGGCTGCAGTGAGCCATTATCACACCACTGCACTCCAGCCTGGATGACAGAGTGATACTTTGTCTCCAAAAAAAAAAAAAAAAAAAGGAATAGTGGCCAACATTGAAAAACCAGGCACTCTTTCATAAAACTCATGAAAGTTTTATGGGTGGGTGCAGTGGCTCACGCCTGTAATCCCAGCACTTTGGGAGGCTGAGGCAGGTGGATTTCTTGAGGTCAGGAGTTCGAGACCAGCCTGGACAACATGGTGAACCCTCATCTCTACTAAAAATACAAAAATTAGGTGGGCATGGTGGTGGTCGCCTGTCATCCCAGCTACTCAGGAGGCTGAGGCAGAAGAATTGCTTGAACTGGGGAGGCGGAAGTTGCATTGAGCTGAGATTGAGCCACTGCACTCCAGCCTGGGCGACAAAAAAAAAAAACAAAAGATGCATTTGGGAAGAAGAATGGAGCATTTTAATAGAATATTTTGGTTTTCTTTTTTTTCTTTTTCTTTTCTTTCTTCTCTCTCTTTTTTTTTTTTTTTTTTTTGAGACAGAGTCTCCCTCTGTCGCCCAGGCTGGAGTGCAGTGGCCGGATCTCAGCTCACTGCAAGCTCTGCCTCCCGGGTTTAGGCCATTCTGCTGCCTCAGCCTCCCGAGTAGCTGGGACTACAGGCGCCCGCCACCTCGCCCGGCTAGTTTTTTGTATTTTTTAGTAGAGACGGGGTTTCACTGTGTTAGCCAGGATGGTCTTGATCTCCTGACCTCGTGATCCGCCCGTCTCGGCCTCCCAAAGTGCTGGGATTACAGGCTTGAGCCACCGCGCCCGGCCTTTTTTTTTTTTTTTTTTTTTTTTTTGAGATGACATCTGGCCACAGCTAGCGTGGCAGCAGTTTGCTGGAGTTGAGGGTCAGCCGTCCCTCTCTGCAGGGTGGGTCACCCTCCTGTTAATCACACCCCGCCCCACCCGCTTCCTCCCTCATGTGCCTCATCAAGCATTTGCTGTTGTTTTCCTCATAGTAACGTTAAGAGAAAAGTGAAATATTTTTGTCTCCCTGTCTCTGTCAAAAGTGGGAAAACGAAAGATAGACCAAGAGGGCCGTGTGTTTCAAGAAAAGTGGGAGAGAGCGTATTTCTTCGTGGAAGTACAGAATATTCCAACATGTCTCATATGCAAACAAAGCATGTCTGTGTCCAAAGAATATAACCTAAGACGCCACTATCAAACCAACCACAGCAAGCACTACGACCAGTATACGGAAAGAATGCGTGACGAGAAGCTTCACGAGCTGAAAAAAGGGCTCAGAAAGTATCTCTTAGGCTCGTCAGACACCGAGTGTCCCGAGCAAAAACAAGTGTTGGCAAACGCAAGTCCAACCCAGAAATCCCCCGTGCAGCCTGTGGAGGACCTGGCTGGGAACTTATGGGAGAAGTTACGTGAAAAAATCAGGTCTTTTGTGGCATATTCTATCGCAATCGATGAGATCACGGATATAAATAATACCACCCAGTTGGCCATATTCATCCGCGGCGTCGATGAGAACTTCGATGTGTCTGAAGAACTTCTGGACACGGTGCCCATGACGGGTACAAAATCTGGAAACGAGATCTTTTCGCGTGTTGAGAAGAGTCTGAGAAAGTTCTGTATCGACTGGTCGAAATTAGTAAGCGTGGCCTCCACTGGCACCCCAGCGATGGTGGATGCCAATAACGGGCTTGTCACAAAACTGAAGAGCAGGGTGGCCACGTTCTGCAAGGGTGCGGAACTGAAGTCCCTCTGTTGTATAATTCATCCGGAATCACTCTGTGCTCAGAAGCTGAAGATGGACCACGTCATGGACGTGGTAGTGAACTCCGTGAACTGGATATGCTCCCGGGGACTGAACCACAGCGAGTTCACAACCTTGCTCTATGAGCTGGACAGCCAATATGGCAGCCTCCTGTACTACACGGAGATTAAGTGGCTCAGTCGCGGGCTGGTGCTAAAGAGATTTTTCGAATCGTTGGAAGAAATCGACTCCTTCATGTCGTCCAGAGGGAAACCCCTGCCTCAGCTGAGCTCCATAGATTGGATCCGAGACCTGGCCTTCTTGGTTGACATGACGATGCACCTGAACACTTTGAACATCTCTCTCCAAGGGCACTCCCAAATCGTCACGCAGATGTATGACTTGATCCGGGCGTTCCTAGCAAAACTGTGCCTCTGGGAGACTCATTTGGCGAGGAATAATCTGGCCCACTTTCCCACCCTGAAATCGGTTTCCAGAAATGAAAGCGACGGCCTGAACTACATTCCCAAAATCGCGGAACTCAAGGCCGAATTCCAGAAAAGGCTGTCCGATTTCAAACTCTACGAAAGCGAACTGGCTCTGTTCAGCTCCCCGTTCTCCACGAAGATCGACAGTGTGCACGAGGAGCTCCAGATGGAGGTGATCGACCTGCAGTGCAACACGGTCCTGAAGACGAAATACGACAAGGTGGGAATACCAGAATTCTACAAGTACCTCTGGGGCAGCTACCCGAAATACAAGCACCACTGCGCAAAGGTTCTCTCCATGTTCGGGAGCACCTACATCTGCGAACAGCTCTTCTCCATTATGAAACTGAGCAAAACAAAATACTGCTCCCAGTTAAAGGATTCCCAGTGGGACTCTGTACTGCACATCGCAACATGATGGAGAGAAAACTCCTGGCAGGGCCCTACGGTGGGAAGGGCTGGAGTCTTCTAGGCCCAAAGGAGATGACAAAATGAATTATTTTTTTCTTTTTTGAGACGGAGTCTTGCTCTGTCGCCCAGGCTGGAGTGCAGTGGTGCGATCTCAGCTCGCTGCAACCTCCAGCTCCTGGGTTCGAACGATTCTCCTGCCTCAGCCTCCCGAGTAACTGGGACTACAGGCGTGTGCCATCAGGCCAGGCTAATTTTTGTATTAGTAGAGACGGGGTTTCATCATGTTGGCCAGGCTGGTCTCGAACTCCTGACCTCAGGTGATCCACTCGCCTCGACCTCACAAAGTGCTGGGATTACAAGCATGAACCACTGTGCCCAGCCGACAAAATGAATTCTTGAACTTTTTTTTTTCAGTTTTTTTTCCACTTTGAATCAGAAATATAATCTGCAGTACCATACTTGTTTATATGACATTGTATGCCTCACTACTCAGTAAAAATCAAGAAAGTTTTACTGTAGTATTGATACTTGACTTTTCTTCTGCCTGGCCTGTTTCATTCATTCACATTACCTGCCTGCCACCCTGATAGGCACTGTAGTTGGCATCTCGAAGTTTAAATCAATCAACAGAGAAATAGGGAGAGAGACGTGGATGTTTGCTTTTTGGTTTTTGGGGTTTCTTTTGAGACAGAGTCTCACTCTGTCACCCAGATTTCAGTGCAATGGCGCGATCTGGGCTCACTGCAGCCTCCGTCTCCCAGGTTCAAGTGATTCCCCTGCCTCAGCCTCCCGAGTAGCCGGGATTACAGGTGCCCACCACCACACCCTGCTCATTTTTGTATTTTTAGTAGAGATAGGGTTTCACCATGTTGGCCAGTCTGGTCACAAACTCCTGACCTCAAATGATCTGCCTGCCTTGGCCTCCCAAAGTGCTGTAATTACAGCCATGAGCCACCACGCCCAGCCCGAGACATATATATTTGTGGAGGAGTATATATGAATACACATTTATTCCCCGTTCCCATCTGCGTGGTCTCCCACATGGTCTAATATGTTTCCAAGTTTCAGGAGAAATAGTTGAAAACATACTGACATACTATAATCCTATGTTATCTGTCTTTGCCTTTGCCCGGAACCAGAAAGGTCAGTTTTAAAATGGAAAACCCCAGAGCAAATAACATAGGCTCTGTCTATAAAAGTTAGACAAAGTAAGTCGAGGTTTAGAGGTTATCTTTTTTTTTTTTTTGCTTCGAATAGTTACAGAAAAGTTGTGGCCAAGCACGTGGCTCATACCTGTAATCCCAGCACTTTGGGAGGCCAAGGTGGGTGTATGAGTTGAGGTTAGGAATTCGAGACCAGCCTGGGTAACATGGTGAAACCCCATCTCTTCTGAAAACACAAAGATTAGCCGGGCGTGGTAGTGCGCGCCTGTAATCCCAGCTACTCAGGAGGCTGAGGCAGGAAAATCACTTGAACCCAGGAGACGGGGTTGCAGTGAGATTGTGCCATTGCACTCCGGCCTGAGCAACAGAGTGAGACTTTGTCTCAAAAATAAAAGTTGCAAAAATAAAAATAGTATGAAAAATACTCACATGCCCTTTAGCCAGACTCTCAATCGTTAACATTTTACCCTTGTTTCATTATTTGATCACTTTGTCTCCCTCCCTCGTTCCCTCCCTCTCCCTCTCACTTATATGTGTGTATGTGTGTCTATAATCAGTGCCTATGGTAAGTGCGTATAAGCAAATGTCTATGAGTATCTATGATATGTGTATAAATGGATATGCATTATTTTCCTGGATCGTTCAAGGGAAAGTTACATACATCATTTACCACTAAATACTTCAGTGAGTATTTTCTGAGAACAGGGATATTCTCTTACACAATCACGTTTCCTTTACCAACTTCAGTAAATTGAACATTGTTGCAATTATTGTATCCAGTTTACTGTTCACACTATAGTTTTCTCTGTTGACCCAATAATATCTTTCCCTTTTTCATTTTTGGAAACAAGGAAATGGTCTCAGTCTGTCGCCCAGGCTGGAGTGCAGTGGTGCGACCTTGGCTCACTGCAACTTCTGCTTCCTGGGTTCAAGTGATCCTCCCACCTCAGCCTTCCAAGTAGCTGGGACTACAGGTGCGTGCTACCATGCCCAGCTAATTTTTGTGGTTTGTCTGGTTTTTCTTGTAGAGACGGGGTCTCCCTTTGTTGCCCAGGCTGATCTCAAACTTCCGGGCTCAAGCAATCCACCGGCCTCGGCTTCCCAAAGTGATATCTTTCCCTTAATAGCATTTTTCGGCCGGGCGTGGTGGCTCACGCCTGTAATCCCAGCTTTGGGAGGCTGAGGCGGGTGGATCACGAGGTCAGGAGATCGAGACCATCCTGGCTAACACGGTGAAACCCCGTCTCTACTAAAAATGCTAAAAATTAGCCGGGTGTGGCGGCGGGTGCCTGTAGTCCCAGCTACTTGGGAGGCTGAGGTAGGAGAATGGTGTGAACCCTGGAGGCGGAGCTTGCAGTGAGCCGAGATCACGCCACTGCACTCCAGCCTGGGCGACAGAGCGAGACTCCGTCTCAAAAAAAAAAAAAAAAAAAAAAAAATAGCATTTTTCTCCTGGCAGGTTGTCATTTAAAGGCGTGTGTATGTGTGTGTGTAATCTCTATTAGTCT
Organism: Trachypithecus francoisi; assembly: GCF_009764315.1. Classification (NCBI taxonomy): domain Eukaryota; kingdom Metazoa; phylum Chordata; class Mammalia; order Primates; family Cercopithecidae; genus Trachypithecus; species Trachypithecus francoisi. Next base: position 120,041,130 of record NW_022681469.1, on the reverse strand, counting down.
CTGGAATTAGTGGCACAAAATTGTGAATACTTTCCAGATTGGGGGAATTCATGTGACCAGGATGGAGGAAGGCTGTGGATCTCCACCTAATGACCCACTCAGGAAGCAATGGAGAAAAGGACTTTGATAAAAATGACAGGGAGTGCAGGAGGGAGAGGGCAACCCCTAGCCCAGGAGCCCAGTTGGAGCCGAGGTGCCTATCCTCAGACACAGGAAAATGACCCCCCTCCAGGCAGTTCCTGTCGTTGACTTCAGGTACAGCTGAGTCTGGCAAGCTCAGCGCTCTTTTGGAGAAGGAATCCCAGATGGGCTGGTTTCTAATGGCAGTTGGAGGGAAGCCCAGGTCTTGGCAGAACTGAGCACTTGTTGACACCACATATCAGAGGTGTGGCCGTGCAGCAGGACCAGAGCAGCCCCCACTGTTATAGACAGGAAGCTGAAGCTCAGAGTGGCTGAGAGGCTTGCTCAAGGTCACACAGCCATTATAGGAGTTGTCAGGATTCAAACCAGAGTCCATGTGACTCCAAAGTCCATGTGCCTCACTCTTTTTTTTTTTTTTTTTTTTGAGATGGAGTGTTGCTCTGTCACTCAGGCTGGAGTGCAGTGGTGCGATCTCGGCCCAATGCAAACTCCGCCTCTCAGGTTCTAGTGATTCTCGTGCCCCAGCCTCCCGAGTAGCTGGGACGACAGGCATGTGCCACCACGCCCGACTAATTTTTGTATTTTTTAGTAGAGACGGGGATTCACCATGTTGGCCAGGCTGGTCTCGAACCCCTGCCCTCAAATAATCCACCCGCCTCGGCCCCCCAAAGTGCTGGGATTACAGGCGTGAGCCACCACAGCCGGCCCATGTGCTTCATTCCTAAGCAGCCACCGTGCCTGACACGGAGACCTAGCAGGTATCTGTCTTGCAGCCTCTGCCCTCATCATCTGTCATGTGTGTGGCTCCCTGGTGGTCTACTCATCAGATGACAGGGAGGGGACAGTAGGGCTCAGCCTAGGCTGCCTTCCGTTGGCCGGACCATTGATGAAGCTATTCTGCTTTGAATCAATTCCCAAGGCCCCAGTATTCCTTCTTTCCCCTGGAATGTATGTTGGGACCAGGATGGCTTGAGATATGATGGCCACTGACATGCCCTGTCACTCATGGGACTGAGCTAAGACTGGGGAAATGACTGAATGGGTGAGAAAGGTTTTTTGTTTGTTTTTTTGAGACAGTCTTGCTCAGTTGCCCAGGCTGGAGCGCAGTGGCAGGATCTCGGCTCACTGCAACCTCTGCCTCCCGAGTTCAAGCAATTCTCCTGCCTCGGCCTCCTGAGTAGCTGGTATTACAGGCGCCCCCCCCCCCCCCGCCCCCGCCCCACTACACCCAGCTAATTTTTGTATTTTTAGTAGAGACAGGGTTTCACCATATTGGCCAGTCTGGTCTGGAACTCCTGACCTCAGGTGATCTACCCAACTCCACCTCCCAAAGTGCTGGGGTTACAGGCATGAGCCACCCAGCTTGGCTGGGAGAGGTTTTTAGAAGGGCAGTGGGGTGTCTGCAAACGAAAGCCCTTAAGAGTGGTGTGGTCAGGGAGATGGGCAGGGGCCCAGCCTAGGAATAGGGGCTAGATTTGGTGGGTCTCTGTCAGTTTCCAGGAGCAGGGGTTGTACTGCATCTGTCCCAAGGCCCCGACTTCCCATCCCAGGATGGGCAGAGGAAAGTCAATCTCTCCTCCAACACAGGCCCTGGGACTAGGGGCCTACGGAGGGCGCCGGAAGCCAGACCCCCCTCACACTTGGCCCGGAATGTACCTGTGTGCCATAGTCATACGAATATGAATTCCATATTCAGCCCCAGGCCTGAACCACAGATCCTGAGTTCTGCAGGGTCAGGATAAAGTACTGGATCTGGAGGACCTTTAGAATCAAAAAGAAAAGCCTGGGTCAGCCGTGGTGGCTCACGTCTGTAATTTCACCACTTTGGGAGGCAGAGGCAGGTGGATCACCTGAGGTCAGGAGTTGGAAACCAGCCTGGCCAACATGGTGAAACCCCATCTCTACTAAAAATACAAAAAATTAGCCGGGCGGGGTGGCGGGCGCCTGTAATCCCAGCTGTCCTGGAGGCTGAGGCAGGAGAATCGCTTGAAACCGGGAGTCAGAGGTCGCAGTGAGCTGAGGTTGCTCCACTGTACTCCAGCCTGGGTGACAAGAGCGAAACTTCGTTAAAAAAAAAAAAAAAAGAAGAAGAAAAAAACCTGGTTCCACCTCCCAGCACTGTCACTTTCTTGCATTACTGCATAAACAAACCACTTAATTTTATGAGCTTCGGTTTCCTCATCCGTAAAATACCTACCAGACAGTGTTGGTCTCAGAACTGGAGATGATGGAATGAGCCCAGCACTATGACTGGCCTCAAGAAAATTGTTGGCTAAACAGAGGTGCAGCCCTTAGAGCAGGCAACTTTAGTTTTTTTCTTCCTTCCTTGTGGGCATGGCTTCCCAATCACCCACCCATTGAGAGGCCTCCTCCCCAGCACGCTGCAAGGCCACTTTGAGGGAACCAGAAATATACAAAAACCATGGGAAAACATTTGGTCAGGACCTCAGCTTGGAAAAAAATGAAACAATCATGAAAATAAGTATTTTATTTTTTATGTATATATATATTTTATTTATTTATTTATTTATTTATTTATTTTTGAGAGAGAGTCATGCTCTGTCGCCCAGGCTGGAGTGCGGTGGCGCAATCTTGGCTCACTGCAACCTCTGCCTCCCAGGTTCAAGCAATTCTCCTGCCTCAGCCTCCTGAGTACCTGGGATTACAGACGTGTACCACCGCACCCGGCTAATTTTTGTGTTGTCATTGTATTTTTAGTAGAGACAGGGTTTCGCCATGTTGGCCAAGCTGGTCTCGAACTCTTGGTCTCAAGTCATCCGCCCGCCTTGGCCTCCCCAAAGTGCGGGGAATACAGATGTGAACCATTGCGCCCAGACTTTAATTTGTTTTTTAAGAGACAAGGTCTTGCTCTGTCACCCAGGCTGAAGTACAGTGGCACGATCACAGCTTACTACAGCCTCGAACTCCTGGGCTCAAGTAATCCTTCCACCCAGCCTGGGACTACAGGTGCACGCCACCACACCTGGCTAATTTTTAAAAATGTTTGTCTAGACGGGTCTCACTGTGTGGCCTAGGCTGATCTTGAACTCCTGGCCCCAAGCAATCCTCCCACCTTGGCCTCCCAAAGCACTGGGATTAGAGGCATGGTATTTTATACTGTGTTTAATAAAAAGGTTATAACTGCAACTGAACAAGCAGAAGGGGTGAGGGTTGGTGATTCAATTTCCCACAGCTTTGTGTGATAGCTTTTGGTGCTGGGCTTTTCCAGCAAACCAGGGTCTGCAAAAATGCAGAACTAGTTTAGAGCTGCAGTGGTTTTCTTTTTTTCTTTTCTTTTTCTTTTCTTTTTTTTTTTTTTTTTTGAGACAGAGTCTCGCTTGGCTGCTTAGGCTGGAGTGCAGTGGCGCAATCTCGGCTCACTGCAAGCTCCGCCTCCCGGGTTCACGCCATTCTCCTGCCTCAGCCTTCCGCTGAGACTACAGGCGCCCGCCACCACGCTCGGCTAATTTTTTGTGTTTTTAGTACAGACAGGGTTTCACCATGTTAGCTAGGATGGTCTTGATCTCCTGACCTCGTGATCCGCCCGCCTCGGCCTCCCAAAGTTTTTTTTTCTTTTTTTGAGAAGGAATCTTGCACTGTCACCCAGGCTGGAGTGCAGTGGAGCAATCTCGACTCACTGCAGCCTCTGACTCCCGGGTTCAAGTGATTCTCCTGCCTCAGCCTCCCGAGTAGCTGGGATCCTAGGCTTGCACCACCACGCCTGGCTAATTTTTATGTTTTCTGTAAAGATGGGGTTTCACCATGTTGGCCAGGCTGGTCTGGAACTCCTGACCTCAAGTGATTCACCCACGTTGGCCTCCCAAAATGCTGGGATTACAGGCCTGAGCCACTATTCCCAGCCATCCAGTGGTTTTCTGAAAGCTTCTGTCAGTCCTTTGATGGTCAGCCTATTCTCTTGACAAATATCTGTTCCCCTTATGATTTTCTCTTGTCTCTAAGGGACCTGGCTCCCCCATCCTCACATACCCACTTCCACATATGTGGGACAGCTCTCCCTGCCACTCGTGGCCTTCGTGACAAGTTACTTCTTTTGCAAGACTGGCAGCTTCACTTTGCACCTTTGTGTCTGCATTTTGCAGAAAGACCTGCCCTCAGAGCAAAGGCTCTCAGGCCACAGGGCTGGCAGCAATGCTAGGGTGAGCGGTGAGGGTGTGTTCATAGTGAATATTTGCTTTCTGGTACAACCTCACTACCAGGGCACAGTCTCAGTGAATAACAGAGGACACCCTGGATCTGTTACTTTTTTTTTTTTTTTTTGGAATAGAATCTCGCTCTGTAGTCCAGGCTGGAGTGCAGTGGCGCCATCTCGGCTCACTGCAACCTCTGCCTCCTGGGTTCAAGCGATGCTCATGCCTCAGCCTCCCCAGTAGCTGGGCTTATGGGCGCGTGCCACCACGCCCAGCTGATTTTTGTATTTTTGGTAGAAATGGGGTTTCACCATGTTGGCCAGGCTGGTCTCCAACTCCTGAGCTCAAGCGATCCTCCCACCTCGGCCTCCCAAAGTGCTGGGATTACAGGCATGAGCCACCGCGCCCGGATCTAAGTTATAACATTTTTTTTTATCCCAGCTATAGGGTCACCCATGTACCCTGGATGGCAGCCTGTCTCCTGTCATGAGACAGGGCTGTCCCGCTGCACTGTGCCCACCCATCTTCAGGACTCTTCTGCCAGAGTCCAAGCAGGTGGTTTCTGACCAAACGGTCAGCAGGAAACCGGGAGTTCCTCTTGCACTTGGCCTTGTGCAAACCTGTTCTTGACCAATATGCAACCAGACCTCGACTCTTGCAACTTCCCCCCAGCAGAACTCACAACCTCCTGTCCTTAATTTAGAAATACCCCTGAGGCGGAGCCCGGCCCTCCCAGCATCCCTGCAGAGCCTCGGTCCACTCCAAGCAACATTTATTGAGGGTGGCGGGAGCCGCGCTGGACAGGGGCCGGGGCTGGCCTCGGCGTCCAGACAACAGGTTCTATAGAACACGTATATACAGGGACGGGGCGGGAGGGGCCGAGACGCTAGCTGGGGACTGCGCTCTAGCCTCAGACGGCAGACGCCAGCTTCCGCTTGGTACTCTCGCTGCAGCGGTTCAGGATGAGGTCAGCGCTGGGCCGCGGGGGCACCGCCGGCTGTGGTTTAGAGCGCTGGGTCTGCGGCTCCTCCCCTGCGGGCAGAGCAGGGCCGAGTCAGAAGCCCCGCCCCGAACGATAGCCCCGCCCACAGTGATCTCTGGCCCCGCCCCGCCGCGTTCTCTAACTTCTGCTCCGCCCTCTGGCCTCGCCTCGCGGTCGTGCCTCTCCCTCTGACTCCGCCTCTTAGGGATCGCTCCGCCCCCTAGCTCCCGCTCCTCCTCTGGGCCCGCCTCCAGTCCCCGCCTCTCCCTCTGATTCCGCCCTCTGGCCCCGCCCCGCCGCTCTCCCGCTGACTCCGCCCCTAGGGTTACCCGGCCTGCCCGCTTCTGCTGCACTCACCGAGAGGGCTCCTGGGGCTCTGCGGTTCCGGCCGCCCCTGGCGGCGCCGCTGCTGCAGAAAACGGACGCTGTTGCGACGATAGGCGTCCTGGCTGAGGCGCTTCCGCGACCGCTTGTGGATGCTGTGCGCGTTGCGGATGGACGACCTGGCCCAGCGGAACAGGGCGTCGTCAAAGCCCGAGCGCTCCCCTGCCCCCAGGGACTCGATGAGCCCCATACCGCGGCCAGGCGCATCCAGCCCCTTTCCCCGGTGAGGGTTCTGCCTCTCCTGCCGCTGAGAGCCCCCGCCCCGGCACTGCCAAGCTGCCTAGACAGAGCGAAACCGTGGTGCGCCCCCCTCGACCCCGCCCAGCCCCGGGGAACCCCGCTCACCTGCGGGGCGGCGCCCCGCGCTTGATCTGGCGTTGGGCCTGGGACACGTCTTGCCCGGATTTTTGCAGGTACATGGAGGGGAAGTAGCCTGTGACGTCATCTTTCCTGCAACAGAAGCAGCCCTTGAGGCTGGGGCAGTCACCTGGGGGGCGCTCAGAGGAGGGGGTTTCAGGGCTCTCTCTGAACAATTGGGGTTAGGTCAGGCTGAGAGGTTGCAAACAACCGGACACCTGCCTCTGTGGGCCTCAGTTTCCTGGTCTGTGCAACTGAGACCCTTCCAGCAATCCTTCCACAGTCTATGCAGGGGCGGAGGTTAGCAGATCCAGGTCACCGCAGGGAACAGGTAATTGCTATAAGACATTGGCAAAAATGGGCAGGACACGGTCGCTCACGCCGGTAATCCCAGTACTTTGAGGGATCTAGGTGGGAGGATTGCTTGAGGCCAGGAGTTCGAGACCAGCCTGGGCAACATAGCAAGACCCCTATTGCTACCTCCCAAAACAATTAAAGAAAAAAGAAGACATTGGCAGATTATATTTGCCAATTTTTCTTTTATGTTAACTGCCTTCTGTCTCCTACGAAACTTTGCCTACCTCCAAGCTACCAAATTCTGTGCTTTCTTCCAAATACTTTCCCCCCGCCCAACCCCAAGACAGAGTTTTGCTCTTGTTGCCTAGGCTGGAGTGCAATGGTGTGATGTCGGCTCATTGCAACCTCTGCTTCCCAAGTTCAAGCAATTCTCCTGCTTCAGCTTCCCAAGTAGCTAGGATTACAGGCATGTGCCACCACGCTTGGTTAATTTTGTATTTTTTTAGTAGAGACAGGATTTCACCATGTTGGTCATGGCTGCTCTGGAACTCCTGACCTCAAGTGATCCACCCGCCTCAGTCTCCCAAAGTGCTGGGATTACAGGTGTGACCTCCCCGTCCAGCCCCAAATGCTTTTTAGTTTCAGGTTTTACTCTGGGATAAACCTGTGATCCATCTGAAGTAAACATCTGTGCACAGTGTGAGGTAGGGGTCTGGGTTTGTTTTTTGCTTTTTTTTTTTTTTCAGTATGGAAATCCACCTGTTCCAGCACCATTTGTTGAAAAGACTTTCCTTCTATTCTCAATATTATATTTAGGAGTAAAAAAAAAACCAAAACTTTGCATAATACAAGGTTCACATAAAACCCTAATTCTTGGCTGATGGGAGGATCACAAGAAGATTATCAGGGACACAGGATGGGAGTTAACGGAGTGTGTGTCTAAAAGGCTGAGAAATGCTGCCTCAAAGCCCTCTGGCCCACGGCCCAGCTGCAGGTATGCATGTTGTGGTCCTAGCTTTAAGATAAGCTTGCAGCAGGGCGCCAGGCTGGTCCTGTGACCTAGGGCTCTCAAGACGCCAGCAAAGGCCCAGCATGGAGGCTCATTCCTGTAATCTCAGTGCTTTGGGAGGCCAAGGCAGGAGGATCTCTTGAGGCCAGGAGTTTAAGACTAGTCTTGGCAGCATAGTGAGACCCCATCCCTACAAAAAAATTAACAAACATTAGCCGGATGTGGTGGTGCTCACCTGTAGTCCCAGCTACTTGGGAGGCTGAGGCGGGAGGATCGCTTGAATGAGTTATGACTGTGCTCCAGCCTGGAAGTCAGAGCAAGATCCTGTCTCAAAAAATAAATAAATTTGTAAAAAATGAAGACACAGGAAAGGACCTGGGAGGCCCTGTAGCTCCAGGGAAATGGCTCCACCAGCCACTAGAATTCTGTGATCCCCAGAACCAGAAAGAAAAAAAAAAAAAATTAGTATTTCTGCATTCATTTGGAGGATACACAGATGGGAATTGCAATGGAAGCCTTTTTTTTTTTAAAGATACAGAGTCGGCCGGGCGCGGTGGCTCAAGCCTGTAATCCCAGCACTTTGGGAGGCCGAGACGGGCGGATCACGAGGTCAGGAGATCGAGACCATCCTGGCTAATACGGTGAAACCCTGTCTCTACTTAAAAATACAAAAAACTAGCCGGGCGACGAGGCGGGCGCCTGTAGTCCCAGCTACTCGGGAGGCTGAGGCAGGAGAATGGCGTAAACCCGGGAGGCGGAGCTTGCAGTGAGCTGAGATCCGGCCACTGTACTCCAGCCTGGGTGGCAGAGCAAGACTCCGTCTCAAAAAAAAAAAAAAAAAAAAAAAAAATAAAGATACAGAGTCTTGTTCCATCACCCAGACTAAGTGCAGTGGTGCAGTCATAGCTCACTGCAGCCTCCAACTCCTGGGGTCAAGCAATCCTGTCACCTCAGCCTCTTGAGTAGCTGGGGCTACAGGCATGCGCTACTACGTACAGATAATTTTTAAATTTTTTTTGTGGAGACAGGGGTTTCCCTACATTGCCCAGGTTGGTCTTGAACTTGTAGCCTTGAGTGATCCTCCCACTTCAGCTTCCCAAAGTGTTGGGATTACAGGTATGAGACCCGCACTGAACCACAAGAAAGCTTTAAAAGAAAAAGGAATGATAAAAGGATGTAATCTTTTTTTTTTTTTTTTTTTTTTTGAGATGGAGTTTCGCTCTTTGTCGCCCAGGCTGGAGTGCAATGGCGCGATCTCGGCTCACTGCAACCTCCGCGTCCTGGGTTCAAGCAATTCTCCTGCCTCAGCCTCCTGAGTAGCTGGGATAACAGGCTCCCACCACCACACCCAGCTAATTTTTCTATTTTTAGTAGAGACAAGGTTTTGCCATGTTGGCCAGGGTGGTCTCAAACTCCTGACCTCACGTGATCGTCCTGCCTCAGGCTCCCAAAGTGCTGGGATTACAGGCCTGAGTCACTGCGCCCAGCCAGGAATGTAATTATTTATACAACAGTTCACCATGTTGCCAGAGAAGGAATAATAATAGGTGGTTAGGGAAAGATCCTAAATCACAAAGCAAAGATGCATGCACTTGGACAAGGACATTAGATCCCCACAAGACAGGCCAGGGTGGGCTCACCCCTCCCTGCTACTGAGATGGAAACTGAGCCCAGAGAGGGGCAGTGGCTTACCCAGAGTCCCAGGGACAAGTCACCCCAGATACCCAAACACTCCCACCGTGGCTGGGGCTGACTCGGGTGGGTGCCCTGGATGGAGTGGAGCCCTCCTACCTGATGACCCACCAGCCGTCCAGGAGCTTGTGAATGACCTCAACAGCTTCGCCCACGAGCAGGGACACCTCGTCCTCCTCCACAGCAGCGTAGGCCTTGATGGCAACGTACGGCTCGCCTGGTCCACGGCAGGGGCACAGAGCACGGTGTGAGATCTGGCCAGCCCGGGGCTCGCCACCCATCCCGTCTTCTTCTCTCTGCACCTGGGCTTCCTCCAGGCACTCCAGACCCACCCAGGGCCCACAGTTCCCCCTCTTCTGGGTCTCCTCCCTCCATCCTCCTACTCCATCCCCGTTTCCCTCAGCAAGCTCCTGCTGGCACCCTCTCTGGGGGCACACTCTGGACTTCTGCCCTCTGCCCCCTACACCCAGGTGAGCTTGTCCACTCCCATTCATTGCCACCCACTCCGGGGACCAGATTCCACAACGATGAAGGTCTGTCCAGACACCTAAATATGACAAGAGACCAGCCATGAGTAGGTGGGTGGAGCACCTGTCCACGTGGCACTGGGAACTGCTTGGCTGTGGCTGTCGGCCTGGGGGCTGCAGGCCTTCCCAGTGTTTAAACAATAGCCACAGGCCAGACGAGGTGGTTCCCGCCTGTAATCCCCGCACTTTGGGAGGCCGAGGTGGGTGGATCACCTGAGGTCAGGAGTTCGAGACCAGCCTGTCCAACATGGTGAAACTCCATCTCTACTAAAAATACAAAAATTAGCCTGGTGTGGTGGTGCACGCCTGTAATCCCAGCTACTCAGGAGGCTGAGGCGGAAGAATTGCTTGAACCCAGGAGGCGAAGGTTGCAGTGAGCCGAGATTACATTACTACACTCCAGCCTGGTTGACAGAGCCAGACTTTGTAAAAAAAAAAAAAAAAAAAAAAAGCTGTAAATCCACATAAAAGGGTGAAATCACGCCATTTTAAAATGTGGATAACCAGGCCAGGGGCAGTGGCTCACACCTGTAATCCCAGCCCTTTGGGAGACTGAGGCAGGTGGATCACCTGAGGTCAGAAGTTCGAGACCAGCCTGGTCAACATGGTGAAACCCGTCTCTACTAAAAATACAAAAATTAGGTGGGTGTGGTGGCACATGCCTGTAATCCCAGCTACTCGGGAGGCTGAGGCTGGAGAATCACTTGAACCAGGACAGCAGAGATTGCAGTGAACCGAGATCACACCACTGCACTCCAGCCTGAGCAAGGGAGTGAGACGCTGTCTCAACAACAACAACAAAGATAAATAAATAAATAATAAATAAATAAAATAAAATGGTAACCAATTCTATTATAGTTTTTTTTCAAGCTCAATGCAGGCCGCATTCAGCCCCAGCACTGCCAGTTTTCCCTTTCTGGTCAGTGATGACGCCCCCACCTCCAGGCAGCCCTCCTTCCTGAGCCTAAGGTCTGCTCGTCCTTCAGTTTCCCACTGTACCTGACCACATGCCCATAGACATAACTGACCTCCCACCCTCCCCCATCGTTTGCTCCTCCTCCTGGTTCCCTGTCCGGACCAAGGACATCGCAACCTGCCAGGGCCCCCCAAGCCAGAGAAGATGAGGTCTCAGCCCTGACTTTTCTGCCAAGCCAGCAACCAGCCCAGACTCCAAAGCAGTCACTCAACATCCCTGGGTCCCGCCTGCCCCTTTCTCCCACACCCCTATGGCCTGGGAGGGCAGGGGGCACCTGCATAGTTGGGCTCAGGGTCTTCCGTCTCGTCGGGACTGTCCAGGGGCTCGAGGAAAGACGCTGGGATCCAGCCTCGCTTTGCTTTCATCTGACAGAACCACCAACCTGTGCCAGAGATGCGCGAATGTGACTGAGGGGCGGGACCCGGAGGTTCCCTGCAGCCATCAGGGACGGTAAAGGACACAGGGACACAGACACACCGATGTCCAATGCTCAGATTTGGAAATATCACCGTCACCTCACTGGACAACGAGGTCACACGCATGCATGCACATATGCTCACAGAATCATAGCTCTGAGCCCACTTCATAATGAGCAGACAGTCCCATAGCCACCCAGACAGAACACTCAGACATGCACCACCCCGGCCTGCCATGCACAGATGCCCACAGCCATTGCAGAGTGCACACTCAGAGAGAGGGCGACTCGCAGTGTGGGGAGGACATTCAGGGCCCCTAAAGGAGCCAGAGTCCCCCGAGGGGCCAGGCTGCCTGAGCCTTGGCAGGGGGCTTGTGGCTATGGGTTCCTGAGCACCAGGGGAAGGAGCCCTGTAGGGCGGGAGGTCTGACCGCTCTCACTCTTCTCCACGACCTCCACCACGTCCCCCATGGCCAGAGCCATCTCAGTGCCCGAGGTCTTCTCGTAGTCGGCAATGGCGCGGTACGTCTGCAGGATGATGGGGCCGGTGATGTCTGGGGCAGAGGGAGGGCAGGGTGAGTGGGCACCGCGGGGCCCATCTGGGTCTCCAGAACAGGTGCTGGCATCCTGAATCTCTGCTGCTCTGCATTCCTGGGCACATAGCGTTCTCCAGGCTTTGGCCTCCCAATTCAAGCATGTCTTTGTTCTCATCTGATGAAGTTAGCGAGCCTTTCTCAACTTTATTTTCTTTTTTGGAGACAGAGTCTTGCTCTGTTGCCCAGGTTAGAGTACAGTGACGTGATCACAGCTCACTGCAGCCCTGGACTCCTAGGCTCAAGCAATCTGCCTGCCTCAGCCTCCCGAATAGCTGGGACTGCAGGCATATGCCACTACACCTGGCTAATTTTTTGTAAAGACAAGGTCTTGGGACAATGCCCAGGCTGGTCTTAAACTCCTGGGCTCAAAGGATTCTCCCACCTCAGCCTCTTAAAGTGTTGGGATTACAGGCATGGAACCACTGCACCTGGCCTTTTCCCAACTTTTTTTTTTTTTTTTTTTTTTTCCAGATGGAGTCTCGCTCTGCCGCCCAGGCTGGAGTACAGTGGTACAGTTTTGGCTCATTCACCTTGGCAATTCACCTGCCTCAGCCTCCCAAGTAGCTGGGACTACAAGCACCCGCCACCACGCCCAGCTAATTTTTGTATATTTAGTACAGATGGGGTTTCACCATGTCGGTCAGGCTGGTCTTGAACTCCTGACCTCAGGTGATCCACCCACCTCGGCCTCCCGAAGTGCTGAGATTACAGGCATAAGCCACAGCGCCTGGCCTTTTCCTAACTTTAAGGTGCACTTGAATGCCTGGGATTTTGCTAAAATGCCTATCCTGTTCAGTAGGCCCACTGAGGGACCTGAGTGCGTTTCTGACCAGCCCCTTCATCCAGCCGAGGAGGTGCTGATACTGTTTGTTATTGGCTGAAATCAGTCTTCTCAAACTTCATATGTTGAAGTCCTAACCCCCCAGTTAGGGCCACTATGCCTTAGAGTGTGGGTGTATTTGGAGATAGGGTCTTGCAAGAGGTAATTAAGTTAAAATGAGGTCATTAGAGTGGGCCCTAACCCAACAGGCCTGATGTCCTTACAAGAAGAAGAAAAAGCCGGGCACAGTGGCTCATGTCTGCAATCCCAGCACTTTGGGAGGCCGAGGCAGGAGGGTTGCTTGAGGCCAAGAGCTTAAGACCAGCCTGGCAATGTAGTGAGACCCCATCTCTACCAAAAACTTAAAAATTACTGGGCGGCCGGGCGCAGTGGCTCAAGCCTGTAATCCCAGCACTTTGGGAGGCCGAGACGGGCGGATCACGAGGTCAGGAGTTCGAGACCATCCTGGCTAACATGGTGAAACCCCATCTCTACTAAAAAATATTTTTAAAAAGCTAGCCGGGCAAGGTGGCGGGTGCCTGTAGTCCCAGCTACTCGGGAGGCTGAGGCAGGAGAATGGCGTAAACCCGGGAGGCGGAGCTTGCAGTGAGCTGAGACCCGGCCACTGCACTCCAGCCTGGGTGACAGCCAGACTCTGTCTCAAAAAAAAAAAAAAAAAATTAGCTGGGCATGGTGGCACACACCTGTAATCCCAGCTACTTGGGAGGCTGAGGTGGGAGGATCGCTTCAGCCCAGGAGGTCGAGGCTGTAGTGAGCTACGATCACACCACTTCACTCCAGCCTGGGCAATAGAGCGAGATCCTGCCACTGAAAACAACAAAAACAAAATAGTGGCTGGCACAGAGTAAGTGCTCCACTAATGTTAGCTATTATTATTATTATTGTTGTTATTAGCAGAGACTGTGCAATAATATTAGAAACTGCCACAGCCCTGCATCACCTCTGAAGGCCATGTTGGCCTCCAAAACCTGTTCATTCATTCAGCCACAAACACTGCCCCGGATGCCGGGAGCCAGGGTCTGTGCTGGTCTCTGCACTGCCACCTGCAAAGGGCTCCTTTCAGTCTCCAAGGACCTTCCAAACACCCAATTCTTCTTCTTCTTCTTCTTCTTCTTTTTTTTTTCTGAGATGGAGTCTGGCTCTGTCACCCAGGCTGGAGTGCAATGGCATGATCTGGGCTCACTGCAAACTCCGTCTCCCAGGTTCAAGCGATTCTCCTGCCTCAGCCTTCCAAGTGGCTGGGACTACAGGCGCCCACCACCACACCTGGCTAATTTGGATTTTTAGTAGAGACGGGTTTTCTCCATGTTGGCCAGGCTGGTCTCGAACCCCTGACCTCAAGTGATCCGCCCACCTCGGCCTCCCAAAGTGCTGAGATTACAGGCATGACTAACTGTACCCGACCCAAAGACCCAATTCTTTAGCAGGGTAGCTGTGAGCCCTCCCGATCTGCTCCCAGCCCCCACTTTTTTCCCTGAACACCCCCCAACTCTAGATCTCCTCGGGGTGACCCTGCCCCTGGCTGCCCCACTGTCCTCTCACCTGCCGCGGTACTCTTGCCATCTTTGGGCAGCAAGTATGTCTCTGGCTTTTTTGTCCTGAGGAGAGAACAGTCTGGGTGAGACCCTCGGCTTCCCACGGAGGAAGGAGAGGCGCTGGGTAGAGCTACAGAAGAGCTCCCCAAGAGAAAAGGGACCTGGGGAAGGGAAGGGGCACTGCGGAGAGAAGAGAGCAACTGGACTGGCTGAGGAAGGGCTTCGGGAAGTGACAGGGGCGGGGGGATCTGCTCGGGCAGCCCAAGGGAGGGACATGAGGGGGACACTGCATAGCCTCCTGCAGACTCTAAGGATGCCCTAAGCCTGGGAAATGCTCTTCTTCTTCTTCTTTTTTTTTTTTTTTGAGACGGAGTCTGGCTCTGTCACCTAGGCTGAGTGGCACGATCTCAGCCCACTGCAACCTCTGCCTCCAGGGTTCAAGCGATTCTCCTGCCTCAGCCTCCCAAGTAGCTGGGTTTACAGGAGCACACCACTATGCCTGACTAAATTTTTATATTTTTGGTAGAGATGGGGTTTCACCATGTTGGCCAGGATGGTCTCGAACTCCTGACCTCAGGTGATCCGCCCACCTCAACCTTCCAAAGTGCTGGGATTATAGGCATGAACCACTGTGCCCAGCCTCTTCCTCCTTCTGGAGCCCTGAGAGAGCAGGCAATGAGGAGCAGACCCCACTGTGGAGCCCATCCTTCCCCCACCTCCTAGGCTGGTGAGAACTGCCCTTCCTTGGACCAGGGGACACCTTCAAGGGTCAATAAGTGCTGGGCGGAGCAATGCTGCCTGTCTCTGTCTTGGCAGCCTGGGTGCCTTGGCGAGGGGGTAACGTCCTGTCCTCATGCCCCCCACTTTGAGCTTCAGTGACCAGAGAGGGGTGGAGAAGGGGACTTCCCCAGCCTGCCTGGAGCTCCCTCGGCCTCTCAGGTGCCTTCCACACAGGGTCCTGGGTACAGGAGACCCTAGACCTGCTCAGTACTTAGCAGAGGCATCAACCCCACATCCTTCTGCGGAGCTCCGCAAGACACCCAGTGCTTCATCTGATCCTCACTGCCCGTTATAGAAATGGAGAACCTGCATTCAGAGAGCAGTGGTGGCCGGCTCCGGGTCCTATGGCCAGGTTGCCGCAGGGTCAGGATGAGGACCCAGGACTTTGGACCTCCGGCCCCGAGTGCTTCCCCCAGTGCCCTGAGGTGTGAAGGATGAAGGTGGAGGCTTGGCGGGGTCACAGGGGCTGGAGGTGGAATCTGCCTCCTCTTTCTGGCTGTGTGGCTCTGAGAAGGCGGCTTTCCCTCTCTGAGCCTCGGTTTCCTCATCTACAAAACACGGAAAGTCCCACCCCCTTCCCTCTCCCGCCTGGCAGGGTGAAAAGGCCACTCACTGGTTGTCCGTGGGGAGCTTGAGGTCATCGGGGCGCACCTTGAAGAAGTCGAGGAGGTGGGGACAGCGGGAGATCTTGGTGGGCAGGCTCATGAGTGTGCTGCAGTACTCAGTAAGCGTGCCCTGGCGGTTCTCGGCGGCCCGCTGCCCGTCGAACCACCTGGGAGCTGGCACCAGAGAACATGAGGTCAAGCCCGAGAGGGGCTGGGAGGGCAGCTGAGCCCCCGCCACCAACCCCCCGACAGGCAGCTCAGCCCCGCGCTCACCTGGAAGGTGGGGAATGATCCTGTTCTCTGGATTGATCGCCCCTGCCTCAATAGGGAACATTTCTTTTAAGGTTTTCTAAACATTAAAAAGACAAGAAGACAAGGAATATTTGTAGTTTACAACACTTGGAAAAGCACGAGATTGGAAGTGACCTAAATACCTCTCAGAACTACCTAAAAGGCTGAGTGTGGTGGCTCACGCCTGTAATCCCAGCACTTTGGGAGGCTGTCGCGAGTGGATCACTTGAGGTCAGGAGTTCAAGACCAGCCTGGCCAACATGGTGAAACTCCATCTCTACTAAAAATACAGAAATTAGCTGGGAGTGTTGGCACATGCCTGTAATCCTAGCTACTCAGGAGGCTGAGGTGGGAGAATTGCTTAAACCTGGGAGGCAGAGGTTACAGTGAGCAGAGATGGCACCATTGCACTCCAATCTGGGTGACAAAGTGAGACACTGCCTTAATATCTCGGGCCTAGAAATTTCGGTGGCAATCTGGATTCCTTGATTAGCAGAGGCACTGGCCTCTCTGTCTCCCACGTGCAGGTCTCCAGCAAATCCTTTTGCTTCCAATCCCCAAATCTCTTTGGGATCTGACCGCTTCCCACCAACACCACCCTCCTGGCTCTAGGCACTACCAGGCCCCTGTCCACCCTTGTCTGTCCTCAATCCAGTCACCAGAGGGATCCTCTTAAAACTCAGGTTGGCCAGGTTCAGGGGCTCAAACCTGTAATCCTAGCAATTTGGGAGGCTGAGGCAGGAGGATCACTTGAGTCCAAGTGTTAGAGACCAGCCTGGGCAACATAGTGAAACCCCATCTCTGCAAAAAACAAATCAGGAAAAGGAGCCAGGTGTGGTGGTGCACGCCTGTGATCTCAACATGGGAGGCTGAGATGGGAGAATCGCTTCAGCCCTGGAAGTTGAGGCTGCAGTGAGCCGAGATCTCACCATTGCACCCCAGCCTGGGCGACAGAGCAAGACCTCATCTCAAAAGAAAAACAAATATTTAAAAAACTGATAACTCATTCTTAAGAAGATACAAATGTAAAATTTAGGAAAATAACTACCATTGGGACCACAACCACGAGGAGAATGTTTACCAGCAGGTGCATTTGTTATTCGGGATCTAGAACTTGGCTTTGTTTTTCAAAAGTGGTAAGAATGGTTCTGTTCTAGGAACGTTCTGGGAGATCCTGTCTGTTTTACTTTAAAATGAGAATTTGCTGTTTCTCATTTTATTCATTGTTTTCAGCAAGACTACTTAAATGTTTCAGGGGGAAAAATGTTTTTTAAAATGCCCCCTTAGCTTTGGGAGGCCAAGGCAGGAGGATCACTTGAGGTCTGGAGTTCAAGACCAGCTTAGGCAACATAGTGAGATCCCCGTCTTTACAAAAAATACAAAAAATTAGCCACACACGGTGATGCGCGCTTACAGTCCCAGCTATTCAGGAGGCTGAGGCAGCAGGATCGCTTGAGCCCCAGTGGTTGAGGCTGCAGTGAGCTATGATTGCACTGCAGCCTGGGTGACAGAGCAAGACGCTGTCACAAAAATATATATAAATAAATAAATCCCCTTTAACTGTGGTCTGGGAGGGGATTCTGGGTTCTGCAGTTTCCGCACCACCTGGGCTAAGGTCCTCCCCGAAGGGTGGAGCTGGAACGGTGGGTCCCTCTGCCTCCTCCGTCCCCGCACTCACATGGAACTCGTAGATCTCGGTGAAGCGCCGGTACACCACCTTCTCGGACAGGTCCTGCCATTTCACCAGAAACATGTACACCTGGGGGAAGGCCAGAGTGGTGGGGACCCCATTCAGCTTCTAAAGAGGCTTTGCTGTGTGCACCCAGGATCCCACTACCCCCTGGAGGAAGTCCAGAGGATTGGGTGAGGGACATCTTTGGGTTGGTCCAGGATTGCAGAAAGGACGCAAACGTGGACCCCAGTGCTGCCACACGCCAGCCTTGAGACCCAGGGCAAGATGGTCAGCTTCTCTCAAATGGACTCATCTGTAAATTGAAGATCAAAGTAGGACCTAGGCGGCCGGGCGCGGTGGCTCACGCCTGTAATCCCAGCACTTTGGGAGGCCGACACGGGCGGATCACGAGGTCAGGAGATCGAGACCATCCTGGCTAACACGGTGAAACCCCGTCTCTACTAAAAAATACAAAAAACTAGCCGGGCGAGGTGGCGGGCGCCTGTAGTCCCAGCTACTCGGGAGGCTGAGGCAGGAGAATGGCATAAACCCGGGAGGTGGAGCTTGCAGTGAGCTGAGATCCGGCCAGTGCACTCCAGCCTGGGTGACAGAGCAAGACTCCGTCTCAAAAAAAAAAAAAAAGTAGGACCTAGGCTGGGCACGGTGGCTCACACCTGGAATCCCAGCACTTTTTAGGACTGAGGTGGGAAGATCGCTTGAGTTCAGGAGTTCGAGACTAGCCTGGGCAACATAGCGAGATCCCCATATCTACTAAAAATACAAAAATTGGCGGGTGTGGTGCCGCACATCTGTGGTCCCAGCTGAGGCAGGAGAATTGCTTGAGCCTTGTAGGTCAAGGCTTTAGTGAGCTCTGATTGCACCACTGCACTCCAGCTTGGGTTGGGAGGGGAGGGGAGAGTCAGGCAGTTTGGGCATAGTGGCTCATGTCTGTAATCCCAGAACTTTGGGAGGCCAAGGCAGGTGGATCACCTGAGGTCAGGAGTTCGAGATCAGCCTGACCAATATGGTGAAACTCCGTCTCTACTAAAAATACAAAACTTAGCTGGGAGTGGTGGTGGGTGGTTGTAATTCCAGCTACTTGGGAGGCTGCGACAGGAGAATTGCTTGAACCCAGGAGGTGCAGGCTGCAGTGAGCCAAGGTTGTGCCACTGCATCCCAGCCTGGGTGACAGAGTGAGATTCCATCTCAAAAAAATTAAAAAGAAGACAACATCGCATCTAACATCCACTGACTTGGATGCGCAAACTGAATCTAATGAAGAGAAACCCAAACCAAGGGACATTGTACAAAGTAACTGGCCCGCTCTCCGCAAAACATCAAAGTTCCAAAAGACAAAGACTGATTAAGACTGATCCAGAATCAGCTGGCTGCGGTGGCTCACGCCTGTAATCCCAGAACTTTGGAAGGTTGAAGCGGGCAGATCACCTGAGGTCAGGAGTTCGAGATCAGCCTGGCCAACATGGTGAAACCTTGTCTCTACTAAAAATACAAAATTTAGCTGGGCGTGATGGCGCATGCCTATAATCCCAGCTACTCAGGAGGCTGAGGCACAAGAATTGCTTGAACTCAGGAGGCAGAGGTTGCATGAGTGGAGATCGTGCCACTGCACTCCAGCCTGAGTGACAGAGCAAGACTCCATCTCATAAAAACAAAAAACAAACAAACAAATAAAACTGATCCAGAATCAACATGGCGAAACCCTGTCTCTACCAGAAAATACGAGCTGGGCGTTGTGGCGGGCACCTGTATTCCTAGCTACTCAGGAGGCTGAGGCAGGAGAATCTCTTGAACCTGGGAGGCAGAGGTTGCAGTGAACTGAGATTGCACCACTGCACTCCCATCTGGTGACAGAGTGAGACACCGTGCCAAAAAAAAAGAAAAAGAAAAAAGATAAAAAGACTGACCCAGATAAAAGAAGGTTAAAGGCCATGACATGGATCCTTGAGTGGATCCTAGACCTGAAGAAAGTTTTTACCGCAGAGGACAAGTAGGATAATCGGAGGAATCTCAGTAAAGTCTGTGGGTGGATAATGGTGTTTTGTCCATGTTAATTTCCTGATTTTGACACGTGCATTGTAATTATGTAAGAGAATGCCCTTGATTTTAAGAAATGCCTAACAACTAGTATTGAGAGGTAAAGAAACACGTCTTCAACTCACTCTCAAATAATTCACAAAATATACCCAGAAAGAGAGGTGCGGATGAAGGTGAGGGAAAGATTATTGGAGTGATTGGTACTGTTTTGAAGCCCAGTAGCCTTTCTATAAATTTGAAATTTCAAAACTGAAAGTTACAAAGAAAAGGAGAAAAGTGACTAGGCATGGTAGCTCACGCTTGTAATTCTAGCACTGTGGGAGGCTGAGACCAGAGAGTTGCTTAAGCCGAGGGTTCTAGATTAGCCTGTACAGGCCCGGCGTGGTGGCTCAAGCCTGTAATCCCAGCACTTTCGGAGGCCGAGACGGGCGGATCACAAGGTCAGGAGATCAAGACCATCCTGGCTAACACGGTGAAACCCCGTCTCTACTAAAAAATACAAAAAACTAGCCGGGCGAGGTGGCAGGCGCCTGTAGTCCCAGCTACTCGGGGGGCTGAGGCAGGAGAATGGCGTGAACCTGGGAGGCGGAGCTTGCAGTGAGCTGAGATCCGGCCACTGCACTCCAGCCTGGGCCACAGAGCGAGACTTCGTCTCAAAAAAAAAAAAAAAAGATTAGCCCGTACAACATAGTGAAACCTCATCTCTACAAAAATTTTAAAAATTAGCCAGGAGTGGTGGTGTGTGCCTGTAGCCCCAGCTACTCAAAGGGCTGAGGCAGGAGGATTGCTTGGGCCTGGCAGGTCGAGGCTGCAGTGAGCTATGATCGCACCACTGCACTCCAGACCTCATTTCAAAAAAACAGGCCCAGGAATGGTGGCTCCCAGCACTTTGGGAGGCCGAAACGGGTGGATCACTTTGAGGTCAGGAGTTTGAGACCAGCCTGGCCAACATGGTGAAACCCTGTCTCTACTAAAAATACAAATATTAGCCAGGTGTGGTGGCGGGCAGCTGTAATCCCAACTACTCTGGAGGCTGAGGCAGGAGAACCAGTTGAACCCAGAAGACGGAGGTTGCAGTGAGCCGAGATCATGCCACTGCACTCTGGCCTGGGCAACAGAGCAAGACTCTGTCTCAAAAAACAAAACGCAACAAAAAAGAGAAAGGCCTTGGCACATAGGACTAAATGTTCCATACAACCTTCATTCCATTTCCTAAATGTGGTTTCTCCCTGGCCTTCCTATGGGATTAGGGGACCCAGTGGACTTTCCTGTCTGAGCAGGCATTTGTCTCGCCTCCCGGGGGACAGATGGGAGGACTCTTGGCCCCTATGATGGTATCACCCTACTGGAGAGGATAAGACTCTAACTGACACTACAAGCAGCTGGGGAGAGAGAGAGAGCTTTAGTTTCCAGGCCTCCCTCCTGAGAGGGCCACTCTCTGATAGCAGGGCTAGTCAGGGAAGGCTTCCTGGAGGAGTGGGCCTTGGACCTGAGAGAGTGCTAGGCTGCCTGGCCATGGCAGGGGAGCAGAAAGAGGACTCCTGGCTAAGTCTGAGGGCCTGGCTGGGGACACAGGCGGGGACAGTAAACGGTGGGTCCAAGGGAACTGTCTTCCCCGGGTGGAGTCCAGGCTCAGAGGGGTAGATCCAGGCCCAAAGACCAGGGACCGGGTGCTGAGACCCTGCCCCCTTAGTCCTCACTGGAGCTGGTTGGCCTTGGGACTATAAGGGTGGCCGCGGTGTCCCTCCCGTATCCCCACCATGGGATCCCCTCCACCAGCTACTCACATAGTGCTGGCTGGGTACGAAACGCTTCTCAAAGCCCAGCAGGGCGATGTGACGGATGAAGGTGTCCCCCATGACTGGGTGGCCTCCAGTGCTCCCTGGCACTTCCAGGCTGCGCCTTAAATGCACTGGAAAGAGGAAGTCGCTTTTGTCGCGGTCAGGACGGGGGCAGGGAGGGTACAGAAAAAGGCTTTGCTTCTTCTTTCAGTTTCTGGGGACTCTTCAGGCTTGCAGGGTGTAAATGGGCAGAGTCACATTCACACACACCTGCAGGGACAAGGAAAAGAGTTTACACTTGTCCTTCCTGTCGCCTACATGGGCCCCACGGGTTTTGGGGGTGAACCAAGCTGCTCCTGCCTCAGGGCCTTTGCATTTGCTGTATCCCCTTGACCATCGTTCCCCCCTTGACCATATTCCTCGCCTTGACCATGTTCCCCCCATTCATCGTCTTCCCTCCATAACTCTCTCCTCCATTTCTCTGCTCAAATGTCACCTCTTCCGAGAAGCCTTCCTTGATAACTTCACATTGCACAGCAAACTTCATACCTCCCTCAGCCTCTTCCTGCCTCCTTTTTCTGCAGAGCACTTATTATCACTGATGCATCACCAATTGCATGTTATTTTTCTTTATTATTATTGCTATTATTCTTTGAGACAGGGTCTTGCTTTGTTATCCAGGCTCAAGCACAGTGGTGTGATCAGTTCACTGCAGCCTCCAGCTCTTGGGCTCCAGCGATCCTCCTGCCTCAGCCTGTGCAGCTGCTGGGACTTCAGGTGCGTTCCACCATGCCCGGCTAATATTTTTAAATTTTTTTGTACATATAGGGTCCTGCTATGTTGCCCAGGATGGTCTCAAACTACTGGCCTCACATGATCCTCCTACCTCTGCCTCCCACTGTTTTTGTTTTGTTTTGTTTTGAGATGGAGTCTCGCTCTTGTTGCCCAGGCTTGAGTGCAATGGCGTGATCTCGGCTCACTGCAACCTCTGCCTCCAAGATTCAAGCAATTCTCTTGCCTTAGCCTCTCGAGTAGCTGGGATTACAGGCATGTGCCACCACACCTGGCTAATTTTTTTTTTTTTTTTTTTTTTAGTAGAGACTGGATTTCTCCACGTTGACCAGGCTGGTCTTGAACTCCCAACCTCAGGTGATCCTCCCACCTCAGTCTCCCAAAGTGCTGGGATTGCAGGCGTAAGCCACCACACCTGGCCTTGCCTCTGCCTCCCAAAGAGCTGGGATTATAGGCATGAGCCACCGTGCCTGGCCTGACTTAATTTTTTTAGTCTCTCCTTTCCACAATGTGTGTCCCAGGAAAGCTAGGGCATGACCGGGTTATCAGGGGCTGTAGCCCCAGCCCCTCCATCTAGTGCCTGACACACAGAGACCATAAATATTTGGATCGTGACTGCAACATTCACTGAGTGAAGGAATGAGTGAGTGAATGAATGAATGAGTGAATGCTTGAATGAATGAATGAGTAAATGAAAGAGTGAATGAATGAATGAGTGAATGAGTGAAGGAATGAGTGAATGAGTAAATGAATGAGTGAATGAATGAGTGAATGAAGGAGTAAGTGAGTGAATGAAGGAGTGAATGAATGAATGAGTGAATGAATGAGTGAATGGGTGAATGAATGAGTGAATGAATGAGTGAATGAACGTGGGCATGGGAGTGTGCATTGCAAGTGCTAGGTGCTCGTCCTTGGCTATGTGTGGATGAGGGCCAGTGACAGCTGCGATGAAAATGGCACAGACTTTGAGTGAGACTTGAGTTCCGATCCTCAAGTAAGCAAATCGTTCATTGAATTGTTCCTTAGAGTTGACTCAGTTTCTTCCAGAGTGAAATAAGACTGTCAGCTTTGCCAGGAAGGGGATTTGGGACAAAGAGGTGAGGAGGGAGCAGCATGCCCAGAGACAGGCTGAGGCCTCTCTCTCCTACTCCCCCTAGAGCCTGGGAGGCCCAGAACTTTTGGAGCTCATTCAAGGTCATGAGTTCATGAGTGGCCAGCCTCAGCCCCAGGCAGCCTGCTGCAGCCTGTGCCTCCCAGCAGGCCAGGGGCTGCACCAACTCACCGTTGCCCAAGCCCAGGGTCAGCTCGTGGTCCGGACCTGATCTCCTGGGGGTGAGGGTTGAGGCCTGGCAGATGAAAGCCGAGACATACTGGGCTTTTATTTATTTGTTTGAGGCAAAGTTTCACTCTTGTTGCCCAGGCTGGAGTGCAGTAGTGCGATCTCTGCTCACTGTAACCTCTGCCTCCCGGGTTCAAGCGATTCTCCTGCCTCAGCTTCCCGAGTAGCTGGGATTACAGGTGTGCACCACCATGCCCGGCTAATTTTGTATTTTTAGTAGAGAAGGGGTATCACCCTGTTGGCCAGGCTGGTCTCAAACATCTGAGCTCAGGAGATCCGCCCACCTCAGCCTCCCAAAGTGTTGGGATTAACAGGCGTGAGCCACTGTGCCTGGTCTTTTTAAAAAAAAAAAAAAAAAAAAAAAGACAGTGTCTCTGTCACCCAGGATGGAGTGCAGTTGCACGATCATAACTCACTGCAGCTCCCAACTCCTGGGCTCAAGCAGTCCTCCTGCCTTGGCCTCCCCGGTAGGTTGGGACTACAGGCACGTGCCGCTGCACCTGGCCTGTTCCTGCTTTTATTATCCAAGAAGTGTAGGGTCCATTCCATCTGCTCTGAAATATTTGCTTGGCAAGTGCTTCACTTCTTCTTCTTTTGTTTTTTTCTTTTCGAGACAGAGTCTCTTTCTGTGCCCCAGGCTGGCATGCAGTGGCACGATCTCGGCTCACTGCAACCTTCGCCTTCTGGGCACAAGCAATTCTCCCGCATCAGCCTCCCGAGTAGCTGGGATTACAGGTGTGCACCACCATGGCCAGCTAATTTTTTGTATTTTTATAGTGACGGGGTTTCACCAAATTGCCTAGCTGGTCTCGAACTCCTGACCTCAAGTGATCTGCCCACCTCGGCCTCCCAAAGCGCTGGGATTACAGCAGTGAGCCACCGCACCCGGCCTTTGCTTCTTTATAGAGAAGAAAAGTCACATCACCTGCCGGCACCTGCTCCCTCTGGTCCTTACTGTCCCCCACCTCCACCCCGAGGTCCTCAGCCCTGGGTGTGAGCAGCCTTGCAAGCCCTTCCTATGGTGATTTCCATCTATGTATCTCGGAGCCTTCCATGCAGAGAGATAGGCATTTGCAACAGGACCTACTCAGCAATGACAAGGAACTGCCCCACAGGGCGACACCGTGGAATCTTCCAGACACATCACTGACGGAAGGAAGGCAGGCACAGAGCACATGTTCTGGAGGATGTCATTTATACGAGGCTTGAAAACCGCCCAAGCCAGGCTGTGGTGTTGGAAGCCAGGGTGACCTCTGGGAGGATGGCGGGGACGGTAGTGAAAGGAAGTAGTGGGAAGTGGTGGGTGATGTTTACTTCCTCTCCAGATAGATGCTAGTTCCACAAGTGGGACCAGGTGCGGCGGCTCATGCCTGTAATCCCAGCACTTCGGGAGGCCGAGGTGGGTGGATCACCTGAGGTCAGGAGTTTGAGACCAGCCTGCCCAACATGGTGTAACCCGGTCTCTACTAAAAATACAAAAATTAGATGAGTGTGGTGGCTCACACCTGTAGTCCCAGCTACTCGGGAGGGTGAGACAGGAGAATCGCTTGAACCAGGGAGGCGGAGGTTGCAGTGAGCCGAGATTGTGCCACTGCACTCCAGCCTGGGAAGCAGAGTGAGACTCTGTCTCAGGAAAAAAAAAAAAAAAAAAAAAAAAAGGCTCATCGCAGACGCTAGACCTGCAGTGGTGCTCACCTGGGCATGTGGAGGCAGGCAGGGGAAGGTTCTAGTGGGGATCGTTGTAAGCAGAGACTTTTGTGGGCTCTCGGCACTTCCTTCCCTTCCTCTAGCAGTCTTTCCACTCTTGCATAACTGCCTGGCCAGGGTGCTTGTCCTGTAGACACCCCGAACCCTGGCTGTGATCTTTCCACTCCCCTCCTGTGGCCTCCCGAGACCCTGTCACAGTGCTCTGCAGACGGGGTATCCAGCAAGTTTGTTGGGTGAGCAGAGGCAGGAAGCGCTCCAAACTTGAGTTTGACCTTGTAATGACCTCTGTAGCAGGTTCACAGCCTTTTTTCAGGATGACATAGGATTTTTTTCCCCGCTTTTTATATTTATTTATTTATTTTTGGTAGAGACAGGGTCTCCAGATGCTGCTTGGCCTGGTCTCGAACTCCAGCCTCAAGTGATCCTCTCGCCTCAGCCTCCCAAAACGCTGGGATTACAGGCATGAGCCACTGTGTCTGTCCAGGATTTAATTTAATGTGTGGATGAAACAAGGTCCAAATAATTTTTTTAATTAAAAAAAAAAAAAAAGGTTGGCACAGTGGCTCATGCCTGTAATTCCAGCACTTTGGGAGGCCAAGATAGGGGGACCACCTGAGGTCAGGAGTTCGAGACCAGCTTGGCCAACATGATGAAGCTCGGTCTCTACTAAAAATTAAAAAATTAGCCAGGCGTGGTGGCGCAAGCCTGTAATCCCAGCTACCTGGGAGGCTGAGGTAGGAGAATCGCTTAAACCCGGGAGGCAGAGGTTGCAGTGAGTCGAGATCACACCACTGCACTCCAGGCTAGGTGACAGAGTGAGACTCCATTTCAAAAAAATAAATAAAATAAAATAAAGTTAAGGAAGGAAGTAATAAAGAGATAAGAGAGTTTTTTCAAGGGGAGGAAATAGAATTTCTAAAAATGTTTGTATTGTGAAATATGTCAAAAACCGCATCTCTTACCTAATTATTATAAAGGAGACAGCTGGTGAACCATCACTGGGTGTTAGAACAATACCAGGGCCCCAAGAATTCCCCCACGTCCCGAGTGCTAACAGGAAGGGCCCCTCTCACCCCGCCACCCCGCCCTATGTCAAGCACTATTCTAGGTGCTTTCTAATTACGATCACATCTTCTCCTCACAAGGAGGCTGTCAGGGAGTGGGTCCAATTTTTTCCACTTCACAGATGGGAAAACGGAGAGGAAAACAGATTGCCACAGCTGGTAAATGCAGAACTAGGATATGTTTTGTTTTTGTTTTGAGATGGAGTCTTGCTCTGTCACCCAGGCTGGAGTGCAGTGGCGCAATCCTGCCTCACTGCAACCTCCGTCTCCCCAGTTCAAGAAATTCTGCGTCAGCCTCCCGAGTAGCTTGGATTACAGGCTCACACCACCATGCCCAGCTAATTTTTGTATTTTTTGTAGAGATGGGGTTTCCCCATGTTGCCCAGGCTGGTATCGAACTCCTGACCTCAGGTGATCTGCCTGCCTCGGCCTCCCAAAGCGTTGGGGTTACAGGCATAAGCCATCGCGCCAGGCTAGAACCATGATTGAACTCAGGCAGTCTGGACCTAGGCCCATGATTTAACTGTCGCCCTCTGATGCCTTGCCCTTGAACGATGTGAATGAATGAATGAATGAGTGGGGGACGGGGGCTCATGAGGGAAGCTGTCACCTCAAGCCAGGCTGGCGGGCCGTGGGGGCTTCCAGGTCTGAGCTGCCGGTCCTGGCCTTTTTCCAAATGTCACCTTCTCCACCCTCAGGCCACTTGGCCTTCCCCAGATGGGCTGAGCTCGCCATTTCCTTAACCAGGAAATCCCCAAGGCCAGGCCAGTGGGGACCATATGGGGAGAAAGGGAGCTTGGTGTCAGGGCATGGGACCCACACGGTGCCCTCTGTCACAATTTATCAGGAGAGGAAATCTAGCAGTTCCTAGGACTGGAGCAAATCAGCCTTTGTGTGGGACAGTTCTTTCCCAGGTCTAACCTAAGCCTCTCCTGCTGCGTCTTCTTGAATGAGTGACAGCCAGGATCCATCCCCTTGAACAGCCCTGGGTGGTGGCCTCCCGGGCCAGCCCATAGGACCAGCTCTTCCTCCTGCCTAGGGCAGCAGGATGGGCTCCAAGGTACCTATGACGCTGGCTCTATGTGACCGACCCTGTATTGGCAGGCAGGTGTCAATAGGCAGAAACGCTGGCCACTCCAGCCTGGCTAACATGGTGACACCCGGTCTCTACTACAAATACAAAAATTAGCCGGACGTGGTGACAGGTGCCTGTAATCCCAGCTACTCAGGAGGCTGAGGCAGGAGACTCACTTGAACCCAGGAGGTGGAGGTTGCAGTGAGCCGAGATCGCACCACTGTATTCCAGCCTGGGAGACAGAGTAAGTGAGACTCCATCTCAAAAAACAAACAAACAAAAAAAGGCAAAAAAGAAACGTGGGCCTCTCACTGCCTCCCCAGAGACCGTCTTCCTTTAGCAACTAAATCACCTGTGCTGGGCTCTGCTTGGCAGGGTGGACCCCGAGGCCTCGGCAGAGGGGAATCAGGGACCTGCCCGTGGGAGACTGGCCCAGGACAGAGCTGAACTACAGCCCTGGGAACTCCCTTCTCCCCTAGACCTGATCTCCAGCCCTTGGCCTAGGGACATGAGAGAATGGACTTCAGGCCCTAGGCATTCAAGTCAGGGGAGTCAGACGGAGGCCCAGGCTGCATGGGGAGATGTGCAGGCCACGGCTGAGCTGTGCACGTGGCTGAAGCTTCCTGAGCCTCCGTCTTTTCATCTGTGAAATGGCACTAACCATTCTACCCACTTCATGGGCTGCCGTGAGGATTAAATAGGGTCAAGTACTAGGGTGGCAAACGTTGGCCATCACCAGATACAAACTGCGCAGGGGCTGTCTCCAAGGTGCGGGGCAGGGAAATTGCCAGGTAGGAGGCAGGGCAGCTTCTTGCTGTTTAAATTGAGCTTTGAATGAAGAAAATGTCACACGAAGGACAGCGGGCACCCCAAGTTGCTGGGACCACTGGCCCGGGGCTCTGACAGTGGGGGCAGTCTCATGATGTCCCTTGGAGAGCTGGTCTGGGTGTGGTGCAGCTGTGTGGGTGGCCTGGAAGCTTTCCCTGACATGGCCAGGCTGACAGTAACCAAGCCCATGGACAGGCTGGGCCTGTCACCACTGCACTGCACTGTGGCTTCTGGCCCAGCTCCAGGCACGACATGGGCCTTCATCAAATATGCACCACAGGAATGGGGACTCTTCAAGCCCCGCCCCTGCGGGAGCCCCACTTCCGTGCTCAGGGGCCCAGATGCCCTCTGCCACCCAGGAAGGCTAAACCCTGCAATGCACCACCACCCCTGGGGGCTTCGGTGAATTTTTTTTGTTGTTGTTTTTGAGACAAAGTCTCGCTCCATTGCCCAGGCTGGAGTGCAATGGCGCAATCTCGGTTCACTGCAACCCCCACCTCCCGGGTTCAAGCAATTCTCCCACCTCAGCCTCCTGAGCAGCTGGGATTACAGGCTCCCGCCACCACACCTGGCTAATTTTTGTATTTTTAGTAGAGATGGGGTTTCTCCATGTTGGCCAGGCTGGTCTCAAACTCCTGACCTCAGGTAATCCACCCACCTCGGCCTCCCAAAGTGCTGGGATTACAGGCATGAGCCACCGCACCTGGCGGATGGTGATTTCTATACACTTGAAACAAATTTCTGTAATGAGGAAATCATGTCCTAAGAGTCAACCAGTCACCAGGTCTGGAGTGGCCATTTCCACATCTCCCCAGCCCCAAGAAGTGCAGTCAAGTCAGCGGTGGTGCGCTCCCTCTGGGACTTGCCGAGGGCCAGGCCCCTGCGCCACTTCCCAGGGGAGATCTGGGACAGTTGCTAAGTCACACAGGCCTGGAGCCGGGGGCGGGCCGCCCGCAGACAGGCGGGACCGGTAGACGCGGCTTACTCACTGAGGGCTTACACAGGTGCAGAGGCACCACAGATCCCCATCACGCATGAGGACAACCTTGTCACCTCCGTGGGACTGAAGCTCATCTCCCGCAGGCCAGAAAAAGAAACTTGGGGCTGTGGTGTCAACACTTGCCACAGCTTCATGAACATGCACCCCGGGTTCCCTGTTCCGGCCTTGTCTTTCTGGAGACCTGCAGTGACTGCTGTCTATCCAAGGGTTTCCCCTGGAGGGTGTGGGCACCGTACAGGAGGGGACAGTTTGAGAGTCCATCGGGACAGGAGTTCAACAGGTCCTTTGGATGTAGCTAGACCTTCTCAGCCTGTGGCATTTGGGACTCTGGGAGGTGGGCCCTCTGCTCTCTTGCTGGCCCTGCCTGTGTCCACCAAATCGCCCTCACACCTCTGGAGGGGTCCTCCTGCGTGGGTCCTCACTGCTTTATGTAGCCTGAGGCATGAGCAGCCTTGAGCCCCCGCAGGAAGTGGATGCCACAGCAGGCCCCGCTATTGCTTCTGGGGAGGAAGTCAGGCAGGAAACACCTTCCCCAGCTGGGCTTGCCTCACAAGCTATGTCAGAGCCGGCTTTCCCAACACTTCCTCAAAATTGAGGCGTGGTGCTGGGCGCAGTGGTTCACGCACGCCTGTAATCCCGGCACTTTGGGAGGTCCAGGCAGGCAGATGACTTGAGGTCAGGAGTTCAAGACCAGCCTGGCCAACATGGGAAAACCCGTCTCTACTAAAAATACAAAAATTAGCTGGGTGTGGTGGTGGACACCTGTAATCCCAGCTGCTCGGGACGCTGAGGCAGCAGAATAGCTTGAACCCGGTAGGCAGAGGTTGCAGGGGGCCAGGATTGCACCACTGCACTCCAGCCTGGGCAACACAGCGAGACTCCGTCTTCGGGGAAAAAAAAAAAAAAGAATTAAGGAGGGGTGGGGGTGCGGGAGGCAGGTAGGGAGGGTGCCCAAGGCAGCTGGGGGGACAAAACATGGGCCACAGTCTGGGCTTGGTTTTTAGCCCAGTTCCCAGGGTGAGAAAGCCCCTGTGGTGCAGCCATACCAGGTCCACCTGCCCTTTGTCACTGATGGGTCACCAGGCCCCTAGGAACCTGTGATTTCTACAACCGGCTGCAAGCTGCATCCTGTCTGCCTGTGAGCCAGGAGAGCGGGCAGCCATGGGTGAAGTACAGAGAGCCAGAGCTCGCTTCCCACCATGAACCCAGGCAGGATCTGAACTCCAGGCGGGGGAAGTGATGCTTTTGAGAGTCAAGGACCCACAGCCCTGTCTGTGGTCATCTCCCTGGACTCGCAGGTCTAAGGACAGGGACAGCAGCCTCCAGGATTCTTCCTCTTCCCCATCATAGGGAAACTGAGGCACTTTGGGAGAACATCAAATCTTCAAAACACACCCAAGTCCAGAAACTGGGGCTTCCATTTAGGAAGACGAGCAGCGACCTTTGAGAAGATGGAAGTGGTCACTGGGCAGTGACTTTCCAAAAGATGCCCCTTTGGTGTGTGACCATGATCTGCCCCCGAATGGTTAAATCCACCAGGTGCCTTGAATTTACTAAGACCAGCGCTTGGAGTATAATGTGGAAACTAGAAAGGCCTGGTCCCTTGATCTTCCTCGCCAGTGGAACTTTTGATCTTTGGAGGGAAAAAAAAAAGCAGAAATGGGGGCCTGGAGGAGGCTCAGAAAAACTAGCCTACAGCCGGGCACAGTGGCTCACGCCTGTTATCCTAGCACTTTGGGAGGCCAGGGTGGGCGGATCACCTGAGGTCGGGAGTTCAAGACCAGCTTGACCAACATGGAGAAACCCTGTCTCTACTAAATATACAAAATTAGCCAGGTGTGGTCGCACATGCCTGTAATCCCAGCTACTCAGGAGGCTGAGGCAGGAGGTGGGAGGTGGAGGTTGCAGTGAGTCGAGATTGTGCCATTGCGCTCCAGCATGGGCAACAAGGGCGAAACTCTGTCTCGAAAATAAAAGAAATATAGAGACCAACCTACTTCAAAATGCAACTGAAGACACCTACTTGCACCGTATTGCTTTTTCAATCCAGACTACTGGGCTAATGAAGATTTTACTGGGCAAGTTTAACTTCCCCTTCACCCTCTGAAGAATCACATTATCCGCCTTTTAGAAATGCACTGCCTGAGGTCAGGCGCAGTGGCTCACGCCTGTTATCCCAGCACTTTGGGAGGCCGAGGCAGGCGGATCACTTGAGGTCAGGACTTTGAGACCCACCTGGCCAACATAGCGAAACCCCGTCACTACTAAAAATACAAAAATTAGCCAGGCATGGTGGTGGGTGGCTGTAATCCCAGTTACTCGGGAGGCTGAGACAGGAGAATCTCAAACTCAGGAGGCGGAGGTACAGTGAGCCAGCAACAGAGACTCCGTCTTCCAAAAAAAAAAAAAAAAAAAACACACACACACACACACACACAGCAGAAATGCACTGCCTGTTAATTAATTAATGCAGGTAGCTAAGGGCTCTTCTTTTTAAGAGACAGGGTCTCACCGTCACCCAGACTGGTGTGCAGTGGTGTAATCACTGCAGTGGCTCAAGTGATCCTCCCATCTCAGCCTCCCTAGTAGCTAGGACTACAGCTGTACACCATAGCACCTGGCTTAAATCAAATCCTTTGTGTGTGTGTGTGTGTGTGTGTGTATATATATATATATATATATATATATATATAAAATAAAAATACGTGTATATACCTGAGGCCAGACCAGCCTGGCCAACATGGTGAAACCCCATCTCTACTAAAAACACAAAATTTAGCCAGGTGTGTTGGTGGGTGCCTGCAACCTCAGCTATTCGGGAGGCCGAGGCAGGAGAATTGCTTGAACTTGTGAGGTGGAGGTTGCAGTGAGCTAGGATTGCATTACTGCACTCCAGCCTGGGGACAACAGCGTAAGACTGTCTCAAAAAAAAAAAAAGAAAAAAAAAAGAAAAAGAAAAAAAATGTGTTATGTACACACAGAATTTTTGTAACGGATTGAATCATGAATCTCCTTGGCAAGTCTGTGACCTCACAAATGAGTGTGAAACCAGTAACTGAATGGAGATTTCATGGAAGAGCTGGGCTTTCGCCAACAGCAGCCTTGCCATGGCCCTGATTCTCCAGGATTGGTGCTGGGAGGTGTGGCAGAGGGTGGCACGGCAGGGCACGTTTTAAGGACACGTTCAAAGAACTGTGAGATGCTATCAGAGAAGCGGTCTCCTCCCAGGTTAGCAGGCAGGCGAATCGTGAGATCAGTTTCCCTTTCTGGCAGACGCGGATAGGGCACGGCAGAGGCAGGGACCACGCTGAGAACAGAAGAGCCTCAGAGCCAGTGTTGGGGCTCAGGCAGGAGCGGCTGCTGCATGAGCTCTCGATGGCAGGGGCTTTTGGCTCCCAAAATCGTATGTGAGCTGCTCTCCATCCACAGCTGGCTGGCCCAGAAGGGTGGGTGGGGGCCCTGGTCCAGCTCAGAGGAGACGAGCAGCAGTGGTCTGAAAAACACCGCAAGTGGCACTGTCCCCGGGAGGCCTGGCGGGCTCTGCCCAGCGCCAGCCTCAGCCTCAGTCTGCGTCCCACCTACGCCGAGCCACCCCCAAACTTCCCCAGACAGAACCATGAAAACAGCCGAGAGAGCAATGACTTAGTGTGTGAAAGGCATGGATGGATTTTATTGATTACCCTATATCTACAATTTGAGGTAAAATAGAAGCAACACATAAAAGGGCCTATTTCTGCTACCATGTCATATAATTCTCCATTGTGAATATTGTGATAAAGCTACTGAGAACTATGCTGTCACAGAGCCTAGCTTCTTGTAGAGCTGGTATTTTACAACTCGCATTGCTTGTGAAATCTCAACACATGTAAGACTCTCCTAGGAAGGCGCAGAACGTCAGAGGTTGCATCCTCAGCCCCCTGATCCCTCCTCCCTCCCCGTGCTGGCACCTCAGGGTTACAAGAAGAACTAGGAAGTAATGCCGGCCATGGCGACCCCTGGAGAGGGGACCGGCTAGAACCACGTTCCTAAGAATCCACGCCACAGCAGGTCCCGCGATGTCGGGGCCTTAGTGTCATCGAGCTACCCCCAATCCTCAACCCGATCTTCAACTTCTGGTACACCATGCATTTTATTTGGACGAAAAGTAGAAGTGGAAGAGGTTCTCTCTGTATTTACTCTGTAATTCACACGCTGAGATACTGACCTCTGACTGTTAGGTGATCCAGATGGTTTTGCTTTTAATTATGATAAAAAAACATAGGAACCATGAGAGATAGCTTAGGAAAAGGTTTAGTCAAATATACAGATAGGAACTGTTCACTCAGTCATTAAGGAGAGCCGTGAACAAAGGATCATTTAAATGATTTTTTTTTTTTTTCAAATAGAAAAACTAAAGAACTGAACTATCACAGGAATTTTTCTTCACTGCAGAAGCTGAGATGTTCCAGTAGGAGATATCTTCACTTGATTGGAAAATAAACACCATAACTCAAGGCTCTGCTGAGTACATAAAAAATCTGGTGAGATTCATTCCTGTCATTTTCCCTGTCGTTTCCCAGCATTGCTGTATAATCCTGATAATACATTCCCAAGTACACCAGCCATTCCAGACCCACAGTCACTCTGCTCTTTAATTCACAGAACTGCTGAAAAAGTAGACATTTCTATCTAAAAGTAGAAAAAAAGGTTTGTATAGAAGGTATTTCTGTTATACAAGTATATTACACAGCTTGGGGAAGTAACACGTCCGAAAAGCTCTTCTCAACCACTGATACTTTAAGCTAAAATAGGAGAGAAAACAAACAAGCAAGCAAACAGGTTAATCTAATTACAGGAATTTAACAGTCACGAATATCACAACTTAATTTGCAAATTCAGGTAACAATGACTTGGATTCGGATGCATTCATAAAGCGGGATGAAACCTTAAGTCCATGAGCTGACAGGGTAAGGCAAATTCCAGTACAACAAGTCTCTGGATTAAAAAAAAAAAATCCATTGTCAAAGTTTCCTGACTTCGGGTCTCAAGCTACTGCTCCTGTTATAACTTGGCCAAGCTTAAGAAATCTGGAATAACAGGATCAGACTTGTGAACTCAACTCTGCAAGATGAACAATAGATCTGCAGCTCTGTGAGACTCTGTAAAATACTATTACTACGGGAAAAAAAAAAGTCTAATGATTCTGACTCATAGTGAATTCCAATGAGAAGGACAACGTTTACTCTATAGATTAGAAACAACATTCTTTTTAAGGCAAAAGTGCTTTTACATCTTTGACTGAGAGACATATATTGATCCAAGGAGAATCTCCCTGTTGAACCTTCTAGCTTAAACATCCAGGAAGGCTCCCACCTGGCTCCCACATTCCCTGAAGGCAGGGCCACCATCTTATGTGGAAATGGGGAGATCACATTAGCTACGCATATGCAGGGGGTTCAGATGGACACCACACGGCATCCCTGACACAGAAGCTGATTTACCCTAGGAGGGAAGAGGTCTACCACGTGGGGTCTGGTTCTTGCTTGATCTGAGAGCTTCCATCAGTCTCTTTTATTTCTATCAATGGAAAAAAAATGGTACCAATTAATCATTTTGCAGACCTGCTCAATGATAAATCCATTTGTACCAAACTGTTTACTAAGATATGGTTTAATAATAAGAAGAACAAGACACCAAACATCAAAAGAGCTTCAGAGAGAAGTCTCTTTAGCAATACATTCAAAATTTTGTTACTTAAGTTTTCAAAGTAACAAACATCTCCTGGCTTTTACGCATTTAAAGGACACACATTATGTTATCTAGGTTATGTAGCAGAGTCATTCACAGAGAATTTACCAAGTCATCTGGGGGAAATGGAGCAAAGGCAGCTATGCCTCATCTCGCAACAGCATAACCTGCAAATCCAATTCACCCAGAAGAAAGAGAGCAAAACCACCACTCAATAGTTTAAACACACAATCCTTTGTCCTGGTAAAAAGTCTTGGCTGGGCGAGGTGGCTCGTGCCTGTAATCCGAGCACTTTGGGAAGCCAAGGCTGGTAGGTCACCTGAGTTCGAGACTAGCCTGGCCAACATGGTGAAACCCCGTTTCTACTAAAAATACAGAAATTAGCCAAGCATGATGGTGCAGGCCTGTAATCCCAGCTACTCGGGAGGCTGAGGCAGGAGAATTGCTTGAGCCTGGCAGGCGGAGGTTGCAGAGATCACGCCACCTCACTCCAGCCTGGGTGACAGAGCGAGACCCTGTCTTAAAAAAAAAAAAGAAAAGATGGCCGGGCGCGGTGGCTCAAGCCTGTAATCCCAGCACTTTGGGAGGCCGAGACGGGCGGATCACGAGGTCAGGAGATCGAGACCATCCTGGCTAACACGGTGAAACCCCATCTCTACTAAAAATACAAAAAAAAAATAGCCGGGCGAGGTGGCAGGCGCCTACTGTAGTCCCAGCTACTCGGGAGGCTGAGGCAGGAGAATGGCGTAAACCCAGGAGGCGGAGCTTGCAGTCAGCTGAGATCCGGCCACTGCACTCCAGCCCGGGTGACAGAGCAAGACTCCGTGTCAAAAAAAAAAAAAAAAGAAAAGAAAAGAAAAGAAAGAAAAAGAAGAAAGAAGAAGTTTTAAGGACTTGCAGGACCACCCCACCCTTTTACCTTCTGTGGCTGGAACTTCCAACTGGCTTGGTTCAGCTGATTCTAAAGAGAAACACAGAGATTGATTTCCACATTGTCCAACAGCTGCTTTATACTATGAAAGAACCCAGGAGGAGGAAGAGAAGAAAAGCCCTCCAGACTCTGTACAAACACAGGTGCATGATGGCACAATGCCCACAGTCTTGAGGTGGAGCACACAATTATCCAAGTGTACTTTCAAATTTCTGTTTCTCAAATGCGGTCCTAAGTTTACACATACAGCTGAAGTCTGAAAGAGCAGTCTTAACATAGCTCTACCATGAAAACAACAAGTGCCTTAGTTAGTTATGCTTTCTTCCTCATCCTTCTGTTTACTCCCTTTAATAAAAGCTTTTCATTACTGTTTTGTTTTTGTTCATATGTTTGTTTTTTTGAGACCCAATCTCCCTTTGTTGCCCAGGCTGGAGTGCAGTGGCGTGATCTTGGCTCAATGCAACCTCCACCTCCCAGGTTCAAGCAGTTCTCCTGCCTCAGCCTCCCAAGTAGCTGGGACTATAGGTGCCCACCACCACGTCCGGCTAATTTTTGTATTTTTAGTAGATATGAGTTTTACCATGTTGGGCAGGCTGGTCTCGAACTCCTGATCTCAAGTGATCCACCCGCTCCGGCCTCCCAAAGTGCTGGGATGATAGGCGTGAGCCACCGCGCCTAGCCTCATTACTTTCAATGACTCACATAGCACCGGGCCATTCCACTTGTTTTTTAAGGAATTTTTTAAAAGCACAATCAGTACATTTATACTCAAGAATATTTTGCTCAATGACTTATGGCAGACATTAGAAATGGACGGCATAGAGTCAGGTTAAAATGACGAGCCTCTTTCTCTGCCATTTCATCCTATCCATTAATCCTGGGGTTCCTGATGTTAGGCCTGAGCTGGGATAGGGGGTACAAATGGTTTGCAGCCCCCTGTTCTCAATCAGGACCCACAGCTTGAATTTATGTTTTGATCAGCTGTCAGACCCAGGAGTGAAAACCACAGAGCAGCATGTGTGCGCTGTGTAACTGAGTCCCCTCAGGGCAGGCGACGGAGCGGCAGGAGTAGCTCCAGGCCCTCCCCTGCCTCGCTCACCTTGTATCACGGGGCCTTCTGACTCACTCTGATCAACCAGCTCTGAAAATGAAGCAGATCAGTTTAATAATGTAAGGACGTGTTGTTCCCTTTGACAAGCATTTTAACATACATTTGCTCAAGATGAGAAGGATACAAACCTCAGAGTTCTGATATGGTCCTCAGAATCACTAATTCATAGTAATTACCATAAAACTCTTATTCCACACTACCGCACAAGAACAGGAACAAAAGAGAACATTTTATTTATTTATGTATTATTTATGTAAATAAATAATTTATTGAGACAGAGTTTTGCTCTTGTTGTCCAGGCTGGAGTGCAATGGCATGATCTCAGCTCACTGTAACCTCCGCCTCCAGGATTCAAGCAATTCTCCTGCCTCACCCTCCTGAGTAGCTGGGATTACAGGCGTCTGCCACCACGCCCAGCTGATTTTTGTATTTTTAGTAGAGACAGGTTTTCACCATGTTGGACAGGCTGGTCTCAAACTCCCAACCTCAAGTGATCCGCCTGCCTCAGCCTCCAAACTGCTGGGATTACAGGCGTGAGCTACCGCTCCTGGCCTCACTTTTATACATTTTTAATAATAAAGTTAAGGGAACAAAAACACACTCGCAAAATTAAGTTTGGCTCAAAATACTATTGAAAATGACATCAATGTTAAGGGATTGAAAGGACATTTGTTCACCCGCTCGGCAATATTTGAAAGCCCAATGTGTGCCAGACACTGTGCTGAAATAGTAATAGAAGCAGGCACATTAAGTGACTTACTTTGGCACGAAATCCAAGCACAGTAATTATAACAGTCATAAAAGCAGTAATAAATATAGATTGTATTCGCTGAGCACATACCGTAGGCTAAGCACATACTATAGGCTAGATGCTGTTTTAGGTTAGGGGGCTGCAAACTCTTTTCTTACAGAGCCAATTAGTAAGCATTTTAGGTTTTGCAAGCACACATTTGCTGTTGCCACCTCTCAATGCTGCCATAAACAAATGAACACGATGGTGGTTTCAATAAAACTTTATGCACAACCCTCGGCAAGAGCTTGCTGACACTTGTTCTAGGTGCTTTCCATCTACTGGAATGACTCCCCCAGAATCAGTGCTATTATTACCATTTTATGATTAAGTGCATCAAGGACAGGAAAAGTTAAGAAGCTTGAAGAATTTTACAACTTGGAAGTGCCTGGTGTTTTTACTGAGGGCTAAAGTAAGTATCTGGCATGGCTGCTGACGTAGGTGAAGTAACGTGATATACTTTAAGCATACATACACACTCACGCACACATGTCAGACCCCAGGGCAAAAACAAAAACACTTCACAAAATACTCACGGTTATTTATCACAAGTCCTGGAAATGGTCTAAAGAGAGAAACAAATTGTAAAGTATAATAATTTATTTTCACTCTATAAGAATTTACAGGTATAACTGTCTATTCAACTCATATCTAGCCCATGTCATTTACGTACTGCAGTGAGAAGTATTATCCACGACCTTATAAACTTATGGAAGAGATAGATAGGTATGTGTCCATAATAAGAACACTGTTAGAAAATGTTACGCAGTAAATGGAGGAAAAACAAAAAACAGAAGCGCAGAGCAGGGAACAGAGTGATTCTAAGTTCAACGCACAGAAGAACGGAAGGGGCTTTTTGCCTAACTCCTGGGAATGATATGGAGAATGACGGTGGGTGAAGCAGAACAAAAATATGAGATTTTGAGGGAAAGAAGGTTGGAAGAAGACGAGTGAATGAGAAGAAACCTCAAGAGGATTTATTATGAGATTTCTGAGTGCCAGTCCTAAGAGATTTGAACTAGAGACAGTGGCAATTTGATGATGATCTGATTGGGTAGGTTGAGTTGTAGCTAAGTTTCTGGGGCGCTGGAAGAAAAAGAGGAAGATAACCTGGGGTTGGTGCTCAGGTGGGCGTCTCTTTTTTTTTTTTTTTTGAGATGGAGTCTCGCTCTGTCGCCCAGGCTGGAGTGCAGTGGCGCGATCTCGGCTCACTGCAAGCTCCGCCTCCTGGGTTCATGCCATTCTCCTGCCTCAGCCTCCTGAGTAGCTGGGACTACAGGCGTGCACCACCATGCCTGGCTAATTTTTTGTATTTTTAGTAGAGACGGGGTTTCACCGTGTTAGCCAGGATTGTCTCAATCTCCTGACCTCATGATTCGCATGCCTCGGCCTCCCAAAGTGCTGGGATTACAGGTGTGAGCCTCCGCACCCAGCCTAGGTGGGCATCTCTTATGGTAACAAGGACACAGGAAGGAATGTGGTGCTCAAATGGTGTTAGAGGGTGAGTACAATCATCATGCCTGCTCTACGGGAGGGAGCTGACACTCTCCGACACTCTCCGTGGTAACAATGGTCACTCTCATTTACAGACAAGGAACAGAGTGACCAGGCTAACGAATGGTTGATGCGAGGTTGAATCCGTCTGACCCAAAGCCTGTGACACGGCGCCCTAAGACAGAGGTTGGCAAAGTTTTTCTTTCTTTCTTGAGATAGAGTCTCACTCTGTCACCCAGGCTGGAGTGCAATGGCATAATCTCGGCTCACTACAACCTCCACCTCCTGGGTTCAAGCGATTCTCCTGCCTCAGCCTCCCGAGTAGCTGGGACTACAGGCACTCACCATCATGCCCAGCTAACTGCTGTATTTGTGTAGAGACAGGATTTCACCATGTTGGCCAGGCTGGTCTGGAACTCCTGACCTCAGGTGATCTGCCTGCCTTGGCCTCCCAAAATGCTGGGATTACAGGCATGAGCCACTGTGCCTGGCCAAAGTTTTTCTATAAAGTGCTAGAGAGGAAATATTTTAGACTTTGGAGGCCATGCTGTCTCAGTCCCAGCTATTTACTCACTGTGACAGGAAAGTAGCCATGGATAATACGGGCGTAGCTGTGTTTCAGGAAGTCTCTAAAAATAGGAGGCTGGCAAACAGTCCTGGTTTGCCAACCCTTTGCCAAAGAATTAAAAGAGTCGGCTTAGGCAGAGGCACATCTAACATTCTACTGATGAAACAAGTTATATTTATTTGTTCATTGCATAGCATAGGAAGCCTGATTCGATGACTACCTGTGGCTGAATTTTAGATGAGTCAGCCTCATGAGCTCCAGATTCGTTCCTGTGACTGAGCAGAAAACTCTCACTTACCTAATGACCGTGAATTTGATAAACTCGGCAGAATCTAAGATCCTTCTCATGGAGCTGATTTCCAGGTAGCTAGGGGCTTTGAAGGATACCCCCGGCGGCATGCCATCAACCACCACACAGCCAGGGTTAATTGTGATTTTCCTGTAGGGAACTTTCACAGGAAAACCCATACCAATGGCTTCACCTACAGAGACAGTGAGACAAACAGCGCAACAGCACCGATTAACCCACTGCCTTAAAACGTCTGTCAAAAGCACCAGATCAACATTTATTTTAAAGACTGTCTCTGCTGTTAACTAAGGTCTTTGTACACTTCAAACACATTTAAATATGAACCTTAAAAAAAAATTTTTTTTGAGACAGAGTCTCACTCTATCACCTAGGTTGGAGTGCAATGGCTTGATCTCAGCTCACTGCAATCTCTGCCTCCCGGATTCAAGCAGTTCTCATGCCACACCCTCCTGAGTAGCTGGGATTATAGGCATGTGTCACCATACCTGGCTAACTTTTTGTATTTTTTAGTAGAGACAGGGTTTCACCATGCTGGCCAGGTTGGTCTCGAACTCCTGGCCTCAACGAATCCACCCACCTCAGCCTCCCAAAATGCTAGGATTACAAGCGTGAGCCACACTGCCAGACGGTGAACCTTAAATTCATGAACTTTTATACTGACAATCAATAATATAACACTAATGGTATCTTATTAAATAAATTTAGCATAAACAAAACACTTACTTTTAAATTTTAATTCCTTTTCTACAGGAGGATTACAACCACCTAACCATCATCTGCTGAAAAGATCTTACTAAAACAAATCTCTTTGCTTATAGCAACTGTACTTTCCAAATGCAAAACTTACCAAATTTCCGACTAAAGAGGTCATTCACTTGTTCTCTTAGCTGTCTAGCTTTTTCAACTTTCGAGAGTCTTTCATTATCATCATCTAAAACAGTTCAGAGAAAACCCAAAACTTAAATACTGCTTTTTTTTTTTTTTTTTTTTTTGGGTAAAGAGATGGTATCTCACGATGTTGCCCAGACTGGCCTCGAACTCTTGGGCTCAAGCGATCCTCCTGGCTTAGTCTCCCAAGTAGCCGGGACTACAGGTACAAGCCGCTGCTCAATGATGCACTTTTAATCCCAATTTATAGGAGCTCTGTGTAATGTTTTCAAGCATTTGCCATTTTTAAATGATTTAAGTATTTGAGCACTTTGAACTCAATTAAATTTGAAATTGTTTAAAATAATGCCTAACTAAAAATATTACAAACTTATTCTTGTTATAAAGACCTTTACCTGCTGATTTTTTTTTTTTTTTTTTTTTGAGACGGAGTCTCGCTCTCCCGGGCTGGAGTGCAGTGGCCGGATCTCAGCTCACTGCAAGCTGCGCCTCCCGGGTTTACGCCATTCTCCTGCCTCAGCCTCCCGAGTAGCTGGGACTACAGGCGCCCGCCACCTCGCCCGGCTAGATTTTTGTATTATTTTAGTAGAGACGGGGTTTCACCGTGTTAGCCAGGATGGTCTCGATCTCCTGACCTCGTGATCCGCCCGTCTCGGCCTCCCAAAGTGCTGGGATTACAGGCTTGAGCCACCGCGCCCGGCCTACCTGCTGTTTTATATAGATTTTTTATTACCCAGAAGGAGTATCGCTCTGTCACCCAGGCTGGAGTACAGTGGCACCATCTTGGCTCACTGCGACCTCTGCCTCCCGAGTTCAAGCATTTCTCCTGCCTCAGTCTCCCAAGAAGCTGGGATTACAGCCACGCACCACCACGCCTGGCTAATTTTTTTTGTATTTTTTTTTTTTTTTTTTTTGAGACGGAGTCTTGCTCTGTTGCCCGGGCTAGAGTGCAGTGGCCGGATCTCAGCTCACTGCAAGCTCCGCCTCCCGGGTTTACGCCATTCTCTCGCCTCAGCCTCCCGAGTAGCTGGGACTACAGGCGCCCGCCACCTCGCCCAGCTAGTTTTTTTGTATTTTTAGTAGAGATGGGGTTTCACCGTGTTAGCCAGGATGGTCTCGATCTCCTGACCTCGTGATCCACCCGTCTCGGCCTCCCAAAGTGCTGGGATTACAGGCTTGAGCCACCGCGCCCGGCCTTTTTTTGTATTTTTAGTAGAGACAGGGTTTCACCATGTTGGCCAGGCTGGTTTTCAACTCCTGACCTCAAGTGATCCTCCCGCCTCAGCCTCCCAAAGTGCTGGGATTATAGGCATGAACCACTGTGCCCGGCCTTATATAGACCCTTTTTAAGGAACAGACTAGACACATTTGTGTGGTTAACAGGATTTAGCTCATGCCAAGTGCCAAAACTTGCGGGAGCTGTTTGGAGAGCAACTGTATTTGGAAGGCAACTGCTGTAGGGGTCTGGGAGGAGCGCCAGGCAATGTGTAACATATCCGAGTACCTGGAGGAGCTGAGCAAACCTCTCTAGCTGGGAGAGTCCAAGAGGCCCTGAAGAGACCCCCACAAACGATGATGGAAGCAGAGAAATCATACCTGGAATTGTCACCTGAATGATGTTAAGGTCTTCTACACCTGAGGCAGTAGTATTAACGTTGGGTGATGAATTTATTTTTCCTGAAAATAGAAATTTAAAATCAGAATTTGTAGAAAACATGGTCAACATCTCTAATAATCATGCTGTCTGAGACTATTTGATCTCAGTCCTGTTCAAGGTTCTTTCTTTCCATGGTACATCATTTCAGGAAGACATGACGCCCCCTGAAGGGCTGCTTTTCACTGTTTTTCTCTTCCTGGTGGTGCTTAGGAGAACATCACACACAAACAGAGCCACCCAACTATTAAAGAACTGAAAACTGTGAAATAGCCCAAACTACAACTTTGAATGGGTTTTCCTTTTTTTTCTTTTTTCTTTTTTTCCTGAGATGAAGTCTTGCTCTGTTGCCCAGGCTGGAGTGCAGTGGTGCGATCTCGGCTCACTGCACCTTCCACCTCCGAAGTTCAAGCGATTCTACCATCTCCTCAACCTCCTGAGTAGATGGGATTACAGGCGCCCGCCACCACACCTGGCTAATTTTTTATATTTTTAGTAGAGACAGGGTTTTGCCATGTTGGCCAAGCTGGTCTCGAACTCCTGACCTCAGGTGATCCACCCGCCTTGGCCTCCCAAAGTGCTGGGATTACGAGTGTGAGCCACCACACCTGGCCTCCATGGCTATTCTTTATTTTTTTGAGACGGAGTCTCACTCTGTTGCCCAGGTTGGAGTGCAGTGGCCGGATCTCAGCTCACTGCAAGCTCCGCCTCCCGGGTTTACGCCATTCTCCTGCCTCAGCCTCCTGAGTAGCTAGGACTACAGGCACCTGCCACCTCGCCCGGCTACTTTTTTTTTTTTTTGTATTTTTTAGTAGAGACAGGGTTTCACCGGGTTAGCCAGGATGGTCTCGATCCCCTGACCTCGTGATCCACCCGTCTCGGCCTCCCAAAGTGCTGGGATTACAGGCTTGAGCCACCGTGCCCAGCCTCAATGGCTATTCTTTAAGCAATGTTTGTAAACCACAGCTGCATGGTGCACGCCTAAGAGCGTGTGTTCTATAGCAATGAAAATACAGAAAATACACTCACTGGGAGGGCTCTTAGAGGAGGTGCTCTCCTTAATCGCCGTCTCAAACATTTCGGGCCTATAGACAAAAGAGGGAAAAAAATGTGCTGATCAAACAGTAAAACTCTGACGTTAAAATGTAAACAACTCAAAGATTTACAAACCAGTAACTCTGTAAAGTCTAAATTCAATTCTTAGTCATGAAGAACAGAAATCACATGGTTATCTAAAGAACCACAGCCAAAAACACAAACCACAATTGTAAATCTAACATCCATCGCTGCCTCTCATTGGCCGCCCTTCCCCTACACTGGTTTTATTGGCATCTTCTTTCCAAGGCTAGAATGTATGCTGAAAAGAATCAGCGCCAGACTTGAGGATGGAAAGAGAAAACGCCCGACGTGCGCAGCACGGAAACACAAGATGGGCTGTGAAAACAGGAGCACTTGAGGCTCTTGCTCCGGAAGTGGAAGCAGAG
This sequence comes from Trachypithecus francoisi, assembly GCF_009764315.1. Lineage (NCBI taxonomy): Eukaryota > Metazoa > Chordata > Mammalia > Primates > Cercopithecidae > Trachypithecus > Trachypithecus francoisi. The sequence continues at coordinate 119,997,284 of NW_022681469.1, read as the reverse complement.
GGCTTAGGGGCTGCCAAACTTCTGCAGACCTGGCCAAAAGTATAAAAGGTGGGCCACTGGCCAGGCGTGGTGGCTCATGCCCGTAATCCCAGCACTTTGGGAGGCTGAGATGGGCAGATCACGAGGTCAGGCATTTGAGACCAGCCTGACCAACATAGTGAAACCCCATCTCTACTAAAAATACAAAAATGAACCGGGCGTGGTGGCACGTGCTTATCATCCTAGCTACTTGGGAGGCTGAGGCAGGAGAATCGTTTGAACCCAGGAGGCGGGATTTGCAGTGAGCCTAGATCACGCACCACTGCACTCCAGTCTGGGGTACAGAGCAAGACTCCGTCTCAAAAAAAATAAATAAATCAAGAGGTGGCCATTATGCTTGGCAAGGCCAGCTTTGCTTGAGAGCATCCCTGGGTGACTCAAAATTAAGCCTAACACCAAGTAAATGAAACCTAAAATTCATTTCAATTGATTTCAAGTAATTCATGCGCATTAGCATGTACTATAAAACTCCAATTATTCTTATTTCTTTTTTTTCTTTTTTGAGACAGTCTCACTCTGTCACCCAGGCAGGAGTGCAGTGGCACAATCTCGGCTCACTGCAACCTCCACCTCCTGGGTTCAAGTGATTTTCCTGCCTCAGCCTCTCGAGTAGCTGGGATTACAGGCGACTGCTACCACACCTGGCTAATCTTTTTTTCTTTTTGTATTTTAAGTAGAGACGGGTTTTCATCATGTTGGCCAGGCTGGTGTCGAACTCCTGACCTCAAGTTATTTGCCCGCCTTGGCCTCCCACAGTGCTGGGATTTATGGCCGCACCTGGCCCATTCCTATCTATTTCAATTATGTTAGCCTAACCCACAGATGTTCGAGCAAACAGGAGAAATTAAAAATATTCTGTTAATTTGGAGAAATAAAAGTACTTTAGAAAACTGAACAGCTGCTGAGATTCCTCAGCATCAAGCAGTAACAACATTCAGCAACCAAAAGTCGTTATCTCTCTAGTATGGAGGAGTCGTCCTTCCCTTCTAGTAGCAGCATAAGGAAAATTTCTTTTTTTTTTTTTTTTTGATCTCTTTGGTACGCTGGAGTCCTCCTTCCCTTCTACTAGCAGCATAGGGAAAATTTTTCTTTTCTTTTTTTTTTGTTTTTGAGATGAAGTTTTGCTCTTGCTGCCCAGGCTAGAATGCAATGGCACGATCTTGGCTCATTGCAACCTCAGCCTGCCGGGTTCGAGTGATTCTCCTGCCTCAGTCTCCCAAATAGCTGGGATTACAGGCACGTGCCACCACGCCCAGCTGATTTTTATATTTTTAGTAGAGACGGGTTTCATCATGTTGGCCAGGTTGGTCTTGAACTTCTGACCTCAGGTAATCTACCCACTTTGGCCTCCCAAAATTCTGGGATTACAGGCGTGAGCCATCGCACCTGGCCGGAAAGTTTTAAACATAAGAGTGCAGCATAAAAAGGAGTTTTTCTGACTCCAGAGCTCATTCAGCCCTGCCACAAACATGAACCCACACACCCATCTCCCAGTGTCAAACACGATCAACTCATGCTAATCCCACTTCATCCAATTTCCTTACTTTTTAATGATGAATTTAATTTTGGCTTTGTTTCTGAGTATCTTCTCCAGCCTTGGAATGCCAAAAGTCGATGGTCTTCGGAATGGCACGCCCTCAGGTAAGCCTTCCACGTAAAAGTCTTCCGGGAAAGACTCAAATAATGCGAACGGCACCTTCACGGCTTGTTTAAGGCCAAGAGCTTCCCCTGCAAAACAGCCGCGTACACAGAACAGAACATGGGCGAAATGACGCCACTCAAGCCCGAAAAACCCATGCGTTGCCAATGACAGGGACACTCCAACGCTCAGTATCCCCCTCTGCTCCCTTCTACTCCCATGAAGGCACCCTGCGCTGCAGTAAGAATGTTTCAAAATAGACCTACCGCACTTCTCATTGAAGAGATTTTCAACTTTCTGTTTTAGGTCCGTGATCTTGGCATTCCAGGCCTCTGTATATAAAACATAAGATAGTTAAATTGCAATACTTATCACGGTACTTATCAATACACACTCACAGACGGGAATGTTTCATCCTATTTGTGCATCTTTTTGTTTGTTTGTTTTGTTTTGTTTTTTTGAGATGGAGTTTCGCTTTCGTTACCCAGGCTGGAGTGCAGTGGCGCGATCTCTGCTCACCGCAACCTCCACCTCCCAGGTTCAAGCAGTTCTCCTGCCTCAGCCTCCTGAGTAGCTGGGATTACAGGCATGCACCACCACGCCCGGCTAATTTTGTATTTTTAGTAGACACGGGGTTTCTTCATGTTGGTCAGGCTGGGGTCGAACTCCCAACCTCAGGTGATCCGCCCGCCTCGGCCTCCCAAAGTGCTGGGATTACAGGCGTGAGCCACCGCGCCCAGCCTTATTTGTGCATCTTTAAGAAGAAATAAAAAACGCATAATCTTTTACCAGGATATGACTTGACAACTACTCCAGTCCTGATACATAAGCAAACTGTTTTAGTACATTGCTTTTATGTTGACTACAAGTAAGTGAACAAATGCTGAAATAAAGAAAAAACAAATGAAAACCCCCAAAATGCCCTCATAACTTATAGTGTCTACTACATGCGAGGTATGGTTCTAAGTACTTCAAATGACAGTACTTATAATCCTCATAATAACCTCAGAGAAAGAAAGTAATGTTATTACCATTTTGCACAAAGGGAAAATGAGGCAGGGTGCATTCGCCTGCCTAAGTGGCATCGGATTTGAACTCAGATCTGAACTCAGGCAGCCTGGCTCTATGGGCTATTCCTTTAACCTCTGATATATACTGACTCACCAATAAGAACAATTCACCTGGCAAAAGGAAACACGATTAACTTATTCTATTTAAAACGATGAAAGAAAGAAAAATAAAACGCATATTTACCAAAGGAAAACTCTCTCCCTCGTGGCTTGAAGGGAACGTTAGAACCATTAGTCTGGGTAGGGGTTCGAACAGCTGAGGTTTGAGGATTGTTGTTATTAGGGCCTAGAGGAGAGTAAAAATAATGATAATCAATACACATTCAATGACGTAAGTGTCTCTAGGTTACGATCTTCAAGTCCAGCCTGTGCCAGAAAACAAACCTAGGTTCAAATTGAAATGGGTATTCTTGTCATCCTGCAAGTTCCACAGAAACCATTTTTCTATTTCCACAGAAACCCATTTTTCTTTTCCTTTCTTTTTTTTTTTTTGAGACAAAGTTTCACTTTTGTTGCCCAGGCTGGAGTGCAATGGCGCAATCTCGGCTCACCACAATCTCTGCCTCCTGTTTTCAAGCAATTCTCTTGCCTCAGCCTCCTGAGTAGCTGGGATTACAGGCATGCGCCACCACGCCCAGATAATTTTGTATTTTTAGTAGAGATGGGGTTTCTCCATGTTGGTCAGGCTGGTCTTGATCTCCCAACCTCAGGTGATCCGTCTGCCTCGGCCTCCCAAAGTGCTGGGATTACAGGCATGAGAGCCACTGTGCTTGGTCCTAATTTTATATTCTTTTTTTTTTTTTTTTTTTTGAGACGGAGTCTTGCTCTGTCGCCCAGGCTGGAGTGCAGTGGCCGGATCTCAGCTCACTGCAAGCTCTGCCTCCTGGGTTTACGCCATTCTCCTGCTTCAGCCTCCGGAGTAGCTGGGACTACAGGCGCCCGCCACCTCGCCCGGCTAGTTTTTTGTATTTTTAGTAGAGACGGGGTTTCACCATGTTAGCCAGGATGGTCTCGATCTCCTAACCTCGTGATCTGCCCGTCTCGGCCTCCCAAAGTGCTGGGATTACAGGCTTGAGCCACCGCGCCCAGCCTAATTTTATATTCTTAAAGCCTCCCAGGCCCCGTAAACCTGGATCTGCCCTTCAGGAAAGGCTGATCTTGTATATAAGACAGATCTTCCTCTGATCTTTTCCAGAAGGAGGAAAGTAAAGGGTTCAATATATTTTTAATTCTTGGCATTTTTTTAACAGAAATAATTAATCGGGTGTAAGTTGCCCAAGGATGCCTGTTGGCTGTCATAGGAGAAAGCCGGCTCTCTGAAAGGATACTAGATGACTAAATGAGGACTTTTGCGCCACTCAACACCAGTATTGCAAACTCTTATTTAAAAACTTGACACCTGGTATATAGAGAATGATCCTAATGCAGTGATTTCCTTCTGCATTTATGAAGAGATGGAAGAAATATCCATACTTGACTGTTGGTTGGAGATTGTCTTTAGTATTGTATGTAGTATTTTAACACTGTGAGCCTGAAAAGATGAGAACCAGTTGGGCATGTTGGCTCACTTGAGGTCAGGAGTTTGAGACTAGCCTGGCCAACATGGTGAAACCACATCTCTACTAAAGATATAAAAATATCCGGACTTGGTGGTGGACACCTGTAATCCCAGCTACTTGGGAGGCTGGGGCAGGAGAATCACTTGAACCCTAGAGGCAGAGGCTGCGGTGACCCAAGATTGTGCCACTGCGCTCCACCTTGGGCAAGAGAGCGAGATTCTGTCTCCAAAAAAAAAATAAAAGAAAAAGAAAATACTTTCATTCAAAGCACTGCTGTTTAAACCACCCTGAAACTTTCTTTCCTTAAAAGAATAGAAAAAAAATGAAGAGGAAAAAACAAGATAAAACATTCCACGTGATTCTGCACCCTTATTTGTTATGATAAAGGAAAAGCATTTCAGGGCTTTTCTTGGGAGCAGTTTATGATGTGATCCATGTTATCTTTTTTCTATTAATGGTTTAAAAATTTTCAATGAGAAACATTCAGAAATGTAGCTTTAACACAGGCAGCTGTTCACAGGTAAAGCTAGTTTGGCTAATGTCATCCGTATAAACACATAGCTAGTGAACTGACACAATCAGTAAACTAGAGAATGAACAGAAACATACCGCGGACTGGCCCTTACCTTCCACAGTGACCTCAATTTCGGGAACCTTTGAATTACTCCCAGGACTTCGTGGTCTTTTGGGGGACTGCAAAGCTGTAAAATAAACAGATTTCCTTTTGTATATTGTAGGGAAAAAAATACAGAAGGAGATGCTTTATAAGAGCAGAGTATTAAAATTCATACAGTTTGGCTCTTTTCTTTTTTTTTTTTTTTTTTTGAGACAGAGTCTTGCTCTGTTGCCCAGGCTGGAGTGCAGTGGCCGGATCTCAGCTCACTGCAAGCTCCGCCTCCCGGGTTTACGCCATTCTCCTGCCTCAGCCTCCGGAGTAGCTGGGACTACAGGCGCCCGCCACCTCGCCCGGCTAGTTTTTTGTATTTTTTAGTAGAGACGGGGTTTCACCGGGTTAGCCAGGATGGTCTCGATCTCCTGACCTCATGATCCGCCCGTCTCGGCCTCCCAAAGTGCTGGGATTACAGGCTTGAGCCACCGCGCCCGGCCCAGTTTGGCTCTTTTCAAAGAAACCTGCAGAATTAAACTTGTAGTGTAATCCTCCACAGGGGGCTCAACAAAGCTGTGAAAACATGAATGAACTAGGATTGCAAATGTGACACTTCCAATGGAATGTTTTTTTTTTTTTTTTTTTTTAAAAAAAAAAAAGAAAAGAAAAGTAAGTCCATTAAATAAAATACCTTAGGCTGGGAGCAGTGGCTCATGCCTGTAATCCCAGCACTTTGGGAGGCCGAGGCGGGTGGATCATGAGGTCAGGAGTTTAAGACCAGTCTGACCAACATGGTGAAACCCCGTGTCTACTAAAAATACAAAAATGAGCCGGGCGTGGTGGCACATGCCTGTAATCCCAGCTACTCAGGAGGCTGAGGCAGGAGAATGGCTTGAATCCGGGAGGCGGAGGTTGCAGTGAGCCAAGATTGCGCCACTGCACTCCAGCCTGAGCAACAGAGCGAGATTCTGTCTCAAAGATAAATAAATAAGTAAATAAATAAATATATAAATAAATAAAAATAAAACAAACAAAATACCTTAAAAAGCAAAGTAAACAACTACGAGCCCCACAAAGATATCGGCCGATTCCATATGATCTAAGGGATGCGGATAAAGGGTGTCTTAGTGTACACAAATAGGATACGGAGTACACGTCGCCTCTTACCTTTAGTGTTTATTTTACTAGCCATCCCAGGAGGCAAGTAGGAAATAACTAGTTCAGGTCTAGAAAGAAAACCAAGAAATGTTACAGAAGCCAGTACAGTGGTGGTCTCACAGCCAGTAAAATGGTCGTGATGTGACCAGGGTTGTTTCTTTCTAAAGGCGTTCACAGAATCATCCTGTAACACAACAGTAATTCCTAGTGTTGTGGACAAAAGACCCTGACTTTTCCTTCCCGTGACTAGTAAGCCATTTTATGAAGAGCAAATAAATGACTCTTGTCATGAAAAAAAAAAAAAGAAAAAAGAAAAAAAACTAGTGTACTTTCTTCAGCCATTAAAATTCTGCAGAAATGTAGATAAGAAAATCAATCATTAGGCCGGGCATGGTGGCTCATGCCTGTAATGCCAGCGTTTTGGGAGGCTGAGGCGGGTGGATTACCTGAGGTCAGGAATTCCAGACCAGTCTAGCCAACACGGTGAAGTTCTGTCTGTTCTAAAAATACAAAAATTAGCCAGGCGTGGCAGCGCAAGTCTGTAATCCCAGGTCCTTGGGAGGCTGAGGCACGGAGTTGCTTGAACCTAGGAGGCGGAGCTTGAGTGAGCCGAGATTGCCCCACTGCACTCCAGCCTGGGCGATAGAGCAAGACTCCGTCTCAAAAGAAAAAAAAAAGAAAAAAACTCAATCATTGATATTTAGTTGCTCTCAAGATTGACCAGGAATAACAGAGCAGATAAAAGCCAGCAAATTAAACTTCCATTCAGGCATACTGCGAGTCACCACGGGGCCTCGCGGTGACGCAGCGGTGGCCGTCGTCACCGTTTTCCTTGCACTGATGAAGATGATTGAGTATGGGCTGGGTGACTGCAGAGGCGATGGACAGTACCAGGACTGCAGCTCACAGCCAGGCTTTGCCATCAAGGACTTGACAGCCACGCCTGTCACTTCCAGCTTGAAAAACATTGTAACGGAAGTGTCATTTTATTGTTTTAATTCCAGAAACGACTACAGTGGCAAATAGAACTTACTTTTTAACAACGAACTTGATTTTATTACTCCCGCGGACGATCCTTTCAAGTCGTGGAATTCCAAACCAGGTAGGGCTTCGGAAGGGAATCCCCTCTGGCAAGCCTTCCACATACAAGAACTCCGGGTTTGATTCAAACACGGGATACGGTACTTTCACTGCCTCGGTGAGTCCAAGAGCTTGAGCTGAAAGCGGAAGAGAACGTAAGTTGCGGAGGATAACATTTGACACAGACATTCTTTTCTTTGCATCTACATTCTCGTGCACAGTATGGACAAGCTCCCTACAATCAAGCAATATCCACTTCATATTGAAGGCATTTTGCTTAGGATATGGGGCAAATCTGAAGAACGAGCCTAAAAAATAAGTGCTTTTAGGAGGAACATTTTAACACTTTCAATCAAAAGGAGAGTTACGTTATTAGTGAAAATGACCTCTGTGCTCTGGGCAGAAATGACCAAAGGCCATTCCACACAGCAGTGGCGCCTGCTGGTCTTTGCGTTATCATCGAGAAGCAGGGTGTCTGTTCACAAACGGGTGGCGTCTACGATACAGCTAAGCCTCAGTTCGAGTGGTCAGAGGCAGGGTAGTCAGGACTCCTGATCTGGGACAGGAAACGTCAACCCCAGGTATTGAGATAATGGATAGGAGTGCCCCGGGAATATTGCTAGCACTGCCCACTCCTTACTTCCTTCTCCATGACAGACACACCCAATCAACTGAAACACTCTTGCTGAGCCTCCTCAGAATCGTTCTCAAGACAGCACTCCAGGAAACCGCTGTCAACAAATCTAAGCTGAAACAAATGATGAAACCTATTTGCCACATGGGTGTTAGCCAGATGAGAAGTACAAACAGTGGAACTGAGACTTATCCCAACGCCTCCCTTCCTCTCCCATTCTGACACGTGTGAGAAAGCGGAATCCGAGAGAAATGAAGTCATCTGCTTGGTTTCAGTAGCAAGTGCAGTGGTAGAAAGAAACAGAAACCCAGTTTCTGGGACCTTCCTTCTTTAGGTCCTGAACTTTTTTTTTTTTTTTTGAGACAAAATCTCGCTCTGTCACCCAGGCTGGAGTACAGCGGCGTGATCTCAGCTCACTGCTCAAGTTCAGCCTCCCGGGTTTACGCCATTCTCCTGCCTCAGCCTCCCGAGTAGCTGGGACTACAGGTGCCCGCCACCATGCCCGGCTAATGTTCTTGTATTTTTAGTAGAGACGGGGTTTCATCATGTTAGCCAGGATGGTCTCAATCTCCTGACCTCCTGATCTGCCCACCTCAGTCTCCCAAGTGCTGGGATTACAGGCATGAGCCATCGCACCCAGTTGGTCCTGAACTTCCATACCTCTATTCAGACATGGCCCTTCGCTGATATGTTATTAAAGACATAAATATTGGCTTTTACTTACCAAATTTCAAATTAAAAATCTCTTCCACTTGCTTCCGTAGCTTGGTAATTCTGACATTCCAATCTTCTTTGACTGGAAAACAAAAGGAAACCCAATTAACTGTGTTATTTATCAGTGCTGTGGCAAATCAAAATGGACTTTGCTAGAACGTACCCTTGTTTGCAGTGATTCTCTTAATTCAGTTTTGTTAAAAGCCAAAATTTGGGGTCTTAAGGAAAAGAATAATTTCCGGTACTTGCCAAATATCAGAAAAATTGCAGAAAGACAGAATTTATTTATTTATTTAGAGACAGAGTCTCACTATGATGCTCAGGCCGGAGTGTGGTGGTGTGATCTTGGCTCGCTGCAACCTCTGCCTCCTGGGTTCAAGCGATTCTCCTGCCTCAGCCTCCCGAGTAGCTGGGATTACAGGTGCCTGCCACCACACCAAGCTAATTTTTGTATTTTTAGTAGAGATGGGGTTTCATCATGTTGGCCAAGCTGGTCTTGAACGCCTGACCTCAAGTAATCCGCCCACCTTGGCCTCCCAAAGTGCTGGGATTACAGGCATGAGCCACCGTGCCCGGCCTAGAAAGACAGAATTTAAATTTAAGTTGACATGGCAAATAAAGTGAAATTTGTCCACATGAAAGAGCGCTCAAAATCAGTGCTTCTCACACATTGCTCCTTGGAGAAGTCCCTCAGCGAACTTGGTCAGGGCAGGGAGGCCAGCTGCGTAAGGTTCAAGGGCTCCCACACCAGTTTCAACACGAAGGACTTTGCTTTTATTTGCTTTCTCTACAGGCAATCCTTGTTTTATCTAACAGATGTGTGCCTAAAAATCCACATAAAGCAACACTTCACTAATCAAAGTGACTTTTCTCATCAGAAATCAATGCTAAAGGGATGGAATTCATGTGGGGTCGGAGTGGACGGAAGCCTGAGTGGGTCCAGCAGACGGAAACACAGCTGCCAAGTCTGGCCTGGCCTTAGCTGCTGCTGCAGGAGGCGTGAGGAACTCTGCCTTCTACGATGTGGTGCTGGACAGAGAGCTGTCTGTCATCTTCGACCAGTTCCATGGCATTCAGGACACTGTGATAGGGGAAGGAACTCACTTTCTCATCCCACGGGAAAAGAAGCCAATTATCTTTGACTGCTGCTCTTGACCACATAAGGCGCCAGTCATCACCGTGAGCAAAGATTGTCACCATCACACTGGGCGTCCTCTTCCTGCCTGTTGCTGGCCAGGTTCTCCCATCTTCCAATTATCGGAGAAGCCAATGAAGAGTGTGCTGCCGTCCATCACCGCAGAGCTCTTCAAGCCGGGGGTGGCTTGGGCTGACGCTAGAGAACTGATCATGCAGGGAGAGCTGGGCTCCAGACAGGTGAGCAATTAACTTCAGAGCAAGCAGCAACCTTTGGGCTCCTCCTGGATGCTATGACCTTGGATCTGACCTTCAGATTTCGGAGCAAGCAGCAACCTTCAGGCTCCTCCTGGATGGTATGACCTTGGATCTGACCTTCAGGAAGGAGTTGGTAGAAGCAGTGGAACCAAAGAGGTGGCTCAGCAGGAAGGAAAGGGCCAGATCTGTGGTGGCAAAGGCTGAGCAGCAGAGGGCGGTGGCCATCATCTCTGCCAAGGGCAACTCCAGGGCAACGGAATTCATCACCAGCTCAGTGGCCACCGCAGGTGACGGCCTGATCAAGGCCACAAGCTGGAACCATGGAGGACACTGCATACCGGCCCTTCAGCTCTCAGAACTCACCCCCCTGCCCGCGGGGCCGTCCGTGCTCTTCCAGCTGCCCCAGTGAAGGCCGCCCTGCCCCAAACCTCCTCCAGCCAACTGGGCCACAGCACCATTGACTTTTACCACCGCCTTCCTTCCGTCCCCACCCCAGAAATCACTGATTTTTCACAAATGGCTTAAAACAATGGACATAAAAGGAAAAATCACTTCAAAAAAAAAAGAAAGCAATGGTAAAAGACCTAGGAGATGTCACTCAGCATCACCCACAGTGACAGTGGGGCACGTTTTCCTACCCAGAAGACAACCATTACCTTTTAAACATGAAAAAAAAAAAAAAAAAAGTGATTATAAAGACATGTAGAATATCGCTGATGTGGACAGAATGTTCAGGTGTGGAGGAGGTGTGGATGAGGACGGAGGTCAACTTGGAGACACTGCAGTTTGACTGGAGTGTTCCTGGATGACGAAAGGAGGGAAAGAGAGAAAGAGGAAAGGGGTCGGGGCGGGGGGTGGAGGGTTCGCCTCGGTGTGGAGGTCATCTCTGATTGCTGACAAACGCAGTGGAAAATGTTGGAGAAGGTCTGACGTTATCGCTAAAGGTTGGTGGTTTCAAAAAATCTTGTAGAATTTCCTTTACTTTAAAAGAAAACTTAGCATCTCAAGGGTTGAATGTGAGTTTTTTTTTCCCTGTGGATTTCATAGTAGTCCCTTCAGCCACAGAAAATACCTCTGGTATGAACCACATTTGACCACCAATAAAGACCTCGGACTCTTCCTCTGCAAAGGTCAAGCGCCTCTATTACCTGCTCAGCCTCCTCTTCTGCCCTGCTCCCCACTCCCCACCTTGTTCCTCCCATGCAGGACTTCACGGTCTCCTCACAGAGCCAGGTGCCACCTCCCACTCCATCACATGCCTGGCTCCACTGCCTTCTCGTGTGACATCTCCCTTTCACCAAGCTGAGGACAATGTGCACCTATGGTGGGTTTAAGCAGACAATTCTGATGGCCACAAAGTTCTTTTTTTTTTTTTTTTTTTTTTTTTGTGACGGAGTCTCGCTCTGTCGCCCAGGCTGGAGTGCAGTGGACGGATCTCAGCTCACTGCAAGCTCCGCCTCCAGGGTTTACGCCATTCTCCTGCCTCAGCCTCCCGAGTAGCTGAGACAACAGGTGCCCGCCACCTCGCCTGGCTAGTTTTTTGTATTTTTTAGTAGAGACGGGGTTTCACCGTATTAGCCAGGATGGTCTCGATCTCCTGACCTCGTGATCCACCCGTCTCGGCCTCCCAAAGTGCTGGGATTACAGGCTTGAGCCACCGCGCCCGGCCCACAAAATTCTTTTGTCATGTGGTCTGTGACTTGAATTGTCCTGTCCAAAGACTCATAATGCATGTTCCATACAGGCAGGCCAAGTAAGGTGTTGAAATGAGGAACTACCAAGCACCTTTAACTTCTTCCAAGATTTTTTATGAATGGGACAAAGTCAAGTGCTGTTAGTGATGGCGAGAGTGGAGAATCTCCTTCTGGTGACGGCTCCTGCACTCTCGTGACGATGGCGGTCTGGCACTGCTCCAGTACCCAATCCTTGCAGTGACTTCTATGGTGCTTGCACATTGTTTATATAATACAGGCTTCGCATTCTCAGTTTTTGCAGTCACTGTCACAACCGCCCCTAACAAAAGCAGTGACTGCACTCCTCAAACCTTGAATTTGAGCTTTGTCTTGAGAAATGAAGGTTTCTACAGGTTTCATCACGTTCAGATTAATCCAAACTGAAGATCTACCTCCAGGAAGATTTTTCTTTCTCTATTACTTGCCTGAGCAAAAAATGTGTCCCTTCCAATCTTCAATTCTTCACCAATACTTTGATTCCTTGACCAAATCAAAAGCATGCTGAGGTGAACCTATGAGTTAAGCATTGACTTTTATCTTCTCCACTGCAGGACTCCTGGACCAAGATAATTTTGTTACCCTACTACAGAATTCCTCAGCCACTTTCCATGCCATAATCCACACAACATCTATTTGGCACACTGACTGACCTTCACTAATGGCCACGAGGTACTGTGAGAGCTCAAGGAGCCGTATTTTAGGGCACAGGCATGAACTCAACATGAAACATTTGTTCGCCTTAGTATTCATGAGCATGTTTAACTGCACAAATCTGTAAACACCTGATACACACAAAAATTTCATACTTGAATTCAAACACTTATTTCCTGACAACAAAACCTTCACACTCCAGGGTATGGCCATTTATTGGTTCTTGACAATTGCAGTTCCTAAAGTGGTTGATGATCTGCAAATTGTGGTCACTTACTCTGACATTACACAATGGTAAACAAAAAGACAGAGGTCAGGTGCAGTGGCTCACGCCTGTAATTCCAACACTTTGGGAGGCCAGGGCAGATGGATCACCTGAGGTCAGGAGTTCGAGACCAGCCGGGCCAACATGGTGAAACCCGGTCTCTACTAAAGATACAAAAATTAGCCGGGTGTGGTGGCTTGCAACTGTAGTCCCAGCTACTTGGGAGGATGAAGCAGAATTGCTTGAACCCAGAAGGTGGAGGCCCCAGTAAGTTGAGATCACACCACTGCACTCCAGCCTGGGCAACAGAGTGAGACTCCATCTCAAAAAAAAAAAAAAAAAAAAAAGATAGGAAAGAAATAAAGGTACACTTAGAGCTCTAATAAAGAAAATAACATCATTCACTGAACAGAGACTTCTTAGATCTTTCCTATTAGGCTGTGATATTTGTGTGCAGGTCAGAGTTACAGTCTTTGCCATTTTAGGAACAGGATACATATGAATGAACATTAAGGTCTAAATGTATATAGTAGCTACTATCCCCGGGCAGTTGAAGTGTCTGAAATGTGGCTACTTGGAACTGAAATATGCTGTGAGTATGAAAGACGTGCCAACTGTTAAATAAAGAACATGAAATAAAGACCGTGAAATACTTCCTCGTGTATTTCTTTATAATGATTACAGGCTGAACTAGAACATGGACGATTACATGCGTGGCTTACATTTGTGGGGCACACCGTCTTTCTCGTGGACAGCAGTGGTCTATGGTCAAAGCTTGAGTTATCTGCGAACTGCAGGTGTTCACATTGATAAATCAAGGAGTGCCTGGATTGAGCTTCTGCAAACGATTTTTTGGGGAGGCGGGGGAAGGAAGACTTCCATAATTTTAAAAGACCAACTTTTAAAAGCTTAAAAAGTATTGATCTGTGCTTTTTTTTTTTTCCTGAGAGAGTCTCGCTCTGTTGCCCAGGCTGGAGTACAGTGGCACGATCTTGGCTCACTGCAAGCTCTGCCTCCCGGGTTCACGCCATTCTCTTGCCTCAGCCTCCTGAGTAGCTGGGACTACAGGTGACCACCACCACGTCTGGCTAATTTTTTTGTATGTTAAGTAGACACGGGGTTTCACCGTGTTAACCAGGATGGTCTCGATCTCCTGACCTCCTGATCCACCTACCTCAGCCTCCTGAAGTGCTGGGATTACAGGCGTAAGCCACCACACCCGGCTGATCTGTGTTTTTAAAAAAAGATTTCACAATTAGTTTACCTGGTGTATTCGTTCTTGGCTGAGTAACTTCAGTGGTACTGTGAGTCAGAAGTTCTGGTCTGTAAAAACAGAGTTGATATTAGTAATAAAGCATTTAGAGGAAACTCACAGGCCTTTCTCACACAGCTGTGCACTGCCAATTAGTTTTAAATATGGTGCATTCTGCCTTCGTTTTATAGTGAGAAAAAATCATTTCTGTGACTTGAGTTTATTTTGAAAATGGCAATTTTCGGATATTCGGGTGAGACCTTCAAAGTCATCTTATATTTAAGATAAACAGGTGACAGTCACTTTTCCCCCACACCAGCTCAATTCTGTTTCTGTATCTTAGATGAACTGTCTAGCACAGCCAGAAGCAGCTTGCTATAGCATCTTAAACATTTCCTATCCGTTATAACTCAGTCCCAACAAACACACAGAGGCACGACCCCAATCAGTAAGCAAGGTTTAACCCTTCCACATCCCTTCAATGAGTGGAGAGAGGCCTTCTGTTCCTACTCCCGCCCCCAAACCACCCACTGTGTTGCCCTTCAAAATCAAGCCAGAATTACCTTTCTAATGGGCAGATCCAAATTATTTTCAGAGGGATCTGCTTCAAGACCATTTTGTGACTGCCTCTGCTTTCGTAGGATCTGAGGACGTCCTCTACTTGCCCACCCAAGCCGATCCATGCAACCCCATCACGCCCACGTGGCACTCCTCACTCCACACACAATGGGGGAGTTCTGTGGCTACGTGGGCATATTCGCCACCTCCTGCCCCTACTCATATGATTTCCTTCACTTGAAACACCTTCTGTCCTTCCGGATGCACAAGTGACCGAGCTGGATGTGCCATCCTTGCCTTCTCCCCTAAAGATGCTCAATAACACTTCATTCCGTTTTTCTTTTTTTCTTTTTTTGAGATGGAGTCTCGCGCTGTTGCCCAGGCTGGAGTACAGTGGCACACTCTCGGCTCACTGCAACCTCTGCCTCCGAGGTTCAGGCGATTCTCCAACCTCAGCCTCCCGAGTAGCTGGGACTACAGGCTCCCGCCACTGCGTCCAGCTAATTTCTGTATTTTTACTAGAGATGGGGCTTCATCATGTTGGCCAGGCTAGGCTTTTTTTTTTTTTTGAGACGGAGTCTCACTCTGTCCCTCAGGCTGGAGTGCAGTGGCACGATCTCGGCTCACTGCAACCTCCGCCTCCCGGGTTCACGCCATTCTCCTGCTTCAGCTTCCCGAGTAGCTGGGGCTACAGGCACCCGCCGCCATGCCCGGCTAATTTTTTTTGTATTTTTAGTAGAGAAGGGGTTTCGCTGTGTTAGCCAGGATGGTTTCGATCTCCTAACCTCAAGTGATCCACCCGCCTCGGCCTCCCAAAGTGCTGGGATTACAGGCGTGAGCCGCTGCGCCCAGCCTTCAGTGCATTTTTCTTTGTATGAAGGCCCCAATGACAGCGTTCTTGTTAGACCCAATTTTGCACATCTGATGCTTATACTAATAAATACTGGTTCACTAAGTGAATCTAAATATTAATGCCTTCATTGTCAATATAAAGAGGTCATGATAAGGTAAACAAAAGGCCCTTCTTCATCAAATTAACCTCTTCTCAGGGAAGACACCGAAACTATTTCTGCAGATTATCATCTTACCTTTTAATAACAAATTTAATTCGATTGCCCACTTGAATGATTTTTTCCAGCCTTGGGATTCCATACCATGAGGGACTTCTGAAAGGAATGTTTTCTGGCAGTCCTTCCACATACAGATCATTCGGGTGTGCCTCAAATTTTTGGTACGGTACAGCCTTGGCTTCAGTGCTCCCCAAGGCTTCCGCTGGACAAAAATCAAAGCAATTCAGGAGACTACATTTGTATGGAAATCAGATTTTAGTACAATCCAAAGAAAGGCAGAGGTCAGTTTTGTTTTCATTGAAAAAAACTCTTTCTAGAAACATATTTATTAACTATTGAATACATTTAATGCAGCAAAGACAAGTAGAGATGACAGATCATCAACAGCCAGATTTTGGCAGATTTAAGTGTCCTGGTCCTAAGACAATCTTAATAGCTCTGAGATCTTTAAAAGATTAAACTTTGTTTTTCAATATCCTTAGGAAGAAAAGAGAGAAAGAAAATCATCATGGACAATAAAGGACACAACCTAAATACTACCTGGAAGCAGCCTTTTGCTACTAACTGTTCAGGACTGTAATTACCCTCCTCCATCGGCTGCAGCAAACTGGCACATTTCAGACTACAGTTTCATCTGCATGGCAACCAGATCAATGTTCTTTACCCCTTCAACCTCATGAGCATGCCATTTTAAAGGAAATAACTTTCCACAAATAATTCATGGAATGGGGGCCAGGTGCGGTGGCTCATGCCTGTAATCCCAGCACTTTGGGAGGCTTAGGCGGGTGGATCACCTGAGATCAGGAGTTCGAGACCAGCCTGGCCAACATGGTGAAACCCCATCTCTACTAATTAGACAGGCGTGGTGGCGGGCACCTGTAATCCTAGCTACTTGGGAAGCTGAGGCAGGAGAATTACTTGAACCCAGGAGGAGGCTGCAGTGAGCTGAGATAGCACCATTGCACTCCAGCTTGGGCAACAGAGTGAGACTCCCTCTCAAAAAAAAAAAAAACAAAAGCAAAAAACAGAAAACTAGAGCTGAGTCTTATTCACTGTATTTACTTTCCTAAAATAAAACAACATTTTAAAAAACATTACTCAGGCCGGGCGCGGTGGCTCAAGCCTGTAATCCCAGCACTTTGGGAGGCCGAGACGGGCGGATCACGAGGTCAGGAGATTGAGACCATCCTGGCTAACATGGTGAAACCCCGTCTCTACTAAAAAATACAAAAAAAGCTAGCCGGGCGACATGGCGGGCGCCTGTAGTCCCAGCTGCTTGGGAGGCTGAGGCAGGAGAATGGCGTAAACCCAGGAGGTGGAGCTTGCAGTGAGCTGAGACCCGGCCACTGCACTCCAGCCTGGGCGGCAGAGCGAGACTCCGTCTCAAAAAAAAAAAAAAAAAAAAAAACATTACTCAGTAATACATTTTCGTTGAAGTGGTAATTTAAAAAAACAGACTTACCAAATTTTTTGCAGAAAAGTTGATCCACCATCTTTCTTAATTTAGTGATTCTGGCATACCATTCTTCCTTTACTGTCAAAATAACAGTAATACAAGTTTTCTCAATTTAATGGTTTTACTAACTTTGAATATTAAATATTATTACTATAAAATAAGAGGTATAACTTTTCCTTTTCCTGTGACTAAAATTATTTCTAAGATTTGTGGCCAGGCGCGATGGTTCATGCATGTAATCCCAACACTTTGGGAAGCTGAGGCAGGCGGGTCACTTGAGGTCAGGAGTTCAAGACCAGCCTGGCCAACATGATGAAACCCCATCTCTAGTAAAAATACAAAAATTAGCCAGGTGTGACGGCAGGCACCTGTAATCCCAGCTACTCGGGAGGCTGAGGCCGGAGAATCACTTGAACCCAGAAGGCAGAGGTTGCAGTGAGCTGAGATCATACCACTGTACTCCAGCCTGGGCAACAGAGTGAGACTCTATCTTAAAAAAAAAAAAAAAAAAAAAGGCAGCATAATAAAATTATTCTTAATTATTCTTAAGATTCTAGAATGTATTTATTCCTAAAACAATGCTGACACTGTACAAAAGAGGAAGAACGGAACATTCATTACAGCTAGGAAAAAGCAAAACTCAGTGTATTTAGGAACAGCTAGCAGGTAACACTTGCTACAGGAAGATTAGGGATATGATCTTGCTGTAATCCTTCCATCTTACTAAATATCAACAGTGTGATTCCATTCTGTTTTGTCCCCACTCCACTCCACTCCAGAGCAAAAGCAAGAAAGAAAATCAATTCTATTTCTATTTCTTTTAAAATACATCTGGCCGGGCGCGGTGGCTCAAGCCTGTAATCCCAGCACTTTGGGAGGCCGAGACGGGCGGATCACGAGGTCAGGAGATCGAGACCATCCTGGCTAACACGGTGAAACCCCGTCTCTACTAAAAATACAAAAAAAAAACTAGCCGGGCGAGGTGGCGGGCGCCTGTAGTCCCAGCTACTCGGGAGGCTGAGGCAGGAGAATGGCGTAAAACCCGGGAGGCGGAGCTTGCAGTGAGCTGAGATCCGGCCACTGCACTCCAGCCCGGGCGAAAGAGCAAGACTCCGTCTCAAAAAAATAAAATAAAATAAAATAAAATACATCTAACAGGCTGGGCACGGTGGCTCATGCCTGCAATCCTGGGAGGCCGAGGCGGGCAGATCACCTGAGGTCAGGAGTTCGAGATCAGCCTGGCCAACATGGTGAAACCCTGTCTCTACTAAAAATACAAAAATTAGCTGGGCGTGGTGGCGGGCACCTATAATCCCAGCTACTCAGGAAGCTGAGGCAGGAGAATCGCTTGAACCTAGGAGGCGGGTTGCAGTGAGCTGAGATTGCACCACTGCACCCCAGCCTGGGCGACAGAGCAGGACTTTGTCTCAAAAAACAAAACAAAACCAAATACATCTAACAATCAAGAGATAATATAAATGGCTCCATGCTCTAAAAGGAAACCTTATGTCCTGTACATCATGGACATTCAATGAATGCTTGTTCCATTGACTCGTGTAGACTTCAATAATGAACCGTTCAATGCATTATGCCAGATAAATCTTGCATCAAAAGTAGAACACATATTCTTCTTTTACTTCTGTCTACTCATAAATGCAATATTTACATGTATTTACGATGGGTTAATAAAAAGAAGATGCACTTATTCTTCTAGAAATTATTAGACAGAATTTTGACAACATGAATTCTCCTGTAATGGCACATAATTAATAGTTAGAGACATATTATTTCATATGGAAGGTAACATAAAGAAGAAATCAATGTCAAGTGTGAAATAATTATGCACATAATCCTCTGATCTGCCTCGAGATTGAAGACCGACCTCCTGAAGCTGGTTTATCAAGCTGTAAATCTTCACGTGTTGAATTCAGAAGCTCATGTCTGAAAGGTGAGAATAAATACTCAATATTCACTAGGCAATATTCAGCAAACTAATAACTACTAGTACATATTTAACATTTAGTCAGCAAGGCTGGTTTCGAAAAGAAAAGATAATCTGGATGCTTGAGCACAACTACATCTTTTTTTTTTTTTTTTCCTGAGACGGCGTTTTGCTCGTTCCCAGACTGGAGTGCAATGGTGTGGTCTCGACTCACTGCAACCTCCACCTCCCGGGTTCAAACAATCCTCCTGCCTCAGCCTCCCAAGTAACTGGGACTCCAGGTGCCTGCCACCATGCCCGGCCGATTTTTGTATTTTTAGTGGAGACGAGGTTTTGCCATTGTTGGCCTGGCTGGTCTCGAACTCCTGACCTCAGGTGATCCACCCGCCCTGGCCTCCCAAAGTGCTGGGATTACAGTTGTGAGCCACCACACCCAGCCTACAACTAAAGATTAATTTGCGGTTTCTACAGAGTAAAAAGCAAAATAATAATTGCAAATTGTCTAATAAGATGCCTCATGGAGTAGGTATCCTCACAAGTAAAGAGGTAACTTTGCAACCCACAGCTCTTTGAAGCATATTAAAAAAATCTTAAATGGGATCCTTTAATGTCACATTGCATTCAAGACCATCTTCCTCCACACATCTATACAATCAATCATATATTCCCACACACGCTTTAAAAATCTTAGGTCTATGAGGGCAAGGTGGGCAGATTATCTGAGGTCAGGAGTTCAAGACCAGCCTCGCCAACATGGTGAAACACCATCTCTACTAAAAATACAAAAATTAGCCAGGCGTGGTGGTGCACGCCTGTAATCTCAGCTACTAGGGAGTCTGAGGCACGAGAATCGCTTGAACCTGGGAGGCAGAGGTTACAGTGAGCCGATATCACGACACTGCACTCAAGCCTGGGTTCCAGTGTGAGACTCCATCTCGGGAAAAAAAAAAAAAAAATCTCAGGCCTAAAAAAAAGGCATGGATTCTATGTTCTTTGGCAAAAGTAGCAGAAAATTGTGAAAGAAAATGTCAGTTGCATGCCAGTCCAGTGCAGGCACTGTTCATGCTTCAAATGCCAACCCTGGATGACTGATGCAATATTGGACCCACATAAGCTAAAAAGGGGAAGATAAAAATACACAAAATAACTTAAACTTCATCACATAGAACCCTAGTGGTGAATGAATATTTGTCAACAATAAAAAAGACGTATTACTCAGAAGAGAGACAAGAGTCTTACTTCTTAATCACAAAACGAATCCTTTCCTTTGCAAGTAATATCCTCTCAAGGCGAGGAATTCCATAAGTAGATGGCCTTCTAAAAGGAATTCCTTCAGGAAGTCCTTCTACGTAAAGGTCTTCAACATGAGACTGGAAAAGAGGGTATGGGATCGTCACCGGACCTTTGGCTTTTATGGCTTGAGCTATAAGGACAAAAAGAGAAGGAGATACTATTTAAACACGATTTGTGGAAAAGAATAATAAATCATTGAATCTGTATTGCTCTTTAACTTTTTTTTTTTTTTTTTTTGAGATGGAGTCTCGCTCTGTCGCCCAGGCTGGAGTGCAGTGAACGGATCTCAGCTCACTGCAAGCTCCGCCTCCCGGGTTTACGCCATTCTCCTGCCTCAGCCTCCCAAGTAGCTGGGCCTACAGGCACCCGCCACCATGCCCGGCTAGTTTTTTGTATTTTTTTAGTAGAGACAGGGTTTCACTGTGTTAGCCAGGATGGTCTCGATCTCCTGACCTCGTGATCCGCCCGTCTTGGCCTCCCAAAGTGCTGGGATTACAGGCTTGAGCCACCACGCCCGGCACTCTTTAACTTCTATAATTTGATCTTTACTTGTTATTGTGATTGAATCAGAAGAAAAACACTATGAGGGTAATAGAAAGAACACAAAACTTCTAATATTCTGTTTATCAAAGCCGGCAGTGAAATATCCCATTACTTTAAGGCAATGTGAATACAGCCAGACTTTCTACAGAAATCTGAACCACATTACAAAGCCAGAAAAACATACCAGGTAATATCAT
Organism: Trachypithecus francoisi; assembly: GCF_009764315.1. Taxonomy (NCBI): domain Eukaryota; kingdom Metazoa; phylum Chordata; class Mammalia; order Primates; family Cercopithecidae; genus Trachypithecus; species Trachypithecus francoisi. The sequence continues at coordinate 119,976,432 of NW_022681469.1, read as the reverse complement.
TTAATACATATAGTACTAAATGGAAGAAGTAGTATTTTAAAAACATAAACATCAGTGTAACCTTATTGGACTTATAAAAATAATTTCTGTTAAATAATAGAGGCAGGCTGGTCACAGTGGCTCATGCGTGTCATCCCAGCACTTTGGGAGGCCGAGGTAGGTCAATCACCTGAGGTCAGGAGTTCAAGACCAGCCTGGCCAACATGGTGAAACCCTGTCTCTACAAAAAATACGAAAATTAGTCAGGCATGATGGTGGGTGCCTGTAATCCCAGCTACTCGGGAGGCTGAGGCAGGAGAATCATTTGAACCTGGGAGGCAGACTTTGCAGTGAGCTATCGTGCCACTGGACTCCAGCCTGGGTGACAGAGCAAGACTCCGTCTCAAATAATAAATAGAAATAAATAAATAATTAACAGAAGTGGAAGATTCTCCTAAACTACAACATCTCTGCTAATATTTATTTACCCAACAGTAAAATAATACAACAGCTATAAACAGTCAAGAGTGTGGGGAGTATTAAAATTAAACATAGCATGTGGACTCCCATCAGAAAAGCTCCATTTTTTTTCCATAATTGTGTGTAAAAGTCTATTTGCTAAACATTAATATTTGTACTGAAACTTCAAGTGTACCATATTACACATTAGCACTGAGTTAGAGTCAATATCCTCTTTTGTACACTAAACTTGAATATCGTATTTATGTCACAATGAAAATATTGCTCTCTAAGGCAATTTCCATTAATATTGCTTTGAAATTATAAAATGTGAAGATGTTTTTATAATTTCACAGCAGTTGAACATTATTTATTGTCTTGTATACAAAATAATCTAATAAATCACCATCACAACAAAAGCCCCACAACATAACCTGTTTGATTTCATGAAAAGCACTGACATTTATGTAACTGATACAGTACATTTGCAGTGGTGCGATCTCGGCCCATTGCAAGCTCTGCCTCCAGGGTTCCCGTCATTTTCCCGCCTCAGCCTCCCAAGTAGCCGGGACTACAGGCGGCTAATTTTTTCTATTTTTAGTAGAGACGAGGTTTCACCATGTTAGCCAGGATGGTCTCAATCTCCTGACCTCGTGATCCGCCCACCTCGGCCTCCCAAAGTGCTGTGAACCACTGCGCCTGACCCCCCCTAGAGCCTATGATCTTACCACTAGGTTACAGTGCTTCCAGGTAGCACATGCTATGAGGTTTTTGCTTCAGAATGAACCAATAAAGAACACAGGGCTGGGCGCAGTGGTTCACGCCTGTAATCCCAGCACTCAGGGAGGCCGAGGTGGGTAAATCACCTGAGGTCAGGAGTTTGAGACCAGCCTGGCCAACATGGTGAAACCCCATCACTACTAAAAATACAAAAATCAGCTAGGCATGGTGGCGGGCACCTGTAATCTCAACTACTCAGGAGGCTCAGACAGGAGAATTGCTTGAACCTGGGAGGCAGAGGTTGCAGTGACCCGAGATCGTGCCACTGCAGACTAGGCGACGAAGGAAACTCCATCTCAAAAAAAAAAAACAAAAAAACAAAACAAAACAAAGGGCAAAAAAGGTGTAAGCTATTAAAAACTGGGAGAAACACTAAGAGAACCTGAAGTAAATCGCTAAAAATATGGAAAATTTGTTGAATTCATTAGCAAATTTACTCTAATTCTATTTTTCATTGAGGGGTAAGTCATATTACTCATGATGAAGAAAAAATGTTCATTTTAAGTTTATTAACACAAATACCATCAATATGGCTTACTGCGTTTAAATTTTCACTTATAGCAACTCAGTTAAAACTGCATATCATACAATTTTACAGCTTGCTAGTTAATGGCAAAGTTGTCATCCAAATAAAAATGATAATAACAGATGATAATAAAATTGATAATAAATATGATAAAAATAAAATGACTTATTTTTAAATCATTTTAAATATTTTATAAAAAAATAAAAATGATAACAAATTGCGAATTTCTTTCATCATTACATAAAGGTGGCTGTAGGATAGAATAGTAAAAGGACAAAGAAGGAATTGAAATCTAGCATCAACTCAGTTATACATCAAGATAAAAGCAGTGGCCAGGATGGTGGCTCATGCCTGTAATGCCAGCACTTTGGCAGGCCGAGGCGGGAGGATCACTTGAGGTCAGGAGTTTGAGAGTAGCCTGACCAACACGGTGAAACCCCATCACTACTAAAAATATAAAAATTAGCAGGGCATGATGGCAGGCACCTGTAGTCCCAGCTACTTGTGTGACTGAGGCAGGAGAATTGCTTGAAATCGGGAGATGGAGGTTGCAGTGAGCCGAGATCGCACCACTGCACTGCAGAGACTCTGTCTCAAAAAAAAAAAAAAAAAAGATAAAAGTAGAGACAATAGGGGGATCTCAGAGAATACTGGATTTAACAAAGTACGTTAAGAGAAACTATCAATTAAAAAAATAATTTTTAATGAAATCCCCAAGATCCAGAGCTTTGTAATACGTAAATCCATTCCCAAATATCCATGCTGAAAGTTTAAAAGAAGTGTTAGCTGATAACTACAGAAGTATAACTTTTCCTTAGCTTTACTGTAATCTAGAAACAAAGACTGTTTCTAATATTTAGACAGACACTACTAAGGACCTTACAATGAGAGACGTGTAAGTAAGTGTGGCACGGTTCACTGGCAGCCCTGGGCTGGGCTTGTCCACATCACCCCCATGGTGAACAGTAACGCCATTGTGTAAATGCTCATGAACAAAGCATTACAGGAATTTTCCTGTTTAGACATACCATATTTCCTTTCAAACAATTCTTCAACTTGTTTACGTAGATCAGTGATGCGAGCATTCCATTTCTCTGAAAATTGAGCAAAAGTTAATTCCCATTAAGAAGTCCCTACCATCGGGGCGGCACTAGGGTCTTGGGCTGACCGAACATACAATATATTTTCTACATTTTTACATCCCAACTGTCCATATCATTTTACTGCTTTCCAAAGCCCTTTCCCTTTTTTGCTGGTGGTTCTAAGAATTATGAGGTTGGTGCAAAAGTAACTGCGGCTTTTGCCATTACTTTTCATAGTCTCATGGGAGACCAGAAGAGAAGTTTTAACATTTAGCACCTCTTTTTAGCCTTTCAATTTCTGAAAAGCAGGAGGGCAGAAAAGATCAAGCGAATTAAACATGGCAAAAGGGAGCCCATGATAAAGAAGTCTCCAGGGGTCTTTTAACAAACTTCCTAAAACATGTCTTAATTGTGTGGAAATAAGACTTTACGGATATATAGCTGCAACTTAGAATGCTAAAGAACAGGCCAAGCACAGTGGCTCTTGCCTGTAATCTCAGCACTTTGGGAGGCTGAGGCAGGTGGATCACCGGAGGTCAGGAGTTTGATTCTAGCCTGGCCAACATAGTGAAACCCCATCTCTAATAAAAACACAATAATTAGCTGGGCATGGTGGTGGGCGCCTGTAGTCCCAGCTACTCAGGAGGCTGAAGCAGAAGAATCACTTAACCTGGGAGGTGGAGGTTGCTGTGAGCCAAGATCGTGCCACTGCACTTCAGTCTAGGTGACAGAACGAGACTCTATCTCAAAAAATTAATAATAAAAATTAAAAATAAAGAAGTTTAAAAACATATTTAAAAAGTACAAAAATTCAATTTATATCCAATCATTGTGACTATGACACAGTGGAATATTAAAGTACTATTTTCAAAATGTATACAAGCTCAATGTTCCACTTATTCAAAATATGAATCATCAACATCATTTGCCACTAATATCTCATTCAGTCGCTTGCTAGGATACATCATCCATTGGGAGCTCACAGATCAGCAGCCGCAGGGACACGGTGCAAAAACAGAAAACCAAGAGGTGAAATAGTTCTGAAATAAAGGTTTTAAAGCTAACAGAAATAAATTACTAAGTCTTTAGCACTAATCTTGAGCCAACTAATTATCATCAGACAAGACAATGTCCTATGCTTTGGTAAATCCAAACTATGTTTAAACAATGTCTGTAATGTAACTTTCAAAATGCTCCTGGCTTTCCAAAGATGAGATTATAATGCAGTAGTACAGGCTAAAGCATTTCCCCCTGCAGAGCATGTTGCAACATTTATCAGTCACACTGAGAGTCCAGATGATGAAGGAAAAGGTCACGTATTTCGCTGAGAACTTACCAAAGTTGAACTCCCTCACTTTCCGCTTCCCAGCATTGGCGGGTTCCGGGACTGGCGGCTGTGGTAGCTCATTGGTCTTTGGTCTCTTAGAAGGTGGAGAATAATCATCATCTTGAAAAAGAAAATGGTCATCACTGGAAGAACCGTCTTAGAGTTACAGTCACCTCCTGGTCAATTCCCAACATTGAAAAGGTGAGCGGGACTTGAAAGCTATTTTGAGTATCAATAATTATTTCTGTATTGTGAGCTTTAGCAGGCTTTTTCCTAGTCACATTTGAAACTGTATTTGTTTGGAATGCGTTCAAGGGAATATTGCTTTTTCCTCTGTCTTTCTTCATTATTTTTTAGTTTGCTTCATTTGAATTGTCATTATAAATTTCCCCTTCTCAAATAACTTTCAAATTGCCAAGAACTATATTGTTTTAAGACTTTCAAGAAAAAACTTTTAATGAAGACAGCCACCTAAAGTTATACAAATAAGTAAAAGGGGATAAAATAAAGCTTAGATGGAAAAGATATTTAAGCTTATACAAAATTTAAGCATGCATAAGCAAGGGAAACTGGGTAACTATGTTCAAATAGTTCTTTTTTTTTTTTTTTTGGAGACAGGGAATTGTTCTGTTGCCCAGGCTGGAGTTCAGAGGTGCGATCGTGATTCACTGCAACCTCCACTTCCTGGGCTCAAGCAATTCTCATGCCTCGGCCTCCAGAGCAGCTGGGATTACAGGCACCCGCCACCACGCCTGGCTAATTTTTATATTTTTTGGTGGAGATGGGGTTGTGCCATGTTGACCAGGCTGGTCTCAAACTCCTGGCCTCAAGTGATCCACCCACCTCGGCCTCCCAGAGTTCTGGGATTACAGGTGTGAGCCACTGCGCCCGGCCTGTTCAAATACTTTTAACAAGTGCAAAATGTATGGGCTTAAAGAACTAGGGCTGCATTATTATGAAAGGGATACTGTTGATTCAGTCGGCACAGAGGCTGCGTATAAAGGAGCAGTCAGCTATTCAAGCACAGCGCATAGCACACACGCTGTCGTGAGAGTTTCGTGCTCATTTCCTTATGGATACACACCAGCAACTCACTCTGCTGTGACCCTTCAATACACCTCACGTTAGGATTAGAGACATCTGGGTCAAATCAGCTGCCACTGTCATCTCTAGTCCCTCAAAGTGTCAGGTAACATGCTATTAATATTGCTGCTCAAACATCATCTATAAAATACTGAAAACATCCTTTTAAGAAATTCTTATTTACAAACAAATGTGGTATGGTAAAGAAAATAATTATTGTGTGAAAGACAGTATCATAGGAAAAACAAGATCACGTGAGTAAAATAAGCTATCTTTTTAGATGGGTATAATTGTTATTCTTGTTTTACAGCTAAAGAAATGGGCTCAGAGAATGTTATTTGATTGGACCGTGTTGTATCTCTGGACAGCACAGCTGAGATCAGACTGTGTGTGTAACTCCACTAGCCTACAAGAGTGCTTCTCATAAAGGTAAGAAATGCAAATTTGGCCTAATACACAACATTGCCCGGGCTTGCACTGGATCACTTCTGTAGACACTTCTGTATTAATCAAGGGAAGGTGAAAATGCTTCTAGAAGGCGACTGGACACCAGCACCCTTGCATGCTGCCTTTGGGCTCTTCCTCTAAGCCCAACAGTGACCTGAAATTATTGACTGGGCTGACCATGCCAATCAACTGGAGAAAATGGTACCGAGGTCACCAACATCAGACAAATTCATTTTAGGACTATTTATGTGCTTAGAAAGACAAAAGTGCTTTTGTAAATGATACTATTTCAGAAAAACATAATCATAGTAACAATTAATGATGTTGTAAAATGCTGATGTGTTGAACGCTACTTTAGAAAAACATGTTCAAATCTAGGAAAAAATTTCTGATAGAAAACTATCTATCGGTAGGGTCTCATTCTATCTATCTCCCCCCGCCCCCGCTCTATTGGCAGGGTCTCATTCTATCTATCTATCTATCTATCTATCTATCTATCTATCTATCTATCGGCAGGGTCTCATTCTATCACCCAGGCTGGAAGGCAGTGGCATGACTGTAGCCCACTGTAGCCTCGAGCTCCTGGCCTCAAATGATTCTCCTGCTTCGGCCTCCCAAACAGCTGGAACTACCACACCTGGCTATTTTTCTTTTAATTTTTTGTAGGGACAGGGTCTCATTATGTTGCCCAGGCTGGTCTGTAACTCCTGGCCTCAAGTGATCCTTCTGCCTCAGCCTCCCAAAGTGCTGAGATTATAGGCATGAGCCATGGATCCAGGACAGAAAACAATTTTAAAATGACAAACTACCTGTGAAAGAAGATTTGGCTGTCACCTGGGTTTGTATTACTGTAAGGATGAAAAATGGTTGGCCGGGCGCAGTGGCTCAAGCCTGTAATCCCAGCACTTTGGGAGGCCGAGGCGGGCGGATCACAAGGTCAGGAGATCGAGACCATCCTGGCTAACACGGTGAAACCCCGTCTCTACTAAAAAGTACAAAAAACTAGCTGGGCGAGGTGGCGGGCGCCTGTAGTCCCAGCTACTCGGGAGGCTGAGGCAGGAGAATGGCGTGAACCCGGGAGGCGGAGCTTGCAGTGAGCTGAGATCCGGCCACTGCACTCCAGCTTGGGCGACAGAGCGAGACTCCGTCTCAAAAAAAAAAAAAGAAAAGAAAAATGGTTGAGACACCCTATAAATAGATTAAGGTTCCAACCTAAGTAAAAACAATCTGGAAAACAGAAGTGTGTAAGTTTGGGCTTCGATTCTGAAAATATACTTTTTAAAAAACCCTATTTTCCAACTCCCAAACATATTTTAGAAACCTTAAGAGTATTTTTATGCTGGCTTCCAAAGGTTAAAACAAAATACACTCATTTCACCTATGAATACTGTCAAAGCATTATAAATGCTTAATATTATTATTATTATTATTATTTTTTTACAAACATTAAGCAGTAACTTCTAAAATAAAAGTATTTCCCCTATAGGTTAAGGTCTCCTAAGTATCCTCATAGATCATCATTTAAACTGACCATTCACTGAATGACAAACTGAAAGCTGCTAGAGTAGAATGACATGCGAAGGGAAACACAGCTGTAGATGGAATGGAATGGACACCTGGCGAGCTCCATCCCATGAATCTCAGTCCAAATCCAAACTTCACAGCTGAGGCCCGGGGGAGGGGAAGACAGGTTTTCCTTACTGAAAAGACTTCACTTTTTCAGTTACACAAACATTTTAGAACACAAAAGATTTAACAGCATAAATAGATTTTGTGAAGGTAATCCAATCGATCATAAACAAAAAAAAAAAAGAAAGAAAGAAAGAGAAAATGGCAAATCTACTAGAGTGCTTTTTTAATACAACAAAGACTGTAAAATATTGAATAGATCAGGGATATCACATTTTCTTCTTCACTGACAAATAATAAAGTTCAATCTGTTAAATGTTAACAAATACAGAGATGAATGTAGTTACTTTATTTTCTGAGACAGGGTCTTACTCTTTCACCCAGGCTGGAGTTCAGCAGCATTACTCACTACAGCCTCGACTTCCCAGGCTCAGGTGATCCTCCCACCTCAGCCTCTGAACTAGCTGGGACTACAGGCCTGCACCATCACGCCCAGCTAATTTTTTTTTTTTTTTTTTTTTTACTTTTAGAGAGATGGGGGGGTCTCCCTATGTTGCCCAGGCTGGTCTTGAACTCCTGGCCTCAAGCAATCCTCCTGCCTTGGCCTCCCAAAGTGCTGGGATTATAGGTGTGAGCCACAGCATCCAGCTGAACGTAGTTATTGATAAAACATCACACCATATATTCTATTTTAAAAACCCTTTTTCATAAACTTTTTAACTAATCTTTGGGTGTTTTAAGTCATACGGAACATGGCATTCAGGCATCAGAACAGCTATAAACTTCACCACATCCTCAATTTTTTCTGTAATGAACTCTTTGTTGCAATTAATTGGTTTTGAGAAAGTAAGAAAAAATGAGTTTCTCGACCTAAAATCCTTTCCACAAAGGATCAAAATTACTTTTTACTCTGAAGCATAAAACATCACCTAAAGCTCTAGGGCCTGCCCTCACATACTGGGCATTACTCTTTCAATTATTCTGCTGTTTCCAAAGTATAAACAACCATTTTTGTGTAACAAGACACACGTTTCAGCATACTTCAAATTCAAGCCCCAACTCTTAAGTGTTTCCATAATCAAAATGTAAAGATTTTAAGATATATTTTAAGATAGTTTATTTTATTTTTTGAGATGGAGTCTCACTCTGTCACCCAGGCTGGGAGTGCAGTGGCACAATCTTAGCTCACTGCAACCTCCACCTCCCACGTTCAAGCAATTCTCCTGCCTCAGCCTCCGGAGTAGCTGGGATTGCAGGTGCCCACCACCATGCCTGGCTAATTGTTATATTTTTAGTAGAGATGGAACGTCACCATGTTGGTCAGTTTGGTCTCGAACTCCTGACCTCAGATGATCCACTCACTTCAGTCTCCCAAAGTGCTGGGATTACACCACCACACCTGGCCCATTTTAAGATATTTTAATATACAAAAGGTGCTATTCATGAATTTACAATAGTTATGCTACCCACAGTAACAAAAGCGCTCCACCAATACTTACAAGTTGGCAACACCATCCCTAACTCAAAATTTGTGTTTAGAAAACACCAACTTCCTTTTTGCAACATATTAACGAATATGCCTACCGATAATACAGGCTTCAGAGCTAAAGCTGTTTCTCACTGCATTCTGGCCAGTGACTCAATTAAATAGACTATGTTACAATATCTTCTGATACTCTTATCTTCAACATAACCAGACTGGTAGGTAATGTGTTATCATACAATCTGACGTCTATTCAAAGTTTAAAAAAACCCAATCAAAACCAGGTACTGTATCTATACCAAAACCCGGAGCCATTAATTACCCTATACATTTCAAATTAACGGATTCATTCTTTCACCCATGGATACAACTTACAGCTCCTCTAAAACTCTTTACATAAACAATTGGGTATTCATTAAATGACTATTTGGCAGCAATAAAAATTTTTAAACAAAGTGTTCAAGTGCTAAACTAGGCAATTATGTCAATTTTAAAAGTGCTGCAGGGACATTTAAGAAAACACAAGAATTAAACAATAAACAGCAAAGCCTGATGGCTTTGTCTTCAAAATCTCCCCAGAATCAACCACTTCTTATCTCCCCTGCCACCAACCTGCTCTAAAGCACCCCTCTCTGTGCCCTAGGTAATTCCAAGAGGCCCCCAAGCTAGTTTTCTGTCAACACTATTGACTGCTGTAGGTATTTTCTTTTTTTCCCCCCTTTTCTCAACATAGTCGCTAAGTTTCCTAGAAGTGAAGGACAGAAAGTGTCACTCATATTTTCAAAACACTCCTGAGAATTTGCTACTAAATTATTCACTACTAAATTCTTAGCACCGTGGCCAGGCATGGTGGCTCATGCCTGTAATCCTAGCGCTTTGGGAGGCCAAGGCGGGCAGATCACCTGAGGCAAGGAGTTCAAGACCAGCCTGGCCAACATGGTGAAACCCCTGTCTATACTAAAAATACAAATATTAGTCGGGCATGGTGGCATGTGCCTGTAGTTCCAGCTACTCGGGAGGCCGAGGCAGGGGAATCACTTGAACCTAGGAGACGGAGGCTGCAGTGAGCCTAGATCACGTCACTGTACTCCAGTCTGGGCAACAGAGCAAGACTCCGTCTTAAAAAAAAAAAAAAAAAAAAGGTGGCCGGGCGCGGTGGCTCATGCCTGTAATCCCAGTTCTTTGGGAGGCCAAGGCAGGTGGATCACAAGGTTAGGAGTTCAAGATCAGCCTGGCCAAGATGGTGAAACCCCATATCTACCAAAAATACAAAAAAAAAAAAAAAATTAGCCTGGCATGGTGGTGGGCACCTGTAATCCCAGCTACTCGGGAGGCTGAGGCAGAGAACTGCTTAAACCTGGGAGGTAGAGGATGCAGTGAGCCGAGACTGAGCCACTGCACTCCAGCCTGGGCGACACAACGAAACTCCGTCTCAAAAAAAAACAACAAAAAAAAATTCTTAGCACCTGGCACATATATCGTGCTCAGTATTTGTGGAGGGATTAAATGAATATATGAATAGTATTGTCCTTAATTAAATGCAGCAGCCAAGTATCTGCCACTATCTTAAACATAAATTCCACAAAAAAGAGATGGTAGGTAATCCAACTGCCCATCATAAACCCTACTGAAATACTGAAACTCTAAAAGTGTTATTCAAATCTTAGTACATAATTTCTCTGAGACTCCTATTTTTACATATATAATTATGTATTCATTAAGTGTCTGATTCACAGCTATAAAAATAAAAAACACAAAGTTTTCTAATGCTAACCTCCTCAATTACAGAGATCCTAAAAAACCTACAGTAAGTGCCATGTGTGATCATGTGAGTCAATTATATTTGAAATTATTTACATATACCTTTCAAAGTATGAGAAATTTAAAAAGTCAAAGAGTTTGACTTATTAGGAAGATGTAAAATTCATCACAAAATGAATTTACTTAAAATCAATTTAAGGGAAAAAAATCAGGTTAAGTAATGAACAGAGAGTTAGGCCACAGCAGAAGGAACACAGGTAACAGGTAAGTGACTCAGGTTTGGGAAGTTAGGCCCTAAGAAAGAAACCTCTTTTACACCGTTCTTAGTGCTCCCTTGACAGCCAGACCTGAACCAAGTCTGATAAGGTTTTCTCTGCACACATCAGAGATAACATACCTGACAGCAATTTACCTTAACCCAGAAATGTAGTCACGGTGTTTACGAAAACTGAGGCATGCGGTTCTATTAGTCCAAGGCTGATTTCCCAAACCTAAGTCACGTAAACGTTTACCACCGACTCCAAGTACAAATAAAACGCCACAAATGGAAGCGCACAGCTCAGAGCGCACCAGCAGGGGGTTAAGTAATGACCCTGTATCCATGAACACGTCCACGTCAGTGTCAAATTAGCCACTTCAGAACTCCACATAATTGCAAATGAAGATATCCAGGTTAAAAACACTGTGAAAAATCGGACAGACTTATTATTATTATTATTATTTTTGAGATGGAGTCTCGCTCTGTCACCCAGGCTGGAGTGCAGTGGCACGATCTCTGCTCACTGCAAGCTCCGCCTCCCGGGTTCACACCATTCTCCTGCCTCAGCCTCCCGAGTAGCTGGGACTACCAGCGCCCGCCACCACGCCAGGCTAATTTTTTGTATTTTTTAGTAGAGACAGGGTTTCACTGTGTTAGCCAGGATAGTCTCGATCTCCTGATCTCATGATCCACCCGCCTTGGCCTCCCAGAGTGCTGGGATTACAGGCGTGAGCCACCGCACCCGGCCTGGACAGACTTATTTGATGACAAAGTTCTGTTGTTTTTTTTTTTTCTTTTCTATCAATGATTTGGGAAATGTGAAAAGATTTATATCTAAAATTAAGTCGTCTCCAGGCAAGCAGGAATATCTCAGTTTATTTCTGTCCATCTTCCTATCAAGCACAAGTATTTTCCAAAACAAAACTAAGATTATTCTCTGGATACACTTTTACTTTTCAAGTTGCCTTGTTCTTAAGGCAGGATTTTTTTTTTCCCCACTGAACATTTTATATTAGAGATCTTTTTTCAGATTATTAGAAAACATTATCAGGATTTCAATGGCTATAAATTTTTCTGTTATGAAGATATACCAAAATTTTATTTCCCAACTATGGCTATCTAAATAGCTCCCACCATCTGGAAGTAATCTTTCCAGAAAGAATATACGATACACATTATTAACCAGAGGTGTGCATGTAAGTTCTCACTTGACCTTGTTAATATCGAGACAATTTTTTTTTTTTTTTTTTTTGAGACGGAGTCTTGCTCTGTCGCCCAGGCTGGAGTGCAGTGGCGAGATCTCAGCTCACTGCAAGCTCCGCCTCCCGGGTTCACGCCATTCTCCTGCCTCAGCCTCCCGAGTAGCTGGGACTACAGGCGCCCGCCACAGCGCCCGGCTAATTTTTGTATTTTTAGTAGAGACGGGGTTTCACCGTATTAGTCAGGATGGTCTCGATCTCCTGACCTCGTGATCCATCTGTCTCGGCCTCCCAAAGTGCTGGGATTACAGGCATGAGCCACCGCGCCCGGCAATGTCGAGACAATTTTTTATCTTCCTAAAAAAATTAGGAATGGTTGATATAATTTCTATATAATATACATGTCTTTTATATGTACATATATAAAATGTGTATGTGTGTAAGCATATATGACATGGAAAATGCTACCTTTTAAAAGAATTACTTTACTTAGACCTGGTATTTCACTGGTCTTCTGAAAAGAAAGAAGTCTACATAGCAAAATTCTGCTACTTAATCACAAATGTGAACGTTAAATCAGGCGTATGGCACAACGTCTTAGTTTAAAAGAAATGAATGGCCTGGCGCGGTGGCTCACGCCTGTAATCCCAGTACTTTGGAAGGCCGAGGTGGGGGGATCACCTGAGGTCGGGAGTTGGAGACCAGCCTGACCAACATGGAGAAATCCGTCTCTACTAAAAATACAACATTAGCCGGGTGTAGTGGCGCATGCCTGTAATCCCAGCTACTAGGCAGACTGAGGCAGGAGAATTGCTTGAACCTGCGAGGCGGAGGTTGCGGTGAACCAAGATCAGGCCAATGCAATCCAGCCTAGGCAACAAGAGTGAAATTCCGTCTCAAAAATAAATAAAATAAAATAAATGAGATTTATTACTCCATCCAAAACAGTTAAAGTTCAAAAGACTGGTGTACACTTCAGGTTCATGAGCCATTTATTTCTGGATTTTCTTAAAGGTCTTATACTATAAAAGCAAGTATTTACATTCTAAACCATTTTAATACAGCCTCCATCTGCTTCAAGATTTGACAAATCAAAATGGTTATTAGTCCCACCTAAAAGTTTTATTTTTATAATTTTAATAACCTCCTATATTAATATCTCCATAGAAAGGGCACAGCTTAGTATTTATAATATTTATATGTTCTTAAATTTTTTCCTGTTAATGAGGTTTCTAACTAAAAAGGAATTAAATTTCAACTATTTAATGCTAGACTGTAAACAATTCAAAATGTTTTAGATTAGGAAAATTATATTAATGAAAAAAGAAATCTGTATATTAACACATGAAGTATGAAAAGATTTCTTATATTAGGTGGAAGCTACTAATGGACTTATATTTTAGAAGCAATGAAGACAGACACGTTGAGTAGTTTGGAGTAGTCAAACACTAGAAATAACCAAGTGACATCAGTAGGCGACAGGTTATTAAGAGAGAAAGAGAGACAGACAGCAAACCAACAAAGGTTACGCAGCAGCTAGAAAAAAACTAATAAAGTACCAAGATGTACAGTTACGGGAGGGGGAGGCCTATGGAATATGTGATATTTTAAAATTTGCTTTGTAATGTGTGCTGAAAACATCAGTGTATTTTTGCAAAAATCAAGATATATACTGAATTATTTCTCGAAGTAGACACAATAAGCTGACGTACATCCCTCGGTATTGGGACTTGGGAGCAGAATAAGGGTGAAGAAAACGTTCCACTGTGCAATTTACTATACCATTTTCACATTTTACCACAAGAAAGAAGTACTTTGAAGGGAAGAAACTTATAAAAGTACTGTGAGACATTAATTTTAATTTTTTTTTTTTTTTAAGATGGAGTTTCACTCTGTCGCCCAGGCTGTAGTACAATGGTGTGATCTCAGCACACTACAACCTCTGCCTCCAGGGTTCAAGTGATTCTCCTGCCTCTGCCTCCCAAGTAGCTGGGATTACAGGCATGCACCACCACACCCGGCTAATTCTGTATTTTTAGTAGAGATGGGGTTTCACCATGTTGGTCAGGCCGGTCTTGAACTCCTGAACTCAAGTGATCTGCCTACCTTGGCCTCCCAAAGTGCTGGGATTACAGGTGCAAGCCACCATGCCCAGCCGTGAGACATTAATTTAAAAGGAAAAACGCAATGCTCATTTAATAATTATTAATATGAACTGATAGTTAATAATTCTATTAGCTGAATTTTCAAATAATTCAGGATAAACTGTCTCAGCTGATCAGGTTCATGTTTATCTTTGGAGGAAAAAAAAAACTAAGTTTGAAGCAATCTTAGCTATAGAAGAATATTGTAAAATAACAGTTCTGAAAGATAAATTGTATGTCAGCCTCTAAGTAGTATTTGCGGGTCGGGGGCGGGGGGACTTGCTTTAAAAATTACTCACTAAACTATCAACACTTTCTCCTCCACTTTACTTAATTAGAAATTAGGGATTCCAGCTCCAAATAAGCCTTCTTCTATCACAACCCCATAGATTATAGAATCTGTTTTTGTGTGTATCAAGTCTGGTCATAATTTTCTTTTTCTCTTTTCAATTCCCACTGATAGCAAGGATAGCTTGGGCCACCTGTAGGCCAGTGCTAATTCTCACGGCTTCATTCTGTCATCTAAAACTCCCAAAGCACTGGGGTGCACTGCTGGGGAGTGGGCTGCTTTGGTCACACAAACACATGTATTCGTCCCACAAGTCTCCTTTCAAAATGAATGAAATGCATATTTAGCAATGTGAATGTGACAAATATTTTTATGACCAGAAGTAAACTTTGGAATCAAGGCTTTTAGATAACTAACCTTCAATAGTCACCTCAACTTCAGGGTCCTCACTTGTTTCTGAAGGGACATGTTGAGTAGAATCTTGAAAAAAATAAAATTCTAAAATGACATTCATTATTAAGCATTTTTCCATATGTTCCAACATTTTACTGATTTGATACTCCAAAAGCAGCCTACTATAAAAATTCACTGGCATTTTAATTCATTTCATATTAATGAAATTAAAATTTGACCCTTTTCATTATAAATAGGGATAAAAGAAAACAAAAATTAGAAAAACTCTGGAAAAATTTAGATAATAACATGTTACCTGCAGAAATTGACTCAAAAAAATCCCATAGTCTTGGAGGAATGAGGATCTGACAAAGTCACAATGAATTTCCTGCCACAGCTAGAAGATGCTCGGATAGAAACAAATGCTTTCTACTTGGGTTAGAATTTCTTCTCTCCTTTCAGAAATGTGAGGAGTGGTTTCTACTGTTCAATAAAACCACAACCCAGGCTTTGCAATGGAGACTTTCCTATCAAGAGACTCAGTGTCACAAGTGCACACAGGACTATATCCTCTGGCTTTGTATGCAACATATTTCGAAAATTAAAAAGTTCATTCATATTTGTTCCTACACAAGACAAACGTACATCAGAATGTTAGTGCTAGAAGCTTAGAGAGTATTTTCATTAGTTCTCTTTCATTGTGCAAAGGTTGAGAGATTAATTGATTTGCCAAAGATTATGTTTACTTATTAGTAGAGGAATAAAGGCCAGAACCCAGATTCGATTCAACTTTGTTAAAACTGGAAGATGACAGTAAAAATGTCCTAAAAACGCAGTCTTCAAGATGCAGTACCTGCCGACGGGGCTGCAAGGCGGTGAGCCCTCGTACTGCAAAGTTGTGATCTATTACCCAGGTCTTGTTGTTCTAAATCCCGCCTATTCAAAACTGAAAACTCTGTCACAGAGAAAATATCCACCTCCACACGGTAAAGCATACAACATTCACCCACACAATCTTCTATAAAAAGAGCTGACAGGGAAATGTAACCAACGGTTTAAAATGAGCATATCAGTATTTCTGAGAGAAATGTATTCCAGGGAGAAACCCTAATTCTATAACTGAATTTGGAGAAACCAGCCTCTACTGGGGGACTTTTAAGATTGTCTTTCCCTCAAAGAAGGTAAAAGATCAAACAAATGATTTATTTTAATTACAATACAAATGTAAATACAATGGAATATAAGCAGTTACATAGTAGACTCCTCTTTTCATTCTAGAAAAATAAGGTATAACATGACCGATTTATGAGAGAAATAATCCTGAAACAAGATTCAGTTACCTTACCAGTCATTTTCCTTGGGGAAAATCTACAAAAATTTGTGTGGAACCGTTTAAACCACTTGGAAGTAAGAAGTCACCCTGCATGATAAGTTTAACTCAGGATTCTAAAGAAAAAGAACTGTACCTCAGTCAGGTGTTCCACCCTAAAACCAAAGCTGTAGAGCTGGTAAACTGACAAAGTCGTTTATGGAGTAGTTGTGGGTATAAAATAAAGGGAGAAATTCTCTCCTTTATAAATTTTCTGTAGACTATATTCTTACTCTACTAAAAGACTAGAAGTATTAAAAAGCACATTTGAAGATAAAATACGAATGGAGCTAGTCATTTTAATTCTGAAACACTGAGGCTATTCTTCCTTAAAAGATCTTTCATATGGCACAAGAAAACCAGGACAAAAAAAAAAGTAGCATTTTGCATCATGTAAGAGCTTTACTTACCACTTAGTTTTCAATCCCATAGGCTTTATTAATCAGTATGGTCAAAGAAGCATATTACATCTTAGAACTTAAAAAAAAAAAAAATAACCTGTTGGCTAGGAAGGCATACCAAAGGAATCACCTTTTATTTCCAAATGAGGTGTTTTAAGGATAACAGAATCTATAAAATAGAATAAACATACAACAAATAGTGTAAAATATGCAATCTCTTTTTATCCTAACCTTCTGCTGGTACTTCCATTTCTGTGCCTTCATTGCCCTCTGAAGAATGATGGCTTCCTAAAAAGAAAATAAACAACATATAATAAACCAATAAAAACTGACACTGAAAGATGAAAGAGAATCTAGGTAACAATGCAAACAATGTAAGACATAATAAACATATGCAAAATGATTGTCTAACTCTTTAGCCATTAAGTCAAACAATGTTTTCTAATTCAGAAAAGAATACAACGCTTCTATTTGGAAGCTAAAAAATTTGTTTTAAAACACAAATACACAGCAACCTAAGTAGGTTTGGGGATTTAATAATAGTTACTATAACTACATGATAAAATTACTGGATATTGGAATCTGAGGAAGCAGAATTATGCTTCAAGTACCATGCTTATCTGTCAGTGACACACATACACACACGGATCAGAGTAAATGCTTGCTGTGCTCAGACACTTAATTAACTCTCTGTAAGGAAGCTCAGGGTTTGCTGTGGAAAACGTTTCATGCTTTCCATGTTCGCTATGGCGAAAGCCATGGAAACTCAATCCCCATCATTTCATCAAAGTTGTACTTAAAGGAAACTCGTAAGTTAAAATTTAAGATACTACCTTTAGTCTCAAAAGCATTTTAAGTCAGGTAATATAATCTGCCTGCTTCTAAAAACTGGAACATAAAGCATGATCAGTTAGGCAGTCACAAGGTAAACAGGCTCATCCTACTAGAGCAGAAGTTTTACTCACGAAAAGGAAAGAAAGAATCTAAGACATCAGAGAGCCATTTAGGATTAAGAAGGCAAGCTGCCCCCTAATTTGTATCCTCTGTCCTTAAAGATCTGAGCTACTAACATGGAAAAGATGGAAAAACATTGCCTTTAAGTACCAATACAAACATATTACCTATTAGTAAGAATACATCGCTTGAGAGGAAAGGAAGCAGATGCTCATCTATTTTGTCTTATCTATTGAGAACTAAGTTCAGAAGCTATACTAAAAGTAAGATCTAAGTTATAAACGTATCTTATCTTGATTTTTAAAGAGCAATGCTTACAGTCTGAAAAACTGTCATTTGGTGGCTAATATCACTGAATTCAAAGTATCATACTGAGGTCATATCTTTTTGGTTCTCAGTATCTAGTTTTAGCATGTCACAATTATCTGGGGATTCTTTTCCACTTCCTTTACATTGTGAAAACTCACCTGAACTCAAAACTGTCGGTAAATCTATAAACCTATACCTACGAGTCAATCTTTAATTCATTTTTAAAATATGCTTTCTCTACACACTTCCTTTCTCTTTTTTTAATCTTAATATTTGAATTTATGGAGCATTAAGTTCTTTGACTGTAAAAGTCAAAGAAAAAAGAGATGTGAGGTCAAAGGAATGAGAGCGAAACGACGAGGTCAGTAGGTAAAAAGGAAAATTTCAGCAAAGAATAACAGTTAAGATGATTGTTCGTGTAAGCAATAATTCTGTATGTCTTTTAAAATCTGAAATAAACAATTACATTTACATTATATGCTAAGCCTAAAGATAATACATCTTATGCACTCAAAGCCAGAATAGATAGAAGTAAACGCCATTACTAATAGCCTATGAGTACCAAGTTTCGGAACACTATAAAAAATTGCCAAAAAGGCAATCAACTTGAAACTTACAGATTAACAAGTGCTATTTCAGAATTCTTCTAAATACTAAGTATCAATATAACCTTATCAATATTTCCATCGCTAACCAATACAACAGTAACCTGGCTTCTGACTGTTCTGAGATAAGGTATAAATGTGTACTTTACCTTCAATAGGAAAGTGTGTCATGTACCCATTTCGAGATTCATTACTAGATTCACAAAAGGGAAAATTGATTTTGAAAAATTGTTGCTTGTGAAGTTCATTTATATGTTAAAAAAAAGGCCAATACATTTTTTTTTCCTTTTCCATTTAGAAAAGTAACACGATACTTATAAATATTAAAACACAGTCTGTGCAATATAAGGAAACATTAAATATGAGCAGTATGTGGGAGAATGGGAGTGAAAAGATTATACCTTGCAAAGGCTTCGATAAGGGCTGTTTTTCATCAACATCATCAGTTTCAGAAGGGCCTGCTTTGGGATACAAAGATAATACTTCAAAAGTAATCCCCCACCCCCCAAAAAAATGTGGGATGACTTTAGTCAACAAATTTGGGTGAGATACATGGAATGGCCTTTTTATAAATAAAAAAGAAAAAACTTTTTAAAAAAAGACTGACAAAATGAGCAATGTCAATTCATGATCTTGGTGAATGGAAAAATGTAATCAGGTAAATTCATATGTAAACAGCCAAAAGAAATTTTGAAGATGACTGGACATATGGATTGAATGGGAATGGTATGTCTAAAATGGAAGATATGGGTTTTTTAAAACAGTACAATGTTTATAACAGTAAACTGTAACTTTTACTTCATACAGATTACAAATGCAGGTTTATCTCACAGGTGTATATGTTTCTTCTTTGGCAAATATTTGCTTACGCTTTTGTCATACTGAAGAAAAATGCAGAACCAAATGTTATATACCTTCCTTAGAATCTCTAAAATAACGTAAACCATGTCCTTGCATCTCTACTCAAATAGAAATGTGATAAACTAACAGTTATTAATTCATTCTCCCTTTCTTCCAGCACCATGGGCATTTTTTCTAATAAGGTTCTTTCCAAAACACAGAACGTACTCTGAGTTAAATTCAACTTCACAAACTGCTATATTTTGACAACACATTTACATGTTATCATCAAACTCTTTAATGATTAAAGTAGTAATAGTTTTAAAGTAGAAAACAAAACATTGTGTTTTCAATGGCTATTTAACATAAAACCCATTTTGGCATTAATAAGACCATAAATCAGTTAACTATCTCTGAAGAGAACTGAGAAAACATCCTAAGTCGTTTGAAACGCTTCATTCATTAAAGCCTAAGAAATTTCACAAAGATGCATCACACTACACATTACAGGCAAAGGACACATCAGAGAAAAAAATCAATTGCATGAGAAATAAATAGTTTCGGCCGGGCACGGTGGCTCAAGCCTGTAATCCCAGCACTTTGGGAGGCCGAGACGGGTGGATCGCGAGGTCAGGAGATCGAGACCATCCTGGCTAACACAGCAAAACCCCGTCTCTACTAAAAAATAGAAAAAACTAGCCGGGCGAGTTGGCAGGCGCCTGTAGTCCCAGCTACTCGGGAGGCTGAGGCAGGAGAATGGCGTAAACCCGGGAGGCGGAGCTTGCAGTGAGCTGAGATCTGGCCACTGCACTCCAGCCTGGGCGACTGCGAGACTCCGTCTCAAAAAAAAAAAAAAAAGATTTAAGAAATAAATAGTTTCTACTTGGAATCTCAAAGGAGAGCAAGTCTTTGAATGTAGACTCCTAAATTCAAATGCTAGATCCACTGCTTCCTAGTCTTCTGACTCTGAGTAAAATATACAGAACTCGTGAAAAGGAAGATGTGCTATTCACAGGATTTAAAAATGCAATGTTAGTGAAGGCTACTAATTGACCTCTAAGTACTGCTTTAGCTGCTCTTCACAAGTTTAAGTGGCATTCTCGATATTCTGGTCTAAATATTTTTAATGAGGCCCTCATTAAGCCAATTACAAGCATGTTTCCTAGGATTCCCACTGTATGTTTTCTATTAATAATTTAATTTCAGTATGTTCAGAGAATTTATTAAGACTACTGTGAATAAGTACACAGTCAATTTTTATAAATGATTCATGCTTTGTAAATAAACTTATTTCCTGGGTACACAGTTTTCTTTAGTTAGCTTAAATATATTAACTGTAGTTAAAATATTCTATGTAACATATAAATGTTATAAAAGTATTCATCAGTTAGATATATATCATTGGTTAAAATCTCCCACATGACTGTACATATCTATAGAGACTTATAACTTGTAAATAATTTTTACTTTTACTTTGAGGATACATTTTTAGGCACATACAAACTAATGGTTGTATCAACTTAGTGACTGATTCCTTTAAATATTACATAGTCTTATTCTACCCCTGCTACTACTGTTTTTGGCCTCCAATATTGCTAAACTATATATTTTTTAGTTGGTATTTACTCAGCCTACCTCCATGTATCACTACACTTTCAAATTATTTTAATGTCACATATTTGAATTTTATTCACCCTAAAAATGGTACTTGATTTTATTCACCCTAAAACATACTTAACCTCCACCTCTCAAATGCTTGAGGTGCCTACCACTCATTGAGAAAACCAACACATTCCCAACACTCACATTTGAATGCCACTATTTTACAGGAGCACTGAGGTGCACAGAGAAATATATCCAAGCCTATTTTGGAATACAAAAGGTTTTAGAAGAAAACATCAATGTCCTTATGTAAAAGAACGAAGAAATGAACTGTATTATAATCACACAGTGTAACTACCATGATGACACGATTAAATCTAGTTGTGACAAAATAGATAAATCCCAGCTGAGGCAGAGAATTGCTTGAACCTGGCAAGCAGAGGTTGCAGTGAGCTGAGATTGCGCCACTGCACTCCAGCCTGGGCGACAGAGCAAAAATCCATCCCGTCACCCCAGAGAAAAAAAAAGATAAATCTTGAAAACTTAAATTGAGTGACAGACTATACTCAACAACATATACAGTGTACCACTGTGTAAGCTTAACTCAGGAAGTGACATATATAAAACAACATGCGTGGACATGCCACACACACACAGTCCTGCAAGAATATTTACATAGTAAACCACAATATCACCATCAGGAAGGACAATTCTCAGTTTTCAAAATCATGGTCAACTTAAGAAGAACAGAGAGAGAAGTGGGAATTTGGGAGAGCCCAAAGAAGGGCTTCAATGAAATAGTTACACGTTATTTCTTGGAGGGAGGAGAGAAGAGACGAATACTATGGTTCCCTAAACCTGGGCAGACTGATACTATGCTTTTAGGTTTTAAATATTTCATTTTAAAAAAGCATGTTAGTGCCTGTAATCCCAGTACTTTTGGAGGCCCAGGAGGGTGGATCACCTGAGGTCAGGAGCTTGAGACCAGCCTGGCCAAGATGGTGAAACCCCATCTCTACTAAAAAACACAAAAATTAGCCAGGTGTGTTGGCACACATCTTAATCCCAACTACTCGGGAGGCTGAGGCAACAGAATCACCTCAACCTGGGAGGTAGAGGTTGCAGTGAGCCACGATTGCACCACTGCACTCCAGCCTGGGCAAGAGTGCGACTCTATCTCAAAAAACAAAAAACAAACAAAAAAAAGAGAAATGAAGGCCTATGTCCACACAAAAACTTGTACACAAATGTTCATAGTACCTCTATTTGTAATGGCCCCAAACTGGAAGAACCCAAATGGCTGTCAACAGACAAAGAGATGAACAAATTTTGACCCAGGCATACAAACAAATTAACAATCAAATGGAATCTACTACCAATACATGCAATGCTGTGGATGAATTTGAATTTCAAAACAATCATGTGAAATCAAAGAAGCCACACTGCTCCCCGCCCCATGAAAATAGTCCACATTTTATTATTTCATTCATAAGACTTTATAGAAAATGCAAACTGGGCAGGGCAAGGAATGACAAGGGGACACAGGAAACTTTTGGGGTTATAGATATTTCATTATCTTGGATGCAGTGAAGATGATGTATTAGGTATGTACATGGCAAAGCTAACCAGATTTTTTTAAGTGTTTAATATACTAAAATTATGCAGTGAGAAAAAGTTAAGCTGACGATATATCTGCATTTGCCTAATAGGTTTATTTTATTTTGCAACACTACAACTTGGGATTGAATTCTAAATTGTGCCACAACTTTTGCTCATCCTTTTAAGAACATGAATGGCTATATTACATATCCCCTATGGATTGTCTGAGTCGATCTTATAGCCCCATTTTTAAAATGTTTTATCCCAGTGACTGAATTATAAATATATATGTTAATCAAGAACTGATCAATAAAAGTCTATTTAAGAAATTAAAGCAATTGATGAGCAAATTTTAATTTTAACCACGAATAATTTTAGAATGAAAAACTGCATTAACTCGAATTACCTTGAATGTTATATTGATAATAATCAGGATCTTCTGATTCTTCCTTTACCGTCACAGCTGCCATTTCCAGGGAAATGCCTAGAAAAGCAAATGCAATGATATGATTGCGTGTCAGAACTTTCAGCTAGATTGTGTAGGGAAATCCTCTCTGCCCTCCCTATAAATACAGCAGTGCGTATTTACTTTAAATAAAGACTTTAGGTCTTTAAAAAGACAAAAGTAGGTAGCAGAAGGTAAAAATCACCTATAATCCCAGACAATGCAAAATTTTAACCATTCATTAATATTCTGCAATTATTTGCTGCTCTTTTCTCCAGCATATTCTTATCTTTAGAATCAAAGAACATTTTGCCACACTCCCTTCTCACTTAATATTAAAAATACTTTTATAAACCATTGAAACACACTTATAAACATCAGCTTTAATAACTCAGTATTCCAAAGGAGAGACAGCATCATGGTTAACAATTTCAATAACGAGATACATTGATTTTTTTTCGCCTAATAAATCCCTTTTATTACAAGGATTTGTGCCAGGGTACAAAGCACACTTTTCTGCACAAGGCTTTGTCCACAATTAGGACAGGTGATTTGAAGCAGACCTTTGTGGCCAGATACAAAAGAGTACATGTTGTGTAAATTCCATTCGTAGGAAGGTCAAAACACGCAAAAGCAATCGATGTTATTAAAAAGCTGACTTTGGGAAGGGCCGAGATTGTGCCACTGCACTCCGGCCTGGGTGACACGGCGAGACTCTGTCTCAAGAAAAAAAAAAAAAAAAAAAAAAGAAAAAGAAATAAACAATGCACGGGTGCACATACATGTTTCAGGCTGAGATATTCAACCACAGTCATACCAACCCTAACACGAACGAAATCGTGAGCTCTGACTTGGGCAACTTTGTAAAGAATATTTTCAACTCTAGAGAAAGAGCTCAAAGAGAGTTAAATTGATACACAAAGGGTATGCATCCCTGAAGCAACAAGCAAACAAAGGAGTTACTCCACTGCCTTCGATCACCAAGGGGAAAGTGTTTTGCTGCTACACAGTGGTGGCAGAGAACACTGCATCTGAGACCTTTGCAATTCTCTGGGCTAACTTAGCCCTTTCGTGTCCATCGGTAAAAGTGAATGGAAAATTACAGCTAACAGCCGGGCAGTAATCACAATGACAGCTCATGCCTGTAATCACAGCACTTTGGGAGGTCCAGGCGGGCGAATCACCTGAGGTCAGGAATTCGAGACCAGCCTGGCCAACATGGTAAAACCTCATCCCTACTAAAAATACGAAAACTAGCCAGGAGTGGTGGCACGCACCTGTAGTCCCAGCTACTCGAGAGGCTGAGGCACAAAAATCGCCTGAACCCAAGAGGTGGAGGTTGCAGTGAGCAGAGATGGCACCACTACACTCCAGCCTGGGTGGCACAGCAAGACGAGGAAGGGAGGAAGGGAGGAAGGGAGGAAGGGAGGAAGGGAGGAAGGGAGGAGGGGAGGAGGGGAGGTGGGGAGGGAGGAAGGGAGGGAGGGAGGGAGGGAGGAAGAAAGGAAGGAAGGAAGAAAGGAAGGAAGGAAGAAAGGAAGGAAGGAGGGAAGGCAGACAGGCAGGCAGGCAATAAATTACAGCATTATAGCTAACAAAAAAGGCAGATCCACTGGGGATTCAGACCCTTCAGGAATAAAAATTTGGGTCACTCCAATCGGCTACAGAATCCCACACATACTGGCTGGGGGCACTGGCTCACGCCTGTAATTCCAGCACTTTGGGAGGCTGAGGCGGATGGATTACCTGAGGTCAGGAGTTCAAGACCAGTCTGGTCAACACAGTTAAACTCCGTCTCTACTAAAATAAATAAATAAATAATACAAAAATTGGCTGGATGGCACACGCCTGTAATCCCAGCTGCTGGGGAGGCTGAGGTGGGAGGATCACTTGAACCGGAGCCGTGGAGGTTGCGATGAGCCGAGACCACACGACTGCGCTCCTGTCTGGACAACAGAGTGAGACTGTGTCTCAAAAAATATAAAGAAATAAAGTAAAAAGGTAAATCCAAAAAAAAGTCTGGTAAGCTGCAGAAGCACAGACTGTGGCAACTATTCCTACTCTCTTCCTTGTCTGTTACAAATGTGTTTGTGTCAAGATTATGCGTTTGCATATACTAACTATTCTCTTCTATGCAGTAGCATTTCACAATAGTATGGTTGGAGGTTTCCTTTCCATTTGTCCAATAGACTAGGGATTACTCAAAGAGGTTTGGGCTGCATTTAAAGAGCAGGTAATATAGCTCGTGACTTTTAAGTCAGTCTCCCAGCGATGGGTGTGACTGCTGGAACACTGTGTCTCCCCATTTTGAGGAGAGGGTAAAAATGGATTTCTTTGCAGGAAGTCAATTACATCTCTTTAGATGGAAGAGTTGTCTCGTTGTACAGAAGGTCAAATGTGCAGGGAAGGGTGTGTATATATGCTGAGTAGCCAAAGAGAACAGCCTGGGCCAGCCGCAAAACTGATGTCTCTCAGTTGCAAACCCATCCTCTGGGTTTCTGCTGAAGCTTGAGTTCTGCACAGCAGCTGCCTCTATGTGAGTCTCTGCCACAAGGATACACTATAGAGAGACAGGCTAGAGGAGGGGAAGGGATCTGGGCCTTCCTTTTGGCTTCTTGTCTGCATTCTCATCCCAAAAAGGTGACTCCTCGATATCCTCAATCAGCCTAGCCAAAGCAGGCCCTCCCATCACAACAGCTGTGCCTGGTTGGCAATGTCTCCGACACTACCAGAAGCAGCCTCGCCATGCCCGTCAGCCACCAGCACCAGCCAAACACTACCCCACCTCAGAAGTCAGATGGAAAGCTGACGGGGTGGCAGTCACTGCCTAGAACTGTTCCTTAAAGAAAACCTTAGTATTCTCCTTTAGGTTACAAAGTTAAACAACTTTATAACTAGTTAACAATCCTTTTTTTTTTGAGACGGAGTTTCACTCTTGTTGCCCAGGCTGGAGTGCAATGGCACGATCTTGACTCAATGCAACCTCCACCTCCTGGGTTCAAGCAATTCTCCTCCCTCAGCCTCTTGAGTAGCTGGGATTACAGGCGCCCATCACCATGCCTAGCTAATTTTTTTGCATTTTTAGCAGAGACTAGGTTTCACCATGTTGGCCAGGCCAGTCTCGAACTCTTGACCTCAGGTGATCCACTCGCCTCAGCCTCCCAAAGAGCTGGGATTACAGGCGTGAACCACCGCACCCGGCCAACAATCTTTATGTTAAATTTTCTCTGTTCCAATAACTGATATGGTTTCTGTCTCCTGGCTGCACCCTGGCCATAAATGTAAATAAAATTTTATTTGCAGGATAAATTAAGAATATAAAGATGCAAAGTGTAAAAGAGAAAACAGAAACCTATAATGATGCTGATGAGTACATAAAGACAGTTGAAAGAATTCGATTAAATACATGGGGTTTCCCGATTCAGCATGTTTCTTTTTGGAAGCCAACTAAATATTCAGGAGATGAATACATGAATTAAGGGGAAGAATTTGCAAAATGATGATTTTTTTTTGGCACAATCTACTAAAAACTACACAAAAATGTGAGATTTCCTATGGAGTGAAAATAAAGAAAAAAGAAAAACCTTCTGTAAAACCGGCAAACAGTGTAAAAGACTCAAATACCTTTTCCAAAAAAGGATAATTCAACACTTTTCTTGCAGCGCTCCCAAAATACACTTACACACATAAAAGCTCTCATTCACATGCACGCACACATGTTAACGCCCCCTTCCCTCCTCCCCAGCAACTCATTCGAGATGCCCTTAGATGGGGTCAAGCAGGGTAGGTGGCTGCCCAGGAAGCATGGCAGAATGAGAAGGCTGACGAAGGGCCGGGGAAGGGCTGGGGAAGCTGCCGAGGGCCTGGGCAGAGAGAGGGAGATGAGGGGGCCGGCAGGGTGGTGACAGCCCACTAAGGAGCGTTCCGTGTGAATAAGGGGCACAGGGCCGAGCAGCAGGAGGCTTGACGGTGGCACTGGGACACAGAATAACACTGGCGAAACGATGAAATAAATAAATATGTTGAGAACATCTGGGTGCCATGGTTCTAGGACAGAACCGAATTATAAACAGGGGATCGGGGGCACTGGATCACGCCTGTAATCCCAGGACTTTGGGAGGCTGAGGCGGGTGGATCACTTGAGGTCAGGAGTTCAAGACCAGTCTGGCCAACCTGGCAAAACCCCGTCTGTACTAAAAATACAAAAATTAGCCGGGCGTGATGGTGTATGTCTGTAATCCCAGCTACTCGGGAGGCTGAGGTGGGAGAATCGCTTGAACCCACAGGCAGAGGTTGCAGTGAGCCGAACTTACAAGACTGCACTCCAGCATGGGTGACAAAGCAAGACTCTGTCTCAAAAACTAAATAAACAAATAAATAAGGAATTAAATAATTTTCAATTATTTGAGAATTGAAAATGGTCTCCTTGGAGAGTGGAAAATGGGAGTGCAGAGGGAAGGAGGAGACGAAGGTGGCATTCTATTGATTTTTGTAAAAAGTACTACAGAACAGCCGACCTCTTACATTGTATGTCTGTATAACTGGAAAAGAAGATAATACATTTTATCTACAAACATGTGTAACTGGCAAAGAACTCTGCCTACCACCTACTGAACAAATTACCTTTCTGGGTCTTAATGTGATAACATTAACAAATAGTGTCACAGTTGGAATATATTAGTAGTGACTGCCTCTTTCTTATCAAAACAAAACAATAACTGAGTCAAACTATAACCTTCTACACTAAGGAAAAGTCTTCCTTAATTTCACCATTGATTCTAAAAGCACTAGTACGTACCAGAATCTTCTGTGGGTTCAGTTTTCACTTTGATGGGACCACAACTGCAAGGAGAAGAAAGCCCTGATCAAGCCATGTGCTGGTGACAGTCATTCCCACAACATTCAAAGTCTCTGGGTCTCAAAGTGTAAGATCCCTCCCTTGACCAAGGCAGGTGCCAACCTGACTCAGCTTAAAACTGGCATATTTATTTCTTGCATAAATAAGAGTCATTTGGCTGGACGCAGTGGCTTATGCCTGTAATCCCAACACATTGGGAGGCCGAGGCAGGTGGATCACAAGGTCAGGAGTTCAAGACCAGCCTGGCCAATATGGTGAAACCCTGTCTCTACTAAAAATACAAAAATTAGCCAGGTGTGGTGGCGCTCGCCTGTAGTCCCAGCTACTCAGGAGGCTAAGGCAGAAGAATCGCTTGAACCCAGGAGGCGGAGCTTGCAGTGAGCTGAGATCATGCCACTGCACTCCAGCCTGAGTGACAGAGGGAGACTCTGTCTCCAAAAAAAAGTTATCAACTGAACTTAGGACTTCAATTTCTATCTATCTTTTGGGGAAAAAAGTACTATAAAATACTACAGAGTAGCATATTAAGAGTTATAGGGCCAGGCGCGGTGGCTCACGCCTGTAATCCCAGCACTTTGGGAGGTGGAGGCAGGTGGATCACCTGAGGTCAGGAGTTCAAGACCAGCCTGGCCAACATAGTGAAACTTCGTCTCTACTAAAAATAGAAAAAAATTAGCCAGGTGTGGTGGCACATGCCTGTAGTCTCTGCTATTTGGGAGGCTGAGGCAGGAGAATCACTTGAACCCGGGGGGGAGCGGAGGTGGCAGTGAGCCGAGATCACGCCACTTCACTCTAGCCTGGGCGAAAAGAGCAAAACTCCATCTCAAAAAAAAAAGAAAAAAGAATTATCAACTGAACTTAGTACTTTAATTTCTATCTATCTTTTGGGGAAAACAGTACAATACAATACTACAGAATAGAACATTAACTTCCAAATATCACTCTAAGGCCAATTCACAGTGTGACCAACGCCGTTGGCTTTTCCCAGGAACTCTACTATTCAGAAATACCAAGTCAAAGAGGGCATGTTCACAAGATCTGCAAATGCTATCCTTACCTATTAAACTTTAAGATGTGTGACATAAGGCCTTTTTAATATTCTAATATTTCAATTATCTAACAACTAAAACTTTTTGAGATGTGGGAGTTAAACAGCAGTAATGAAATTAGGTTTTTACCTTCCACCTGGAGATAGTATCGACCTGTCAGCATCTGTTACCATCACACGACCACCTACGTACAAAAAAAAATTGGCGTTAGTTTTGCAACATTTCAAATATCATACTTCTAAAGCCTTTAAATAAAGAATGAATGGGGTAGAACTAGGCTTTGCAGCTCCGGATCACACCAGAACAAACATTGTTTTTCATCCCTTCACCCAACCACACCCTCCTTGAATGAAAAAGCTCTATTTTCATCAGTGAGAGAAATGCAGACACATACCATTTGTCTAGTAAGATGGAATATGGAGAATATGACTCTGCTGACGTATAAATGACGATACACATTTTTCTTTTTTTTTAGAAACAGGGTTTTACTCTGTTGCCCAGGCTGGTGTGCAGTGGCATGATCATAGCTCACTGCAGCCTCCAGCTCCCGAGGATCAAGCAATCCTCCTACCTCAGCCTCCTGAGTAGCTGGGACTACAGGGGCATGCATTACCACTCCCAGCTAATTGTTTTCTATTTTTTGTAGAAATTAGAGCTTGCTATGTTGCCCAGGCTGGTCTCGAACTCCTGGACTCAAGGGAGACTCCCACTGTGGTCTCCCAAAGTGCTGAGATTAGGCTGGGCGCGGTGGCTCACACCTATAATCCCAGCACTTTGGGAGGCTGAGGTGGGTAAATTGCTTGAGGTCAGGAGTTCAAAAGCAGCCTGGCCAACATGGTAAAACCCCATCTCTACTAAAAAATATAAAAATTAGCTGGGTGTGGTGGCAGGCACCTGTAATTCCAGTTACTCGGAAGGCAGAGGCAGATTTGCTTGAACCCGGGAGGCGGAGGTTGTAGTGAGCCAAGAACGCGCCACTGCACTCCAGCCTGGGCGACAGAGCAAGACTCCATCTCAAAATAAATAAATACATACATACATACATACAAATGATAAAAAAACTTTTAAGTCTGAAATTTAACATAAACATGATAAATATTTCTCCATCTTAAAAGAGATCTACACAAAAATCCTACCACTAACATCATAGCTCATGGTCAAAATACTTTCCTACTAATATCACAAGGTGATGTCTGCTATTACCAATGCTGTTTGACATTTATATTCTAGCCAGAGCAACAAGAATAAGAAATAAGAGGCACTTAGATTGCAAAGGAAGTGGTAAATTGTCTTGATTCTCACACAACATGATCTCCTACATACAAAGTCCAGAAATAAATATAGGGTCAAATGACTTTCAACAAAGACAACAAGGATATCCCGAGGGAAAGGACGGTCTTTTCAGCAAATTGTCCTGGAATCAAAGGATATCCACGTGCAAAAAGATGAATTTACACCCTTACCTTGTACAATATACAAAAATGATGTCAAAAATGAACCATAGATCTAAATGTAAGAGCCAAAGCTATAAGGCTTATGGTAGAAAACATAGAAGTCAAATCTTCATGCCTTTGGGTTATGCAATGGTTTCTTAAATATGAAGTCAAAAGCATAAGTGAGGGCCGGGCGCAGTGGCTCACGTCTGTAATCCCAGCACTTTGGGAGACCGAGGTGGGCAGATCACCTGAGGTCTGGAGTTTGAGAACAGCCTGAGCAATATGGTGACACCCCATCTCCACCAAAAATACAAAAGTTATCCGGGCATGGTGGCAGGCGCCTGTAGTCCCAGCTACTCAGGAGGCTGAGACAGGAGAATTGCTTGAACCCGGGAGGTGGAGGTTGCAGTGAGCTGAGATCACGCCACTGCACTCCAGCCTGGGTGACACAGTGAGACTCTGTCTCAAAAACAACAACAACAACAACAAAAGCATAATTGACAAAAGAATAAACTGGTTTTTATCAAAATTTAAAATGTTTCTGCCTCAAAGGATACTACCAAGCAGGTGAAAAAGACAAGTTATACAGTAAGAATAATGTAGATTTATTAGAATTGGAGAAAATATTCTCAAATCCTGTACTCCAGCCTGGATAACAGAGTGACACCATTGCAAAAAGAAAAAAAAAAAAAATTTTAACAAATCGTCAATTAGGGACTTATATCAAGACTATAAAAAAACTCTTAAGACTCAATAATAATAAGACAAATAAACCCAATTTTTAAATGGGAAAAGGACCTAAAAGGACCTAAATAGATATTTATCAAAAAAAATGAATGGATGACCAATAAGCACAATGAAAGATAACACAAGCCTGTAATCCCAGCACTTTGGGAGGACGACGCAAGTGGATCACTTGGGCTCAGAAGTTCCAGACCAGCCTGGCCAACACGCAAAAGCTTGTCTCTACCAAAAAAGGTTCAGAAATGAGCTGGGTATGGTGGCGCACGCCTGTAGTCCTAGCTACTGAGAAGCTAAGGCACCAGGATTGCTTGAGCCTGGGAGGTTGAGGCTATACTGAGCTGAGATGGCACCACTACACTCTAGCCTGGGCAACAGAGTGAGACCCTGTCTCAAAAAAAAAGGTAAAAGATAACACAACATCAACAATCACTAGAGAAATTTTTAAAAATCAAACAAAAATGAGATACCATGTCACACCTATTAAAATGGCTAAAATCAAGAAGTAAGTTGGCAGAAATGTGGCGGTAACCCTCCTATCCTGCTGCTAGAATATAACATGGTATAGCCACCTTGGAAAACACCTTGTCAGTTTCTTCAAAGTTCAGTGTAGCAAGGTGCGATGGCTCACACCTGTAATCTCAGCACTCTGGGAGGCCTCCCTTGATCATGAGGTCAAGAGATTGAGACTATCCTGGCCAACATGGTGAAACCCCATCTCTACTAAAAATACAAAAATTAGCCAGGCATGGTGGCGTGTGCCTGTAATCCCAGCTACTCGGGAGGCTGAGGCAGGTGAATCTCTTGAACCCAGGAGGCAGAGGTTGCAGTGAGCCACCAAGATCGTGCCACTGCACTCCAACCTGGTGACAGAGCGAGACTCCGTCTCATTAAAAAAAAAAAAAAAAAAAGGCCGGGCACCGTGGCTCACGCCTGTAATCTCAGCACTTTGGGAGGCCGAGACGGGCGGATCACAAGGTCAGGAGATCTAGACCATCCTGGCTAACACTGTGAAACCTTGTCTCTACTCAAAAATACAAAAATTAGCCGGGCGCAGTGGCGGACGCCTGTAGTCCCAGCTACACGGGAGGCTGAGGCAGGAGAATGGCGTGAACCTGGGAGGTGGAGCTTGTAGTGAGTGGAGATTGCACCACTGCACTCCAGCCTGGGCAACAGAGTGAGACCCTGTCTCAAAAAAAAAGGTAAAAGATAACACAACATCAACAATCACTAGAGAAATTTTTAAAAATCAAACAAAAATGAGATACCATGTCACACCTATTAAAATGGCTAAAATCAAGAAGTAAGTTGGCAGAAATGTGGCGGTAACCCTCCTATCCTGCTGCTAGAATATAACATGGTATAGCCACCTTGGAAAACACCTTGTCAGTTTCTTCAAAGTTCAGTGTAGCAAGGTGCGATGGCTCACACCTGTAATCTCAGCACTCTGGGAGGCCTCCCTTGATCATGAGGTCAAGAGATTGAGACTATCCTGGCCAACATGGTGAAACCCCATCTCTACTAAAAATACAAAAATTAGCCAGGCATGGTGGCGTGTGCCTGTAATCCCAGCTACTCGGGAGGCTGAGGCAGGTGAATCTCTTGAACCCAGGAGGCAGAGGTTGCAGTGAGCCACCAAGATCGTGCCACTGCACTCCAACCTGGTGACAGAGCGAGACTCCGTCTCATTAAAAAAAAAAAAAAAAAAAAAAGGCCGGGCACCGTGGCTCACGCCTGTAATCCCAGCACTTTGGGAGGCCGAGACGGGCGGATCACAAGGTCAGGAGATCTAGACCATCCTGGCTAACACTGTGAAACCTTGTCTCTACTCAAAAAATACAAAAATTAGCCGGGCGCAGTGGCGGACGCCTGTAGTCCCAGCTACACGGGAGGCTGAGGCAGGAGAATGGCGTGAACCTGGGAGGTGGAGCTTGTAGTGAGTGGAGATTGCACCACTGCACTCCAGCCTGGGCAACAGAGAGAGACTCCGTCTCAAAAAAAAAAAAAAAAAAAAAAAGTTCAGTGTAAATTTACCCTATTCCTAGTAATTGCACTCCTATGTAAATCCAAGAGATATCAAGGAATATGTTCAGACAAAAACTTGCTCAAGTGTGTTCACTGTAACATTATTCCCAATACCTAAAGGTAGAAACAACCAAAATATCTATAAACTGATGATTGGATCAACAGGCGGTATATGTTCCTGTCATAAAATAATTAGTGCTCAGCAATAAAAAGAAACTACGGATACACCCATCAAGCTCGATGAGCCTCGAGTGAATGATGCTCAGTGTAAACAGCTCATTTCAATAGGATACATACTACATATTCCATTTCTACAACATTCATGAAATAACAGAGATAGGCATGATGAAAACATCCCAAAATTAGACTGTGATGATGGGTTAAAAACATTTTAAGACTGTAAATCTACTATTAGTGAATTATATACTTAAGACAGGTGAATTTGGCTGGGTGCGGTGGTGCACGCCTGTAATCCCAGCACTTTGGGAGGCCGGGGCAGGAGGATCATTTGAGGTCAGGAGTTCGAGATTATCCTGGGTAACATGGTGAAACCCCAATCTCTACTAAAAATACAAAAAAAATCAGTCAGGCGTGGTGGCGCACACCTGTAATCCCAGCTACTCTGGAGGCTGAGGCAGGAAAATCACTTGAACCTGGGAGGCGGAGGCTGCAGTGAGCCAAGATCACACCACTGCACTCCAGCCTTGGCGACAGAGCAAGACTCCGTCTCAAAAAGATAATAATAAAATAAGACAAGTGAATTTTATGGTGTATCAATTATACCTCAATAAATCTGCTAAAAAAGTAATCTTTTCACCACAATGAGAATAAAACAAAGGTTAATAGAAAATACAATGTGTGTGTTTATGTATATATAATTTTTTCCTTTCATCCTTACATGGTTAAGAGTATTGCAATGATACTGGTTATTTACTTCCGAAAGTCTCAAATAAACCTGGCTCTAAAGGGTACCACTCTTTATGCTGTTTTCCCTTCAAATGAAATGGCTAGACTTCCCTAAAGGAAGCTGAAATCCTCATCATTCTTCAAGGGCCCATAGAAATGCTCTCTTCCTCATGAACTCTTCCCTGAACTATAAAGGGATCCAACCTCCAATAACATCCACAGCCCTTTCTCAGAACCATTCTTGCAGTAGGGATGTGATGATCCTGCCATGTTCACTTTACAGACTTTTCTCTCTTCCATGAGACTCTCAGCTCTCAAAAGTTGTAATGCTGATACACAGCTGCGTATCCCCTCCCCACCCAATGCTGTGTGCCCAACAATGCCTTGACTAGTCAATGACATTAGGTCAATTAAATCCTACTCATAATTCTGCTCAGTGAGGGCAGATATATGATCTTCTGTAGAAAACAAGCAGCGGAGCTGAAAGCAAAAAAACAGCTGGGCGCAGTGGCTCACGCCTGTAATCCCAGCACTTTGGGAGGCTGAGGTGGGTGGAACATGAGGTCAGGAGTTCAAAACCACCCTGGCCAAGATGGTGAAACCCCGTCTCTACTAAAAATACAAAAATTAGCCGGGTGTGGTGGCGTGCACCTATAATCCCAGCTACTCGGGAGGCTGAGGCAGAGAATTGCTTGAACTCGGGAGGCGGAGGTTGCAGTGAGCCAAGATCGCGCCATTGCACTCCAGCCTGGGGGACAGAGTGAGACTCCATCTCAAAAAAAAAGAAAACAAAAAAACAAGTCTCCACTTTTTTAGCTCAAGGAACCTTTCGTGGATTATATAAACATCTAAACAGCTCATCCAAAAATGTCTGACATCATATTCTCAAAGAAAATAAAACAGAAACCATTGAAGTGTATTAAAATCTAGCAAAACGGAGGCCAGCCAGCTATCAAGGAATTGAATCTCTTACTTACCTAGATGCTTCTTTGGCTCTAAGAAAGGTCTGCATTAAAACAAAACAAAACAAAACTCCATATGAATACACAAAATTATTGTAGCACATACATTTAAATGACTTCTGTGTTAAATATGAATTTTTAAAATATATTAACATAAGCTGAATATTCAAATTTATATGAATCAACTGTTGATGGCTACAAAGGGAGAAAGCACTTCACCTCTTAATGATGAATGAAATCCCTGCTTTGTTCTCCAAAATCCATTTCAGGGTTGCAAGATCATAGTTCTCGGGGTGTTTAAAGGCAACGCCTTCCGGAAGCCCCTGCACTACCACAGCCGACTGGTCTCGCAGCATCTTCTCATATGGTACAGGTACCACTGTGGATTTGCCTAAAGCTTTCCCTGGGGGAGGTGAAAAGCAGATGAACATCATTCAATGGTAAGATTAAAAAACGAAATCATCGCTAGCTTATTGTGGCTTAATAAGGACATCCATGATTTCTTACGTGATTTCAAAATTAATTAATACTACAGCATTCTAGCTCCCCATGTCAGCAGAAGGTCTAAACCTGAAACTGATCCAAAAGGCCAAAATGAAAAGTAGATAAAATATTTTACTTTAAAAACTACACAGAGAGAGCAATGGCTGGTTTCTTGCACTACTGCCTTTCTTGAAGATGGTCCCATCCTGGCATATTCTCAGGTACAATTTGGCCTCAGAATATAGAAGCCCAGCACATCCAACCATTACCATAAAATACCAGGGATATTTCAGCTAATATTCTCATTGAAAACTTATCAGGTAAACACAAGCTTCCCACTCACAAATGAGTATATACTGTCAACCTGTTGGGCAGCGAGCCTCACACATACTGAAAATCCCATTCCAGAGAATTGATTTTCACCTATGACCCCACAGTAAAACCTCAGTCTCCTCCTTTGACTGTTTTTTTTTTTTTTTTTTTTTGAGACGGAGTCTCACTCTGTCGCGGGGCTGGAGTGCAGTGGCCGGATCTCAGCTCACTGCAAGCTCCGCCTCCTGGGTTCACGCCATTCTCCTGCCTCAGCCTCCCGAGTAGCTGGGACTACAGGCGCCCGCCACCTCGCCCGGCTAGTTTTTTGTATTTTTTAGTAGAGACGGGGTTTCACAGTGTTAGCCAGGATGGTCTCGATCTCCTGACCTCGTGATCCGCCCGTCTCGGCCTCCCAAAGTGCTGGGATTACAGGCTTGAGCCACCGCGCCCGGCCCTTTGACTGTTTTCGTGTAAGAGCTTTGTTTTATGATGGGACAAGAGTAACAAAAGGTGGCTTTGCAGGGAATTGGAGAGATGAGCATGCATATTAGAAAGAAACAGCTAGGCTGGGCATGGTGGCTCACAACTGTAATCCCAGCACTTTGGGAGGCCAAGGTGGGTGGATCACCTGAGGTCAGGAGTTCGAGACCACACTGGCCAATGTGGTGAAACCCCATCTCTACTAAAATTTAATACAAAAATTAGCCGGGCATGGTGCCGGACACCTGTAATCCCAGTTACTTGAGGGACTGAGGCAGGAGAATCACTTGGACCTGGGAGGCGGAGGTTGCAGTAAGCCGACATCGTGCCATTGCACTCCAGCCTGGGTGACAGAGTGAGACTCCATCTCAAAAAAAGAAAGAAAGAAAGAAAAAAAGAGCTCTACTGGTGACATTTCTTCCTGGGTTCCTTCAAAATGGAAGTGGAAGAAAGTAAGGTTATTGCAGGGCTGGGCACGGTGGCTATGGCCGGGCGCAGTGGCTAGGGCCAGGCACGGTGCCTCACACCTATAATCCCAGCACTTTGGGAGGCCGAGGCAGGCGGATCATGAGGTCAGGAGAAACCCCGTCTCTATTAAACAGTGAAACCCCGTCTCTATTAAAAATACAAAAAAAAAAAAATTAGCCGGGTGTGGTGGTGGGCATCTATAGTCCCAGCTACTCGGGAGGCTGAGGCAGGAGAATGGCGTGAATCCAGGAGGTGAAGCTTGCAGTCTGCCGAGATCGCGCCACTGCACTCCAGCCTGGGTGACAGAGTGAGACTCCGTCTCAAAACAAAAACAAACAAACAAACAAAAAAGAAAGGTTATTTATTGCTAATCCATTCAATCAGTGAAAATAATGTGTCATATAATTTTCAAATCAATTAATCTCCCCTTTAGAAAACTCAATTATATAATGTATCTTTTAGAAAAATTAAGTATTGTTTTTACCATAGCAAAAGCAGAAATAGTCCTCAACTGTTTTTCTAAGTGTTTCAATTTCTACAGCATCTACACTCATCCGATTTGCCTGGGTTGTAGATTTCATTTTATGCATCTCTGCCGCTTTTTCTTCTTCTTCAACACCTATAAAAAACAATAATAATAATAAAAAGATCCATATCCATTACCTTAATATTTGTTTTTTAGTAAAAATCGTTTTCCTGTATTCTAACAGGGAAAACTATTTTTAACATGCATTCTAACAGGGAAAAATATTTCTTAAGTATTCTTTAACATTTATTAGTCATTTGTGATTTGTTATAAAAGCAAAAAAGAGGCTAAGCCCAAGGGCTCAAGCCTGTAATCCCACCACCGTGGGAGGCTGAAGCAGCATTGCTTGAGCCCAGGAGTTCAAGACCAGTTTTGGCAACATAACAAGGACCCGTCTCTGCAAAAAAATGAAAATAGCCAGGTATAGTGGTGCGTGGCTGCAGTCCTAGCTGTTTGGGGGCTGAAGTGATTGCTTGAGCCTAGAAGTTCAAGGCTGCAGTGAGCTATGACTGGGCCAAGAACATACCACTGCCCTCCAGCCAAGGTGACAGAGAGAGACTGTCTCATAAATTTAAAAAAAAAGAAAACAAAAAAATAAAGGCCAGGTGCAGCTCATGCCTGTAATCCCAGCAACTTTGGAAGGCTGAGGCAGGCAGATCACAAGGTCAAGAAATCGAGAGCATCCTGGCCAACATGGTGAAACCCCATCTCTACTAAAAATACAAAAATTAGCTGGGAGTGGTGGCACACACCTGTAGTCTCAGCTACTTGGGAGGCTGAGGCAGGAGAATCGCTTGAATCTGGGAGGTGGAGGGTGCAGTGAGCCAAGATTGCGCCACTGCACTCCAGCCTGGTGACAGAGCGAAACTCTGTCTCAAAAAAATAAAAAATAAAAGGCAGGGAGACAGAGATTTAAAAGGGAACTTTTCAAATAAAAATCTAAAATACGTAAATGAGATGAATGAAAGTAATATGAAATGGTGACCATCTCTGAAATAAGTGTAGCTATAGCTAAAAATACTACATACTAGTACCCTTGTACTAGTTTTAAAAAGAAAATTTGTATTGGCTACAAATTTAAATGAGAAGATTATCAACACAAAAAAATTATAGGCTTACAAAGTCTAGCAGAATAACAAATAGATACAAGTAGCACTTGAAACGTGGCTGGTCCAAATTCAAATGTTTCATGAGTGTACAATACACAATGGATTTTGAAGACTTAGTACAAAAAAAGTATGACAAATAACCCATTAATTTTTTTTTTTTTTTTTTGGAGACAGAGTCTTACTCTGTCACCAGGCTAGAGTGCAGTGGCATGATCTCGGCTCACTGCCATCTCCGCCTCCCAGGTTCAAGTGATTCTCCTGCCTCAGCCTCCTGAGTAGCTGGGATTACAGGTGCGCACCACCACTCCTAGCTAATTTTTGTTATTTTTAGTAGGGATGGGGTGTCACCATGTTGGCCAGATAGTCTCGATCTCCTGACCTCATGATTCGCCCACCTCTGCCTCCCAAAGTGCTGGGATTATAGGCATAAACCACTGTACCCAG
Organism: Trachypithecus francoisi; assembly: GCF_009764315.1. NCBI lineage: Eukaryota > Metazoa > Chordata > Mammalia > Primates > Cercopithecidae > Trachypithecus > Trachypithecus francoisi. Next base: position 119,937,669 of record NW_022681469.1, on the reverse strand, counting down.
CCCATTAATAATCTTTAAATTGATTACATTTGAAATATTTTAGATAAGTATTACCAGTAAAATGAATTTCACTTGTTTTTCTTTATTCTTTAATGTTCTAACTAGAAAGTTTTAAATTATGGCCGGGCGTGGTGGCTCAAGCCTGTAATCCCAGCACTTTGGGAGGCCGAGACGGGCAGATCACGAGATCAGGAGATCGAGACCATCGTGGCTAACACAGTGAAACCCCATCTCTACTAAAAAATACAAAAAAAAAACTAGCCGGGCGAGGTGGCGGCGCCTGTAGTCCCAGCTACTCGGGAGGCTGAGGCAGGAGAATGGCGGGAACCCGGGAGGCAGAGCTTGCAGTGAGCTGAGATCCGGCCACTGCACTCCAGCCAGGGGGACAGAGCGAGACTCCGTCTCAAAAAAAATAAATAAATAAATAAATAAAGTTTTAAATTATGTGAGTAACTCACATGACACTTTTTTCTGCTGAACAACGCTTTTCTAAATCTCAGAAAAGGGCTCAGAATTCTCCTGAAGAATTTCTGTGATTGCCTCATAAACCTACTGATTATGTTCCAGAAGACCAGTAATTGCTCTTTATCTGCAAAGTACTTTATACAAACAAGTAAGAGGTACTTGAGAATTAGGCTGGATGCAGTGGTTCATGCCTGTAATCTCAGAACTTTGGGAGGCCAAGGAGGGCGGATCACCTGAGGTCAGGAGTTTAAGATCAGCCTGGCCAACATGGTGAAATCCCATCTCTACTAAAACACACACACACACACACACACACACACACACAAATTAGCCAGGTGTAGTGGCACATATTTATAATCCCAGCTACTTGGGAGGCTGAGGCAGGAAGACTTGCTTAAACCTGGGAGGCACAAGTTGCAATAAGCCAAGATCGCCCCACTGCACCCCAGCCCGGGTGATAGTGAGACTCTGTCTCAAAACAAAAGAGAAAATGGAGAATTTTTAAAAAAAGAGAGAGAGAAAGAAAGAAGAATTACAGAAACCATTCTCCATGGATCAAATTATTAATAATGAGGCCAGTCATGGTGGCTCACGCCAGTAATCCCAGCACTATGGGAGGACAAGGTGGGTGGATCACTTGAGGTCAGGATTTTGAGACCAGCCTGACCAACATGGTAAAACCCTACTACTAAAAATACAAAAATTAGCTGGGCGTGCCTGTAATCCCAGCTACTTGGGAGGCTGAGACAGGAGAATCGCTTGAACCTGGGAGGCAGAGGTTGCAGTAAGCCAAGATCACGCCACTGTCTGGGTGACAGATCAAGACTCCTTCTCAAAAATAAAAATAAAAATAAAAAAATAAAATAAATAAATTATTAGCAATGAAAACAAAGTATGAATACCGATGGACAGTGAACACAGCTTGCAACTGAGGACAGCGCCCTAATGCTTACTTCTAACCAGTGAAGAACCATGTAAACCAGGCAGGACAGGGAAGGGGAGAATATGCACAGCTGCGGGCGGGCTTATGGTATCGGTGGGGCAGATGGCAGCTTATACACACGCAATCAAAACAGCATTATTAGTATAAAGAAACACAGAAACATAATCAATGCCTGAACATTTCTCAACATTATCATATTGACAACATTTTAAAAATAGGTTATAACATAAAGCTTAGGAGATTATAGCATGGGGGTGGGGGACAAGGGAGGAATACAGTGGCAGGGGATAGTTTTTAAAAGAAATTAAAAATACAATTGGGAATTAAAATTCGTGAATTAACAAAACTTTTTGTTCACTAATAATTTATTTGCTGAATGTATCCCAATTTAATCTAAACTGACATCAGAAGTTTAACTTTAGACCTCAGTGGCATACAGGCATCTGCAAGAGATATTGTAGGTTGAATTCCAGACCACCACAATAACGCAAGTATAAAGTAAGGTCACACAAATGTTTTGGTTTCCCAATGCATATAAAAGTTACATTCACTCTTGCTTTCATGAAAGATCTCTCTGTAGTATGACGCTATTTGATAGCATTTTACCCAGAGTAGAACTTGTTTCAAAATTGGAGTCAATCCTCTGAAACCCTGCCATTGCTTTATGAACTAAGTTTATGTCATACTCTAAATCCTTTGTTATCATTTCAACAATGTTCGCGGAGGTTGCAGTGAGCTGAGATCGCGCCATTGCACTCCAGCCTGGGCAACAAGAGTGAAACTCTGTCTCAAAAAATACATAAATAAATAAATAAAAATAAATGGCATGCATCTCCTTATACACCTCCATCAGGACTCTGTGAGTGATTATGAGCAGTCATATTTTGAAAGCAATCTTTTTTTCTGAGCAGTAGATCTCAAAAGTGGGCTTAAAACATTTGGTGAACAACGCTATCAAGAGATATGCTGTCATCCAGGCTTTATTGTTCTATCAAGAGAGCAGAGGCAGAGCAGATTTAGTGTAACTCTTCGGGACTCCAGGATTTTCAGCATGGTTAATGAGCGTGGCTTCAAAGTAAACAGCAGCATTAGCACCTCACAAGGGATTCAGTCTGTCCTTTGAAGCTTTGAAGCCAGGAATGGATTTCTCTCTAGCTAGCAAAGTCCTAGACAGTATCTTCTAATATAAGGCTGTTGTGTCTGCACTGAAAATCTGTTTTGTGAGTGTAGCCATCTTCATGAATGATCTCAGCTAGATCTTCTAAAGAACTTGCTGCAGTTTCTATATCAAGCTACTTGCTGCTTCACCTTGCACTTTTATACTTTTATGTTATAGAGACTGTGGGCCGGGCGCGGTGGCTCAAGCCTGTAATCCCAGCACTTTGGGAGGCCGAGACGGGCGGATCACAAGGTCAGGAGATCGAGACCATCCTGGCTAACACGGTGAAACCCCGTCTCTACTAAAAAATACAAAAATCTAGCCGGGCGAGGTGGCCGGCGCCTGTAGTCCCAGCTACTCAGGAGGCTGAGGCAGGAGAATGGCGGGAACCCGGGAGGCGGAGCTTGCAGTGAGCTGAGATCCGGCCACTGCACTCCAGCCCCGGCAATAGAGCGAGACTCCGTCTCAAAAAAAAAAAAAAAAAAAAAAAAAAAAAAGAGAGACTGTGTCTTCCTTTTTTTTTTCTGAGACACAAGTCTCAAGAGTCCAAGCTGGAGTGCGATGGCGCGATCTCAGCTCACCGCAACCTCCGCCTCCTAAGCTCAAGCAATTCTTGTACCTCAGCCTCCAGAGTAGCTGGGACTACAGGTGCACGCCACCAGGCCTGGCTAATGTTTTGTATTTTAGAAGAGATGGGGTTTCACCAGGGTGCCTAGAGTGGTCCTGCACTCCTGAGCTCAAGCGATCCACCCGCCTTGGCCTCCCAAAGTGCTGGGATTACAGGCGTGAGCCACCGCTCCCAGCCGACTGTGTCCTTCCTTAAACCTCATGAGTCAACCTCTGCGAGCTTCCAACTTTTCTTCTGCAGCTTCCTCACCCATCTCAGCCTTCACAGAATTGAAGAGAGTTAGGGCCTCGCTCTGGATTACGCTGTGGCTTAAGGGAATGTTGTGGATAGTTTGATCTTCTATCCAGACCATTCAAACTTTCTTCCTGTCAGCAATAAGCTGTTTTGCTTTATCATCTGCATGTTCACTGGAGCAGCACTTTTCATTTCCTTCGAGAACTTTTCCTATACATTCTCCACCTGGCTAACTGTTCAGCCTAGCTTTCAGCCTACCTCACCTGCTGACATGCCTTCCTCACTAAACTTCATCATTTCTGCTTTTGATATAAAGTGAGCAGCCTGCAACTCTTCCTTTCATCTGAACACTCAGAGGCCACTACAGGGCTATTAATTGGCCTAATTTCTTTTTCTTTTCTTTCTTTTTTTTTGTTGAGACGGAGTCTCACTCTGTCACCCAGGCTGGAGTGCAGTGGCACGATCTTGGCTTACTGCAACCTCCGCCTCCCAGGTTCAAGTGATTCTCCTGCCTCCCGAATAGCTGGGACTACACGTGTGCGCCACCACACCCAGCTAATTTTTGTATTTTTAGTAGAGACGGGGTTTCACCATGTTGGCCAGGATGGTCTCGATCTCTTGACCTCATGGTCCACCCATCTCGGCCTCCCAAAGTGCTGGGATTACAGGTGTGAGCCACCGCGACTGGCCAGCCTCATTTCAATATTGTGTCTCAGGGACCAGGGAGGCTTGAGGAGAGGGAATAATGGGGGACCAGGCGATTAGTGAAGCAGTCAGAACACATAATTACCAATTAGGTTTGCCATCTTATATGCCTGCATTTGAGGACTCCCAATACAATAGTAACATCGAAGATCACTGATCTCAATACCTTGAACCAAGGAGGCAGACGCTGCAGTGAGTCGAGATCGCACCACTGCAGTCCGGCCAAGGTGACAGAGCGAGCCTCCCTCTCAAAAAAAAAAAAAAAAAAAGGCCGGGTGCGCTAGCTCACGCCTGTAATCCCAGCACTTTGGGAGGCCAAGGCGGGTGGATCACGAGGTCAGGAGATAGAGAACATCCTGGCTAACACGGTGAAACCTCATCTCTACTAAAAAATATAAAAATTAGCCGGGCGAGATAGCGGGCGCCTGTAGTCCCAGCTACGCGCTACTCCGGAGGCTGAGGCAGGAGGATGGCATGAACCCAAGAAGCGGAGGTTGCAGTGAGCCGAGATCACGCCACTGCACTTCAGGCTGGGTGACAGAGCGAGACTCTGTCTCAAAAAAAAAAAAAATATCCACCACAGCGGAAGCAATAGTCATGAAAAAGTCTAAACTAGTGCTATGCCAAGAGTTAACAAAATGTGACATAGAGAACGAAGTGAGTACATGCTGCCAGGAAAACGGCACCAACAGACTTGACAAAAGGTTGCCACAAATATTCAATTTATGCAAACCGCAGTATCTGCCAGGCACAAAAAAAAATGATGTATGCCCAGTCGGGCGCAGTGGCTCACTCCTGTAATCCCAGCATTTTGGGAGACCAAGGCAGGCAGATCACCTGAGGTCGGGAGTTCGAGACCAGCCTGACCAACATGGAGAAACTCTGTCTCTACCAAAAATACAAAATTAGCCGGGCGTGCTGGAGCATGCCTGTAATCCCAGCTACTCAGGAGGCTGAGGCAGGAAATCACTTGAACCCAAGAGGCGGAGGTTGTGGTGAGCCGAGATCGTACCATTGCTCCGGCCTGGGCAACAAGAGCAAAACTCCATCTCAAAAAAACAAAAACAACAGCAAAAAAAAATGAGGTATGCTTATATATATTATGTGCCTATAGGTACCCTAGCTTTTTTGTTCCCTTTCCATGTTTTTAAGAAAATGCTGTATCAGGCTGGGCGCAGTGGCTCACGCCTGTAATCCCAGCACTTTGGGAGGCCAAGGCAGGCGGATCATGAGGTCAGAAGATCAAGACCATCTGGGCTAACACAGTGGAAACCCCATCTCTAATAAAAATATAAAAAATTAGCCAGGCATGGTGGCGGGTGTCTGTAGTCCCAGCTACTTGGGAGGCTGAGGCAGGAGAATGGCTTGAACCTGGGAGGCGGAGCATGCAGTGAGCCGAGATCACGCCACTGCACTCCAGCCTGGGCAACAGAGCAAGACTCCATCTCAAAAACAAAAACAGAAAAAAAAGAAAATGCTGTATCAATTAGTTAACATAAAACCTACAGTGTTAGGTTAAACACAGATATGAAAATTGTCATACTGTGAAAGGCTGTAAGTATGAATACCCTATAGTAAATTTTAACACTGTGTTCCAATGTCAGGTAACCTCACCACTGCTCTAAATGAGAATTACAAAACTCACTGAAGACTGTGATAAGGTGATTCCACTGGGGGAATGGAGGAGAACTGTTTAATTTTGCATATGCTTAAACAAACTCATTTGCACAGTAAATAACTGATTTTCAACACACCAAATTTTTATCTAGAAAAGAATTCCTGGCTGGGCATGGTGGCTCACATCTGTAATCCCAGCACTTTGGGAGGCCAAGGTGGGTAGATCACCTGAAGTCAGGAGTTCAAGACCAGCCTGATCAACGTGACAAAACCCTGTCTCTACTAAAAAATACAAAAAATTAGCCAGGTATGGTGGTGTGCACCTGTAATCCCAGCTACTCCAGAGGCTGAGGTAGAAGAATTGCTTGAACATGAGAGGTGGAGGTTGCAGTGAGCTGAGATCGCACCATTGCACTCTAGCCTGGTGACAGACCGAGACCCCATCTCTTAAAAAAAAAAAAAAAAAAAAGGCCAAGAGTGGTGGCTCATGCCTGAAATCCTAGCACTTTGGGAGGCCAAGGCAAGCAGATCACCTGAGGTCAGGAGTTCGAGACCAACTTGGCCAACATGGCAAAACCCTGTCTCTGCTAAAATTACAAAAATTAGCCGGGCATGGTGGTGGGCACCTGTAATCCCGGCTCAGGAGGCTGAGATAGAAGAATTGCTTGAACACGGGAGGTAGAGGTTGCAGTGAGCCGAGATCGTGCCACTGCACTCCAGCCTGGGCGATAAGAGTGAAATTCCATCTCACAAAAAAAACAGAAAGAAAAAAGAAAGTAACTCCTTATCTGAGTAAAACTTTTTTTTTTTTTTTTTGAGACGGAGTCTTGCTCTGTCGCCCAGACTGGAGTGCAGTGGCTTGATCTCAGCTCACTGCAAGCTCCGCCTTCCGGGTTTACGCCATTCTCCTGCCTCAGCCTCCAGAGTAACTGGGACTACAGGCGCACGCCACCACGCCTGGCTAGTTTTTTTGTATGTTTTAGTAGAGACGGGGTTTCACCGTGTTACCCAGGATGCTCTCCATCTCCTGACCTCGTGATCCAACCGTCTCGGCCTCCCAAAGTGCTGGGATTACAGGCTTGAGCCACCGCACCCGGCCCTGAGTAAAACTTTTAATCTATTCAAAATTTCTCTACCTTCATTACCTTCTCTCTAATGTACTTCATTAATCCAGAGTAAAGCCAGGTAAGGAACACTGGACAATAAACATTACCATTTTTCTTAACTCTTCAGTATCTATCCTGACATATTTCAGTGATTCCTTTGGAGCATTTTGAAATGTCTCCATAAACATTTCAGAAAATCTTTTTTAGTTTTTTTTTTTTTTTTTGAGACGGAGTCTCGCTCTGTCGCCCAGGCTGGAGTGCAGTGGCCGGATATCAGCTCACTGCAAGCTCCGCCTCCCGGGTTCACGCCATTCTCCTGCCTCAGCCTCCCGAGTAGCTGGGACTACAGGCGCCGCCACCTCGCCCGGCCAATTTTTTTGTATTTTTTAGTAGAGACGGGGTTTCACCGTGTTAGCCAGGATGTTCTCGATCTCCTGACCTGGCGATCCACCCGTCTCGGCCTCCCAAAGTGCTGGGATTACAGGCTTGAGCCACCACGTCCAGCCGCTCTTTTTTAGTTTAAACCTCATCCTGCTCTAGAAGAAAATATAACTTGGCCAGGCACAGTGGCTCACGCCTGTAATCCCTGCACTTTGGGAGGCCAAGGTGGGCGGATCACCTGAGGTTGGGAGTTCGAGACCAGCCTGACCAACATGGAGAAACCCTGTTTCTACTAAAAATACAAAATTAGCTGGGCATTGCCTGTAATCCCAGCTACTAGGGAGGCTGAGGCAGGAGAATCGCTTGAACTCACGAGGCAGGGGTTGTGGTGAGCCAAGATTGCGCCACTGCACTCCAGCCTAGGCAACAAGAATGAAACTCCATCTCAAAACATAAAAAAGAAAAAAGAAAGAAAATATAACTTGTCTTACCTATAAATATTTAGGCTTAAAATTAATGAAATGCAAAAGATAAAAATACAACGCTTACAATATTTTACAAAATCTTTTTGAAAATCCTTTCTGGTATTGACAAAAGCACGTCCTCTTTCAGTTCCGACGACAAACACGTCTGTTTCATACACTGCAATGCAGGCCACTTCGGCTTTGGACTTGGCCAATTCTTTACACTACAATACAAACAGCAAATATTATGTTACATGCAGACATTTAAGGGTACCGTTTCTGCTCAATGAATTAAAAAAATCTAACAACATTTTTTAAAGGTACTTAGCTTTCAAAATAGTTTTTGGCCTGATTTTAAACAAAAGACAATACAGAATTTATAAGGAAAAAAAGCAGAATTCCCTTGTAATCTCTTATAGATCAGATTCCCCAAGAAGCAGACTCAGAGTTTACACAGGCTTGCTGGGGGTCATTGTCAATTACAGCTCTTGGGAGGTGGGAAGCAGGCAGGGCTGGAGAGTGGAAGCACTGAACACTGATGTAGCTGCACCCAGAGCTAGGAGCTGGCGTGGCCCTCCCCAGGGAAAGCGTGGAACCTTGTGCAAGGTGGCTCAAACAGTCATGGCACCTGGGGCAATAAGTGCCATCAGTACAAAAGGAGGGGGGGTCTGAAACCTACACTACAGCATTCATTACATAATCCCCACCTCCAGAAGTATTCCCCTGTGTACATACAGCCAGAATCACTTTTAGGTGGGCAGAGTATTTACTGACTTTTACTAAGTATATTCCTATAAGATTAAATATTCTTTAAAAACGTTATAGAGTATATAGTATTCCATTTAATGAATATACCTTGGATCATTTACTGATAACATTATTTAAAAGGTTGGTGATTCCAATCTTCCTCCCTAAAAATAACACCACCATAATAACCTGGGAACGAAATATTTATGGGCGTTTTTTTTTTTTTTTTGAGACAGAGTTCCGCTCTGACACCCAGGCTGGTGTGCAGTGGCGCGATCTCGGCTCACTGCAACCTCTATCTCACGGGTTCCAGCAATTCTGTCTCAGCCTCCCAAGTTACTGGGACTACAGGTACATGCTGCTACCCCAGCTAATTTTTTTGTATTTTTAGTAGAGACAGGGAGTCACCATGTTGGCCAGGCTGGTCTCGAACTCCTGACCTCAGGCAATCCACCGCCTCGGGCTCCCAAAGTGCTGGGATTAGGCATGAGCCACCGTGCCCGGCCTTATGTGCATCTTGAATGACTTTCTCAAAATAGATACAGAGACATGAGAGTCAAAAAAAAACAAAACAAAAACAAAACACATTGACAGTAAATACTCTGAATTCTCAAAATCTACTGAAATTTGCTTCCTAATAAGATTCATAGGCAAAGCACAGTGGCTCACGCCTGTAATCCCAGCACTTCGGGAGGCTGAGGTGGGCGCATCACCGGAGGTCAGGAGTTCGAGACCAGCATGATCAACACGGTGAAACCCCTTCTCTACTAAACATACAAAAAAATTACCCGGCAGTGGTGGCAGCCGCCTGTAATCCAAGCTACTTGGGAGGCTGAGGCAGGAGAATCGCTTGAACCCAGGAAATGGAGGTTGCAGTGAGCTGAGATCACGCCACTGCATTCCAGCCTGGCAACAGAGTGAGACTCCGTATCAAAAAAAAAACAAAAAACAACAACAACAACAAAAAACCTGGAGCACCATATTCTAGTATACAATCTCACTCTGAATAATTGCTAATATTATACATAAATTCAAAGTTAACACTTGCAAAACAAATGACTGCCTAAGGTGATGGCAGAAAAAAAATTTGAGATTAAATAGGAAAATTAAACATTTAGGTAAGTTAAGAAGATTCTGAAGCATGGTAATAAAATGTGATTTTGGCCGGGCACGGTGGCTCAAGCCTGTAATCCCAGCACTTTGGGAGGCCGAGACGGGTGGATCACGAGGTCAGCAGATCGAGACCATCCTGGCTAACATGGTGAAACCCCGTCTCTACTAAAAAATACAAAAAACTAGCCGGGCGAGATGGCGGGCGCCTGTAGTCCCAGCTACTTGGGAGGCTGAGGCAGGAGAATGGCGTGAACCCGGGAGGCGGAGCTTGCAGTGAGCTGAGATCCGGCCACTGCACTCCAGTCTGGGCGGCAGAGCGAGACTCCACCTCAAAAAAAAAAATAAAATAAAATAAAATAAAATAAAATAAAATAAAATAAAATGTGATTTTGGCCGGGTGCGGTGGCTTACGCCTATAATCCCAGCCCTTTGGGAGGCCAAGGTGGGTAGATCACCTGAGGCCGGGAGTTCGAGACCTGCATGACCAACATGGTGAAACTTCATCCCTACTAAAAATACAAAAAATTAGCTGGGCATGGTGGCACGTGCCTGTTATCCCAGCTACTCGGGGGCCTGAGGCATAAGAATTGCTTGAATCCAGGGGGCGGAGGTTGCAGGGAGCCGATATCACGTCATTGCACCCCAGCCTGGGCAACAAGAGCAAAACTCTGTCTCAAACAAATAAATAAATAAATAAAATGTGATGTGAAAGGCTTAAATCCATAACTATTATTCAAGAAGAAAAACTATTCATTGGTTGGGGTGGTAGCTCATGCCTATAATCCCAGCACTTTGAGAAGCTGAGGCGGGTAGATCAAGAGATTAGGAGTTCGAGACCGGCCTGGCCAAGATGGTGAAACTCCATCTTTACTAAAAATACAAAAACTAGCTGGGTGCGGTGGCAGGCGCCTGTAATCCCAGCTACTCAGAAGGCTGAGGCAGGAGAATCGTGTGAACCCAGGAGGCAAAGGTTGCAGGGAGCTGAGATCTTGCCGCCGCTCTCTAGCCTGGGCGACAGAGCAAGACTCTGTCTCAAAATTAAAAAAAAAAGAAAAACTACTCATTAAAACTAAAAACCATAAAATTCTATCTTCCACAAAAACAAATCAACCTTATCTACAGCACAGGCCTACCCAACTATGGAATGATGGAACACAAGGCCTCACCATGGACTCGAGAGCTGACATGAGGAATGTCACCACCATCCTGCTCTCTGAGGACTCCTCATCTTCAACGGGCAGGGTGGACATTGCAACTTGGGCCATGATCCCTGTGCAAGAGAAGTAAGAAGAAAGTGAGTGGTAGAAAACCGGTATCCTAAACCCACAGCCAAAGCTGTGAGGACCCCTCATGGGCAGCCTAATTTGCAGTTTTCCTGCACTAGAGAAAAAAATAAGGTTCAGAAACTAAGTATTTGACTTGTCCCACACCCTCATAAGATAAAGAATCCATCCCCTAACTTTCTATGTATTGTTATTTCCAGAAAACTGGGTCAATATCACACCCCAAATAAATCCAGGTAGCACCCAGAATCAGTGAAATTTCTCCCAAGTAAGAGGAAGAGGAGGCAAGGCACTTTAAAACCCAGTGACAGGCAACCACAACTCAACACAGGAAAGAGGTGCCAAGCTCTCTTCTCCCCTGAACATCCTGACACAGAAAAGAATGGATGCAGTGAACTGAGGCTGAGTGGAGAGTTCCTCTTCTTACTAAGAAAACAGATCACAGTCATCAAGTACCATGTAAGATTCTTTATAATACAGCATATTCTGGCCAGGCAATTGGCTCACACCTGTCATCCCAGCACTTTGGGAGGCTGAGGCAGTCAGATCACCTGAGGTCATGAGTTTGAGACCAGTCTGGCCAACATGGAGAAACCCTGTCTCTACTAAAAATACAAAAATTAGCCGGGTGTGGTGGCGGGCGCCTGTGTAATCCGAGCTACTCGGAGGCTGAGGCAGGAGAATTGCTTGAACCCAGGAGGTGGAGGCTGCAGTTAGCAGAGATTGCACCATTGCACTCCAGCCTGGGTGACAAGAGCAAAACTCCGTCTCAAAAACAAAAACCAAAACACACAAAAAAAACGGTTAGTAGTGTAAATGTTATTTTATGTATATTTTACCAAAATAAAACCAAGACAATACACCATAAAAAAACATACTGGTCAGGTGTGGTGGATCACATCTGCAATCCCAGCTCTTTGGAAGGCTGAGGCAGGTGGATCACCTGAGGTCGGGAATTCGAGATTAGCCTGGGCGACACGGCAAAACCCCGTCTCTACTAAAAATACAAAAATTAGCCAGGCAGGGTGGTGGGCACCTGTAATCCCAGCTACTCAGGAGTCTGAGACAGAGGAATCACTTGAACCTAGGAGGCGGAGGTTGCAGTGAGCCAAGATCATCCCACCTCATTTGAGTCTCGGTGACAGAGTGAGACCCTGTCACAAAAATTAAAAAACAAAAAAAAAATTATGTATATTTTGTCAAAATAAAACCAAAACAATACACCATATAAAGACATACTAAGATGGCAAAATCTAAAGCAAATTTCTAAAACTGAAATACTAAAAAGGTTTTCTGTAAATAGCATGCAAATTAGATGCCTATTAAAAACTGTCCCTTTTAGGCCGAGACGGGCGGATCACGAGGTCAGGAGATCGAGACCATCCTGGCGAACACAGTGAAACCCCGTCTCTACTAAAAATACAAAAAACTAGCCGGGCGAGGTGGCGGGCGCCTGTAGTCCCAGCTACTCGGGAGGCTGAGGCAGGAGAATGGCGTAAACCCGGGAGGCGGAGCTTGCAGTGAGCTGAGATCCGGCCACTGCACTCCAGCCTGGGCGACAGAGCAAGACTCCGTCTCAACAAAAAAAAAAATAAAAATAAAAATAAAAATAAAAATAAAAACTGTCCCTTTTAATTTAGTTGAATTAATTCTATTTTTAGGGAGGTATTGAATAATTAAACTTAATATGGAAGGATAACTGAAAAATTTAAAAATTAAACACTGGAAACAAGAATAGTAACTGTAAAAACATAAATTTACTGACTGTAAAAAAATTAATTAATTAATTAATTAATACCCGAGTATTCCTTAAGGAAAGCCCCAGGATTCTGGAGAACATGGACAAGCCGTTGAGGAGCTGTCAACAGAAAACTGTCATGCCTAAAACTGTCAGTAAATCTTTTCCCTATTATTAAAGAGGATGCTCTATTTCCCTATTATTAAAGACTGTGATCTAGCTTTACCATCTGTTACCATGTGAATTAACTGCTAGCCCAGATTACCCATCAACAAGTAATGAAGCATACACACTTAGGAAGTTATGCTTTATAACAAAAACCATAATCAGCTGGGCATGGTGGCGTGCACCTGTAATCCCAGCACTTTGGGAGGCCGAGACAGGTGGATCTCTTGAGGTCAGAAGTTGGAGACCAGCATGGCCAACATGGTGAAACCCCGTCTCTACTAAAAGTTCAAAATAGTAGGGCATGGTGGCACGCACCTGTAATCCCAGCTACTTGGGAGGCTGAGGCAGGAGAATCGCTTGAGCCCAGGAGGCAGAGGTTGCAGTGAGCCAAGATTGCACCGCTGCACTCCAGCCTAGACGACAGAGTGAGACTCCATCTCAAAAATAAATAAATAAATAAATAAATAATAAATAAATAAATACAAACAACAATCAAAAAATAATTGACACTTGGCCGGACACAGTGGTTCATGCCTGTAATCCCAGTATTTTGGGAGGTCGTAGCAGGTGGATTACATGAAGCCAGGAGTTCCAGACCATCCTCGGCAATGCGGCAAAACCCTGTTTCTACTAAAAATACAAAAATGAGCCAGGCATGGTGGTGTACCGTCTGTAATCCCAGCCATTCAGGAGGCTGAGGCACAAGAATCACCTGAGTCCTGTAGGTGGCAGTCGCAGTGAGCCAAAATCGCGCCACAGCACTCCAACCTGAACAATAAAGCAAGACTCTAAAAAACAAAACAAAACAAAAAAGCAAAACAATTATCCCCATATATTTGAACAAACGGATGCAAATCTGATTCCCAAAACAAGGTTCCCTGACTAGAGACGGAAAGTAACAGCAGTATCAAGCAAGTGAATAGGTAAATTATAGAAATTATTTGGTCTAACAGCCTAGGTAGATCCCATTCTTTTTCTCTTGGATAAGACTAAGTGAATTTGTTTGGTTTTCGTTCCCTCTCCCTCTCCCCCAAGTCTAAGTAAATTTGCATTAAAATGTGGCTCAGGGCAAAATGGACAACAAAGGCACTATATGTTTCTATAATTAGACATTCACTTAGCATACACTTTCATTATTTCTGAAAGTTCATGGTATTTCTTCATAATCTCACTTTTCCTTTAATCCCCCCAGCGAAAGGAAACAAGAGATGTGTTCTCATTTTACAAATGCAGTGATTTGTCAAGGTCATGTAGCCACTATCACAGTCAGAACATGAAACTAGGGCAATTTTCTGCCTACCGCTGTTACCATTTCTTCTCATCTTTAATCGCCATAAATCTGCTATCAAGTCATCATGAGGCCAGAGAATAAGGTCTGGAGGCAGGGAATCTAAGGCCAATTCATGCTGACTTCCAGAACTAAATCAACAGGAAAACCCCAACTTTCCACACTTAAGTAACAAAAGGATGGGAGGCTACTCAGTTTGCAAACCACCACTCCCACTTTTGCTGCGTCCCAGATGGAAAACTGAAAGTATCTCTGATTGGTTGCTTCCTGCAACCAATCAGACGTTTGCACAGGGGTGTAACTTTGTAACTTCACTTCAGCCTCTGATGGTTGCTTCCTGCACCCAATCAGACTGACTGCGACCAAGTCTTTTCGTTTTCTTTTGAGACGGAGTCTCACTCTGTCGCCCAGGCTGGAGTGCAGTGTCGCGATCTCGGCTCACTGCAAGCTCCGCCTCCCGGGTTCATGCCGTTCTCCCGCCTCAGCCTCCTGAGTAGCGGGGACTACAGGCGCCCGCCACCGCGCCTGGCTAATTTTTTGTATTTTTTAGTAGAGACGGGGTTTCACCGTGTTAGCCAGGATGTTCTTGATCGCCTGACCTCGTGATCCGCTCACCTCTGCCTCCCAAAGTGCTGGGATTACAGGCGTGAGCCACCGTACCCGGCGTTTTTTTCTTTTTTTAAGATGGAGTCTCGACCCGGCGCGGTGGCTCAAGCCTGTAATCCCAGCACTTTGGGAGGACGAGGCGGGCGGATCACGAGGTCAGGAGACCGAGACCATCCTGCCTAACACGGTGAAACCCCGTCTCTACTAAAAACTAGCCGGGCGAGGTGGTCGGCGCCTGTAGTCCCAGCTACTCGGGAGGCTGAGGCAGGAGAATGGCGTAAACCCAGGAGGCGGAGCTTGCAGTGAACCGAGGTCGCGCCACTGCACTCCAGCCTGGGTGACACAGCAAGACAGACTCCGTCTCAAAAAATAAAAAATAAAAATAAATAAAAATAAAAAAAGATGGAGTCTCGCTCTATCGCCCAGGTTGGAGTGCAGCAGCAGCACGTTCTGGGCTCACTGCAACCTCGGCCTCCCGGGTTCAAGCGATTCTCCTGCTCTTCAGCCTCATGAGTACGTGGGATTACAGGTGCCCGCCACCACGCCCAACTAATTTTTGTATTTTTAGTAGAGATGGGGTTTCACCATGTTGGCCAGGCTAGTTTGGAACTCCTGACCTCAGGTTATCCACCCACCTCGGCCTCCCAAAGTGCTGGTATTACAAACGTGAAACACCACGCCCGGCCTTTTTTTTTTTTTTTTTTGAGACAGAGTCTGGCTCTGTTGCCCAGGCTGGAGTGCAAGGGTGCTTATCTCAGATCACTGCAACCTCCGCCTCCCAGGTTCAAGCGATTCTCCTGCCTCAGCCTCCCGAGTAGCTGAGATTACAGGAAACTGCCACCACACTGGCTAATTTTTTGTATTTTTAGTAGAGATGGGGTTTCACCATGTTGATCAGGCTGGTGTGGAACTTGTGACCTCAGGTGATCCACGCCTCTAGGCCTCCCAAAGTGCTGGGATTACAGGGCAAGTCGTCATTTGCATCAACTGTAACTTTGTAACTTCACTTTAGTCTCTGGTTGGTTGCTTTCCACAACCAGATACTTGCATAGGGTATAACCTTTGTAACTTCAAGTCAGCCTCTAATTGGTTGCTTTTCACAACCAATCAGACTGCTTGCGGGCCACTACTACATGTACATAAGGTGTACAACAGGTAACCAATGGGAAACCTCTAGAGGGTAGTTAAACCCCAGGAAATTCTGTGAAGGGGATCTTCCCTAGGCTCAGCACCTCCCCTCTTTGTGGAGTGTACTTTCTACTTTGAGTAAATCTCGGCTTTAGGTGCTTGTCCCATTCCTTGCTTCGTGCCTTTTGTCCAATTCTTTGTTCAAAATGCCAAGTACCTGGACACGCTCCACTAGTAACAATCACACTCCGTGTGTGTAAGAAATGGGAGACAGACGCCACAGCAACTGCCCACGGGGTGCCCCTGGTGATGAAGGTCCTATGTCATTATCAGAACTAACAGGGCAGGCAGCGAGCCCTGCAGGATGGAAAGCACCCTGGGGGCGACCCACGGGCCTTCTCTGTGCTTTCTGCTCTCTGGAAATGGGTGCATCCGGGTCACACCGGAAGTTCACTGTTCTTTGCTCGTCCCGAGGTTCCTTCATGGGACAGTCCTTAGTTGAAACTATTCGTGGAGCCTTCCCTGCACCCTTCACTTGGGGACGGCTCCCTCTCTTTTCTCCCCTTCCCAAAAAAAAACTGCCATCAGGAGGTGGCATTAACAATGAACACCAGAGGAGGCATCGGGCCAGGCAGGCGAGGCCAGCTTAGGAAGCACGTGATGCACTGGTCCTCACAGGACCACACACCTAGAGAGCTGAGGTATGGGTTCAGCAGACCTAACCATCTCGCTGCGTGCCCTTGGGGGCTGTACTCAGTCGCCTCGTCTATAAATGGA
Organism: Trachypithecus francoisi; assembly: GCF_009764315.1. Lineage (NCBI taxonomy): Eukaryota > Metazoa > Chordata > Mammalia > Primates > Cercopithecidae > Trachypithecus > Trachypithecus francoisi. The sequence goes on along the minus strand of NW_022681469.1, from coordinate 119,921,119 downwards.
AATGCTCAATACCTTTTATGAATCCCCTCAACTTAAGAAGGGTTGGACAGAGAAAGAAATGAACATTTATTGAATATGTCATGCTTTATTGGCCATCTTGTATAATAAGCACAGCAACCCTGAGTGGGAGAGCAGGCACCATGGAGCCCACATGGACCCCAGAAGAGCTCCTTGATGGAGGTGGTGCTTCAGAAGCCACCTGAGCCGGGCCCATGGAGTCTTTTTCCTGGTTGACTTTACTTTCTGATGTCACCAGCAATGAACCACAAATCACCAGGATATGACCTGTCCTATCTGTCATGACACATCAAAACTCAGAGGTCTCCCAATAAAAGAGGCTGTTAAACAAAAAACAAAAAAAACTAAACCAGGTAAAATGAGAACATTTTGCTCTGTGCTCACAAGGAATGCAACTAGGTATGATTTTTACTTTTTTTTTTTTGATGGGGGAAGGAGTCTCACTCTATTGCCCCGGCTGGAGTGCAGTGGTGCGATCTTGGCTCACTTCCATCTCCAGCTCCTGGGTTCAAGCAATTCTCCTGCCTCAGCCTCCTGAGTAGCTGGGATGACAGGCGCCCACCACCACACCCGGGTAATTTTTGTATTTTTAGTAGAGATGGGGGGCTTCACCATGTTGGCCAGGCTGGTCTTGAGCTCCTGACCTCAGGTGATCCGCCCGCCTCAGTCTCCCAAAGTGCTGAGATTATAGGCGTGAGCCACCACACCCGGCCTCCCATTTTTTCAATCTCCTCAGTTCTTCTATTCTGAAGGTTTTTTGACTCCACCTTTAGTTTCTCTGATTTGATCTTAATTCTCCTTCATGAGTTTCAAACATGAACTCATTTGGCCTGTTGCCGTTTCACTGGTTATCTCTGATTCTGGTCGGCTACTGTATATGTGATGCTTTCTTTATCTCTGAAAACAGACTCTAGCCATTCTTTAAAATCTTCTTGAGTTACAGCCGGGCGCAGTGGCTCACGTCTGTAATCCCAGCACTTTGGGAGGCTGAGGCGGGCGAATCACGAGGTCAGGAGATCGAGACCATCCTGGCTAACACAGTGAAACCTGTCTCTACTAAAAATACAAAAAAAATTAGCCAGGCGTGGTGGCAGGCGCCTGTAGTCCCAGCTACTCGGGAGGCTGAGGCAGGAGAATGGAGTGAACCTGGGAGGCAGAGCTTGCAGTGAGCCAAGATCGCGCCACTGCACTCTAGCCTGGGTGACAGAGCAAGACTCCGTCTCAAAAAAAAAAAAAAAAAAAAAAAAAAAATCCTCTTGAGTTTCCTGTTGGAGATCCATTTCAGGTATTAGGTCTATCGGTGTCCTTGCTATTCTGATCCATTCTTCCTCAAAATAAGCCAATAACTAATTCCATAAAATTGTCTTTTTGACTCTACTTCTGCTTTAATTAACTGATTCCTTGCTGTTATTACCAAACAGCACACAAAAACATTTGGTTTTGGGTTTTATGAGACAGTCTCACTCTCTGTTGCCTGGACGAGTACAGTGGCACCACCACCGCTAACTGCAGCCTCCACCTCCTGCGTTCAAGCGATCTTCCCACCTCAGCATCCCTACCAGCTGGGGCTACAGACTCCCAGCACCATGCCCGGCTAATTTTTTGTATTTTCAGTAGAGATCGGGTCTCAGTATGTTGCACAGGCTGGTCTCGAACTCCTGAGATCAAATGATCCTCCCACCTCAGTCTACCAAAGTGCTAGGATTAAAGGCATAAGCCACTGCACCCAGACAAAAAAATATATTTTATAGTGAGTGAAAGGAAGAGCGTGTTGAAGATTTTTACAAACCTTAACATTAGTCTAACAAAAACTGCGATTCTTAATTTTTTTTTTTTTTTTTTGAGGCGGAGTCTCGCTCTGTCGCCCGTACTGGAGTGCAGTGGCCAGATCTCAGCTCACTGCAAGCTCCGCCTCCCGGGTTTACGCCATTCTCCTGCCTCAGCCTCCCGAGTAGCTGGGACTACAGGCGCCCGCCACCTCGCCCGGCTAGTTTTTGTATTTTTAGTAGAGACGGGGTTTCACCGTGTTAGCCAGGATGGTCTCGATCTCCTGACCTCATGATCCACCCGTCTCGGCCTCCCAAAGTGCTGGGATTACAGGCTTGAGCCACCGCGCCCGGCCAATATTTTTTAGGATACTGTTGTCTGAAATACTTCTGAACTGTCAATACATTTCTGCTTCAAAACAAGGTTCCAGTCAGACTGGTAAGTGGGGAAGTGCTAGAACACTCTTTTATTTAAATTACATTCATGTCCTTTTCTTTTTTCATGTTTGTAATATATAAATATATAAAAATTATATATGTGTGTGTATGTGTGTGTGTGTATATATATATATATATATATTTTTTTTTTTTTTTTTTTTTTTTTTTGAGAGGGACTCTGGCTCTTGTCACCCAGGTTGGACATTACAACCTCCGCATCCCGGGTTCAAGCAATTCTCCTGCCTCAGCCTCCCAAGTAGCTGGGATTATAGATGCCCAGCTAATTTTTCCATTTTTAGTAAAAACGAGGTTGCACCATGTTGGCCAGGCTGGTCTCAAACTCCTGACCTCAGGTGATCTGCCTGCCTTGGCCTCGGCCTCCCAAAGGGCTGGGATTATAGGCGAGAGTCACTGTGCACAGCCTACAGTTAGTTCTTCAACAAAGGACTAGAATCCCTCTCTAAATTCCAAATTGCCTCTTTACAGCCAGGTGTGGTGGCTCACACCTGTAATCTCAGCACTTTGGGAGGCCAAGGTAGGAGGATCACTTGAGGTCTAGAGTTCAAGACCAAACTGCCTTTTTAATGCATAATAACAATCAAAGAATGGCAGGTTTTAAAAACAGAATCAACACAAGGTAAATAATTAGACAGTGATTGCAACTATAATACTATGCAGTCTTTCAACAGAGAATTAACTGCCACTCACCATAAACGAACTGACTGAAGCAAAAGTATAACATCCTTTTCATTAGAAAGCAAAGATGATAGTGGACACTAAACTTTCTGTATCACATTCTAAGAAAATAAGGCATTTGGTTCAAAATATATATATATATATATGGCAGTGGCTCACGCCTGTAATCCCAGCACTTTGGGAGGTCAAGTCAGGTGGATCACTTGAGGTCGGGAGTTCGAGACCAGCCTGGCCAACATGGTGAAACCCCATCTCTACTAAAAATACAAAAATTGGCTGGGCATGGTGGTGGGCACCTGTAATCCCAGCTACTTAGGAGGCTGAGGCAGGAGAATTACTTGAACCCGGGAGGCCGAGGTTGCAGTGATCCAAGATCATGCTGGGCAACAGAGTGAGACTCCATCTCAAAAAACTAAAAAATTTTTTAAAATATAGCTAGGCATGGTGGCTCATGCCTGTAATCCCAACACTTTGGGAGGCCGAGGCAAGCAGATCACAAGATCAGGAGTTCGAGACCAGCCTGGCCAACATGATAAAACCCCATCTCTACTAAAAATACAAAAATTAGCCAGGTGTGGTGGTGCACGCCTGTAATCCCAGCTACTCATGAGGCTGATGCAGGAGAATTGCCTGAACCCAGGAGGTGGAGGTTGCAGTGAGCTGAGATCGCGCCACTGCACTCCAGCCTGGGCGACAGAACAAGACTCCATCTCAAAAAATCAAAACAAAAAAAAAGTAGGTTACAGACCGATTATCTAGGTGAACACATTACTTATGTCACAAAAACTGCTTCCAGGTACTGTCAGGCAAACTATCTTTTAATAATGAAAGACAGCCCTCAATTGAGACAATAGTTTAAATTAGTAAAACCTTGACTCACCACCTAAAAGACTGAAGACGCAGTCTCAACGAAGGTGAAATGGATTTAAACTGATGAGAAACACCAGGCCCATTATTTTATTTTCCTCTGCACAGATTTCTGTAGGCTACTATTTTTACTTGTAATAAGCAATGAAGATCTACACTGTACCTTTACTTAAGGAAGGCGAGATAAACTTCAAGACTGCAGAAATCAGTATCTTTTCTAACTCAATGTTTTGCATTCAAACAATAATCACTAAACCCCTAGATGCTTAGATGAATAAAAACTGAGAAAAGCCTTCAAAATTAGCTAAAATAACTACCACTAGGATATTGTCCCTGGAAGACAGTATTTAAGACACGTAATAATATTCAACTCTGTAATTATTCAACAGCCTTAAGAGTTAGAAAAAAAAAAGCCGGGCTCAGCAGCTCACACCTGTAATCCCAGTGCTTTGGGAGGCCGAGACAGGAGGATGGCTTGAGCCCAGGAGGTGAAGGCTGCAGTGAGCCATGATGGCACCACTGCATTCCAGCCTGGGTGACAAGAGCAAGCCCCGGTGTCCACTAAAGAGAAAGAGAGATACAGACAGACAGACCGACAGAAAGAATACTTTTACCAGATAAATTTTCCATCCAAACTTAAGTTTGTGACCCCCTATTCCAAAAAATGGACTACAGCGGTGAGTCTGCAGTACTGATGGATGCAATTCTGCCTAGGCCAGTATTTCAGGGAAGTTCTCTCTTTCTTGGTTTTCTGGTGTCTTCTAGCTTTCCAGCTGTCTTCATTCTTTGAGATCTAGTCTCCAGTTATTTTTTGTATAAGAGGAAAAACTGTAAAACCCAAATTTACTTTTTTTTTTTTTAGACGGAGTCTCACTCTGTCGCCCAGGCTGGAGTGCAGTGGCACAATCTTGGCTCACCGCAATCTCTGCCTCCTGGGTTCAAGCAATTCTCCTGCCTCAGCCTCCCAAGTAGCTGGGATTACAGGTACATGCCACCACGCCCGGCTAATTTTCTTTTTTTCAGTAGAGACGGGGTTTCACCATGTTGGCCAGGCTGGTCTTGAACTCCTGACCTCAGGTGATCTGCCTGCATCAGCCTCCCGAAGTGCTGGCATTACAGGCATGAGCCACCACACCTGGCCAACCAATTCATTTTATTAACAGCCACCAAAGCCAAGTTTCAACAAAATTAAATGACTAATGGCATATGATATTCTTGAATGTATACACTAACAGAAACATCTTCAGTCAGAAGAATAAAATGAATTCATGTATCTCTTTTTTTTTTTTTTTGAGGCGGAGTCTCGCTCTGTCGCCCAGGCTGGAGTGCAGTGGCCGGATCTCAGCTCACTGCAAGCTCCGCCTCCCGGGTTTACGCCATTCTCCTGCCTCAGCCTCCCTAGTAGCTGGGACTACAGGCGCCCGCCACCTCGCCCGGCTAGTTTTTGTATTTTTAGTAGAGACGGGGTTTCACTGTATTAGCCAGGAGGGTCTCGATCTCCTGACCTCGTGATCCGCCCGTCTCGGCCTCCCAAAGTGCTGGGATTACAGGCTTGAGCCACCGCGCCCGGCCGAATTCATGTATCTCTTAATGCTAAGGGAAAAATTAGCGACATCTCAAACTTTTAAAAAGTAATTTCTTCAAGCTGGGCGCGGTGGCTCACGCCTGTAATCCCAGCTCTCAGGGAGGCAGAGGCGGGAGGATAGCTTGAGCCCAGGAGTTCGAGACCTGCCTGGGTAATATAGCGAGACCCCATTCTCCACAAGAAGGAAAAAAAAAAAAAAGACAAAAAAAAAAAAAAGTAATTTCTTCAAAACAATGAGTGGTAAGAAAAAGTTAAAATTCATCAAGTAAAATGTTAGATATTTTGTCCTAAAATGGTGCTTAAAATAAATGCAAAAGATCTAATACTAATAGTTGAAATCAGCTGACTTTATTCTAAACCAGGATTCAGTTGCATTAAAACTAGTTTAGATTATCATGTAATACTATATTTTGGCCATCTTTTAGGTCACCTAAATTTTTTTATCTCTGAAATTGTTGGGGTTTTTTTGGTTTTTTTGTTTTATTTTGGTTTTGTTTTGGAGATGGAGTCTCACTCTGTTGCCCAGGCTGGACTGCAGGGGCGTAATCTCAGCTCACTACAACCAACTCCACCTCTTGGGTTCAAGCAATTCTCCTGGCTCGACCTCCAGAGTAGCTGGGATTACAGGTACCTGCCACTACACCCAGCTAATATTTTTTTGTATTTTTAGTAGAGACAGGGTTTCCCCATGTTGGCCAGGCTGGTCTTTAACTCCTGACCTCAAGTGATTTCGCCTGCCTCAGTCTCTAAAATGGTGCAATCACAGGCATGAGCCATCACGCCCAGCCAAACTGTTGGTATTTAATATTTCCATGTTCTCCCTATAATTATTAAGTACTAAAAGCCAAAACCAAAATCTGTTTTTCAGAAGGAAATTTATTCATTCCTAAAATGTCAGTATACATTTAATATAATCAGTTTGGATTGTAAATACAGACTTTGTAAATGTCTTCATGTTTTCTATTTAATTTTTTTTTTTTTTTTTTTTCTGGACATGTGGTTCACACTAAGTGTCTTAAGTTTTTCAACATGCTACCATTTGTTCTAATTATGCCCACCGAGTAGCTTCTACAGAAAATGTGCTTTGTTGGGGTTTTTTTTGTTTGTTTTTTTATTTTGAGATAAGGGTCTATGTTGCCCAAGATGGCTGCAAACTCCTGGGCTCAAAGGATCCTCCTACCTCAGTCTCCCAATTAGCTGGGACTACAGGCATCTGCCACCACGTCTGGCTATAGGAGACGTGTTTTTAATTTTTTTTTTAATGAGAACATGTTTAAGGTAGTTTGCTGACCTTATTAGTTTGTCTTTCGAATGACAGCAAAGATATTAACTTCGTACTTTGATATGTTATTATAAATGGTCGACATCTGCTTGACACAATTTACAAAAGGGATCTTTTTATAACCTAAGAAAAGCTGATAACTTAAAAGACAATGTAAATTGCCCAAGACCACAGAATTGCTAAGAATAGAATCCAGATCTATCCAACTGACTGGATGACCTCAATTCCCCATTCTCTTTTTTGTTTTGTTTGTTTGAGACAGAGCCTTGCTCTGTCACCCAGGCTGCAGTTCAGTGACACGATCTCGGTTCACTGCAACCTCTGCCTCCCGGGTTCAAGCAATTCTCCTGCCTCAGCTTCCTGAGTAGCTGGGATTACAGGCACCTGCCACCACGTCCAGCTAATTTTTGTATTTTTAGTAGAGACAGGGTTTCCCCATGTTGGCCAGGCTGGTCTTTAACTCCTGACCTCAAGTGATTTCGCCTGCCTCAGTCTCTAAAATGGTGCAATCACAGGCATGAGCCATCACGCCCAGCCAAACTGTTGGTATTTAATATTTCCATGTTCTCCCTATAATTATTAAGTACTAAAAGCCAAAACCAAAATCTGTTTTTCAGAAGGAAATTTATTCATTCCTAAAATGTCAGTATACATTTAATATAATCAGTTTGGATTGTAAATACAGACTTTGTAAATGTCTTCATGTTTTCTATTTAATTTTTTTTTTTTTTCTGGACATGTGGTTCACACTAAGTGTCTTAAGTTTTTCAACATGCTACCATTTGTTCTAATTATGCCCACCGAGTAGCTTCTACAGAAAATGTGCTTTGTTGGGTTTTTTTTGTTTGTTTTTTTATTTTGAGATAAGGGTCTATGTTGCCCAAGATGGCTGCAAACTCCTGGGCTCAAAGGATCCTCCTACCTCAGTCTCCCAATTAGCTGGGACTACAGGCATCTGCCACCACGTCTGGCTATAGGAGACGTGTTTTTAATTTTTTTTTTTAATGAGAACATGTTTAAGGTAGTTTGCTGACCTTATTAGTTTGTCTTTCGAATGACAGCAAAGATATTAACTTCGTACTTTGATATGTTTATTATAAATGGTCGACATCTGCTTGACACAATTTACAAAAGGGATCTTTTTATAACCTAAGAAAAGCTGATAACTTAAAAGACAATGTAAATTGCCCAAGACCACAGAATTGCTAAGAATAGAATCCAGATCTATCCAACTGACTGGATGACCTCAATTCCCCATTCTCTTTTTTGTTTTGTTTGTTTGAGACAGAGCCTTGCTCTGTCACCCAGGCTGCAGTTCAGTGACACGATCTCGGTTCACTGCAACCTCTGCCTCCCGGGTTCAAGCAATTCTCCTGCCTCAGCTTCCTGAGTAGCTGGGATTACAGGCACCTGCCACCACGTCCAGCTAATTTTTGTATTTTTAGTAGAGACAGGGTTTTGCCATGTTGGCCAGGCCGATCTCCAACTCCTGACCTCTAGTGATCCGCCTGCCTCGGCCTCCCAAAGTGCTGGGATTACAGACATGAGCCACCGCGCCCAGCCCCCAATTCTCTTTCAAATCACACCATACACTGTAAAATTTAATCAGATTTTAAGTATTTTTCAAATTCCATTATCTACAAATTTAAACTTTAGAAAAACATTTAAGTTTTCAAGGGCTTAGACAACAACTATAATGGTATTTAAGTCCATGAACTCACCTTCTGCCCCCCCTCAAAAAAAACAGCCTCTCAAAGAAATAGGATTCCCTCAATACTAAAGAGTTATTTTCATTGTCCCAAAGTATTGTACCACAAAATACTAGTTCATAGCTATTTTTCTTTTAAAAAATATTTCTTCTTGGGCCGGGCGCAGTGGCTCACACTCGTAATCCCAGCACTTTGGGAGGCTGAGGCGGGTGGATCACAAGGTCAGGAGTTCGAGACCAGCCTGGCCAACATGGTGAAACTCCGTCTCTACTAAAAATACAAAAATTAGCTGGGCGTGGAGGCACACGCCTGTAATCCCAGATACTCAGGAGGCTGAGGCAGGAGAATCGCTTGAACCCAGGAGGCAGAGGTTGCAGTGAGCCGAGATCGTGCCATTGTACTCCAGCCTGGGCGACAGGGCAAGACTCCGTCTCAAAAAGAAAAAAAAAAAAAATTCTTCTTTTAAAAAAAGGAGAACATGGCACACTTCATTGTAACCAAGTCATCAAAGTTAACGCTAGTCTCCAGACAGACAGACACCAGATCCCAACCAATAAAATGCAAGGAAGACATGGATATTCCTGCTTAAAATGCTTAACCTCAATATAAGCATGAGGAAGCACTGGACAAACCTGAGTTGAAAGACATTCTATAAAAATGCCTCTAGTCTTCAAAAAGGTTAAGGGTTTGAATGAAACTCAAAACACTGAAGAACTGTTCTAAAATAAAGTATATTAGGCTGGGATTGGTGGCTCACACCTGTAATCCCAGCACTTTGGGAGGCTGAGGCGGGTGGATCACCTGAGGTCAGGAGTTCGAGACCAGCCTGGCCAACGTGGCGAAACCCCGTCTCTACTAAAAATACAAAAATTGGCTGGGCATGGTGGCAGGCGCCTGTAATCCCAGCTACTTGGGAGACTGAGGCAGGAAAATCGCTTGAACCAGGGGGAAGAGATTGCAGTGAGCCGAGATGGTGCCACTGCACTCCAGCCTGTGCAAAAGAGCTAAACTCCATCTCAAAAAAAAAAAAAATTATATATATACACACACACACACACACACACACACACACACACACACTAGAGGGCTGGGCACAGTGGCTCACGCCCGTCATCCCAGCACTTTGGGACACTGAGGTGGGCGGATCACCTGAGGTAGGGACTTCAGGACCAGCCTGACCAACATGGAGAAACCCCGTCTCCACTAAAAAAAATGCAAAATTAGCTGGGCATGGTGGCACATGACTGTAATCCCAGCTACCCGGGAGGCTGAGGCAGGAAAATCGCTTGAACCCAGGAGGCAGAGGTTACAGTGAGCTGAGACTGCACAATTGCACTCCAGCCTGGGCAACAAGAGTGAAACTCCGTCTCAAAAAAAAAAAAAAAAAAAAAAGTATATTAGAGAGGCAAGGAAACTGGGTGGAAAGGTGATCCTGGATTACACTCTTGCAGTAAAGGACATCCGTCACCAAAACGATAGGCAGAACTTGAATGCAAGTCTCTGCATGAAAGATATGTAAGCAATTTTTGTTTGTTTGCTGTTCTTGCAACTATTTTCTAAGTTTAAAAGTGACAGGATGGGCACCGTGGCTCACACCTGAAATCCCAACACTTTGGGAGGCTGATGTGGGAGGGCTGCTTAAGACCATGAGTTCGACACCAGCTTGCGCAACAGAGTGAGATCCCTTCTCTATCAAAAATGTAAAAAGTATCCAGGTGTGGTGGTGCACCCCTGTTGTCCGAGCTACTCAGCAGTCTGAGGCAGGAGGATCACTTGAGCCTAGGAGTTCGACGCTACGGTGAGCTATGACCACACCACTGCACTCCAGCCTGGGAGACAGAGCAAGACCCTGTCAAAAAAAACAAAAAAGCCATAGATCACTAGCTGGTTTATATTAGTTGTACATTTTACCTGCTCTTTAAATTTTGTAGCTATTTTTCTTTTTTAAAAAATAGTTTTTAGGCCAGGCACAGTGGCTCACGCCTGTAATCCCAGCACTTTGGGAGGCCAAGGTGGGCAGATCACGAGGTCAAGAGATGGAGACCATCCTGGCTAACATGGTGAAACCCCATCTCGGCCGGGCGCGGTGGCTCAAGCCTGTAATCCCAGCACTTTGGGAGGCCGAGACGGGCAGATCACGAGGTCAGGAGATCGAGACCATCCTGGCTAACACGGTGAAACCCCGTCTCTACTAAAAAATACAAAAAAATTAGCCAGGCAAGGTGGCGGTCGCCTGTAGTCCCAGCTACTCAGGAGGCTGAGGCAGGAGAATAGCGTGAACCTGGGAGGCGGAGCTTGCAGTGAGCTGAGATCCGGCCACAGCACTCCAGCCTGGGCAGCAGAGTGAGACTCCGTTTCAAAAAAAAAAAAAAAAAGAAACCCCGTCTCTACTAAAAATACAAAAATTAGCTGGGTGTGGTGGTGAGCGCCTGTAATCTCAGCTACTCAGGAGGCTGAGGCAGAATCGCTTGAACCTGGGAGGCAGAGGTTGCAGTGAGCTGAGATTGCACCACTGCACTTTGAACTGGCGACAGAGCAAGACTTTTTTCAAAAAAAGAAAAAGGCCAGGCGTGGTGGCTCACACCTGTAATCCCATCACTTTGGGAGGCCAAGGCGGGCGGATCACCCGAGGTCAGGAGTTCAAAACCAGCCTAACATAGAGAAACCTCATCTCTACTAAAAATACAAAATTAGCTAGGCATGGCTGCACATGCCTGTAATCCCAGTTACTCAGGAGGCTGAGGCAGGAGAACTGCTTGAACCTGAGGGGCGGAGGTTGCAGTGAGCCGAGGTCAGATCACGCCACTGCACTCCAGCCTGGGCAACAAGAGCGAAACTCCATCTCAAACAAAACCAAAACAAGCAAACAAACAAATCCAAAAACCACATGGTAGTTAAGAGTAGGAGGTGTCTGGCTGCCTAGTTTTATATTAACACTGTCCCTTACTATATTTTTCAGATTTGTTAGCCTCATTCCTCTCAACTTTAAAATGGGATCATAATAGTGCCTACCTCACATCTCAGGATGGCTATGAGGATTAAATATGTTAATGCAGGTAGCACTTAAAACAGTAAACTCGGCTGGGGGCGGTGGCTCAGGCCTGTAATCCCAGCATTTTGGGAGGCCAAGGCGGGAAGATCACCAGGTCAGGAGATCAAGACCATCCTGGCTAACACGGTGATACCCCATCTTTACTAAAATTACAAAAAAATCAGCTGGGCATGCTGGCACACGCCTGTAGTCCCAGCTACTAGGGAGACTGGGGCAGGAGAATCACTTGAACCCGGGAGGCAGAGGTTGCAGTGAGCTGAGATTGTGCCAGTGCACTCCAGCCTGGGCAACACAGTGAGACTCCGTCTCAAAAGAAAAAAAAACAAACAAACAGTAAACTCATAAACTCTCAAAAAATGTCAGTTATTGTTGTCGATATTGTCTTTGGTATTCTAGTCCAATCTCCAGCTTTGACATATCCTCTGAGAGCTTCCTGTTTACTGTACATAATATCTCAGAAAAGATAAGTTCACCAGAGACTACACTAGACCTAGAATAGGCAGGACTTCTGTATGCCTTGCTTATACTGAACAATACTTTAATTCTAAGAGTTTATCTCCATAGGCTTACTAGGTATTTTCCCAAGGAAAATAAATTAGGTCAGCAATTCAGAAGGTCTGGTTTTTTTTTTTTTTTTTTGAGACAGAGTGAGACTCTTGTCGCCCAGGCCGGAGTACAGTGGTACGATCTTGGCTCACTGGACCCTCTGCCTTCTGAGTCCAAGCAATTCTCCTGCCTCAGCTCCCGAGTAGCTGGGATTACAGGGGTGCTCCACCACGCCTCGCTAATTTTTGTAATGTTAGTAGAGACAGGGTTTCACCATGTTGCCCAGGTTGGTCTCAAACTCCTGAGCCCAGGCAATATCTGCCCATCTCAGCCTCCCAAAGTGCTGGGATTACAGGCGTGAGCCACCGTGCCTGGCCAGAGGTTCTGTTTTACAAATATTTAATAGCAGGATATAAACTATCACAATTTATATTAAGGTATATTAACATATACACTTCAGCAGACAAGAAATAGAGCCACAGAACCCATTTTAGTTCATTTGACTTTAATTTTTAACTCATATCTATATATAGATACAGATATGAGTTAAAAATTATATATATATATAAATATATATATATATGGCAAGTACTTACAAATAAAAGAAGAAATCCCTAAGCCAAATCTTTGATCAGGATTGATTTTTTTTCTTTTTGAGAGGGAGTCTTGCTCTGTCGCCCAGGCTGGAGTGCAGTGGCGTCATCTCAGCTCACTGCAAGCTCCGCCTCCCAGGTTCACGCCATTCTCCTGCCTCAGCCTCCCGAGTAGCTGGGACTACAGGCACCCACCACCGCGCCCGGCTAATTTTTTTTTGTATTTTTAGTAGAGACGGGGTTTCACCGTGTCAGCCAGGATGGTCTCGATCTCCTGACCTCGTGATCCACCCGCCTCGGCCTCCCAAAGTGCTGGGATTACAGGCGTGAGCCACCGCGCCCAGCCAGGATTGATTTTTAAATCAAGGGTTTGAATTTTTTTTTTTTTTTTTTTTTTGAGACAGGGTCTTGCTCTGTCACCCAGGCTGGAATGCAGTGGCAGGGACATGGCTCATTATAGCTCAACCTCCTGGGCTCGAGCAATCCTCCCACTTCAACCTTCTTAGTAGCTAAGACTACAGGAATGCACCACCACATCCGGCTGATTTTTCTGATTTTTTGGCAGAGACAGGGTCTCATTATGTTGCCCAAGCTGGTGTCAAACTCCTGTGCTCAAGCAGTCCTCCCACCGTGGCCTTTCAAAGTACTGAGATTACAGGTGTGAGACACCATGGCCAGCCGGCTGTGAAATTTTTCTAGCAGCGTATGCAGACATTTTAAGATACTAAATTGTTCATCTCTATCTCCTGAAATGAAGCTGGCACTTGCCTCAGTAAATAACAAATATCTCTCAAGAAAAAATAAATTTGAAGGGTTAAGATTTGAAATGATTTACAACTGTGTTGTACGCATACTTAAAGCTTTATAGTATGGTGACCTCATTTAAAAAAAAAAAAAAAACTTCAGACAGCTAATAGCTAAATTAACTCTTTAAAATTAGCCAGGTGAAGGAAAGAATGACGAAATAATAAAGAAAGGATCTAGCCGGGCACAGCGGCTCATGCCTGTAATCCCAGCACTTTGGGAGGCCAAGGTGGGCAGATCACCTGAGGACAGGAGTTCAAGACCAGCCTGGACATCATGGTGAAACTCCGTCTCTATCAAAAATACAAAGATTAGGCGGGTATGGTGGCACATGCCTGTAATCCCAGCTACTTGGGAGACTGAGGCAGGAGAATCGCTTGAACCCAGGAGGTGGAGGTTGCAGTGAGCCGAGATCACGCCACTGCGCTCCACCCTGGGCAACAGAGCGAGACTCTGTCTCAATTAAAAAAAAAAAAAGGATCTGCCCAATCAGTGGATCACAAGCTCAGCTCTGAGTTCTAAGTTTCACAGTAGCCAAAACAACATCCTTAAAAAACAAACAAGGAAAAATCTTATCAGCTATTCAGAAAGACCTATTTTCCTTGTACCACAGTTTAAGACACCATTTTTGCATGTGTATTAATTATGGTTTTAAACTGATAGTCCAGATTTTTAAACAGCAGCAGCTTGCTCTGCCAGCACACAAGGAATATGTCCCTTTGACATGACTCCAAATTTAAAACTCAGTTGGATTTGGAAAAACCATTTGGAAGAGAAAATGAAAATCAAGTAGCTATTATCTAAAGGTCCATCTTTACTTTGTTCTTGAGGTGTTTTTCTTTTCTTTTTTTTTTTTTCTTTTTTTTGAGAAAGAGTCTCACTCTGTCGTCCAGGCTGGAGTGCAGTGGCATGGTCTTGGCTCACTGCAACCTCTACCTCTCAGGTTCAAGCAATTCTGCCTCAGCCTCCCGAGTAGCTGGGACTACAGGTAGCTGTCACCACACCCGGCTAATTTTTTGTATTTTCAGTAGAGACGATGTTTTACCATGTTGGCCAGGACGGTCTCAAACTCCTGACCTCAGATGATCCACCCACCTTGGTCTCCCAAAGTGCAGGGATTACAGGTGTGAGCCACCCACTCCCGGCCATCTTTACTTTTTTTAAAAGCACTGTTCACAGAAGGCAGGCAACAGAGCAAAGCTATTAGGAAGGGTGAGCTTTGCAATCAGGCAAAAGTTCTGAATTCAAGTTCTGCCTCCAATCTTACAGGTGACCCTGGGATTCTTTAATCCCAAATTTACTAGTCTGGAAAATGACAACAGTCTGCATACTTACCTTACAAAGTTGTTATCAGAATGCATGTCAATACTTAATAAAGTGCATCACAAAAGCGTTCACTGAATTGAGCAAGCATTTATAATTTAAACTTCACTAAAATCGTTATTTTTAAAATATGTGTATATATCTATTAATTTACATAAAAACCAAATCCAAGCCTGGTAAATTGAAAATAGCTTATTTCCCAACAAACTGCTTTAATTATCACTGCTAAATAAAATAACCTATTTTCTGAGAGAGCAGGAAAATTAATGAGACAAGTGTCAAAATAAGTAACTGCTGTGAAATGAAGTATGTGTACCTTTTAAGGCATTTGTGCATGAACACCTGCTTATGTCAAATTTACTCCTCAAAGATCGTTTTAAAATTTAACTTTAAAAAGTTACTTTGGCCAGGCATGGTGGCTCACGCCTATAATCCCAGCACTATGGGAGGCTGAGGTGGGTGGATCACAAAGTCAGGAGTTCAAGACCAGCCTGGCCAATACGGTGAAACCCCGTCTCTACTAATACAAAAATTAGCTGGGCGTGGTGGCATACGCCTATAGTCCCAGCTACTTGGGAAGCTGAGGCAGAAGAAGAGCTTGAACCCAGGAGTTGGAGGTTTCAGTGAGCCGAGATTGTGCCACTGCACTCCAGCCCGGGCAACAGAGGGAGACTCTGTCTCAAAAAAAAAAAAAAAAAAAAAAAAAAAAGTCACCTTCCGGGAAGCGCAATGGTTCACGCCTGTAATCCCAACACTTTGGGAGGCCAAGGCTGGCGGATCACTTGAGGTCAGGGGTTCGAGATCAGACTGGCCAATGTGATGAAACCCCGTTCTCTACCAAAAAAACACAAAGATTAGCCAGGCATTGTGGTGCATGCCTGTAATCCCAGCTACTCAGGAAGCTGAGGCACCAGAATGGCTTGAACCCGGGAAGTGGAGGTTGCGTTGAGGTGAGATCGTGACACTGCACTCCAGCCTGGGAGACAGAGCAAGACTGTCTCCAAAAAAAAAAGTAAACTAGTCTTGATACGCAAAGTAAACTAAAAGATTCTTTATCCTGAAGCTCTCAACAATGTCATTTGCCCATGCCAGTATTTTCCAAGAAACATGCTGTGTTCTGAGGCCTCATATGATGAGCCCATCAGTATGTTGAATAAATGAATAAATAGTTACTGTTCCCGACATGATAAAAGATCCCTTCTTTTGGGCCGGGCATGGTGGCTCACATCTGTAATCCCAGCACTTTGGGAGACTGAGGTGGGAGGATCGCTTGAGCCCAGGAGTTTGAGACCAGCCTGGGCAACACAGCGAGATCCCATCTCTATAAAAATAAATTAATGTATTTTTAAAAATTTAAAAGATCCCTTCTTAGCCGGGCACGGTGGCTCACACACGTAATCTCAGCACTTTGGGAGGCCAAGGCAGGTGGATCACGAGGTCAGGAGTTCAAGACCAGCCTGGCCAACACGGTGAAACCCCATCTTCACTAAAAATACAAAAATTATCCAAGCATGGTGGTCAGCGCCTGTAATCCCAGCTATTCAGGGGGCTGAGGCAGGAGAATCACTTGAACCCAGGAAGTGGAGGTTGCAGTGAGCCAAGATCATGCCACTGCACTCCAGTCTGGGTGACAGAGTGAGATCCATCTCAAAAAATAAATAAATAATTAATAAATAAATATGATCTCTAAGGACTGTGTATGGAATGAGATCATGCCGGCGCAGTGGCCAGCTGAATCCCAGCACTTTGGGAGCCGATCGGGGGATCACGAGTCAGGAGATCGAGACATCCTGGCAACAGGTTAACCCCGTCTCTACTAAAAATACAAAAAACTAGCCGGAGGTGCCGCCTGTAGTCCCAACTCCGGAGGCTGAGGCAGGAGATGGCTAAACCCGTCGGCGGAGCTTGCAGTCTGATATCCGGCCACTGCACTCCAGCAAAGAGCAAGACTCCGTCTCAAAAAAAAAAAAAAAAAAGGAAATGAGATCAAACACAAGCAGCAATTCTCAAAAGCATAGAACCTATAAAATCAGAAAACTTCCTAGGCTCTGTCTGCTAAACAGGGTTTAGCATAACCAGTTATATTATGGATCATACTCTTCCAAGTACACCATAATATAATTATGTATACTTCTTACACACACACACAATGTGCTGTGCCATGCCATAAAACAAAAACTCCAAAAACCACCAAAAGGATTAAATAAGAAGGAAATTCTAACACACAGATGAACCTGATAATATTCTGCATTCCAGCCTGGGCAACAGAGCAAGATTCTGTCTCAAAACAAAACAAAAAAAAAAAAAAGAAAGAAAAAGAAAAAGTTCGGGACCACTGAACTACACATACACTTAAAAATGGTTAAGGCTGCCGGGCGCGGTGGCTCAAGCCTGTAATCCTAGCACTTTGGGAGGCCGAGACGAGCAGATCACGAGGTCAGGAGATCGAGACCATCCTAGCTAACACGGTGAACCTCGTCTCTACTAAAAATACAAAAAACTAGCCGGGCGAGATGGCGGGCGCCTGTAGTCCAGCTACTCAGGAGGCTGAGGCAGGAGAATGGCGTGAACCCGAAAGCGGAGCTTGCAGTGAGCTGAGATCCGGCCACTGCACTCCAGCCCAGCAACAGAGCGAGACTCTACCTCAAAAAAAAAAAAAAAAAAAGGTTAAGGCTGGGTGCGGTGGCTCACGCCTGTCATCCTGTCATCCTAGCACTTTGGGAGGTCAAGGCAGGTGGATCACAAGGTCAGGAGATTGAGTCTATCCTGGCCTACATGGTGAAACCCCATCTCTACTAAAAATACAAAAATTAGCTGGGCGTGGTGGTTGTGTGCCTGTAGTCCCAGCTACTCGGGAGGCTGAGGCAGGAGAATCGCTTGAACCCGGGAGGTGGAGGTTGCAATGAGCCGAGATTGTGCCACTGCACTCCACCCTGGTGACAAAGCGAGGATCCATCTCAAAAAAAAAGAAAAAAATTTGGTAAAATCAGGCTGGGTAAGGTGGCTCATGTCTCTAATCCCAGCACTTTGGGAAGCAGATTGTTTGAGCTCAGGAGTTCGAGACCAGCCTGGGCAACATAGTGAGACCCCCCATCTCTACAAAAAATAAAAAATCCAGCCAGACATGGTGGCGTTCACCTGTAGTCGCAGCTACTCAGGAGGCTGAGGTGGGAGGATGTCTTGACCCTAGGACACGGAGGTTACAGTGAGTCAAAACCATACCACTGCACTCCAGCCTGGGCAACAGAGTGACATCCCATCCCTCCTCCCAAAAAAAAAAGGTTAAAATGGTGATTTTTGTGTTAAGTATATATTACCACAATTTAACAAAAAACAAACAAACAAAAACACTATAAGGAACCACTCCAAAGAAAGGCATTCACAGTGTAAATAGCAGCCACAAATTTATTCTTCATAAAGGAACAAATTCATCTTACAGGATTTTCTTTCTTTTTTTAAGATGGAGTCGTGCTCTGTCACCCAGGCTGGAGAGCAGTGGCAAGATCTTAGTACACTGCAACCTCAACCTTGCGGGTTCAAGTGATTCTCATGCCTCAGCTTCCCAAGCAGCTAGGATTACAGGCACTTGTCACCACTCCCAGCTAATGTTTGTATTTTTAGTAGAGACATGTTTTTTTGTTTGTTTGTTTTCCTCGAGACACAGTCTTCTTCTATTGCCCAGGCTGGAGTGGAATGGCGTGATCTTGGCTCACTGCAACCTCAACCTCCTGGGTTCAAGTGATTCTCCTGCCTCAGCCTCCCAAGTAGCTGGGATTATAGGCGTGTACCACCACACCCGGCTAATTTTTTGTTGTTGTATTTTTAGCAGAGATGGGGTTTCACCATGTTGGCCAGGCTGGTCTCCAACTCCTGATCTCGTGATCCACCCGCCTCAGCCTCCCAAAGTGCTGGAATTACAGGTGCGCGCCACCACGCCCGGCTAATTTTTTGTATTTTTAGTAGAGGCGGGTTTCACCATGTTGGCCAGGCTGGTCTGGAACTCCCGACCTCAAGTGATTCACGGCCTCCCAAAGTGCTGGGAGTACAGGAGTGAGCCACCACACCTGGCCAAACAAACATTTTTTTTAATGCTTACCATGGAGAAAAAAGAAGAAAGAAAATGAACAGGAGGAAGGAGTGAAACCATTGAATCTTGCAGGGTCTATTTGTCTGCCCTCCTCATATGGACATAATACATGCCATCATCCTCCACTGTCAAATTATTTCAGATGAGATCATGTAATTTAAGTGCATTAAAGTCTAATGCCAAAGCCAGTTACTAATTTTAGTTCACTTCCAATACCTTATTTATTTTATTGAAACCAATTACTGTCTGAAAATTCAATCTCGATAAAATTCTGCTCACGTCATGTATGTATTATAGTCAACAGTTAGAGCTAAATATCTAGATATAACAAATAATAATGAACCATACATATAAAGTATACATTCTCAGGTTTCATTAATCAAACTGTCAAGCTCTGGCCAGGCGTGGTGGCTAACGCCTGTAATCCCAGCATTTTGGGAGGCTGAGGCAGGCAGATCACCCGAGGTCACGAGTTCCAGACCAGACAGCCTGGCCAACATATAGTAAAACCCCTTCTCTACTAAAAAATACAAAAATTTGCTGGGCATGGTGGTGCACACCTGTAGTCCCAGCTACTTAGGAACCTAAAACAGGAGAATCGCTTGAACCAGGGAGGCAGAGGTGGAGGCTGCAATGAGCACTCCAGCCTGGGTGAGAGAGCGAGACTCTATCTCAACAAAACAAAACATAAAAACAATGTAACAGTCACAGGGGAAAAATCCCACAGAGGAACAAGTCCTTGCCCTTGCAATTCATATTCTCCAGAGTTCTTGGAGATTAACATTGTAATCAATATTACTAGTAAAATTTTCACTTCCTCAATTTCCCAAAAGCCTTTACAATAGTATTTTTATGACTACTATTTCTTGAGTGTCTACTACATGCCAGACAGCAACCTAAGCACTTAAACTCTATCCTCCCAACAGCTCTTAGAAGCGAAACATGTTCTATTATCATCAACTCCATTTTTAAAAATAGGGGCCAGGAGTGGTAGCTTAGGCCTGTAATCCCAGCGTTTGAGAGGCTGAGGTGGGCAGATCACTTGAGGTCAGGAGTTGGGAGACCAGCCTGGCCAACATGGTGAAACTGTCTCTGCTAAAAATACAAAAATTAGCCGGGTGTGGTGGCACACGCCTATAATCCCAGCTACCTGGGAAACTAAAACACAAGAATCACTCGAACCCGAGAGGCAGGGGTTGTAGTGAGCCGAGATGATGCCACTGCATTCCAGCCTGGGTAACAGAGCAAGATATTGTCTCAAAAAATAAAAATAAAAAGTAGGCCTGGCGCTGTGGCTCACGCCTGTAATCCCAGCACTTTGGGAGGCTGAGGTGGGCAGATCACCTGAGGTCAGGAGTTTGAGACCAACCTGACCAAAATGGAGAACCCCTGTCTCTACTAAAAATGCAAAATAAGCCGGGCGTGTGGTGGCAGGCGCTTGTAATCCCAGTTACTCAGGAGGCTGAGGCATGAAAATAGCTTGAATCCGGGAAGCGGAGGTTGCGGTGAGCCAAGATCACGCCACTACACTCTAGCCTGTGCAACAGAGGGAGACTCCTTCTCAAAAAAAAAAAGAAAAAAAATCCTATAGAGTTTTTACTCAAGTCACAACCAACGAAGAATGAGTCAATCCTCCAACAACTCTGACAGTTCCTGGCGATATTGAACTTTCCCTTACATTCTCAGTAGGCCAAAGTGGTAAAAAGCAAATGAGTACTGCCAGAAACAGGCATGGAATACCAAAACAAGAATTTTACAAGGAAAAAAAAAAGGAAGAGGAGAAAACAAACAGGAAGACGGCAGGGAAAGTTCCAGAACAAAAGGACAACAGTAAAGGGCGACAGGGGAAGAATGGAGAATGAAGAATTATCAAGACAATAAATACCTTCACCTCTTCCGATGACGTAGCCACACAATTTTTACAGGATACACACATCCTCGGCTGGGCACCGTGGCTCATGCCTGTAATCTCAGCACTTTGGGAGGCAAAGGCGGGCAGATCACCTGAGGTCAGGAGTTTGAGACCAACCTGGCCAACATGGTGAAACCCCATCTCTACTAAAAATACAAAAATTAGCCGGGTGTGGTGATGGGTGCCTGTAGATCCAGCTACTTAGGAGAATGAGGCAGGAGAATCGCTTGAACCCAGGAGGCGGAGGTTGCAGTGAGCCCAGATCGCGCCACTGCACTCCAGCCTGGGTGACAAGAGCAAGACTCTGTCTCAAAAATAATAAAAAAATACAATACAATTAAAAAAAAAAAATCCTCTAAGACACTAAGGCGTTTCGCTCCCCCAGATAGGTAGCCCCAACACACTTTAGTTAAACGAGTATGAGTCTTCATAGAGCTATGCTGCCAGTTTAAGCCTACTGATTCCCAGGTATCTCAACTCTACAATTAGAATAAGCAACTGATTAGGTGTATTTTCTACTTTCTTTCAATTATAACAATGAATAACCTAAAAATAAGCTTCACTCAATAAATGAACTGGGCGCAGTGGCTCATGCCTGTAATCTCAGCACTTTGGGAGGCCAAGGCGGGTGGATCACTTGAGGTCAGGAGTTGGAGACCAGCCTGGCCAACATGGTGAAACCCCATCTCTACAAAAAAATACAAAAAAATTAGCTGGGCATGGTGGCATACACCTGTAATCCCAGCTATGCGCAAGGCTGAGGCACAAGAATCACTTGAGCCCAGGACTCCGAGGTTGCAGAGAGCTGAGATGGTGCCACTGCACTCCAGCCTGGGCCACAGTGAGACTCCGTCTCGAATAAATAAATACATACATACATACTTTCCCTTAGACTGACATAAAAATGATTTGACATCCATCTATTTAAGCCAGTGGTAAGACAATTTCATGTTAATTATACCACCCCAGTTATGAAGCATATTGCAAAAACTCATGTTTATATAAAACATTCATGTCCTCAATAAAGAATGAAACAATGGTAGAAATGAATTAGGTGAAATGCAATGCAAATAGCTGGTAACCAGTAATAACAGAAAAGGTTAAGTATCTAGTAATTGTTCAGTGTTCAGCTCCTTTAGATAATAACAACCTGTCCACCTATGGGTCGTCGAAAACGCTAGAATATAGCAGGACAGTCAGTGGCCATGGAAGTTGGGATGCCTTAAGGAGCGTGTACAACTCGCCTAAGGGTGTAGGCTGGGGAAAGGAGGGGGGTCATTAACTGTAAACTAAAACCATTCCTCCCACCTAATCTGTGGTTATTTTCCCCAGAAAGAAATACATTATAATTTTAAGAACCTAAAAATCGCCGGGCACGGTGGCTCAAGCCAGTAACCCCAGCACTTTGGGAGGCTGAGGCGGGCGGATCACGAGGTCAGGAGTTCGAGACCAGCCTGGCCAGCATTAGGAAACCCTATGCCTACTAAAAATACAAAAGATTAGCCAGGCGTGGTGGTGCATGCCTGTAATCCCAGCTACTCAGGAGGCTGAGTCAGGAGAATCACTGCTGAACCCAGGAGGCAGAGGTTGCAGTGAGCCAAGATTACACCCCTACACTCCATCCTAGGCGATAGAGTGAGATTGTGTCTCAAAAAAAAACAACAACAACAAAAAAAACGGCCAGGAGTGGTGGCTCACGCCTGTAATCCCAACACTTTGGGAGGCCAAGGCAGGCGGATCACCTGAGGTCAGGAGTTCGAGACCAGCCTGACCAACACAGAGAAACCCCGTCTCTACTAAAAATACAAAATTAGCCAGGCATGGTGGCGCATGCCTGTAATCACAGCTACTCGGGAGGCTGAGGCAGGAGAATCACTCGAACCCGGGCGGGGGTGGGTTAGGTTGCAGTAAGCCAAGATTGTGCCACTGCACTCCAGCCTGGGCGACAGAGCTAAACGGAACGGAACGGAACGGAACAGAACGGAACAGAACAGAACAGAACAGAACAGAACAGAACAGAACAGAAAAGAAGGAAGGAAAGAACCTAAAAATCTTAGTAAGAATTGCCCCCAACCCCATCCGGCAAAAAGAACCCCCAAAGCCTACATTTAAATGCCAGTGTCTGTAGTCACATTTGAGTCAGCTGAATCGTTGGAGGGGCATGTGGCAGAGGGTGGCAGAGGATGGCAGAGGAGCATCAGCACACAATGCTCCCCAACCCCCATACCTCCAAGGACCAAAACTACAAGCTGTGGTCCTATCACTCAAACCTTCTGTGTGGTGGGTGTGGCAGACCTTGGGCATCTGAAGAAGATAATGTAACAAATGCCTGTGCTGCAAGTAAATTAATAAATAAATCAGAGTGGGGAAAAAGTCAAACTTCTATAGATTTCCCATTTTATTCTGCACTTAAACCATGGCCCCTTTTTAAACCGGAGATTTATGAAACTTTTAACTTCTAATCATGGCTAACAGGAATTCTCAACTCTCAGTCAGTTTTCTGAGCAATCTACGGGCAGTCGTCCGAATTATTTAAGATCTAATTTTATTTTATTTTTATTTTCTATTTTTATTTTTATTTTTTTGAGACAGAGTCTCACTCTGACACCCAGGCTGGAGTGTAGTGGTGAGCTCTTATCTCACTGCAACCTCCGCCTCCCGAGTTCAAGAGATTCCCCTGCCTCAGCCTCCCCAAATAGCTGAAACTACAGACGCACGCCACCACACCCGGCTACTTTTTCTATTTTTAGTAGAGATGGGGTTTCGCCATGTTGGCCAGGCTGGTCTCGAACTCCTAACTTCAGGTGTTCCACCCACCTCGGCCTCCCAAAGTGCTGGGATTACAGGTGTGAGCCACCGCACCCGGCCAAGATCTAATTTTAAAGTAAGGAAAAGCAAATGTCTCCGATAAATTTCCCTTCCTTCATTTTGCACCATTGTGAATGGTTCTCAAAGGGCTGTCCGGGGAGCAGCCACCATCAACACCACCCGGGGAGCTAATCAAAATGCAAATTCTCGGGCAACTCCCCAGACGTGCAGAATCAGCCTGGGAAGTAGGACCCAGCAAGCACAGTCCGCACATGCCAGCGCTCCTGGGGACGCCCAGGCGCGGCAGTTTCAGAACCTCGGCTTAAGGGTTGAGTCACACCGGCCAAGTTCGTGTGCTAGGTAAGCAAGAGTACAGAACTCTCCAACTTCTCTAGACTTGTTCCACTCTAAAGAATTACAGACTTGTCACAAGGATTAAATAAGAAAAATACTGTACATCCAAAGCGCTCAAGAGCCACGGGGGGCAAGGAAGACATTCAAATGTAAGCAGCATTGTTAACACAGGCAAGGCACTAGGATGCCAAACTGGAAGGGGAAGTGGAGGGAGAAAGACAAAGGAGGAAAAGGCTTCTTGTCCCTGCCCCTATGAGCTCAACACCCAGTGACTAGGCCAGATGCAGAGGAAAATAAAACTGCCCTCAGCCGGGCGTGGTGGAGCGCGCCTGTATCCCAGCTACTCAGGAGTCTGAGGCAGGAGAATCACTTGAAACCGGGAGGCAGAGGTTGCAGTGAGCCGAGACCGCGCCATTGCACTCCAGCCTGGGCAACGAGAGCAAAACTCCGTTTCAAAAAAAAAAAGAGAAAATAAAGGTGCCCCGCGAGGAAGGACACACAGGTTGATTGGAAGATTAGTAAGAAACAAACTCTGACCACACAATATAAGGGAAGACCTCAGGACGCGAGCGGCGGCTCACGCCTGTAATCCCAGCACTTTCGGAGGCCGAGGCAGGCGGATCACCTGAGGTCAGGAGTTCAAGATCAGCCTGGCAAACATGGCAAAACCTCGTCTCTATTAAAAATACAAGGCCGGGCGCGGTGGCTCACGCCTGTAATCCCAGCACTTTGGGAGGCCGAGACGGGCGGATCACGAGGTCAGGAGATCGAGACCATCCTGGCTAACACGGTGAAACCCCATCTCTACTAAAAATACAAAAACTAGCCGGGCGAGGTGGCGGGCGCCTGTAGTCCCAGCTACTCCGGAGGCTGAGGCAGGAGAATGGCGTAAACCCGGGAGGCGGAGCTTGCAGTGAGCTGAGATCCGGCCACTGCACTCCAGCCTGGGCAACAGAGCGAGATTCCGTCTCAAAAAAAAAAAAAAAAAAAAATTAGCCGGGCGTAGTGGCAGGCGCCTGTAATCCCAGCTACTCGGGAGGCTGAGGCAGGAAAATCGCTTGAACCCGGGAGGCGGAGGTTGCAGTGAGCCAAGATCGCGCCACTGCACTCCAGCCTGGGGGATAGAGCGAAACTCTAACAAAAAAAAAAAAAAAAAACGAGAGAGAGAGAGAGAGAAAAGACCTTAAGGAAGCGGCTGCATATGAGCAAGAAAGATTTCCATATCCTGAAAAACGTCATTCCAGCCAAAAGGCCAAGATCCCAAGTAGCAAGAGAAACGAAAGTCAAGGCAGCAGCCCCCGAAAAATCCTGTAGCAGGAAATAAAATCGGTCATCCCACACCATAGGCCTCAGCCTGGGGAGAAGACCCCGCCTCCGCAGGGCACTCTACCTGCACATTCTCATTTGCAAACTAACTTCCCCTTTTGTTCCCTGAAGGACTGGAGACTTCTCCTCTGCACTGTTGGCTGATCAAGCCATTGTCTGCGGCAAAGTTGAATTTAAAAGAGATGAGGCCCAGCGTGGTGGCTCAAGCCTGTACTCCCACCACTTTGGGAGGCCTAAATGGGAGGATCACCAGAAGCCAGGAGTTCCCAACCAGCCTAGGCAACACAAGAAGATCCCATCTCTAAAGAAATATTAAAAATTAGCCAGGCGTGACCCAGGGCGGTGGCTCACGCCTGTAATCCCAGTTCTTTGGTGGCAGGCCGAGGGGGGCCGATTGCTTTGAGCTCAGGAGTTGGAGACCAGCCTGGCGAACATGGTGAAACTCCATCTCTACTAAAAATACAAAAATTATCCCGGCGTGGCGGCGCACGCCTGTAATCCCAGCTACTTAGGAGGCTGAGGCAGGAGAATGGCTTGAACCGGGGAGGCAGAGGTTGCAATGAGCCGAGATCATGCCACTGCACTTCAGTCTGGGCCACAGAGCAAGATTCCATCTCAAAAAATAAAAATAAAAAAATAGAAAATAAAAATCAGCCGGACATGATGGCATGCGCCTGTAGTCCCAGTCACTGGGGAGGCTGAGGCAGGAGGATCGCTGGAGCCCAGGTGTTGGAGGCTGCAATGAGCTATGATTGTGCCACTGTGCGCTTTAGCCGGGACAACACAGAGACCCTGTTTCTAAAAAAAAAAAAAAGAAAATTAAGCCGAACGCGATGGCTCACACCTGTAATCCTAGCACCTTGGGAGGCCAAGGTGGGAGGATCGCTTGAGCCTAGGAGTTCAAGACCAGCCTGGGCAACATAGTGAGAACGCGTCTGCACAAATAATTTTTTTTTTTTTTAAAAAGGAGGTCAGTAGTCGGCAAGAGCTGCGCATCCGCAAGAGTGGACACTACTCCAACAGCACCCCAACCTCTGAACATCCCCAGCCGCAAATCAGCGCAAATCCACAACCTAGGGAGGACAAAATTCGCTACACGAAAAGGCAAAAGTTGGATTAAGAAAAAGTGGAGGAGCCAGGGAGCTGCAAGAAGACTTCATTTTCCTTCTTCCTCTGCACTCCCGTCATCTGGGTGCTGGCCGAACCCAGACGGCTTAATTTTCATCGCCTAAGGCTGAGGTTTTCCTTCCGGTCATTGTGTTTATTTCCCCCAAAGAACAGGCCCCGCGGGGCAGGCGCGCCGGGCCGGCCCGGGACAAAGCCCACTGCGGGCTCCACCTGGGAGCGGGGCGGGGCGGAGGACTGCGCTCCCGCTCCCCCGCCCGCCGCAGTTACCAGGCAACGCGCAGCCCCGCCTCCGCGCCGGTCGGCCAATCCAGCGCGTCTGCTGCCCCGGCGCAGGAGCCCCAGATACACCAGGCGAGCGCGACCCCACGACGGCTCGGGCCTGGCACCGCGCGCGCCCCCGCACCGCCTAGCCGGCCAATCAGCGCGGCGGGGCATGCGCAGCCCGCGGGGCCGCTCGCTCGCTCGTGCGCGGGACCGCACGCGCGAGGCGCCCCCCCACCCCACGCCGGTTGGCGCGCGCGCCCCTCCCCCACGCGCACCGAGGCGCGCGCGTGCCACTGTCGTCCCCCGCGACCGCGTCCGTGTCGCCCCACCCCCATCGCCTGGTTTCGGCCACTGCCAAGGCCGGCGGGGCTGGAGACCCGGCGAGGCGGTGGGGGTGGGGGTAGCGGGAGGCGGCACGGACGCCCCCCAAGGCCCCACACCGCGCGCGGCGGGCCGCGGCTCCCAGGCCCCTGTCCCTGCAGGCCCCGGCGGGGCAAAGTCTCCAATAAAGGCCCCCGCTCGCAAAGGCCCCCGAGGCGGAGGCGGGGGGCACGGGGATGAGGCGAAAGGGACTCACCCGAGTGCGGCCGCCTCCAGGCAGCGCCGGGGCCGGGGGTGCCGAGGGGAGGCGAGTGTGGGCCGCGCGCGCTTTGCGGCCGCCGCGGAGCAGCCTCGGCTGAGGGGAGCTGGCGAGCGGACGGGAGGCGAGAGGGGGCGAGGGGCCCGTGCGTGTCGGCCGCGCTCCTGTCACCGCCGCATGGCCGCCCCGCAGGCAGGGCCTCGCTCAGCGCCTTGATCCGATCACTGGGGGACAGAGGCAGAGGCCGGGGTGACCGCGGCAGGCGGGCAGCCGCGGCTGGAGAGCGCGTGCGGGGAAGCGGGGGGGGCGACCGGTGGCCCCTTTTCTCTGCTCTCCCAGCTTCTCTCTCACCCTCCTCCTCCTCCTCCTTTTTTTTTTCTTTTTTTCTTTTCTTTTTTTTGTTCCTCGAAGGCGCTTTGCGCGTGCGCACCCGCAGCGCCGCCCAGCGGGAGTTGTAGTTTCGGATGTGTTCCCCATCAATGCGGCAGCAGGGACAGGGGACTACAAATCCCAGGAAGCACCGCTCCGGCGAGCCCCGAACCCGAGGACGAGGCAAGCGCGGCGCCCGGCCCTCTCCAGCAAGGGCTGTCAATGGAGGCGAGGGTGGTGGGAGCGAGAACATGGCTGCACCTGGGGCCTGCGCGGCCGCCCGGGTGGGGGAGGGGAGCCGGGGTGCAGAAACGGAAATCTGGACGGGTGGTGGCTCCGGCCTCGTCCCTACCGCGCGCCAGCCGCCGTCCAAGTCCCCCACTTGCTCTTGCACCCCACATTCCTTGCAAATTGCCAGACCGGGACGCTGCAAAAGCCGGGGAGCCCCGGGCCGGCCCGTCGCCCTCCGTGCTCTGCCAAGGGGAGTCCTTCCGCCCTGCACCACCCTCCGGGACACAAAGAACTCCTTTCTAGTGTTTTCCAAGCTGTCCTCCAAAGAAACCGTTGCCCCCAAGTTCGGACAGGAGAGAGGGGAAGAGATCTTGTGTTTTAATTCCTCCCCCAGACCCTCCGCCTCTGTCTCTCCCTCAGGATTTGGAAGAAACTTGCAAGGGAGTGGGAGCAGAAATCCTGACTCGTAGCTCCTGTTTTGTTCTGTCAACCGCGATGCGATTTAACTCAAACTCCTCCCCTTACCATTATTTTTTGCTTCTCAACTTGCATTAGCCGGTGGGTTTTGAAAATGGTGAGACACTACGGTTCACCTAAGTTAAACTCCAAAACTTTACAACCCCGAGGCCGACGATTTTTAGATGTTTACGTAAAGCACGAGATTCAGTGGTTTTTCTGATCCCCCCACCCAGTACCACCCACTGGGGATTCGGGCCACGACAGCCATCCTCCCCCGACCCGCCGCTTCTCGGTAGGTGGCGACCACGACGCTTTTTCCAGCCTCCAAGTCTTTGTCGCTAGCGAGAAAACTTTCCGAGCAGCCAGTCTTTTGATGTGGGTCCAAAAAACCTTCCCTTTGAATCTGGGTTCTCCGATTGGCATTCCCCATCGTCTCTCTTGCACAGACCGCACCCAATAAAGCCTCCTCTAGAATTTTCGTGTTGGATATTTTAAAAAATACGTGGAGAGCGTAAAGCTCACCGGAGAAGCAATCTGATTACAGAAGCCTGAATTTTTGCGATTTCCCCGACAATGTCTAGGATCCCTTCGGTCCTTGCCTAAAAAGATTGTGACTCTCCTTTGTCGATTGTCTTGAAAGCCGTTCATTAAGTTTGCCCAAGAGCAACTTTCTTTTTGCACTTGTATTTCATTGACATTTAGGAATATTTAATTAAAATTTCTATTCCCAATACCACGTGCCACTGACATATATTTAGGAACAAATTTAACTCTTGAGAAGCCTATAACTCTAGTAAGAACAGCTAGCCTGTGAGATGCAGATTTCAGCTGCTGTGGACTTCGGTGAGTATGTTTTTTTGAGAGAGTGATTTCTCCACCTGGAGGGGTCAGGGAAAGGATTTCCTGGGTATAGTGGAGTCATGGAGTAGAATTTGGGAAGGGTGTTACAAAGTGAGTTAGTAAGGCAGAAGTGTATTTAGCCAAGATGATCCTTATCATCGTGAAAACGTTTGGAAGGTAGTCCCTTTTTTCTGTGAATTTGTTTAGTGGTTCACAGTGGAATTTTTTTTTTGAGACCGAGCCTCGCTCCGTTGCCCAGGCTGGAGTGCAGTGGTGCGATCTTCACAGCAACCTGTACCTCCCGGGTTCAAACCATTCTCCTGTCTCAGCCTCCCGAGTAGCTGGGATTACAGGCGTGCACTACCACGCCCAGCTATTTTTTGTATTTTTAGTAGAGACGGGTTTCACCATATTGCCCAGACTGTTCTCGAACTCCTGACCTCAAGTGATCTGCCTGTCTCAGCCTCCCAAAGTGCTGAGATTACAGGCGTGAGCACCGCGCCGGGCCCACAGTGGAATTTTGCTGCCTCTTCGTAAACAACTCTAACTTCTTTGAGACTGAAGCAATTCCTAAAACGGTTAGGTCAACATTAGCTGGTTTTGAATTACCTCTAGTCAGAAAGCTGTCTCTGTTGAGGCAATGTGTATGCAGACAAAGCATTTTTCTGAGCATTTTGCCATCAAGGCTTGTAACCCTCAAATTCGTGTGTTACAGTCATAAAAGATCTTGCGTGTTCTCTCTTCATTAAGGTCTGGCTCACCGCTTTCGCAGCTTGTTGGAACACTTGTCACTATTCATTGACCAATTTCTCCTTCATCTTAGTGGTATAGATGCTACATTAATTGTGGCCATTGTTATAAATCACTTTAGATGCCATCTCTCTGCAAAGGTAGGGTTTTGTTTTACTTTTTTTTTTCCTATTTTTCAGACAGGGTCTCACTGTGTCACCCAGGCTGGAGTGCAATGGCTCTATCACAGCTCACTGCAGCCTCCAACTCCAGACTCAAGCCATTCTCCCGCCTTAGCCTCCCGAATGCCTGGGACAACATGTATGTGCCATCACACGCAACTAATTTCGTTTTTTGTAGAGACAGGTCTCACTATGTTGCCCAGGCTGGTCTTGACTTCCTGGGCTCAAATGAGCCTCCTGCCATGGCCTCCAAAGTGCTGAGATTACAGGCGTGAAGTACTGCACCAGGCCCAGGTTTTTTTTCAAATGTAGCATCACATTACTGTTTTGGGGATTGAGCGACAGACGAAAAATAATAGTTGATTTGTGTCTAAAAATGATGTCGTAGGAAATCCTCTTTTATTTCATTTATTGATTTTTTTTGCGGGGGGACGGGGTCTCACTCTGGTATCCAGGCTGGAGTGCAGTGGTTCGATCTTGGCTCACTGCAACCTCCAACTGCAGGGCTCAAGCTATTCTCCTGCCTCAGCCTCCCAACTAGCTCGGATTACAGGTGTGCACCACTATGCCTGGCTACTTTTTGGATTTTTAGTAGAGACAGGGTTTCACCATGTTGGTCTGGCTGGTCTCAAATTCCTGACCTCAAGTGATCTGCCTGCCTCAGCCCCCAAGGTGCTGAGATTACAGGCGTAAACCACTGCACGCGGCCAGGGAATCCTCCTTTAAAGACTAGAATCAGGATGGGCACGGTGGCTCATGCCTGTAATTCCAGCACTGTGGGAGGCCGAGGCAGGCAGATCACCTGAGGTTGGGAGTTCGAGACCAGCCTGAGCAACATGGAGAAACCCCATCTCTACTAAAAATATAAAATTAGCCAGGTGTGGTGGCACATGCCTGTAATCCCAGCTACTCAGGAGGCTGAGGCAGGAGAATCGCTTGAACCCAAGAGGTAAAGATTGCTGTGAGCCAAGATCATGCCATTGCACTCCAGCCTGGGCAACAAGAGCGAAACCCCGTCTCAAAAAAAAAAAGAGAGAGAGACTAGAATCACAGGATGCATATACCAAGAGATGCACACCGGACTGGGGCTTCAGCAAGAGCAGATTTGCAGCTTTCAGCTCATGGTCAGTCAGGACATAAGTGCAGAGTCCGACAGCTGGCAGAACCATCCATGTTATTTTCATTATTTCCCCCTCTCTTTTTGTTTATGTTTAGCTTAGCCTTCAGATAAGCGTCCATATGATGTGACTTTTCCATTCTTCTGTTTGGTGGGAGACAAAGCCAAGTCAAATGGGCCTTGGCCAGGCTAGAGGTGGATCTGGACCATACGTGAGCACTTCCACCAACTCAAATGCATCTTTGCTTAGACTCTGGGCTTAGAGCTTTGTTGACTGCTTTGAAATAGCACGTGAT
Source organism: Trachypithecus francoisi (assembly GCF_009764315.1). Taxonomy (NCBI): domain Eukaryota; kingdom Metazoa; phylum Chordata; class Mammalia; order Primates; family Cercopithecidae; genus Trachypithecus; species Trachypithecus francoisi. The sequence continues at coordinate 119,889,758 of NW_022681469.1, read as the reverse complement.
TGGCGCGGTGGGTCATGCCTGTAATCCCAGCACTTTGGGAGGCTGAAGTGGCTGGATCACAAGGTCAGGAGTTTGAGACCAGTCTGGCCAACATGGTGAAACCCCATTGCTACTAAAAATACAAAAAAAATCAGCCGGGCATGGTGGCATGTGCCTGTAATCCCAACTACTCGGGAGGCTGAGGCAGTAGAATCACTTGAACCCAGGAGGCAGAGGCTGCAGTGAGCTAAGATCACGCCATTGCACTCCAGTCTGGGCAAAAGAGCGAGACTCCATCTCAAAATGGTAAAACCTGTCTCTACTAAAAATACAAAAAATTAGCTGGGCGTGGTGGTACGCGCCTGTAATCCCAGCTACTCAGGAGGCTGAGGCAGAGAATCACTTGAACCTGGGAGGCTGAGGTTGCAGTGGGCTGAGATGGCCCCACTGCACTCCGGCCTAGGAGACAGAGTGAGACTCCGTCTCAAAAAAAAAAAAAGGACAGAAAAGAAAAAAGAAATAGCACGTTGCCAGGCGTGGTGGCTCACACCTGTAATCCCAGCACTTTGGGAGGCCGAGGCGGGCGGATCACGAGGTCAGGAGATCGAGACCATCCTGGCTAACATGGTGAAACCCCATCTCTACTAAAAATATAAAAAATTAGCCAGGCGTGGTGGCAGGCGCCTGTAGTCCCAGCTACTCAGGAGGCTGAGGCAGGAGAATGGCATGAACCCGGGAGGCAGAGCTGGCAGTGAACCGAGATCACGCCATGCACTCCAGCCTGGGTGACAGAGCGAGACTCTGTCTCAAAAAAAAAAAAGAGAAAGAAAAAGAAATAGCATATGATCATGGGACCCTGGAAGGGAACCCCTGAAAGCCCATGGTGACCGAATGATGGTTATGCCACTTTGTTGAGATCTCTGTTATTGGGATCATATGCTCTTTTTAAAGATGCTCTTTTGAAACCAAACTGAATAATCTTTTGGTGACTCTGTTATATCATTTTTGTTTTGTTTTGTTTTGTTTTGTTTTTTTGTTTTTTTTTTTTGAGACGGAGTCTTGCTCTGTCGTCCAGGCTGGAGTGCAGTGACTGGATCTCAGCTCACTGCAAGCTCCGCCTCCCGGGTTTACGCCATTCTCCTGCCTCAGCCTCCCGAGTAGCTGGGACTACAGGCGCCCGCCACCTCGCCTGGCTAGTTTTTTTGTATTTTTTTAGTAGAGACGGGGTTTCACCGTGTTAGCCAGGATGGTCTCGATCTCCTGACCTCGTGATCCGCCCGTCTCAGCCTCCCAAAGTGCTGGGATTACAGGCTTGAGCCACGGTGCCCAGCATCATTGTTTTTTGGTAGAGATGGAGTCTTGCTGTGTTGACCGGGCTGGTTCCAAACTCCTGGCTTCAAGCAATCCTCCTGCCTCAGCCTTCCAAAGTGCTATGATTACAGGCATGAGCACCTGTACCCACCCTCTCTCATATATTCTATTTTATTTATTTATTTATTTATTTATTTATTATTATTATTTTTGACAGAGTCTTACTCTGCCGCACAGGCTGGAGTGAGGTGGCACAAGCTCCACTCACCACAACCTCCACCTCCCGGGTTCAAGCGGTTCTCCTGCCTCAGGCCCTCGAGTACCTGGGATTATAGGTGCATACCACCACACCTGGTTAATTTTTGAATTTTTAGTAGAAACAGGGTTTCACCATGTTGGTCATATTGCCCAGGCTGGTCTCAAACTCCTAACCCCAGGTGATCCATCCACCTCGGACTCCCAAAGTGCTGCCACTGCATTTCAGCCACCGCACCCAGCCCTCAGTCATGTATTTCAGATTGCCCAAAACTATAATTCTGGTGAAAGTTCAGATACTCTGTTTTTCTGTTTTCTGCTTTTTGTTTTGAGACAGATCTCTCACCCCAGTTGCCCAGGGTGGAGTGGAGTGGCGAGATCTCGGTTCACTGTAGCCTCAAACTCCCAGGCTCAAGCAGTCCTTCCACTTCAGCCTCCCAAATGGCTGGGACTACAGGTGCACACCACCACACCCAGCTAATTTTTTGTATTTTTAGTAGAGACAGGGTTTCACCGTGTTGCCCAGGCTGGTCTTGGACTCCTAGACTCAAGAGATCTGCCTACCTCAGCCTCCCAAAGTGCTGGGATTACAGGTGTGAGCCACCAGGCCTGGCCCAGATACTCTTGACAGATCTGTATTCCACAGCACAGCATGACTTTTGATGAATACCAGAGGTCTTTTTTGTTGAACTCTGATTGATACAGGCCCAATATCTTCTAAGTCCAATTTCTTGGTTTTTCTTTACAATGTACATAGTACACTATATATTCTTTATATAGAGAACGGGATGTAAAATATCATTTGTAAGATAATACTTTGATCCTGTAGACATTGTTCCAATTTATGATTTGCACAATCCTGTCCAGATCACTTCAGTAGGGTCACAAGACCTCTTTGGCTGTCACATGTGTGTCTACACTCTAGCAGATATCTCCTTTGTTCTTACAATGATACTTTTTTTTTTTTTATTTTGAGACTGAGTCTCACTCTGTTGCCCGGGCTGGAGTGCAGTGGTGCGATCTCCGCTCCTGCAACCTCTGCCTCCCGGGTTCAAGTGATTCTCCTATCTCAGTCTTCCGAGTAGCTGGGATTACAGGCGCGTGCCACCAGGCCCGGCTAATCTTTGTATTTTTAGTAGAGACAGGGTTTCGCCACGTTGGTCAAGTTGGTCTCGAACTCCTGACCTCGTGATCTGCCCGCTTCGGCCTCCCGAAGTGCTGGGATTACAGGCATGAGCCAGCATATCCAACCACGATGATATCTTTAAACACTGATTATTAAACACTGTTTTTGAACGGTTTTTTGTTTGAATAATTTGAATCCTGAATGAATGACGACCTTTTCCAGTATGTATGGTTCTTAGAATTCATCCAAAGGTGGAAAAAAAAAAAAACTAAATCCAACTTATAATTTATTCATAACAATTAATAATGTAGATGTGATCTAAATAGACCTTCCAGCTCTAGCTCTGCCTTTTGTGTGAGCATCTGGCCGACACAGTAAAACGAATATTCATGTTGCACCAGTTGAAATAAACAGTTTTCTTTGTTAGGTTAGCAGGATTTAGACGAATTTTATCTGCAATTTGGGATTATGTTAACATTGTCGTCGCTTTTTAAAGTTTTTAAATTTAAGTTTTTAAATATAAAGCTCTAAATTTAAGTTGTTAAAAATAAAACCTCTATAGTAGTTTCTCTGCCTCCTTCAGGGATTTGGGGAAATCAGATGATACGTAGATGAAAATACGTTATGAACTTGGGTACGTGTTATATAAATATTAGATGGTATTATTTAGCATTCAAAACTTTTTTTAAATATGAAAAAAGTCCATGTTCCATGTTTCTTTTCTTTTTTTTTCTTTTTTTTTTTTTTTTTTTTTTTTTTTGAGGCGGAGTCTCGCTCTGTCGCCGGGACTGGAGTGCAGTGGCCAGATCTCAGCTCACTGCAAGCTCCGCCTCCCAGGTTCACGCCATTCTCCTGCCTCAGCCTCCGAGTAGCTGAGACTACAGGCGCCCGCCACCTCGCCGGCTAGTTTTTTGTATTTTTAGTAGAGACGGGGTTTCACCGTGTTAGCCAGGATGGTCTCGATCTCCTGACCTCGTGATCCGCCCGTCTCGGCCTCCCAAAGTGCTGGGATTACAGGCTTGAGCCACCGCGCCCGGCCTTTTTTTTTTTTTTTTTTTTGAGAGCGGAGTCTCGCTGTGTCGCCCAGGCTGGAGTGCAGTGGCGCGATCTCGGCTCACTGCAAGCTCCGCCTCCCGGGTTCCCGCCATTCTCCCGCCTCAGCCTCCGAGTAGCTGGGACTACAGGCGCCCGCCACCGGGCCCCGCTAGTTTTTTGTATTTTTAGTAGAGACGGGGTTTCACCGTGTTAGCCAGGAGGGTCTGGATCTCCTGACCTCGTGATCCACCCGCCTCGGCCTCCCAAAGTGCTGGGATTACAGGCTTGAGCCACCGCGCCCGGCCTCTTTTCTTTTTTTGAGACAGAGTTTCGCTCTTGTTGCCCAGGCTGGAGTGCAATGGTGTGATCTCGGCTCACTGCAACCTTTGCCTCCCGGGTTCAAGCGATTCTCCTGCCTCAGCCTCGCGAGTAGCTGGGATTACAGGCATGCGCCACCATGCCTGGCTAATTTTCTATTTTTAGTAGAGACGGGGTTTCTCCATGTTGGTCAGGCTGATCTCGAACTCCCAACCTCAGGTGATCTGTCCGCCTCAGTGGGAGAAGGATGAGGAGCAGAAAAAAAAAAAACTATTGGATAGGCTTAGTACGCGGGTGGCAAAATAATCTGTACAACAAACCCTGGTGACACGAGTTTAGCTGTATAATAAACCTGCATATGTACCCATGAACCTACAATAAAAATTTAAAAAGAGACAGAGTGAATACAGTAGTCCCTCTTATCTGTGGGGGACACATTCCAAGACTGCCAGTGGATGCCTGAAACCTTGGATAATACCAAATCCAACTAGGCACAGGAAGAAGTTAACAACAATGATAACAAAATAGAACAAGTATAGCAAGTACTAAGGTGAATGTGATCTCTCTCTCTCGCTCTCAAAATAACTTGTACTGTACTCACCCTTCTTCTTCTTCTTGTAATGATGTGAGAATCTATGCCTGAATCTGTGTAACCATCCCTTACTCGCAGTAAATGGCTTGGTGTCAGTTTCAGAGCATCCCTTGCTGAAGTCTTGGTATAGGCTCAAGGCTTTCTGGCGCAACACGTTGCTGTCAATGGGAACACGTTTTCTGTTCATCTCTTCCACCCACAAATGCAGTGCCTGTTCCATCTTAACTAAGCACTTATCACGCACTGTGGCCGTCACTTTAGCAGTTGGAGGTGAGACAGCAAAACTAGCACGAATTTCTTTTTCCTTCTTCACAATTTCACGGATGGAAGATTCATTCTTCCCGTAGATCTTAGCAACCTCAGCATAGGATTTTTTTTCTTTCCTGATTAAGTCGAGAACTTTCACCTTTTCACTTAGAGGAAGCACTTTACGGCTTCTCTTTGGCCTGTCCAAATTCCCAGCATCACTACTCTTGTGCTTTGGGGCCATTATGATAGAAAATAAGGGTGATTTGAACACAAACACTGCAATACTTGCAGACAGTCGATCTGATAACCCAGACGGCTCCCAAGTGACTAACGGGTGGGTGGCGTCTACCGTAGTTCCCCCTCTTATCTGCAGTTTCGCTTTCTGCAGTTTCAGTTACCCACGGTCAACCGCGGTCCAAAAATAGCTATGTTCAGTACAAGAAGATATTTTTGAGAGAGAGACGGAGACAGACCATAGTCACATAACTTTTATTACAGTATATTGTTATAGATGTTAGAACAATTCCATATAACTGTATCTATAGATATATATAATAGAGACAACCTATAGCCTTGCAACATAATCATAAAATCAAGAGATGAAAAATCTAGGTTAAATGCTGACAACAAATACCTGCATCCTTCCTTTTCTCTTTTTGTTTCCACCGTGGACTTAACCACCAGTTTCTTGATTCTTTAGCATTGCGTTTACCAAGCCTTTCCTCCTTTTCTGGTGAATCATAGCAGCCTTTTTTAACCCCTTCAAGACCTGGTGTTTTTTTTTTTTTTTTTTGAGACGGAGTCTCGCTCTGCCGCCCAGGCTGGAGTGCAGTGGCCGGGTCTCAGCTCACTGCAAGCTCCGCCTCCCGGGTTTACGCCATTCTCCTGCCTCAGCCTCCCGAGTAGCTGGGACTACAGGCGCCTGCCACGTCGCCCGGCTAGTTTTTTGTATTTTTTTTTAGTAGAGACAGGGTTTCACCATGTTAGCCAGGATGGTCTCGATCTCCTGACCTTGTGATCCGCCCGTCTCGGCCTCCCAAAGTGCTGGGATTACAGGCTTGAGCCACCGCGCCCGGCCAAGACCTGGTGTTTATTACACTTAAGGTAGATGACCCACTTGGGAAAGTTTTCATCAAAGAATAAAGGGAATTTTTGAACAATGGGTTGGAAGGGAGAGGGAAAGCCAATCAGAACAATGCTATTCAAAGTGAAATTAACCCACTATCTGGCCAGGCGCGGTGGTTCCTGCCTGTAATCCCAGCACTTTGGGAGGCCAAGGCAGATGGATCATCTGAGGTCAGGAGTTCAAGACCAGCCTGGCCAACATGGTTAAACCCCGTCTTTACTAAAAATACAATAATTAGCCGGGCATGGTGGCAGGTGCCTGTAATCCCAGTTACTTGGGAGGCTGAGGCAGGAGAATCGCCTAAACCCGGGAGGTGGAGGTTGCAGTGAGCTGAGATCATGCCACTGCACTCCAGCCTGGGCAACAGAGTGAAATTGTCTGAAAAAAAGAAAAAAGAAAAAGAAATTAACCCACTATCAGTGTAACAAGTACTTTTCATTGTTTTCCCAGCAGTGAGAAGGTGTTAATTATCCATTCCCTTCCCCCTAAACCTAGGGAGGGGGCTGACCAAGCTCTGGCTTGTACCTGGGGCTGTAGGCTAACTTCATTCATACCAGCCTGCTGTGTTTTCCAATCCCAGATGAACTCAGACTGACCCGGATAATGGAAGGAAGTGAGGGGCACCAATGAGTATCAGGAAAGAATCTGAACACCTACTATATTCTGGAAAGCCTGCAAGACCATCTGTGCCCTCCAGAAATGTGTGATCATGGCTCACATGTATTGAGCAGTCCTTCAGCGCCACGCACCAGGCTCGACACTTAATAGATTATCTCATTGCTTGCTGCCTCTGTGGCAAGTGCACCGAATGCCCCTCCATTCCATGCTAAAGAGGCTCAGAAAGGCTCAGTACTCAGCCTGGGATACACAGATGGCACAATCAGATTTTGATCTAAACCTGCTTGGATCCAAAGCCTGAATTCTTAACTACTGTTGTCCATTCACCAGCAATAACCATCTGATTCAAGCAGATATGACAAATGAATCAAATACAATATGCACTCAGGTAAATGTGTCAAGATGGCACAAGAAAGCTAGACACAAAGCAGACAATTTTTCATGGAGAAAGTAGCATTTGCAGCTGGGTGCAGTGTCTCACGCCTGTAATCCCAGCACTTTGGGAGGACGAGATGGGCGGATCATAAGGTCAGCAGATCAAGATCATCCTGGCTAACATGGTGAAGCCCCGTCTCTACTAAGAATACAAAAAATCAGCCAGGCATGGTGGCGGGCACCTGTATTCCCAGCTACTCAGGAGGCTCAAGTGATTCTCCCACTTCAGCCTCCTAAGTAGCTGGGACTACAGGTGCACACCACCGTGCCCAGCTAATTTTTGTATTTTTTTGTAGAAACAGGGTCTTGCCGTGTTGCCCAGGCTGGTCTGGACCTCCTAGGCTCAAGTGATCTGCCCACCTCAGCCTCCCAAAGTGCTGGGATTACCAGGATGAGCCACTGTGCCCAGCTGTGAATGTGATTTTTTCTTTTTTTTTTTTTTTTTTTGAGATTGAGTTTTGCTCTTCTTGCCCAGGCTGGAGTGCAATGGCACGATCTCAGCTCACTGCAACCTCTGCTACCTGGGTTCAAGTGATTCTCTTCCCTCAGCCTCCCAAGTTAGCTGGGATTACGGGCACGCACCACCCGGCTCGACTAATTTTTGTATTATTTTTCTTTTTATTTGAGACGGAGTCTCGCTCTGTCGCCCAGGCTGGAGTGCAGTGGCACAGTCTCGGCTCACTGCAAGCTCCGCCTCCCAGGTTCACACCATTCTCCTACCTCAGCCCCCTGAGTAGCTGGGACTACAGGTGCCTGCCACCATGCCCAGCTAATTTTGTTTTTGTATTTTTAGTACAGATGGGGTTTCAGGCTGGTCTGGATCTCCTGACCTCGTGATCCACCCACCTCAGCCTCCCAAAGTGCTAGGATTACAGGTGTAAGCCACCAGGCCTGGCCATCCATGACTATATCTTTAAAGCAAATTCTTAGCATCAAAATTATCAAAGGCTCTGAGCATCTGAAATTTTGATACATATTGCCAATTTTCTCTCCAAAAAGATTGGACCACTGTAGATACATACCAATGAACAGGGTATGAAAATGTCCATATTGGCCCGGCACAGTGGCTCACACCTGTAATCTCAGCACTTTGGGAGGCCAAGGCAGGCAGATTACGAGGTCAGGAGTTCGAGACCAGCCTGGCCAACATAAGGAAACCCCATCTCTACTAAAAATTCAAAAATTAGCCTGTCATGGTGGCGCATACATGTAGTCCCAGCTACTAGGGAGGGTGAGGCAGGAGAATCACTTGAATCCAGGAGGTGGAGGTTGCAGTGAGCCGAGATCGCACCACTGCAGTCCAGCTTGGGCAACAGAGTGAGACTTCATCTCAAAAATAAAAAAAGAAAAAAGGTCCATATTGGCCGGACCCGGTGGCTCATGCCTGTAATCCCAGCACTTTGGGAGGCCTAGGCAGGCAGATCACGAGGTCAGGAGTTGGAGACCAGCCTGGCCAACGTGATGAAACTTTCTCTCTACTAAAAATACAGAAATTAGCCAGGCATGGTGGTGGGTGCCTGTAATCCCAGCCACTCAGGAGGCTGAGGCAGGAGAATTGCTTGAACCCGGGAGGCGGAGTTTGCAGTGAACCAAGATTGTGCTGTTGCACTCCAGCCTAGGTGACAGAGCAAGGCTCTGTCTCGAAAAAGAAAAAAAAAAGAAAAGAGAATGTCCATATCCTCCATACCTTCCCATTTCTGGGGGAAAGCAGCATTTTATAGCAATTCTGACATGTACAGTAACTGTGAGCAAAGTTGGGCATCTTTTTATATTTTTATTAACCATTTGCATTTCTGTTTCTGCAAACAATGTTCATGATGTCTTTTGCATTTCACAATTAGGTCTTTTGCTTTTTTTTTTTTTTGAGACTGAGTTTTGCTCTGTCACCCAGGCTGGAGTGCAATGGTGCGATCTCGGCTCACCACAACCTCTGCCTCCCGGGTTCAAGCAATACTCCTGCCTCAGCCTCCCAAGTAGCTGGGATTACAGGCATGTGCCACCACACCTGGCTGATTTTGGATTTTTCCTAGAGACTGGGTTTCTCCATGTTAGTCAGGCTGCTCTTGAACTCTCGACCTCAGGTGATCCACCTGCCTCGGCCTCCCAAAGTGCTGGGATTGCAGGCGCCCGGCCCAGGTCTTTTGCTTTTTTCCCTTATTCTCTTGTATAAGCACTTTATAAATGAAAAAAGAAAGGCCAGATGCAGTAGTTCACACCTGTAATCCTAGAACTTTGGGAGGCCGAGGTGGGCGGATCACCTGAGGTCACGAGCTTTAGACCAGCCTGGTGATACCTCTAAATTCCTACTAAAAATAGGAATATTAGCTGGGTGTGATGGTGCATGTCTGTAATCCCAGCTACTTGGGAGGCTGAGGCAGGAGAATCGCTTGAGCCTGGGAGGCAGAGGCTGCAGTAAGCTGAGGTTGCACCACTGCGCTCAGCCTGGGTGATAGAACAAGACCCTGTCTTTAAAAAAGCGTTTTGTTTGTTATGTGTAGCTATTTGTCTTTTGACTTTTTATGGCTTTTTTTTTTTTTTTTTTTGAGACAGAGTCTCGTTCTGTTGTCCAGGCTAGAATGCAGTGGCGTGATCTCGGCTCACTGCAAACTCTGCCTCTTGGGTTCAAGTGATTCTCCTGCCTCAGCCTCCCAAGTAGCTGGGGTTACAGGTGCCTGCCATCACGCCCAGCTAATTTTTGTATTTTTAAATTAGAAATGGGGGTTTCACCATGTTGGCCAGGTTGGTCTCGAACTCCTGACCTCAGGTGATCCTCCCACCTCTGCCTCCCAAAGTGCTGGGATTACAGGCGTGAGCTACCGTGCCCGGCCTTTTTTTGTATTGTTATACTGAAGTTTCATTTTTATATAGTGAAACTTACCAATTTTTTTCTTTTTCTGTTTTTTGAGACAGAGTCTCACTCTGTTGCTCAAGCTGGAGTACGATTTTTTTTTTTCTTAATGTCTTTGGTGTTAAAAATCAATAGTGAGAAATGCCCTCCCCACCCCAATAATTAGTCTCTCTCTCTCTCCCTCTCTCTCTCTCTGCCAACACTGAGATCTTTTTCTCTCTCCCTGCGTCAGCCTGGCTGTCTGGGGCTGTCCTTTTCACGGTGGCTTTAGGGCTGTCCTTCCTGGCCCCAAGCCCTTGCACCTGCTGTGGCTTTCCGTGGCCTGTGGGCACCTTCCCCCGCCACTGCTCTCCTCCAAACGGCCACCTCCCGGGGCTCCCTGGCAGCACAGACACTGGTCACTTCCCCTGCAGCCCCAGGCCCTAGGTTTCCAGGTGGCGGAAGTCCTCCTCCGCCCTGCACTCAGAGCCCTGCCCTTCCCCACTTGTTCTGAAATCCTACAAGTATGTGGAGCGAGGGAGTGTTCAGGAGGGTACCCCAGTACTGGCTGAGGAGGTAGGGGACAGGACCGATTACATTGCTAAATCCTAATGCAATCCCTTCCCTGGGCAGCTGCCACCCTATGAGGATTTCCATGCATGCAGTTTGCAGACGAACAGAATGTCAACAGCTTAGAACCAAAGCTCTGTTAAGTCCAGCTGACAATTCTGTTTCCCCTTATAAACTGTGCACAGGGGGAGAGGGGCCCTAGTTTTATAGTTCAGTCTGTAGGAGCTTGGTAAGCATGAGTTAACTCCCTAATCCCGATCTCAGTCCTGTTGAGCCAGCCAGAGTAAATGGTGAAAAGGTTTCCCTCTAACTTAATGTCACTCTAACTAGTGAAGAAAAAGTCTCAGTTTGGTGTGGATTTGTTTTCCTTTTTGCAAAATATACATGACATGAAATTTGCCATTTTAACCTTTTTTTTTTTTTTTTTTTGAGATGAGGTCTCACTCTGTCGCCCACACTGGAGTACAATGGCATGATCTTGGCTCACTGCAACCTGCGCCTCCAGGGTTTAAGCGATTCTCCAGCCTCAGCCTCCTGAGTAGCTGGGATTATAGGTGCACGCCACCATGCCCAGCTAATTTTTGTATTTTTAGTAGCAACAGGAGTTCACCGTGTTGGGCAAGCTGGTCTCGAACTCCTGACCTCGGGTAATCCACCCACCTTGGCCTCCCAAAGTGCTGGGATTACAGGCGTGAGCCACTGCACCTGGCTGTATATACCGCATTTTGTTTATCAGTTCGTCTGTTGATGGACACTTCAGTCATTTCCACATTTTGGCTATTATGAGCAACGCTGCTATGAACATGAGTGTACAGTAGTATCTTTTTGAGTACCCCCTTTCCTTTCTTCTGGATATATACCTAGACATAGAATTGTCGTGTTAATTCTTTTATTTATTTATTTTTTGAGACGGCATCTCGCTCTGTTGCTCAGGCTGGAGTGCAGTGGCACGATCTCAGCTCACTGCAAGCTCCGCCTCCCAGGTTCACGCCATTCTCCTGCCTCAGCCTCCCAAGTAGCTGGGACTACAGGCACCCACCAACATGCCCGGCTAATTTTTTTTTGTATTTTTAGTAGAGACGGTGTTTCACCATGTTAGCCAGGCTAGTCTTGATCTCCTGACCTCGTGATTTGCCCGCCTTGGCCTCCCAAAGTGCTGGGATTACAGGCGTGAGTCACTGCGCCCGGTCCCTAATTCTTTTTTTTTTTTTTTTTTTTAATATTTTTCGGCCGGGCGCGGTGGCTCAAGCCTGTAATCCTAGCACTTTGGGAGGCCGAGACGGGCGGATCACAAGGTCAGGAGATCGAGACCACCCTGGCTAATACGGTGAAACCCCGTCTCTACTAAAGAATACAAAAAAACTAGCCGGGCGACGAGGCGGGCGCCTGTAGTCCCAGCTACTTGGGAGGCGGAGGCAGGAGAATGGCGTAAACCCGGGAGGCGGAGCTTGCAGTGAGCTGAGATCCGGCCACTGCACTCCAGACTGGGCGACAGAGCCAGACTCCGTCTCAAAAAAAATAAAATAAAAATAAAAAAATAAAAGAATTTCTGGTCTGGCCAACATGGTAAAACTCCGTCTCTACTAAAATTACAGAAATTAGCCGGGCATGGTGGTGTACACCTGTAATCCCAGCTATTTCGAAGTCTGAGACAGGAGAACTGCTTGAACCCAGAGGGGGAAGTTGCAGTGAACCCAGATCACGCCACTGTACTCCAGAGTGAGACTCTTTCTCAAAAAAAAAAAAAAAAAAAAAAAGAAATGGAGTCTTACTAGGTTGCCCAGACTGGTCTTGATATCCTGGCCTCAAGCAATCCTCTGACTTCAGCCTCCCAAGTGCTGGGATTACAGGTGTGAGCCTCCGTGCCCAGCCTCACATGACATTTTTTTTTCTTTTTCTTTTCTTTCTTTTTTTTTCTTTGAGACAGAGTCTCTCTCGCTGCATCACCCAGGCTGCAGTGCAGTGGCTCAGCCTCCCAAGTAGCTGGGACTACAGGCGCCCACCACCATGCCCAGCTAATTTTTTTTTGTATTTTTAGGAGAGACGGTGTTTCACCATGTTTGCCAGGCTGGTCTTGATCTCCTGACCTCGTGATCTGCCCGCCTAGCCTCCCAAAGTACTGGGATTACAGACGTGAGCCACCGTGCCCAGCCTCACATGACATTTTTTTTTTTTTTTTTCTTTTTTTTTTTTTTTTGAGACAGAGTCTCTCTCCCTCCGTCACCCAGGCTGCAGTGCAGTGGCTCAGCCTCCCAAGTAGCTGGGACTACAGATATGTGCCACCACGCCTGGCTAATTTTTGTATTTTTAGTAGAGACGGGATTTCACCATGTTGGCCAGGCTGGTCTCAAACTCCTAACCTCAAGCAGTCTTCCCATCTCGGCCTTTCAAAGTGCTGGGATTACAGGCGTGAGTCACTGTGCCCAGTCTCGCATGGTAATTTTATATTTAACTTTTTGTGGAACCGTCAAAATGCCACGGTGGCTGCACGATTTTTCCACTCCCACCAGCAATGCACTGGGGTTCCAGTGTCTCCACATCCTTGTCAATACTTATTCCGCTTTTACTTTTTCCTGTCTGATTGCTGATGGGTAACGAAAGACATCTCACTGTGATTTTGATTTGCATTACCCTAATAACAGACGAAGTGGAGCATCTTTTGCTCATTAGTCATTTGCATATCTTGCCCATTTTGCAATTGGGTTGCCTGTCTTTGTTATTCAGTCCTGGTGGTTTGTTTGTTTATTTTGAGAGACAGGATCTCAAGCTCTCTCCCATGCTGGAGTGCACTGATGTGATCACAGCTCACTGTAGCCTCACCCTGGGCTCAAGCACTCCTCCTGCCTCAGCCTTCCAAGTAGCTGAGATTATAGGTTGCCTGCCACCTGCCCAGCTAATTTTTGTATTTTTAATAGAGACAGGGTTTCACCATGTTGGCCAGGCTGGTCTTGAACTCCTGACCCCAGGGGATCCACCCGCCTCGGCCTCCCAAAGTGCTGGGATTACAGGCATGAGTGACCACGCCTAGCTTGATAATAGATTTAATTTTTTTTTTTTTTTGAGTTGGAGTCTCACTCTGTTGCCCAGTCTGGAGTGCAGGGGTGTTAGCTCACTGCAAGCTCCACCTCTCAGGTTCAAGCCATTCTCCTGCCTCAGCCTCCTGAGTAGCTGGGACTACAGGTGCCCGCCACCACACCAGGCTAATTTTTGTATCTTTAGTAGAGATGGGGTTTCACCATGTTGGCCAGGCTGGTCTGAAATTCCTGACCTCATGATCCGCCCGCCTCAGCATCCCAAAGTGCTGGGATTAGCGGCGTGAGCCACCGCGCCCAGCTGGCCATGCTGGTCTTAAACTTCTGGCCTCAAGCGATCCTCTTGCCTCAGCCTCCCAAAGGGATGGAAGTACAGGCATGAGTCACTGCACCTGGCCTGAAAATCAAGTTTTGGCAAACAAAATAAACAAAACTTATTCACAACAGATATCTGAATACATGAGAAATTGCAACACTGTTCTAGGCACCAAGGAATCAGGAAAGCCGTTACATTTAGAAGGTGACAGGGGGCCGGGCACGGTGGCTCATGCCTGTAATCCCAGCACTTTGGGAGGCCAAGGCAGGTGGATCATCTGAGGTCAGGAGTTCAAGACCAGCCTGGCCAACATGATGAAACCCTTTCTCTACTAAAAATACAAAAATTAGCATGGGCGTGGTGGCAGGTGCCTGTAATCCCAGTTACGTGGGAGGCTGAGGCAGGAGAATTGCTTGAATCCAGGAGGTAGAGGTTGCAATGAGCCGACATCTCATCATTACACTCCAGCCTGGGTAATAAAAGTGAAACTCAATCTCAAAAGAAAAAAAAATAGGCCGGGCGCGGTGGCTCAAGCCTGTAATCCCAGCACTTTGGGAGGCCGAGACGGGCGGATCACGAGGTCAGGAGATCGAGACCATCCTGGCTAACACGGTGAAACCCCATCTCTACTAAAAAAATACAAAAAACTAGCCGGGCGAAGTGGTGGGCGCCTGTAGTCCCAGCTACTTGGGAGGCTGAGGCAGGAGAATGGCATGAACCCGGGAGGCGGAGCTTGCAGTGAGCTGAGATCCGGCCACTGCACTCCAGCCTGGGCGACAGAGCGAGACTCCATCTCAAAAAAAAACAAAACAAAAAAAAAGAAAAAAAATAGATGAAGAAGCTGACAGGGAAACTTATGTTTGGTTCTTTACCCACATGTATGGGGGTTATGTACTCCCAATGCAAATTTAAGTGAAAATCCAGGTTTGGTGTGGTGCGCCTGTAATACCAGCACTTTGGGAAGCCAAGGCAGGAGAATCGCTTCAGGCCAGGAGTTCGAGACCAGCCTGGGCAAGATAGTGAGACCCCCAACCTCTACAAAAAGTTTTACAAATTATCCAGGTGTCGTGGTGTGCCCCTGTATTCCCACCTACTCAGGAGGTTGCGGTGGGAGGATCATTTGAGCCCAGGAGTTTAGACTGTGGCGAGTTACGATCACAGCACTGGAATCCAGCCTGGGTGACAGAGTGAGACCTTGTATCAACAAAAAAAAAAAAAAAAAAAAAAAATGCCAGCGGTGCCAACATAACCCTAGTTTTTTGTTTTTTGTTTTTTTAGAGACGCAGTTTCGCTCTGTCGCCCCAGCTGCAGTGCAGTGGCGCAATCTCGGCTTGCTGCAAACTCTGTCTCCCAGGTTCAAGTGCTTCTGCTGCCTCAGCCTCCCAAATAGCTGAGATTACAGCCGCATGCCACCATGCTAGGCTAATTTTTGTATTTTTACTAGAGATGAGGTTTCGCCATGTTGGCCAGGCTGGTCTTGAACTCGTGGCCTCAGGTGATCCGCCTTTCTCAGCCTCCCAAGTGCTGGGATTACAGGCATGAGGCACTGCACCTAGATCTCATCATAAGCCTAGTTAATAAAATCCACTAGATTTTGATAATGAAATACAGAAACAGGCCGGGTGTGGTGGCTCACCCCTGTAATCTAGCCACTTTGGGAGGCCGAGGCAGGTGAATCACTTGATGTCTGGAATTCAAGACTAGCCTGGCCAGCATGGCGAAACCCCGTCTCTACTGAAAATACAAAAATTAGGCATCCTGGCTACTCGGGAGGTTGAGGCACGAGAATTGCTTGAACCCAGCAATTCTGGGTTGGAGTGGGTTGAGATCACACCACCGCACTCCAGCCTGGGTGACAGAGTGAGTCCCTGTCTCAAATAAAATTCAAAATGAAAGATCATAACATGGCCGGGCGCGGTGGCTCAAGCCTGTAATCCCAGCACTTTGGGAGGCCAAGACGGGCGGATCACGAGGTCAGGAGATCAAGGACCATCCTAGCTAACACGGTGAAACCCCGTCTCTACTAAAAAAAAAAAAATACAAAAAACTAGCCGGCCGAGGTGGCAGGCGCCTGTAGTCCCAGCTACTTGGGAGGCTGAGGCAGGAGAATGGCGTAAACCCTGGAGGCGGAGCTTGCAGTGGGCTGAGATCCGGCCACTGCACTCCAGCCTGGGTGACAGAGCGAGACTCCGTCTCAAAAAAAAAAAAAAAGATCATAATAAAATAAAATACAGAAATACAGCTGTGACTAT
This sequence comes from Trachypithecus francoisi, assembly GCF_009764315.1. NCBI lineage: Eukaryota > Metazoa > Chordata > Mammalia > Primates > Cercopithecidae > Trachypithecus > Trachypithecus francoisi. The sequence continues at coordinate 119,873,717 of NW_022681469.1, read as the reverse complement.
AAGCCCACCAAAACAATATAAATCCATTGGCCCAATGAATCTTAGCTCCATAGCTGGCCATCCATGAGATACGCTAAGGTGTCCTAGATCAGGACCCTCCAGAGTGGATGTGGGATGGGACAGGATAGGCACCTGCCGCACATACTGCATGATCACCCAGACAGCAGGGGAGAGGAAAGGCAGCTTGTATTCACTCATTCATTCATTCATTCGTTCATTCATGTTTCCATCCAAAAAACTCACTGTAAGTCTTCCTCTTAGTGAGTCTAAGCTCACTAAGGTCAGGGACCAAGCCTCATTCACTGGCCTGGGGCATGCCTAGTGTGGAGCAAGTATTTGGTGTTCGTTGACTGAATGACTGAAGGTAAAGGGGACTTGAGTTGCCCAGGTACAGTGGCTCACACTTGTAATCCCAGCTGTTTAGGAATCCAAGGCAGAAGGATCACTCAAGGCCAGGAATTTGACAGCAACCCAGGCAACACAGGGAGACCCCATCGCTACAAAAAAGAAAAATGTAAAAAATTAGCTGGTCCCAGTGGCTCACGCCTATAATCCCCACATTTTGGGAGGCTGAGATTGGAGGATTGCTTGAGCCCAGGAATTTGAGATCAGCTTGGGCCACATAGGGAGACCTTCTGTCTGCAAAAAAATAAATTTTTAAGTTAGCTGGGTTTGGAGACACACACCTGTGGCCCCAGCTACTCAGGAGGCCGAAGTGAGAGGATTGCTTGAGAGCAGGAGCTTGAGGCTGCTGTGAGCTATGATCACACCACTGTACTCCAGCCTGGGCGACAGGCTGTCTCTAAATAAATTCTGTCAATAAATAAGCAAATAAATAAAACGTGTAAAGGGCTGACACCATTGCTTGACAAGGATGCAAGGAATGTTTTATTGCTGTGTTTCAGGGAACGTGTTAGGTGCTTTGGGGATGCAGAGACAAAAATGGTACTGTCTGTGACCTCAAGAAGTTTACAGACTTGTGGGAGGACAGCGTTGTGAACAGGTTATAATACAGTCTGACTATGGCATCTGTCACAAGAGCCCAGAGGCCGGGCGTGGTGGCTCATGCCTGTAATACCAGCACTTTGAGAAGCTGAAGTGGGCAGATCACCTGAGGTCAGGAGTTTGAGACCAGCCTGGCCAACATGGTGAAACTACGTTTCTGCTAAAAATAAAAAAATTAGCCAGGCGTGGTGGTAGGCACCTGTAGTCTCAGCTACTCCGGAGGCTGAGACAGGAGAATCACTTGAACCTGCGACACAGAGGTTGCACTGAGCCGAGATCACGCCACTGCACTCCAGCCTTGGAGACAGGGTGAGACTCCGTCTCCAAAAAAAAAAAGAAAGAAAGTAGGCCGGACGTGGTGGCCCACACCTGTAATCCCAGCACTTTGGGAGGCCGAGGCAGGCAGATCACGAGGTCAGGAGATCAAGACCATCCTAGCTAACACGGTGAAACCCCATCTCTACTAAAAATACAAAAATAAAAATAATTAGCTGGGTGTGGTGGTGGACACCTGTAGTCCCAGCTACTTGGGAGGCTGAGGCAGGAGAATGGCGTGAACCTGGGAGGCAGAGCTTGCAGTGAGCCGAGATCGTGCCACTGCACTCCAGCCTGTGTGACAGAGCGAGTCTCCGTGCCCTCTGCCCAAAAAAAAAAAAGAAAAAGTTTACAGACTTGTTGGGGGACAGAGTTGTAAACAGGTCATAATACAGTCTGACTAGGGCACCTGTCATAAGAGCCCAAAGGCCAGGCATGGTGACTCACGCCTGTAATACCAACACTTTAGGAGGCCGAGGCAGGCGGATCCCTTGAGGTCAGGAGTTTGAGACCAGCCTGGCCAACATCGTGAAACCCTGTCTCTACTAAAATTACAAAAATTAGCCGGGCGTGTTGGCACATGCCTATAGTCCCAGCTACTCAAGAGTCTGAGGCAGGAGAATCACTTGAACCCGGGAGGCGGAGGTTTCAGTGAGCCAAGATTGCGCCACTGCACTCCAGCCTGGGCTATAGAGCGAGACTCTGTCTCAAAAAAAAAAAAAAAGAAAGAGCCCAGAGGAGGTGGGGAGGGGGGACATTTGAGTCAGGCTTTGAACAATGTATAGAACTTTCCTGGTGAAGAAGGTGGGGGCTAGGGGGTACTGGAAGCAAAGAGAAGGGCTTGTGCAGAGATCTGCCGAGTCAAGGTGCACAGGGTGCAGAGGGAATGGCAAACAGCCGGCGCTGGCTGGGGCGTAGGGGAAGGTGCAGCTCTGTCTGGAGAGTCTGTGGTCTGATCACAATGGGCCCTCTATGCCAGTTGACTGCTTCGTGCTGAACACGTTGGCCAAGATGCCTGTCATTCCAGCCTCCGCTTCCAGGCGAAATTACACCACCCACTCAGGGAAGCTGGACTAAGCTGCCGCTTTTTTTTTTTTTAAACAACTTTATTCAAGTATTTTATTTACACAGAATAAAAGGCATTCGTTTTTATGTGTTTACTTAAAGGAGCCTTAGCAAATATTTTCACTCACCCGTGTCACCCCCAGCATAATCAAGATACAGGGCTGGGCGCGGTGGCTCATGCCTGTAATCCCAGCACTTTGGGAGGCTGAGGCAGGGGGATCACCTGAGGTCAGGAGTTTGAGCCCAGCCTGGCCAGCATGGTGAAACTGCATCTCTACTAAAAATACAAAAATTAGCCAGGCTTGGTGGCGCATGCCTGCAATCCCAGCTACTCAGGAGGCTGAGGCAGGAGAATCTCTTGAACTCAGGAGGTAGAGGTTGCAGTGAGCCGAGATTGCAATACTGCACTCCAGCCTGCGTGACAGAGCAAGACTCCATCAAAAAAAAAAAAAAAAAAAAAATATATATATATATATATAAGACTTCCATTGCTCTAGAAAGTTTCCTGTGCCCCTCTTCATTACTTAATTTTCCTCCCCACCCACCACCTGCTTGCCTGCTTACTTTCTTCTTTTTGTTTCGTTTTTAGACAGGGTCTTGCTCTGCTGCCCAGGCTGGAGTATAGTGGCAAGATGTCAGCTCACTGCAACCCTGACATCCCAGGCTCAAGTGATCCTCCCACCTCAGCCTACTGAGTAGATGGGACTTTTTTTTTTTTTTGAGACGGAGCCTCACTCTGTTGCCCAGGCTGGAGTGCAGTGGCCCGATCTCGGCTCACTGCAAGCTCTGCCTACCAGGTTCATGCCATTCTCCTGCCTCAGCCTCCCGAGTAGTTGGGACTACAGGCGCCCGTCACCACACCCAGCTAATTTTTTGTATTTTCAGTAGAGACGGGGTTTCACCGTGTTAGCCAGGATGGTCTCGATCTCCTGACCCCATAATCCACCCGCCTTGGCCTCTCAAAGTGCTGGGATTACAAGCGTGAGCCACCGTGCCCGGCCAACTGGGACTTTTTTTTTGTAGAGACAGGGTTTCATCATGTTGCCCAGCTTCTTTCTTTTCTTTCTTTCTTTCTGTTTTCTTTTTTCTTTTTATTTTTTGAGATGGAGTTTCGCTCTTGTTGCTCAGGCTGGAGTGCAATGGCACGACCTCAGCTCACCACAACCTCCGCCTCCCAGGTTCAAGTGATTCTCCTGCCTCAGCCTCCCAAGTAGCTGGGATTACAGGCATGTGCCACCATGCCCAGCTAATTTTGTGTTTTTAGTAGAGACAAGGTTTCTCCATGTTGGTCAGGCTGGTCTTGAACTCCCAATCTCAGGTGATCTGCCTGCCCTGGCCTCCCAAAGTGCTGGGATTACAGGCGTGAGCCACCGTGTCCGGTGTCTTTTTTTTTTTTTTTTTTTTTTTTTTAGTTACAGGGTCTGGCTGTGTCATCCAGGCTGGAGGACAGTGGTGTGATTATAGCTCACTGTAACCTCGACCTTCTGGGCTCAAACAATCTTCCCACCTCAGCCTCCCGAGTAGCTGGACTGCAAGTGCACACCACCATGCACAGCTAATTTTTTTTTGTAGAGGTGGGAGTCTCCCTATGGTGCCCAGGTTTGTCTCAAACTCCTGGGCTCCTCCCACTCCAGCCTCCTGAGTAGCTGGGACTGGAGGCACGAGCCACTGCGCCCTGTCTTGCTGGGATATTATCATCGAGGCGTCTCAGGTTCCATGTAATATTGCAACTGGCCCACGTGTTGGGGACAGAGGGGATCTCAGAATGCCAGTGGTGGCCATGGTGGTTTGGGCTTTGACATAGCTGTGGGGACGTGGATAAGTGATGTGGGGACGCCCTCCATGTGCCTCCTACCCACTTCCAGACAGTCCACTGCTTTCTCCCACCATCATTCCTCCCACTGATCAAGGGAAGCTGAATGTCTGTGACGAGACTCTGCCCACCCCAAAAGAGTTTTGTAGTTCTCTGTTTTGTTTTGTTTGAGATAGGGTCTCTCGGCTGGGGGCAGTGGCTCACGCCTGTAATCCCAACACTTTGGGAGGCCAAGGCCGGTGGATCACCTGAGGCCAGGAGTTCGAGACCAGCCTGGACAACACGATGAAACCCTGTCTCTACTAAAGACGTAAAAATTAGCCAGGAGAGCTGGGCATGGTGGCTCATGCCTGTAATCCCAGCATTTTGGGAGGCCAAGGCAGATGGATCACCTGAGGTTGGGAGATCAAGACCAGCCTGACCAACATGGAGAAACCGCATCTCTACTAAAAATACAAAAATTAGCTGGGCGTGGTGGCGGGTGCCTGTAATCCCAGCTACTCGGGAGGCTAAGGCAGGAGAATCACTTGAGCCTGGGAGATGGAGGCTGCAGTGAGCTGAGATCATGCCACTGCACTCCAGCCTGGGTGACTCTGCCAAACACACTAAAATAAAATAAAATAATTATTAAAAATATGATAATACAACTTTCTTTTTTAAATTAAAAAAAGGACGCTTAGTCCAATGGCCAGTACTGGTCCCCACTCTGGCCCTGACACCAGCCAAGCCTTCCAGCCCAGAGCCACGCCTTCCAGCCCAGAGCAAAAGTTTTCAGAAGATAAGAACTCTTGTGGTTTTCAGCAAGGAGACAATAAGAAGTTGTTCCTAATTGGCTTCCTGTCGCAGTCCTCAGGGCACCTGCTGGTTCCAGCCTGGATCCAGGCTACCTTGACTTTTGCCAGTTGGCACCGATGTTCAGATAACCGGTGAAGCACAGGAACAAATCCTCAAAGCCAAACCTGCAGAACTGGACGAGTCTTGTGTGAAATTCCTAGGCGAGAGCTCTGAGCCCCAAGGCCTCCTTTGCACACGTTGGCCGTGGGTTTGATCTGGTTTCACGTCCTGTTTCAGCTCCACGTTGTGCCGTAAGAACCCTCTCTGCAGGTCCATACTTGAAAGACTTTGACCCTTCCCAGGGGCCACGAGCACATCTCACTCTGCTGTCCAGGCTGGAGTTCAGTGGCACGATCTCAGCTCACTGCAACCTCTGCCTCCCGGGTTTAAGCGATTCTCCTGCCTCAGCCTCCCAAGTAGCTGGGATTACAGGTACCTGCCACCATGCCCAGCTAATTTTTTTGTATTTTTAGTTGAGACGGGGTTTCACCATGTTGGCCAGGCTAGTCTTGAACTCCTGTCCTCAGGTGATCCACCCACCTCGGCCGCCCAAAGTGCTGGGATTACAAGCGTGAGCCGCCGTGCCCGGCCTAATTTTTGTATTTTTTATTTAAAATTTTTTTTGAGGCAGAATCTCATTCAATTGCCCACGCCAGAGTCTGCTGGCACAATCTCAGCTCACTGCAACCTCTGCCTCCCAGGTTCAAGCAATTCTCCTGCCTCAGCCTCCTGAGTAGCAGGGATTACACGCGCGCACCACTATGCCTGGCTAATTTTTGTGGTTTTTTTTTTTTTTTTTGAGACGGAGTCTCACTCTGTTGCCCAGGCTGGAGTGCAGTGGCCGGATCTCAGCTCACTGCAAGCTCCGCCTCCTGGGTTTACGCCATTCTCCTGCCTCAGCCTCCCGAGTAGCTGGGACTACAGGCGCCCGCCACCTCGCCCGGCAGTTTTTTTGTATTTTTTAGTAGAGACGGGGTTTCACCATGTTAGCCAGGATAGTCTTGATCTCCTGACCTCGTGATCCGCCCGTCTCAGCCTCCCAAAGTGCTGGGATTACAGGCTTGAGCCACCGCGCCCGGCAATTTTTGTGTTTTTAATAGAGACGGGCTTTCACCATGTTGGTCACGCTGATCTCAAACTCCTGACCTCGTGATCTACCTGCCTAGGCCCCCCAAAGTGCTGGGATTACAGGCGTGAGCCACCATACCTGGCCCACAAGCATGTCTTTCTCTTCTGCTCATCCAGATGAAAAAAAACTGGAGCAGACATTTTGCAAAACAGGCCTTCAGTGGCCCCCACAGTTGGATTTTGTCCTGAGCTCAGTTCTATAGGAAGTGTGTGTGTATATGTGTGAATGTGTGTATGCATGTGTGAATGTGTGTATGTATGAGTGTGTGTGTGGTTTACGTACTTATTGCTAAGCTTCGAATTTTCAGATTTCTGCTTTCTCGCTGTGAATCTGATGCAACACAATTATGGTTAAAAATATTTGCTGGCCGAGCATGATGGTTCATTGCTTCAATCCCAACCCTTTGACAGGTCAAGGTGAGAGGATTGCTTGAGGCCAGGCATTTGAGACCAGTCTGGGCAACATAGTGTGACCCCCATCTCTACACAAAATTTTTAAAAATTAGCTGGGGCTGGTGGCATGTATTTGTAGTCCCAGCTACTCTGGAGCCTGAGGCGGGAGGATCACTTGACAGCCGGAGACTGAGGTTGCTGTGAGCTGTGATTGGACCGCTGCACTCCAGCCTGGGCAACAGAATGAGACCCTCTCTCTCTCTCAAAACAAAAAAAAAGGCCGAATCCCAGCACTTTGGGAGGCCGAGGCAGGTGGATCACGAGGTCAGGAGATCAAGACCATCCTGACTAACATGGTGAAACCCCATCTCTACTAAAAATACAAAAAATTAGCTGGGCAAGTTGGCAGGCACCTGTAGTCCCAGCTACTCGGGAGGCTGAGACAGGAGTATGGCGTGAACCCGGGAGGCGGAGCTTGCAGTGAGCCGAGATTGCACCACTGCACTCCAGCCTGGGCACTGCACTCCAGCCTGGGCAACAGAGCAAGACTCTGTCTCACAAAAAAAAAAAAAAAAACCATTTGCTTGCACAAAAAGACAAATGATTTCACTAATATAAGAAGCACCTAGAATAGTCACATTCATAGAGACAGAAAGTCTCTGGTGGTTGCCAGGGGGTAATAGGAAGGAGGATGGGGAGTTGTTCAGTGGGTATAGAGTTTCAGTTTTGCAAGATGAAATGAGTTCTGAGGGTTGGTTGCACAACAGTGTGAATGCACTTAAAGCTACTGAACTGTACACTTAGAAATGATTAAGATGGGCTGGGCGCAGTGGCTCATGCCTATAATCCCAGCACTTTGGGAGGCCAGGGTGGGTGGATCACGAGGTCAGGAGATAACCATCCTGGCTAACACGGTGAAACCCCATCTCTACTAAAAATACAAAAAATTAGCCGGGTGTGGTGGCATGCACCTGTAGTCCCAGCTACTCAAGAGGTTGAGGCAGGAGAATCGCTTGAACCTGGGAGGCGGAGCTTGCAGAGCCGAGATTGCGCCACTGCACTCCGGCCTGGGCAACAGAGCAAAACTCTGTCTCAAAAAAAAAAAAAAGAAATGATTAAGATGATAAATTTTACATGTATTTTGCCATAATAAAAAAATTTTTTTAATTGTATGGTCTACAAGAGTTCATGATTATTTTGTGGCTTTATAAGACCTAATTAATAGTGGATGGCTTTTATTATTATTATTATTTTTTTAGATAGAGTCTCGCTCTGTTGCCCAGGCTGGAGTGCAGTGGCACAATCTCGGCTCACTGCAACCTCTGTCTCCCAGGTTCAAGCGATTCTCCTGCCTCATCCTCCTCAATAGCTGGGATTACAGGCATGTGTCACCACGCCCCGCTAATTTTTATATTTTTAGTAGAGACAGGATTTCACCATGTTAGCCAGGCTGGCCTCGAACTCCTGACCTCAAGTGATCTGCCTGCCTCAGATTCCCAAAGTGCTGAGATGACAGGAGTGAGCCACAGCACCCGGCCAATAGTGAATGGCTTTGTAAATAGGGATAGTGGTCAAATACAAGGACTTCACAGGCAGAGTATGAATTATAAGTTAGGATGGTCGGGGCTGGGCGCGGTGGCTCAAGCCTGTAATCTCAGCACTTTGGGAGGCCGAGACGGGTGGATCACGAGGTCAGGAGATCGAGACCATCCTGGCTAACACGGTGAAACCCCGTCTCTACTAAGAAATACAAAAAACTAGCCAGGCGAGGTGGCGGGCGCCTGTAGTCCCAGCTACTCGGGAGGCTGAGGCCGGAGAATGGCATGAACCCGGGAGGCGGAGCTTGCAGTGAGCTGAGATCCGCCCACTGCACTCCAGCCTGGGAGACAGAGCGAGACTCCATCTCAAAAAAAATAATAATAGTAAGTTAGGATGGTCGTGGATGTGGTTATGATGATATAATAATGGTGCTACAGATACACAGTGTGGCCTTGGGACTAGTGGACGTGTGATCCCTAACAGGGAAATACCTGGCCCATAGCAGCCTGAGTTTTGCTGCCAGTGGCTTCCCCTTGGTTTCCAAGGCAGCACGAGAGAGGGCTCCTGTTTTTGGGGTGAAGTTCAGTGTACATTTATTTTATTTTATTTATTTATTTATTGAGACAGAGTCACTCTATTACCTAGGCTGGAGTGCAGTGGCTTGATCTCGGCTCACTGCAGCCTCTGCCTCCTGGACTCAAGCAGTCCTGTCTCCTTAGCCTCCCAAGCAGCTGGGACCACAGGCATGAGCCACTACATCTGGCTAATTTTTGTATTTCTTGTGAAGATAAGATTTTGCTATGTTGCCCAGGCTGGTCTCGAACTCCTGAGCTCAAGCGATCCTCCCTCCTTGGCCTCCCAAAGTGTTGGGATTACAGGCCACTGTGCCCGATCTACAGAATAGTTTGTTTTACGCTTGGTCTTAGCCAAAAGGCCGAGAAGTGATGAGAATAGTTTGTTTTAATGTAAGGCTTATTTTGAAAAATTCTGAGTTCAGTTCAAATGTACACAGATATTTCGCAGAAAAAGGTAATATTAGAGATTTTTTTGTTTGTTTGAGACAGGGTCTTGTTCCGTTGCTCAGGCTACAGGGTAATGGTACAGTCACAGCTCACTGAAGCCTCGATCTCCTGGGCTCAAGCGATCCTCCCACCTTCGTGTCCTGACTAGCTACAAGTGCCTGCCTCCACACCTGGCTAATTTTTCATATTTTTTGTAGAGTGGGTTTTTACCATGTTGCAATCCTGCTGATCTCAAATGCTTGGCCTCAACAATCCACCTACTTTGGCTTCCCAAAGTGCTGGGATTACAGGCATGAGCCACTGCACCTGGTGTCTGGCCTAGAGAAAATTATTCTTTATTTTTTATTTTTATTTTTGAGACAGAGTCTCACTCTGTCGCCCAGGCTAGAGTGCAGGGGCACGATCTCGGCTCACTGCAACCTCCGCTGCCTGGGTTCAAGTGATTCTCCTGCCTCAGCCTCTCAAGTAGCTGAGATTACAGGCGCCCACCACTACACCCAACTAATTTTTGTGTTTTTAGTAGAAAGGGGGTTTTACCATGTTGACCAGGCTGGTCTTGAACTCCTGACCTTAAGTGATCCACTCCCCCCCCACCTCCAGCCTCCCAAAATATTAGGATTACAGGCATGAACCCACCACGCCTGGCTAGAGAAAATTATTCTTGATAATTCAGATGGCATGGAGAACATTTCTGGAACATTCACGTTTGAAGATTCCTTATTAATGAATGCCTCTGACTTTAACCAAAAACCAGTAATTTTTTTTTTTTTCTTTTTGAGACGGAGTCTTGCTCTGTCGCCCAGGCTGGAGTGACGTGATCTTGGCTCACTGCAAGCTCCGCCTCCCGGGTTCACGCTATTCTCCTGCCTCAGCCTCCTGCATAGCTGAGATTACAGGCATGCGCCACTATGCCCGACTAATTTTTTATTTTAAGTAGAGACCAGATTTCTCCGTGTTGGTCAGGCTGGTCTCGAACTCCTGACCTCAGGTGATCCACCCGCCTCGGCCTCCCAAAGTGCTGGGATTACAGGCGTGAGCCACCGTGCCCGGCCAAAAACCGGTAATATTTTCATTACAGAAGTTTATTTATTTTTTTTTTATTTTATTTTTTATTTTTTTTTGAGACGGAGTCTTGCTCTGCCACCCAGGCTGGAGTGCAGTGGCCGGCTCTCAGCTCACTGCAAGCTCCGCCTCCCGGGTTCACGCCATTCTCCTGTCTCAGCCTCCCGAGTAGCTGGGACTACAGGCGCCCGCCTCGTCGCCCGGCTAGTTTTTTTTGTATTTTTTTAGTAGAGACGGGGTTTCACCGTATTAGCCAGGATGGTCTCGATCTCCTGACCTCGTGATCCGCCCGTCTCGGCCTCCCAAAGTGCTGGGATTACAGGCTTGAGCCACCGCGCCCGGCCTACAGAAGTTTAATAAGCTTAGTTGCAACCGATAAATTGCTTAGTTTAAAAAAAAAAAAAACCCAAAAGCCCAAACCTCTGAATTTAAGCGTCATTTTTGGGAATAGACACGGAAGAGGAAAGGAGAAAGGTGCTGAAGTAATGTATTTGAGTAGTCATCTAATGCCTTTAGTTATTTGGACTTTTATTTCAGGAGTGTCCCTTTAATTATATTAAATTAAAGATCTCAAAAATTATGGGTCACAGATAACCACTTTCAATGTTGAAAAATTCCATAACGTTGCCAGTTAAAGTGCTGCAATCATACCAGAATGAAAGTATGCCCATTTAACTCCATGAGGGCAGACAGTTTCATACCCCAGGGATCTGTTAGGTTGAATTTGAAGCAGCTGTTTAACAGATTCATTTCAGCAAAAGCTTTGGTTTCTTGGCTGGCGGTAGCCTTAGCAAGAAAACCACGTGACCTTCCAGGGTATGGCAGAGTCCTTTCAAGGACGTTCAGAGAGAGGGTTTATGAAGTGGTGGCTTCAAGCCCATGCCCCACCCTGGAGGGATTGTTGCAATGGTCCTGGGGTGGGGCGAAGGCTCCCTGGGGTCTCTGATCTGCAGCCAGGGATGAGAACCAGCCAATGAATGGATTGAGAAGAGGCTGAGGACTTTGGTTTTTACTTCCTTTGTCTCTCCCGTATGGAAGACAGGCAAAAAGTAGGGGGAGAGAAAAGCTGGTGGGTAAAAATATGTAGGTGACTTGATAAATATCTGATCTAACTGTAGCCGACGTGTGCGGCATGGAAAAATTTTTCAAGTATTTTCATGGATATTTTTCCTCCTCTTTGCATTCCAAAATCCTCTAAGTAGGTATTGTTGTCATTATGTTTGTGCTTGAAAAAACCGGCTTAGAGAGATCAGGTGAGGAGCCCAGCTGCTAAGTGGCTGAGGCTGGACTCAGGCTGTCCTAATCCATCCACACTCCTTTGTTCTCAGCCTGAAAACAAGTCTCTTCTGTAAGGGCCCATCCATTCCACGTTTTGTTCTCTGCTGTAACTTACTTAGCTTGATTCTTTTCTTATTATTATTACGGTGTAAATTGAGATCAGTGTAATCCCTGAGAAAATGGAAATTAACAGGGCAGCCAGGCTCAGAGTGGAAAGTAAAGGACAACAAACTCAGTCGGTCTGAGGCACAAAACACCTCCATGTGCCACAATCACTTACTGCTTGCTTCATTTTGTTTGGCAGGACTAAAATTAAATACTGCTTTCCAGTAGCTGGAGTGGAAATTGAATTTTGCATCTTTCCTTAGACTGTTTGGAAATGGACTTGAAAGATAGAAGAACCTCAGTAGGCATTAATTGGTAGAAAATACTGTTAAGAAAAGAGTGACACTTAAAAGGCTTTAAATATTTTTAAATTGGTTTGGCCGAGGTGGCTCTTGCTTGTAATCCCAGTACTTTGGGAGGCCGAGGCAGGCAGATCACTTGAGGTCAGGAATTTGAGACCAGCCTGGGAAACATGGCGAAATCTCACATCTCCAGACACAAAATATACAAAAATTAACCAGTTATGGTGGTGTGCAGCTGTAGTCCCAGCTACCTGGGAGGCTGAGAGGGGAGGGTGGCAGAGCCCGAGAGGTGGAAGTTGCACTGAGTTGAGATTGCACCACTGCACTCCAGCCTGGGTGACAGAGCAAGACTCTGTCTCAAAAAAAAAAAAAAAACTGTCTAAAAAATTTATATATATATATGTATGTATTTTTGAGATGGAGTCTCACTCTGTGGCCCAGGCTGGAGTGCAGTGGTGCAGTCTCGGCCCACTGCAACTTCCTCCTACCAGGTGCAAGTGATTCTCCTGCCTCAGCCTCCTGAGTAGCTGGGAATAGAGGAGTGTGCCACCACACCTGGCCAATTTTTGCATTTTTAGTAGAGACAGGGTTTCGTCATGTTGGCCAGGCTGGCCTTGAACTCCTAACCTCAAGGGATCCACTCCCCCTCGGCCTCCCAAAGTTCTGGGATTACAGGCATGAGCCATTGTGCCTGGCCTTTATATATATATTTTAAATAATAGGTTTTATTTAAAAAGACAAATCCAAGTGTATGAAAAAGACCTCTGTGGTGGAGAAAGAAAAAGAAAGCAAAGCAAAGAAAGAGAAAGAAAGAAACAAGAAAGAAAAGGAAGGAAGGAAGGGACAGAAGGAGGGAAGGAGGGAGGGAGGGAGGAAGGAAGGAAGGAAGGAAGGAAGAAGAAGGAAGGAGGGAGGGAGGGAGGGAGGAAGGAGGAAGGAAGGAAAGAAGGAAGGAAGGAAGGAGGAAGGAAGGAGGGAGGAGGGAGGAAGGAAGGAAGGAAGGAAGGAAAGAAGGAAGGAAGGAAAGAAGGAAGGAAGGAGGGAGGGAGGGAGGGAGGAAGGAAGGAAGGAGGAAGGAAAGAAGGAAGGAAGAAGGAAGGAGGAGGGAGGGAGGGAGGGAGGGAGGAAGGAAGGAAGGAGGGAGGGAGGGAGGGAGGAAGGAAGGAAGGAAGGAAGGAAGGAAGGAAGGGTAGATCACCTGAGCTCAGGAGTTTGAGACCAATCTGGCCAACATAGTGAAACCCCATCTACTAAAAATACAAAAAGTAGCCGGGTGTGGTGGCAGGCGCCTGTAATCCCAGCTACTCAGGAGGCTGAGGCAGGAGAATTGCTTGAACCCAGGAGACAGAGGTTGCAGTGAGCTGAGATTGTGCCATCGCACTCCAACCTGGGCAACAAGAGCAAAACTCAGTCTCCAAAAAAAAAAAGAAAAAGAAGGAAAGAGGAGAAAGGAAGAAGGAAGGAAGGAAGGAAGGAAGGAAAGAAGGGAAGGAGGGAGGGAGGGAGGGAGGGAAAAAGAAATGAAAGAAAGAAAATCTAATTGAGAGGCCAAACTGGGAGGATCTCTTGAGGCCTAGAGTTTGAGGCCAACCTGGGCAACATAGCAAGACTCCATCTTTATAAAAAAATAAAAAGAAAGGCCGGGCGCGGTGGCTCAAGCCTGTAATCCTAGCACTTTGGGAGGCCGAGACGGGCGGATCACGAGGTCAGGAGATCGAGACCATCCTGACTAACACGGTGAAACCCCGTCTCTACTAAAAACTACAAAAAACTAGCCGGGCGAGGTGGCGGCGCCTGTAGTCCCAGCTACTCGGGAGGCTGAGGCAGGAGAATGGCGTGAACCCGGGAGGCGGAGCTTGCAGTGAGCTGAGATCCGGCCACAGCACTCCAGCCTGGGTGACAGCGCGAGACTCCGTCTCAAAAAAAAATAAATAAATAAATAAATAAATAAAATAAAAAGAAACTTAGCTGGACATAATGACTTGCACGTGTAATCCCAGCTACTTGGGGGGCTGAGGCAGGAGGATTGCTAGACCATAGGAGGTGAAGTTTGCAGTGAGCTATGATTGCAGGACTGCCCTCCAGCTTGGGTGACAAAGCAACACCTTGTCTCTAAAAAAAAAAAAAAAAGAAAATATAAATTTCAAAAAAGATCATTTTTCACACCTAGTTGAAGAACTGCTGCCACCTCATGGAAAATTTTTATAAACTTCCAGTTTAGGCAAGAATCCATATTCGCTGTCTTCCAGAGTGTTCCCCCAGTCAACACTATTGTGTAAAGTTCCCTTAGACCACCATTGTGTAAAGTTCTCTTACTCCCCCTGGGAATCATTGGCCTGAAACTGCAGTTTTTTTGTTGTGGGTTAGTTTGGAAGTGGTTAGAATATTCTAACAATGTGTTTAGAAATCAAAAAATAATATTTCTTTTTTTTTTTTTAATTGAGATAGAGTCTTGCTCAGGCTGGAGTGCAGTAGTGAGATCTCGGCTCATTGCAATCTTGGCCTCCCAGGTTCAACTGATTCTTGTGCCTCAGCCTCCCAGGTAGCTGGGATTACAGGTATGTGCCACCATGCCCGGCTAAATTTTTTTTGTTTGTTTTTTGGAGACAGAGTCTTGCTCTGTTGCCCAGGCTAGAATGCAGTGGCATGCTCTTGGCTCACTGCAAACTCTGTCTCCTGGGTTCAAGTGATTCTCTTGCTTCAGCTTCCTGAGTAGCTGAGATTACAGGCTCCTGCCACTGTGCGTGGCTAATTTTTGTATTTTTAGTAGAGACAGGGTTTCACCATGTTGGCCAAGCTGGTCTCAGATGATCCACCTGCCTCATCCTCCCAAAGTGCTGGGATTACAGGCATGAGCCAGTGCACCTGGCCCAAGATTGCTTTTTATTTTATTTTTTAAGTATAGAGACCAGGGTCTCACTATGTTGCCTAGGCTGGTCTTGAACTCTTGGTCTCGAGTGCTGTTCCTACTTGATTTTCCCACCACGCTTAGCCTCTTTTTTCTTTTTCTTTTAATTTAATTATTATTATTATTTTTTGAGACAGGGTCTTACTCTGTTGCCCAGGCCGGAGTGCAGTGGGGCCGTCATAGTTTATTGCAGCCTCAACCTCCTGGGCTCAAGTGATCCTCCTACCTCAGCCTCCAGTGTAGCTTGGACTTTGGGCATGTGCCATTTCACCCGGATAATTTTTAAATTTTTTGTAGTAGCAAAGTCTCCCTATGTTGCCCAGGCTAATCTCAAATTCCTGGGCTGAAGCAATCCTCCTGCGTTGGTCGCCCAAAGTGCTGGGGTTAATAAAAAAAGAAATAGTATTTCTGTTGTAATTCAAATTAGCAAAGAGGAGCTAAGGATTTCAAAAATTGTTCTCTACAGAACTTCATCTCTGTTATTTATTTTATTTTATTTTTTGAGACAGAGTCTCACTCTGTCTCCCAGGCTGGGGTGCAGTGGTGCAATTTCGGCTCACTGAAACCTCTGCCTCCCAGGTTCAAGTGATTCTCCTGCGTCAGCCTCCCAAGTAGCTGAGATTACAGGTACCCACCACCATACCCACCCAGCTAATTTTTTTTTTTTTTTTGTATTTCTAGTAGAGATGGGGTTTTGCCGTGTTGGCCAGGCTGGTCTCAAACTCCTGACCTCTAGTGATCTGCCTGCCTCAGCCTCCCAAAGTGCTGAGATTACAGGCATGAGCCACGATGCCTGGCTCATCTCTGTTATTTTAAGAACATTTCAGTAACAAACATACTGCCACATGCCAGACAGGATATTTCATGCCTGTGTCCTTTCACGCACACCTGAAAAAAACTTTCCTATGGCTGAATTCCAGAGAATTCCTGTTTCATGGTTTTTTGTTTTTTGTTTTTTTGAGACAGATAAAAATAGTCTCTCTGTCACCCAGGCTGGAGGGCAGTAGCGTGATCTCGGCTCACTGCAATCTCCGCCTCCTGGGTTCAAAGAATTCTCCTACCTCAGCCTCCCGAGTAGCTGGGACTACAGGTGCCCACCACCACGCCTGGCTAATTTTTGTGTTTTTAGTGGATGGGGTTTCGTCATATTGTGCATTTCGAACTCCTGACCTCAGGTGATCCACCTGCCTTGGCCTCCCAAAGTCCTGGGATTACAGGCGTGAACCACCATGCCTGGTGAATAATTCTTTTTTTCAAGGCTCAACTAAGTATTGGCTCCTCCTTGGAAATGTCCTTCAACTCATCCTGGCAGGGTGGATGTGTTCTCCTCTTTGTTTCTACAGGATTTAGTGCCTGCTGCTAGGGTTGTATTTATTATTACCGTATTTACTGATGTAGCACCGTATCAGTTTTTTGGTAATAATTGTGTATTATTATTATTATTATTATTATTATTGAGACAGAGTCTCATTCTGTCACCCAGACTGGAGCACAGTGGCACAATCTCGGCTCACTGCAACCTCTGCCTCCCAGGTTCAAGTGATCCTCCTGCTTCAGCCTCCTGAGTACCTGGGATTACAGGCATGTGCCACCACACCCGGCCATCCTCTTTAAAGAAGTTTGTTGGCCGGGTGCGGTGGCTCACGTCTGTAATCCCAGCACTTTGGGAGGCCAAGGCGGGCGGATCATGAGGTCAGGAGATTGAGACCATCCTGGCTAACACGATGAAACCTGTCTCTACTAAAAATACAAAAAATTAGCCGGGCGTGGTGGCGGGCACCTGTAGTCCCAGCTACTCGGGAGGCTGAGGCAGGAGAACTACGTGAACCCGGGAGGCGGAGCTTGCAGTGAGCCGAGATCGCGCCACTGCACTCCAGCCTAGGCGACAGAGCGAGACTCCGTCTAAAAAAAAAAAAAAAAAAAAATGTGTTATTAGCCAGGTGTGGTGGTGCACGCCTCTGATCCCAGCTACCCGGCAGGCTGTGGCGTGAGAATAGCTTGAACCTGGGAAGCAGAGGTTGCAGTGAGCCGAGATAGCGCCACTGTGCTCCAGCCTGGGCAACAGAGTGACACCTTGTCTCAACAACAACAAAAAGTTTATTGTCTTGCAGGTCTGGAGGCCAGAGCGCAGAAGTTGATTGCCTGTGTTAAGTGGGTGATGATGACAAGGATGATTGTGAGAATCTGTCCCATGCCTCTGTCCTAGGGTCTGGTGGTTTCCTGGCAGCCTTTGGCATTCATCAGTTGGTAGATGCATTGCTCCAAACATGTGCCTTCACATGGGGTTCTTGCTGGGTCTCCCCACCTAGTCTTCCTTTTGCCTCTGTGTCCAAATTTTCTCCTGTTTTGTTTTCTTTCTGAGAGAGGATCTTGCTCTGTTGCCCAGGCTGGAGTGCAGTGTCATGATCATAACTCACTTTAGCCTCCAACTTGTGGGTTCAAGAGATCCTCCTGTTTCAGCCTCCTGAGTAGCTGGAACCACAGGGATGTGCCACTGTGGCTGGCTAATTAAAAAAAAAAAAATTTTTTTTTTTTTTTTTTTTTTGTAGAGATGGAGTCTTGCTGTGTTGCCCAGGCTAGACTTGAACTCCTGGCCTCAGACAGCCCTCCTTCCTCAGCCTAGAGGCACATGCCACCACGCCCGGCTAATTTTTGTATTTCTTTTTTTGTTTTTATTTTTAATTTTTGTATTTATTGGTAGAGATAGGGTTTCACCATGTTGCCCAGGCTGGTCTCGACATTCTTGAACTTCGGTGATCCACCTGCCTCGGCTTCCCAAAGTGCTGGGGTTACAAGTGTGAGCCAACATGTCTGGCTGATAATTTTCATATAAGGTCATTTGCACAGTGTTTGGCACAGAATAAGCCATGAGGAATATTCGTTGTCGTCATCATCATTGTCATCAACATCCACATAACCATCTCCTACTGTGGAACATTTAGATATTCCCTCTATTTGATTATTATAAATAGCCCAGTGATGAACATCTGTGCTGATCAATGTGTCTTTTTAAAACCAAACAGGGGGCTGGGCGCGGTGGCTCACACCTGTAATCCCAGCTACTCAGGAGAGGCAAGAGAATAGCTTGAACCTAGGAGGCAGAGGTTGTGGTGAGCCGAGATTGCACCATTGCACTCCAGCCTGGGCAACAAGAGCAAAACTTCGTCTCAAAAAAAGCCGAGGGCAGTGGCTCACGCCTGTAATCCCAGCACTTTGGGAGGCCGAGGCGGGTGGACCACGAGGTCAGGGAATCGAGACCATCCTGACAAGCACGGTGAAACCCCGTCTCTACTAAAAATACAAAGAAATTAGCCAGGCGTGGTGGAAGGCACCTGTAGTCCCAGCTACTCAGAAGGCTGAGGCAGGAGAATGGCGTGAACCCGGCGGGCAGAGCATGCAGTGAGCAGAGATCGCGCCACTGCACTCCAGCCTGGGCGATGGAGCGAGACTCTGTCTCAAAAAAAAAATGCTTTTAAAGACACCATCAAGAAAGTGAGAAGAAAATCTCAGTACGGGGAACCATTTTTACAAATCATATATCTGATCCAGGACTGTATCTAGAATATGTAAAGAACTATAACTCAATAATAAAAGGACAAGGATTGCTGGGCGCAGTGACTTACGCCGACCATCCTGGCACTTTGGGAGGGCGAGGTGGGCAGATCACAAGGTCAGGAGTTTCAGGCTAGCCTGAGCAATTAGCCAGGTGTGGTGGCAGGAGCCTGTAATCCAGCTACTCGGGAGGGACAGAGAAGGATCCTAATGCTGAAAGAAAGAAAGAAAGAAAGAAAGAAAGAGAGAGAGAGAGAAGGAAAGAAGGAAGGGAAAGGAAAGGAAGGGAGGGGAGGGGAGGGGAGGGAAGGGAGGAAGGAAGAAAGGAAGAAAGAAAGAGAAAGAAAGAAAGAATAAAGAATGAAGGGACGGTTTTGTTTTTTTTTTGAGACGGAGACACGCTCTGTTGCCCAGGCTGGAATGCTGTGGCACAATCTCGGCTCACTGCAACCTCTGCCTCCCAAGTTCAAACGAGTCTTGTGCCTCAGCCTCCCAAGTAGTTGGGACTACAGGCAACTGCCACCATGCCTGATTAATTTTTTTTTTTTTTTTTTTGAGACTGAGTTTTGCTCTATCTCCCAGGCTATAGTGCAGTGGCACGACCTTGGCTCACTGCAACCTCTACCTCCTGGGTTCAAGCAATTCTCATGCCTCAGCCTCCCGAGTAGCTGGGATTACAGGCATGCGCCACCTGACGCCCGGCTAATTTTTTGTATTTTTAGTAGAGATGGGGTTTCACCGTGGCTCGATCTCTCTCCTGACCTCGTGATCTGCCTGCCTCAGCCTCCCAAAGTGCTGGGATTACAGGGGCGATTTTGTTCTTTTGTTCTCTCTCCTCCTCCCTCTCTTTCCTTTCTGAGAAATCTGATTAGAACTTTGAAAGCTGAGCCGTTTTAGGATCAGGTTGCCACATTTAGCAAATAAAAATAGGGGATGCTGTGTTGAATTTGAATTTCAAATAAACAACAAATAATTCTTGAGTGTAATCATGTTCCATGCAATATATGGACATAACTTACACTAAAACAATTATTTGTTGTTCATCTGAAATTCACATTTGACTAGGCTTCTTGTATTTTATTTGGCAACCCTACTTTCTGAGCCATGATTCTGTTAACAATTGCTTTTTTTTTTTTCCGGAAATGGAGTCTCACTCTGTCACCCAGACTAGAGTGCAGTGGCATGATCTTGGCTCACTGCAACCTCCACCTCCCAGGTTCAAGTTATTCTCCCGCCTCAGCCTCCCAAGTAGTTGGGACCACAGGTGTGCGCCATCATGCCCAGCTAATTTTTGTATTTTGAGATGAGAGTTCACCATGTTGGACAGGCTGGTCTCGAACTCCTGACCTCAAAGGATCTGCCCCCCGCCTCAGCCTCCCAAAGTGCTGGGATTACAGGTGTGAGCCACTGCGCCCGGACTATGTTAGCAATTTCACTGGGTCCCTGTGCAGAAGCTGCAAAGAGAAGACTTTTACTGGGTTAGAGCGGAGGAGGGGGCACAGGAGTCAGTCCTGGTTTCAGGAATATGGCCCCAAAAGGCAGGAGAATCTCTTGAGGGCAGGAGTTTGAAACCAGCCTGGGAAACCTAGTGAGACCCCATTTCTACAAAAATAAAAATTAGCTGGGCGTGGTAGCATGCACCTGTGGTAGCATCCCAGCTACTCAGGAGGCTGAGGCAGGAGAATCGCAGATCACTTGAGCCTGGGAGGTCAAGGCTGCAGTGAGCTGTGATTACACCACTGCACCCCTGCCTGGGTGATAGAGCGAGACCCTGTCTCTAAAAACAGAAAAATAAAATAAAATAAAAAAAACAGAGAGAGAGAGAAGAAAGAAGCCCTTCTCTCTGCTGGCTCCCCCAGAACCTAGCTGGGTCCTGCAAAACTAACCCCACTGCCATTTCCCTCTGCCATCTCTCCTTTGAACAATCCCCGCGGATCTCTGCTTGGTCCCAGCCTGAGTTTCCAAGAACAGAAGCAATGATGGCACCTGCTGCAAGATGTTGAGCGATAAATGAGGAAGCCGCTCAGACAGCCAGAAAGACAGGAAACCCTTGGCTGTCTCGAGAGAGGAAACAGGAGCAGGGAGGCAGGGGTGTGGGAGGGGGTTTGGGCCGACAGCACTGTGATCCCCACCCCCATCCCCACCACGTGGCTTCACAGGGCAGGCGCCATGAAGGCTGTGAGCTGCAAAGAGCTGCTGACCAAGGAGACACGGACCATATGCAAGTTCAGCCGCATGGTTTTGCTTGTTATTGGGCTACACATGCCCAGCTCCTGTGAGCCCCAGCCCAGCTCCTGTGTGCATGTAAGGTGGGATCCAATCACCATCCCAGAGCCCCAGAGCAGGGCAGAGAGCTGGGTCTGCTCATGAGAGCTAGGGCACACCTCTGGGGAGCCTGGGGCCAGTGCCACATGCCACAGCTGTCACTCTGCTCCTCTGCCAGGCTGCACCTGCCCCTCTGGGTCTCATGTCCCCAGGCAGGGCCCTGCTGGTCTCCTGGATGCCTGCTGCATTAGGCTAATGGAACTGGAGCCTGACCCTTTGCACCAAGGAATTTGGAGCAACTCTGAAGCTGGTGGCTTGGGCTCAAACTGGAAAACTCCACCGAACCTTCCATGTCCTCAGTCTCCCCAGGCCTGCACCTGCCACACTCTGCCACCATGCCCGGCTAATTTTGTATTTTTAGTAGAGATGGAGTTTTGCCGTTGGGAGGCTCGGACAGGAGAATCGCTTGAACCTGGGAAGCAAAGGTTGCAGTGAGCGGAGATCACACCATTGCACTCCAGCCTGGGTGACAGAGTGAGACTCTACTTCAAAAAAATTAATTAATTAATTTAAAAAAACACCTCATCATCTCTCCATTGTCTCTAATCTTATCCCTTGATATTGACAATCAATGTTAACGGCAAGATACGCATTCTTCAGCATCTTTATGCTCATGTAACTGATCACACATACACATGTAATTTTTCTACCTTTTCTCCTTTATTTATTTATTTTTATGAAACAGAGTCTTGCTCTGTGGTTCAGGCTGGAGTACAGTGGCACAATCATAGCCCCCAGCACCCTCTACCCACTGTGCTCAAGTGATCCTCCAGCCTCAGCCTCCGGAGTAGCTGGGACCACAGGCATGTACCACCACGGCTGGCTAATTTTCTACTTTAATGAAAATGGAGCATATGGTGAGCAGCCAGGATTGCATTCAGCTCCTGCAAACCGTGGCTTAAATAAGAAATGAGTTTCACTTTTCTTGGGTGACAGCAGCTCAGGGTTAGATGGCGCAGGCTGCAGCAGCTGCTGAAATACACACTCTCCTTACGCGTGCTATTTCCAGAGTGTCACTTTGGTCCCCACGGTCATAGATGGCTTCTGCCTTTTAGGCGCTGAGTCCGTGTTGGGGCGGGAAGAAGAGAGAAGACAAAGGGTAAGAGACATGTTATCAGCCAACTCTGATTCAAAGCACAATATGTGCTATGGGAAAACAACAGTTGGCCAGGGATGGTGGCTCACGCCTATGATCGCAGTGCTTTGGGAGGCTAAGGCAGGAGGATCGCTTGAGGAGTTCAAGGCTGCAGGGAGCTATGATCATGCCACCAAACTCCAGCCTGGGTGACAGAATAAGACCTTGTCTAAAAACAAAGAAACCAAAAAACGCTCATTGATTTTTGCCTCATTAGAAGTGTAATATGTGTTGGCCGGGCGCGGTGGCTCAAGCCTGTAATCCCAGCACTTTGGGAGGCCGAGACGGGCGGATCACGAGGTCAGGAGATCGAGACCATCCTGGCTAACATGGTGAAACCCGTCTCTACTAAAAAAAATACAAAAAGCTAGCCGGGCGAGGTGGCGGGCGTCTGTAGTCCCAGCTACTCGGGAGGCTGAGGCAGGAGAATGGCGTGAACCCGGGAGGCGGAGCGTGCAGTGAGCTGAGATCCGGCCACTGCACTCCAGCCCGGGCGACAGAGCGAGACTCCGTCTCAAAAAAAAAAAAAAAAAAAAAAAAGAAGTGTAATATGTGTTAATTTTAGAAAAATGTAAAAAAAAAGGAAAAAAAAGAAAAAAGAAAAGTATACAAAGAGAAAAGTATAAGGAAAAAATAAAAACATTCATAACCCCATTATGGAAAGATAATTACTACTTATATTTCTATACTCTCTTCCACTCTTTCTTCTATGCTTGCTTTTCTTTTCTTTTTTTTCCCCTGAGAGGAAGTCTTGCTCTCTCTCCCAAGCTGGAGTACAATCTCAGCTCACTGCAACCTCTGCCTTCTAGGGTCAAGCAATTCTCATGCCTCAACCTCTCCAACAGCTGGGATTACAGGCATGTGCCACCAGGCCTGGCTAATTTTTGTATTTTTAATTAATTAATTAATTAATTAATTATTTTTTGAGACAGAGTCTCAAATTTTTGCTTTTTTTTTTTTTTTTGTAGAGATGGATTTTCACCATGTTGGCCAGGCTGGTCTTGAACTTCTCACCTCAAGTGATCCACCTGCCTCAGCCTCCCAAAGTGTTGAGATTATAGATGTAAACCACCGTGCCTGTCCCCAAACAGCAACTCTTTACCCATTAAACACTAATTCTCCATATCCCCTTCTCCTGATCCCTAGTAGCCTTTATTCTATTTTCTGTCTGTGTGAATTTACCTTTTCTAGATATATCACGTAAGTGGGATTATACAATTGCTCTTTTTTTTTTGGAGTTTCACTCAGGCTGGAGTGCAGTGGCATGATCTTGGCTCACTGCAGCCTCTGCCTCCTGGGTTCAAGTGATTTTCCTGCCTCCCAGCTTCCTAAGTAGCTGGTATTACAGTTGCCTGCCACCACGCCGGCTAATTTTTTTTTTTTTTTTTTTTTTGTATTTTTAGTACAGACGATGTTTCACTGTGATGGCCAGGCTGGTCTCGAACTCCTGACCTCAGGTGATCCACCTGCCTCAGCATGTCAAAGTGTTGGGATTACAGGTGTGAGCCACCTCGCCCAGCCATTCAGTTGTTCTTTATGGCTTATTTCCCTTAGCAATGGGCTTATGGCCTCTTGGGAAGACAATGTGATCACTTTTACCTCCTGGCCCTGACAGCCAACCCAAGTATCTTAGTCCATATGAGTTGTTACAACAAAAATAGCATATACTGGGGGGTGGCTTATAAATAACAAGCATTTTCTTCTTAAAATTATTTATTTATCTATTTATTTATTTATTTTTTGAGACAGAGACTCGCCTTATTGCCCAGGCTGGAGTGCAGTGGCTTAGTCTCGGCTCACTGCGACCTCTGCCTCCCAGGTGCAAGCGATTCTCCTGCCTCAGCCTCCCGAGTAGCTGGCACTACAGGCGTGCACCACCACACCCAGCTAATTTTGTTGTATTTTAGTAGAGACTGGGTTTCACCCTGTTGGCCAGGCTGGTCTCGAACTCCTGACCTCAAGTGATCTGCCCGCCTCGGCCTCCCAAAGTGCTGTGATTACAGACGTGAGTCATTGCGCCTGGCCAGTTTCTGACAGTTCTGGAAGCTGGGAAGTCCAAGATCAAGGTGCTGGCAGATTTGGTGTCTGGTAAAGGAACCATTTCTCATAGATGGTCCCCTCTTACATGTCCTCATATGGCGAACGGGCAAACAAGTTTCCACAGGTCCCTTTTATAAGGACACTAATCCCATTCATGAAGGCTCCACCCTCATGACCTTATCTCCTCAAAGGCCCTACCAGTTTAAAAAAAATTTTTTGTTAGAGATGGGGTCGGCTGGATGAGGTGGCTCGCGCCTATAATCCCAGCACTTTGGGAAGCTGAGGCGGGTGGATCACGAGGTCAGGAGTTCGAGACTAGCCTGGCCAACATGGTGAAACCTCGTCTTTACTAAAAATACAAAAACTAGACAGGCAAGGTAGCGGGCACTTGTAATCCCAGCTACTTGGGGGGCTGAGGCAGGAGAATCACTTGAACCCGGGAGGCGGAGGTTGCAGTGAGCCGAGATGGCACCACTGTACTCTAGCCTGGGTGACAGAGCAAGACTCCATCTCCAAAAATAAATAAAAATAAAATAAAATAAAACTACAAAAATTAGCCAGGCATGGTGGTGTGTGCCTATAGTTCCAGCTACTTGGGAGGCTGAGGCAGGATAATTGCTTGAACCCCGGAGGTGGGGGTTGCAGTGAGCCAAGATCACACCACTGCACTCCAGCCTGGGTGACAGAGTGAGACTCTGTTCTGAGCTTGAAGCCTGCAGGCTATGAAGAAGAAAAGAGCATTCTGGGCCAGGCATAGTCCTGGAATCCTAGCACTTTGGGAGGCCAATGTGGGAGGATCCCTTGAGGCCAGGAGTTAGAGACCAGACTGGGCAACATAGTGACTCCTGTCTCTATAAAACATTAAAAAAAACTAGCTGCAGCCAGGCATGGTGGCTTATGCCTGTAATTCCAGCACTTTGGAAGGCTGAGGCAGGCAGATCACTTGAGGTCAGGAGTTTGAGACCAGCCTGGCCAACATGGTGAAATCCCATCTCTACTAAAAATGCAAGAATTAGGTGGGCATGGTGATAGGTGCCTGTAATCTCAGCTACCTGGGAGGCTGAGACAGGAGAATCGCTTGAACCCGGGAGGTGGAGGTCACAGTAAGCCGAGATTGGGCCACTGCACTCCAGCCTGGGTGACAGAGTGAGAGTGAGACTCTCTCAAAAAAAAAAAAAAAAAAAAAAGGCTGGGCAGGCTGGGCGCTGTGGCTTGCACCTGTAATCCCAGCACTTTGGGAGGCTGAGGTTGGAGGATCACCTGAGGTCAGGAGTTCAAGGCCAACCTGACCAACATGGAGAACCCCTGTCTCTACTAAAAATACAAAAAATTAGTCGGCTGTGGTGGCGCATGCCTGTAATCCCAGCTACTCGGGAGGCTGAGGCAGGAGAATCGCTTGAACCAGGGAGGCGGAGGTTGCGGTGAGCTGAGATTGAGCCACTGGACTTCAGAGCAGGCAACAAGAGCGAAACTCCATTAAAAAAAAAATTATCTGGGCACAGTGGTGCGTGTCTGTAGTCCCAGCTACTCGGAAGGCTGAGGTAGGAGGATGGCTTGAGCCCAGGAGGTTGAGGCTGCAATGAACTATGATGGCCCCACTGCACTCCAGCCTGGGCAACTGAGTGAGACCCTGTCACACACTCACACAAAAAGGAAGAATAAAAACAGAAAAGAAAGGAACATTCTTTTTGCTCGGGAGGTATTTAGACGGAATCATGAGCTTGTGTTTCAAGCTGCGTGTTCAATAAACCATTTCTGCAGGGACAATGACACATTGTGTGATGTACTCTGAGAGCGCCTGCTGGGCCTGGGCCTCTGGGGGAGGCTGCAGGGGACAGAAGACATTTCAGCTGGATGGTGGCCAAAGGAAAGGCAAGAACCAGCCAGGCAAAAGGCCTGAAGGTGTGAGAGGCTCTAGAATGATCTGAGACTGGTGAGTGGGGGAGGTGGCCTGGTTTGGCTGGAACCCAAGGCTCCCTTGGGGACAGGGAAGGAGTGAGCTATTGGGGCTGGTCTCCGATGCCAGACTCATGGCTGTGGGTTTCCTCCTGGAGGCAGTGGAGGCTCGCACGGCTGCGCTTAAGCAGGAATGGGCAGGTCAGAGCTGGGGAGGAGCATGTCTTCTCACTGCTTCGTTTTATTTTTCAAGTGCCAACTTCTTAATATCTGTGAGTGAAGCACTGTGCTATTACTGGGATTGTGGCAACACCTCTAATTGACAATCTTTTTTTTTTTGGTATGTGTTTTTGGGACAAAGTCTTATTCTGTCACCCAGACTGGAGTGCAATGATGCAATCATGGCCCACGGTGGCCTCCGCTGCCTCGACCTCCCAGGCTGAAGTGATCCTCCTGCCTCAGCCTCCCGAGTAGCTGGGATTACAGGCACACACCACCATGCCCGGTCTATTTATTTTTTGTAGAGATGGGATTTGGCTACATTGCTCAGGCTGCTCTTGAACTGCTGGCCTCAAGGAATCCTCCTTCCCACCCTGGGCTCCTGAAGTGCTGGGATTACAGGTGGGAGCCATGGCACCCAGTCCTAATTAACAGTTCTTTTTTGCCAGGTGCAGTGTCTCCCGCCTGTAATCCCAACACTTTGGGAGGCCCAGGCAGGCAGATCACTTGAGGTCAGGAGTTTGAGACCAGCCTGGCTAATATGATGAAACCCTGTCTCTACTAAAAATACAAAAATTAGCTGGGTGGGGTGGCGGGGGCCTGTAGTTTCAGCTACTCGGGAGGCTGAGACAGGAGAATCTCTTGAACCCAGGAGGCGGAGGTTACAGTGAGTGGAGATTGCACCATTGTCCTCCAGCCTAGGCCATGAGACGAGACCTCTGCCTCAAAACAACGAACAAATGAACAAACCACCACAAAAACAGTTTGTTTTGTTTTTTTTAAAGCAGGCTGAGCACAGAGGTTCATGCCTGTAATCCCAGCATTTTGGGAGGCCAAGGCGGGAGATCACTTGAGTGGAGGAGTTTGAGACCAGCCTGCAACATAGTGACACCCCCCATCTCTACTAAAAAAAATAAAAATTAAAAAGTGTGTGTGCCTGTGTGTGCGCATGTGTGCGTGTGAGTGTGTGCGTGTGTGCGTGTGTGCTTATTTCTCTGATCTTTCCAGCTGGGATCTTTCTTGATGTCCCTTTCCTGTGCAGAGGAGGTCTGATCTGAGCAAACCTGACTCGTTGGGACCCATTTCTGTTTTCTTTTCTTTTCTTTTCTTTTTTTTTTTTTTTTTTTTTTGAGACAGAGTCTCGCTATGTCACCCTGGCTGGCGTGCTGTGGCCGGATCTCGGCTCACTGCAAGCTCTGCCTCCTGGGTTCATGGCATTCTCCTGCCTCAGCCTCCCGGGTAGCTGGGACTACAGGCACCGCCACGTCGCCCGGCTAGTTTTTTGTAGTTTTTAGTAGAGACGGGGTTTCACCGTGTTAGCCAGGATGGTCTCGATCTCCTGACCTCGTGATCCGCCCGTCTCGGCCTCCCAAAGTGCTGGGATTACAGGCTTGAGCCACCGCGCCCGGCTTCTCTTACTCTTTTTCAAACACATTAGGGAAAACCGGAAGAGAAGCTCTGCCCAGCCCCAAATTGTGGGATTCGCCTGGGGCAGTGCTCCGAGGCCTGAGTCTCTCAGTCTGGCGGTCTCCTCCGAAGCCAAACTTGGTGCTTCATCTTTTCTAGTTGTGTAACCCTGGACTCAGCCCTTCATCTTCCCGAACCTCAGATCCTTCATTTGTGAAATGAATAAATAATATTTACTTTGCAGTGCTATGAGGATTAACAGAGCACACAAAAGTTCTTGCATAATGGGCCAGGCGTGGTGGGTCATGCCTGTGATCCCAGCACTTTGGGAGGCTGAGGAGGGCAGATCCCTTAAGGTCAGGAGTTTGAGACTAGCCTGCCCCACATGGTGAAACCCCGTCTCTAATAAAAATACAAAAATTAGCTGGGCGTGGTGGCAGGTGCCTGTAATACCAGCTACTCAGGAGGCTAAGGCAGGAGAATCGCTTGAACCCGGGAGGCAGAGGTTGCAGTGAGCCGAGATCATGTCACTGCACTCCAGCCTGGGTGCCTGGGTGATAGAGCAAGACTCTGTCTCAAAAAAAAAAAAAAAAAAAAAGAGAAATATAGGACCTTTATGGAGTCCCAATATATGGAGTCCCAACATATGACCAGAAATAGAGAAAGCAAATTCTAATGGTAGAGGCACCAGTCATAGTTCCCCTACAGATGGATTCTGGGGGTGAGGTTGGGTGAAGGAGGTTACTGAAATCACTGGAGCAGGAGGATTTAAAGAGTTAAGGCAGGCGGGGCGTGGTGGCTCATGCCTGTAATCACAGCACAGCACTTTGGGAGGCTGAAGCAGGCAGATCACGTGAGGTCAGGAGTTTGAGACCAGCCTGACCAACATGGAGAAACCTCGTCTCTACTGAAAAATA
The DNA here is from genome assembly GCF_009764315.1 of Trachypithecus francoisi. Taxonomy (NCBI): domain Eukaryota; kingdom Metazoa; phylum Chordata; class Mammalia; order Primates; family Cercopithecidae; genus Trachypithecus; species Trachypithecus francoisi. Next base: position 119,845,457 of record NW_022681469.1, on the reverse strand, counting down.
CAAAATTAGCCGAGCGTGGTGGCGCATACCTGTAATCCCAGCTACTTGGGAGGCTGAGGCGAGAGAATCACTTGAACCCGGGAGAGGGAGGTTGCAGTGAGCCAAGATTGCACCATTGCACTCCAGCCTGGGCAATAAGAGTGAAACTCCGTCTCGGGGAAAAAAAAAAAAAAAAAAGGGTTAAGGCAGCTGGGCGCAGTGGCATGTGCCTATAGTTCTAGTGCTTTGGGAGGCTGAGGAAGGAGGATCACGGATCACTTGAGTCTGGGAGTTGGAGGCTGCAATGAGCTAAGAGTGCGCCATTACACTCCAGCTAGGTGACAGAGACCTTGTCTAAAAAAAAAAAAAAAAAAATTTAAGGGCTCTCTTATTTTCCAGGAGACCAGTGTAGTTTATATTCTTTCATCCAGCTGACTCACATTTAGTGAGTACCTTGTATGTCCTGCACGTAGGCCCTAGGATAGAACGGTGGATGAAATGGACACAGTCCCTGACATCATAAAGCATAAAGCAAGCAGACAAGCAGAAAATGACACAGAAAATAAGGTATTATAGGCTGGGTGCAGTGGATCACGCCTGTAATCCCAGCACTTTGGATGGCTGAGATGGGCGGATCACTTGAGGTCAGGAGTTCAAGACCAGCCTGACCAACATAGTGAAACCTCGTCTCTACTAAAAATACAAAAATTAGCCGGGCGTGGTGGCGCAAGCCTGTTATCCCAGCTGCTTAGGGGGCTGAGGCAGGAGAATCACTTGAACCCGGAAGGCGGAGGTTGCAGTGAGCCAAGATCCCCGATACTGCACTCCAGCCTGGGTGACTGAATAGACTCCACCTCAAAAAAAAAAGAAAAAAGAAAAAAGAAAAAAACATATTATACTTGACATTAATAAAATGATATTTATTTACTTGAGATGGTGTATTGCTCTGTCGCCCACGCTGGAGTACAGTGACACAATTATAGCTCACTGCAGCTTTGCATCCCTGGGCTCAGATGAGCCTCCCACCTTGGCCTCCTTAGTAGCTGGGACTACGGGTGCCCACCATCATGCCCAGCCATGAGTTTTAGGAAGAAGATTAAATTTAAAAATTACAGGGCAGGGGCCAAGTGCAATGGCTCACACCTGTAATCCCAGCATTTTGGGAGTCCGAAGTGGGAGGATCCCTTGAGGCCAGGAGTTTGAGACCAGCCTGGGCAACATAGCGAGATTCTGTCTTTACAATAAATAAGAAAAATTAGCTGGGCATGGTGGCATGTGCCTATAGTCCCAGCCAGTTGGGAGGCTGAGGGGTGAATCACTTGAGCCCAGGAGTTCCAGGGTGCAGAGATCTATGATCGATCCACTGCTTTCCAACCTGGGCCACACAAAGAGACCCTGTCTCGAGTCTCACTCTGTCGCCCAGGCTGGAGTGCAGTGGCGCGATCCTGGCTCGCTGCAAGCTCCCCCTCCCGGGTTCATGCCATTCTCCTGCCTCAGCTACCTGAGTAGCTAGGACTACAGGCGCCCGCCACCATGCTCGGCTAATTTTTTATATTTTTTTTAGTAGAGATGGGGTTTCACCGTGTTAGCCAGGATGGCCTCGATCTCCTGACCTCGTGATCTGCCCACCTCCACCTCTCAAAGTGCTGGGATTACAGGTGTGAGCCACCTCCACCGGCTGAGACACTGTCTCTTTAAAAAAAAAAAAAGGTAATAATTAATAATGAAGATAAATAACACTTTGGTTCCTTAAAAAGAGGTACCTCGCAGGGCCGTTGGAAGCCCCAGCCAGGAGAGCTCAGGACCAACCCTTCCCTGAGTGTACCAAGCCAGGCACCTGGGCGGTGCGGAAGGGTGGCCCAAGGGGAGCAGGTGCCCCCTCTCATTTTGTGGCCCATCCCTGCACCAATTATTGCTTTATTACTGTTTTCAGTCAGATATAATTCCAGCATTTTCTATAATCTTGATCTTTTCATTGATACCAGATTTTTGTACAAAGATTTGTATATAAAATGATTGTGTACCCACCAGAATACATTCCCCGGCAATTAGAACGTTTAAGATGCAGCTCCTAACCGTCCTTCATTTATTACTTTTGAAAGTGTTTTGTGATTTCTTTGGGGATGTGTTTACAAATCCAATAACAATTCTCATTTAGAGTTGCAAAACACGAAGCCATTTCAAACCGAGACAGATGGCAGCTAAATGAAGTTTAATTAAAGAATGAGTGCTTTGAATCAAATCACTTTTTAAAAAGTACAGTACACTGAGATTCTGGAGAGGTTGCATAAACAGCATCTGGGCGCTTCTGTGAGGAAAAAAGTCTGTAAGGCTTTCCCATCGGATAAAGGGCTGGGCGGGCGCAGGGTGGGCGAAGGGAAGGACAGCCCTTTGCACGAGGCCTCTGTCCTCTGCCTGGACACACCTCCCAAAGCCTAGGCCTCCAGGGACTGGGGGAAACTCACAGGAGGCAACCTCTTACTTCAAAGGCTTTGACTTGGAGCAGGGGAAGGGGGTGGGAGAGGGGTCCCCACTTCTGCCTTCCCTTTAAGACATAGGGTCTCGCTGTGTTGCCCAGGCTGGAGTGCAGTGGCTCAATCCTCTGCTTTTAGGGAAGCAGGAGGACACGAGGGTTTGCTGCACCGACCCACTTAATTGCACGCCATCTGCACAGTGAGCCTGAAAGAGAACAGATGGGGAGCTTCGCGGGCCTCTGCGCGGATGAAGGAGGATCGGGTTCCCCGGGCCCGCTCTACCCCCCCCCACCCCGGGCTCTGTGCCTCTCCATGCATGGGATGGCAGTGCCCGCGGGCACAGTCTCAACCCCGCCGCCGCTCCCGGCCCAGGCAGGAGCCACTTCCGCCTCTGGCAGCGAATCTGAGCGGTGGAGCGGGGGCGGCAGGTCTAGACGACCGACAGGCGCCAGCGGGCGGTGGCGCACGGGAGGGGGCGCCAGGTGGGCCGGGCCCGGGGGGGACGGAACGGTGGGACAGAAGGCCGGGGACCCCTACGCCTCGGCGTGCCTAGATGCTTGCACTTGGTGCAAGGAAAGCAAAACAGATTTTAAATCGAGTCACAGAATCGGGGGTGGGGGATAGGTTACAGGACGTGAGGGTTGAAGGCTAGGTGACAGCCGCAAGGATTCTTCAGATCATCTTGACTTCATAGGCAGTTTCTGCTTGGAGGTCGTGGCCAGTTTAGGAGGTCACCCCTGCCCCCATCCTGGGGTGGAAAAAGTGGGCCTGGCCCAGGGCAGGGGCTGAGGGTGGAGTGGAGGCGCCTGGTGGCACTGGGAGCCACTAGGAGGTGGGAGGGAGGAGGGTGAGGCTGGCAGCTGACTGAGTGGGGGGTTTGCACCAGCGGAGAGAGGGGTGGCTGTGCCAGGCACGTGGTTTCTAGCGTCTTTCCAGGAGGAAGCATGGTCTGGAAGGCTGGGATGGGGCCTTCCTCCCAGCTCAGGGCATGGATGGGACTGACCCCGAGGGCTGACAGAAGCCCTGGACTAAAGTTTTGGCCATTTCCTCAGCTGACTCAGAACTCAGCCCCTCCAAGCCACAGGCCTCATTCTGGGCCCTGGGTGGGTGGTTAGAGCCAGATCCTGGGGTCACCCTGACCCCTGACTCTCCAGAACCCCTCATCCATCTGATTGGCTGACCGTCTAGTTATTTTATCCACCTGGTCCAAACCACTGCCATCTCTCTCTCTCTTTTTTTTTTGAGACGGAGTCTCGCTTTGTCGCCCAGGCTGGAGTGCAGTGGTGCGATCTCAGCTCATTGCCAACCTCTGCCTCTTGGGTTCAAGAGATTCTCCTGCCTCAGCCTCCAGAGTAGTTGGGATTACAGCTGTCCATCACCATGCCCGGCTAATTTTTGTATTTTTAGTAAAGACGGGGTTTCGCCATATTGGCCAGGCTGGTCTCGAACTCCTGACCTCAGGTGATCCACTCACCTCAGCCTCCCAAAGTGCTGGGATCACAGGCATGAGCCACTGCGCCTGGCCTCCACTGCTGTCTTCTGTTGGAGCCTCCCAGGTGGTCTTCCAATGTATTCCTCCCTTCCTTCTCCTATGTCTCTCAGCAGGCAGGGGCACCCTTCCAAAATGCAGACCTAGGCCTGGCTCTCCCCCAGGTACTTCCTGTTGTGGGTCTCATTTGCCCTCTGGAAATTGCCTTGGCCAGGCTTATGAGGCCTTCCACGTGGGTTGGTGAGAAAAAGGACGCAGCTCTGTCCCAGAGCTCATGGCTGGGCAGACGTAACCCGGGCTGGATGTCCGCCTCTGCCCACCACTTCAGCCCGGCACCATGTGTAGGAGACACCTGCTGAGCGTCCTCGGGAACCCTGACCAAGTCCGCACCTGCCCTGACATGTCACCTCCAGCCACCCTGTGTCTACTCTGGCGACACCTTCTTATTCCTGGAATGCACCCCGTCCCTGTCCAGTTCCGTTTTTGCCCACATGGCTCTCCTCTTACACACCCACCTGCCTCAGCCCTCCTCTCTTTGTGCCCCCAAAGCCTCACTTGCTCTTCAAGCCTCAGCTTCAAGGACTCTTCCTACTTTCTGCACTAGGTGAGGTCCCCTGCTTTGTTTTTTCAGAGGCAGGGTCTTGCTCTGTGGCCCATGCTCAAGAGCAGTGTCACGGCTCACTGCAGTGTCAAACTCCTGGTCTCAAACAGTCCTCCTGCCTCAGCTTCCAGAGTAGCTGAGACCACAGGCACACACCACCATACCCAGCTAATTAAAAATTTTTAGAGAAAGGGTTCCACTGTGTTGCCTAGGCTGGTCTCGAACTCCTGGCCTCAAGCGATCCTCCCACCTTGGCCTCCCATAGCACTGGGATTGCAAGCCTGAGCCACCACAAGAGCCTTACTCTGTTTTGTGCTCCCTGGCAGCCACTTCCCCAGTCAGGACACTCAGCTGCTTGGCCTCCCAGCCAGAAGGGCAGGGCTCAGTAAATGTGTTGAGTCAGTGAGCAGGGACTGGGTGCCAAGTCTTGGATGCCTGCCACGCTCTTGTGACTTGTCTTTCTGCCTTTAGTCTTGTCCCTTCCTTCAACTTCCCACCTGCCCCTCAAGTGGTCTTTCTGAGACACAGCTGGGACCTGTCACTCTGTCTGTCAGGTATCCAGAGCTCTATCCAAAATCATCCCAGGTTGGGCATGGTGGCTCACGCCTCTAATCCCAGCACTCTGGGAGGCTGGGGCAGGAGGATGGCTTGAGCCCAGGAGTTTGAAGCCAGCCTGGGCAACATAGCAAGACTCCATCTCCACAAAAAAATTAAAAAATTGGCTGGGCGTGGTGGCTCACACCTGTAGCCCCAGCTACTCTGGAGGTTGAGGCAGGAGGATTGCTTGAGCCCAGGAGTTTGAGGCTGCAGGAAGATATGATCGTGCCACTGCATTCCAGCCTGGGGACACAGAAAGACCTTGCCTCTGAAAAAAGAATACTTGTCCTGCCCCCACCGCCCCCCCCCCCTTTTTTTTGAGATGGTTTCATTCTTGTTGCCCAGGCTGGAGTGTAATGGTGCAATCTCGGCTCACTGCAACCTCTGCCTCCTGGGTCCAGGTAATTCTCCTGCCTCGGCCTTCCAAGTAGCTGGAATTACAGTTGCACGCCACCACGCTTGGCTAACTTTTTTGCATTTTTAGTAGAGATGGGGTTTCATCATGTTGGCTGGATTGGTCTCGAACTCCTGACCTCAGGCAATCCGCACACTTTGGCCTCCCAATGTGCTGAGATTACAGGCATGAGCCACTGCGCCTGGTCTCCAAACCTCTTTTTGAAAATTCCTCCCATCCAGCCACAGTGCTACACTGGGATGGGCCCCTCCCTCTCTGACATTTACCATATTTAACACTTTTTTTGTTGTTGTTTTTGTTTTTGAGATAGGGTCTTGCTCTGTTGCCCAGGCTGGAGTGCAGTGGTGTAATCACGACTCACTACAACCTCAACCATCTGTACTCAAGCAATCAAACCTCCTCATGCCTCAGCCTCCTGAGTAGCTGGACTCCAGGTGTGTGCACCACCATGCCTGGCTAATTTTGTGTTTTTTGTTTTTTGTTTTTTTGTTTTTTTTTTTGAGACGGAGTTTCGTTCTTGTTGCCCCAGGTGCAGTACAATGACATGGTCTCAGCTCACTGCACCCTCTGCCTCCCAGGTTCAAGCAATTTTCCTGCCTCAGCCTGCTGAGTAGCTGGGATTACAGGCACCTGCCACCACGCCCGGTTAATTTCTATATTTTTAGTAGAGATGGGGTTTCACCATGTTGGCCAGGCTGGTCTTGAACTGCTGACCTCAGGTGATCCACCCACCTCGGCCTCCCAAAGTGCTGGGATTACAAGTGCGAGCCACCGTGCCCGGCCTCATTTTTGTATTTTTGTACAGATAGGGTCTCCCTATGTTTCCCAGGCTAGTATAAAACTCCTGACCTTAGGTGATCCACCCGCCTCAGCCTCCCAGAGTGCTGGGATTATAGGTGTGAGCCACATTTAAATTTTTCTAGAGAAAGGGTTCCACTGTGTTGCCTAGCCTGGTCTCAAACTTCTGGTCTCAAGCAATCCTCCCACCTTGGCCTCCCAAAACATCGATATTACAGCCCAACGAGGTCGAACTCCTGACCTCAAGCAATCCACCCACCTCGATCTCCCAAAGTGCTGGGATTCCAGGTGTGAGCCACCATGCCCAGCCCCGTGGCACATTTTCCTTCCATGGCTTTTCTTCTTGATGTCACATGCTCCCAAGAGCACAAAGAGCTCTGAGGTCTTCCTGGACACTACCTCTGCTGTGATAAGGAAGAGGGCAGGCCACCTGAGCTGCGTTTCCCGACCTTGTCCCCAGTGACAGCTGCGGCCGCGATCCAAACGAGAATGTGAAAGTGACCATAAATGTAAAGGCAGCACTTTTTCTCTTTTTTTACTTATTTAAAAAGGCCTTGGTGGCAGGAATATAGTGTAAAAATCATTGGAAAAACTGAAAGGCATCGATACATATCCGAATATACACTTTGTACATAAATTACATTTCCTTTAGTCTTTCTGAGTGAGGTCCTGATTCAGTACTGAGGTCTAGTAATTAAGAGGTCCGGGGAGCTGCACGTTCAGGCCGGCATAGTCTACCTTGTACATTGGTGATTGCTAGAGAGCGTGACAAAGGGACTGGGCTAGGACTCCAGGTGATGCGGAACGGACTCAAAATGCTTAGGTCTGCTTTTGGAGGGGCTTTCTCAGAAGTTATTTATTTATATTTGATATTTTTTATTTTTTTGAGATGGAGTTTCACTCTTTTGCCCAGGCTGGCGTGCAGTGACGCAATCTCGGCTCACTGCAACTTTGGCCCCCCGGGTTCAAGCGAGTCTCCTGCCTCAGCCTCCCGAGTAGCTGGGATTATAGGCACCGGCCACCATGCCTGGCTAATTTTTCTATTTTTAGTAGAGGTGGGGTTTTGCCATGTTGGCCAGGCTGGTCTCGAACTCCTGAACCTCAAGTGATCCACCTGCCTCGGCCTCCCAAAGTGCTAGGATTACAGGTGTGAGCCACCACACCCAGCCTATTTATTTTTGAGATGGAGTATCATTCTCTTGCCCAGGCTGGAGTGCAATGGCATGATCTTGGCTCACTGCACCCTCAATCCCCTTGGGCTCAAGCAGTCCTCCTACCCCAGCCTCCCAAGTAGCTGGGACCACAGGCATGTGCCACTGTGCCTGGCCAATTTTTTTTTTTTGATACAGAGTTTCACTCTTGTCGCCCAGGCTGGAGTGCAACGGTGCAGCCTTGGCTCATTGCAACCTCTGCTTCCCAGGTTCAAGCAATTCTGCCGTTTCAGCCTCCCCAGTAGCTGGGTTAACAGGCATGTACCACTATGCCCGGCTAATCTTGTATTTTTAGTAGAGATGAGGTTTCTCCATGTTGGTCAGGCTGGTCTCAAACTCCTGACCTCAGGTGATCCACCTGCCTTGGCCTCTCAAAGTGCTGGGATTAGAGGTGTGAGCCACTATGCCCAGGCTTTTTCTTTTTTTAATTTAATTAAATTAATTAATTAATTTGTTTTGAGATGGAGTTTTGCTCTTGATGCCCAGGCTGGAGTGCAATGGCATGATCTTGGCTCACCACAACCTCCGCCTCGCAGGTTCAAGCGATTCTCCTGCCTCAGCCTCCCTAGTAGCTGGGATTACAGGCGTGCACTACCATGCTGGGATAATTTTTGTATTTTTAGTAGAGATGGGGTTTCACCATGTTGGCCAGGCTGGTCTCGAACTCCTGACCTCAGGCAATCCACCCACCTTGGCCTCCCAAAGTGCTGGGATTACAGGTGTGAGCCACCGTGCCTGGCCAGTGACATTTCTTTTCATGTCTCCAGCTCTGGCACGGCTGAAGGACATGGGCAGGTCCCTGCCTGGACCTCGGCTGGCCCATGTGCCCAGCGGGGATGTGAACTCCTGCCTGAGTGCCTGTGAGTACCCGGTGAGACGGGTGGATGCATCTATAACCCCCAAGGCTGGAAGGTCCCCCCTCAAAGTGCCTCCCCATCCCCTGGGCCCACATCCCAGAGTAGACGGCCCTGCCTGACGGAGGGGGGAGGGTCCCAGAGATGAGGGCTGGAGTCCAAATCTGTGCAACTTTACCACGAGTGAGATCTGGTTGGCTGATGCCACTGAATCCAGGTTAGAGGATGAGAAAGAGGAAGACGAGGAGGAAGAGGAGACGGAATTTCCTTCCGAGACCCGCTTTCTCTTGTGCTTGGGAATGCTGCTGTCTTTGGCTGGAAGGAGGGGAAAAGGCTGTTGACGATGGAAGCTGAGGCTTTTCTGTCTCAGCCTCCTGAGCTCTCTGGAAAAGTGTTCTGTCTTAAGTTTTCAAGTCCCCCTTTCAGGATTTCAGGCTCCTGATCCCCTGGGGGTCAGGGCCCACCTGTCCAGAGCCCACCTGTCCAGCCTCCTTCCCAAAGCAAGCCCGAGGGCCCACTCTCCCCAGCCTCCTGCTCTTGCTGGCCTGCCTGCCTTTGTTAACACTGTATCCTCATTCCCAGGCGTCCCTTCTCCTCCCCAGCAAGTTCACCCATCAGGCCCTAGGTCCTCTCTCTTTCTGTTTGTTGTTGTTGTTGTTGTTGTTTTGTTTTGTTTTGTTTTGAGATGGAGTCTTGCTCTGTCATCCAGCCTGGAGTGCAGTGGCGCAATCTTGGCTCGCTGCAACCTCTGCCTCCTGGGTTCAAGCGATTCTACTGCCTTAGCCTCCCGAGTAGCTGGGATTACAGGCATCTGCCACCACGCCTGGCTAATTTTTTTGTATTTTAGTAGAGATGGGGTTTCACCATGTTGGGCAGGCAGGTCTTGAACTCCTGACCTCAAGTGATCCATCCACCTCAGCCTCCCAAAGTGCTGGGATTATAGGCATGAGCCATCGAACCTGGCCTATATTGTTTTTTAGGGTCTTACTCTATTGTCCAGGCTGGAGTACAGTGGCGCAATTGTAACTCACTGCAGCCTCCAAGTACTGGGCTCAAGCAATCTTCCCACCTCAGGCTCCCGAGTAGCTGGGACTATAGGTGTGCACCACCATGCCTGGCTAACTTTTTGTATTTTTGTATCATTATGTTGCCCAGGCTGGTCTCAATTTCCCAACCTCAAGCCATCCTCCTGCCTCAGCCTCCCCAGATGCTGAGATTATAGCCATGAGCCATCGTGCCTGAGTCATGGCAACAATATTAATCAGATTCTCAGTTTCTGAGTATTTTCTGGGTGCTGGGCACTGTGCTAAATGCTTTGCACATTGTCTCCTGGGATCCTCCCAGCAACCCTCCAAAATCCTATTCACATTTCACTCATGAGTACCCGAAGGGGCAGGGCTGTTAAAGGACTTTCTCCAAGGCCAAGTCTGTGTGACTCCAGAGGCCACATTCTTTCCTGGGCTCTTTAAGGCTGGGAGGGGATGTGGGGTCCCGGGAGAGGCTCTGGGAGTTCTGGGGAGGCTGGGCCTACAGGCTAGGTGATCCAGGGAGGGTATAAAGAGGACCTGGGGCCAGGTGCAGTGGCTCACACTGGTAATCCCCCAGCATTTTGGGAGACCAAGGCGGGTGGATTGATTGAGGTCAGGAGTTCGAGACCAGCCTGGGCAACATGGTGAAACCCTGTCTCTATTAAAATACAAAAAAATTGTATTGCTATGGTTATCACTGATGTATGGTGGCCCTGAGTGGAGAGTTCACAGGTCCAAGTAGACAGGCAGTGCCCCAGTGAAAGAAACTCTGGTTTGGAATCAGAAGTCCTAAGTTCAAATTTCACTGTGGCCACTTACTATTATCACTGTGTGAATTTGGGAAAACTGATAAACCTCTCTGAGTCAAATGGGGAAACCAGTGTGAGGTGAGACTCAGAAAACACCGCATGCATAAAAGAACCCAGCACCTAGCCCAGCACGGAGCAGGGGTTGGCAGGTGTTCTGCAGTTGCTGATTCACTTGAGGTGAAGATGTAAGACTTTGAGCAGCATGTCCTGATTGGATGGGTTACTGCATGGAAACCTCGCCCAGCCCAATAAAGAAGGGCTTTTATTGTCTTTTTGAGACAAGGTTATCACTCTGTCACCCACGCTGGAGTGCAGTGGTGTGGTCTTAGCTCACTGCAACCTCCACCTCCCAAGCTCAAGTGATCCTCCTGCCTCAGCCTCCCAAGTAACTGGGACTACAGGTGCACATCATCCTGCCTGGCTAATTTTCTGTCGAGACGAGGTCTCTCTATGTTGCCCAGTCTGGTCTTGAACTCCTGGGCTCAAAGAATTCTCCTGTTTCAGCCTCCCAAAGTGCTGGAATTACAGGCATGAGCCACTGTACTCAGCCCACCAGAAGGGTCTTAATGACACAGAGTAAGGGCAGGCAGGGTCCATGGGGCAATGTCTCTTCAACTGGTGGAGGAAAGTCAGAAACTGGGGGTCTGTGGTGTGGCATAGAGACCCTGGGAAAGAGAAGATCCTGGAGGCAGGAGAAGCCCAGGCTCTGAGTCAGAGGGAATTTTGTGGGAGATTCCACATGAAAAAGAAGTCAGAGGCTGCCCCACCCTCTGTCTCAGACTGGTCCATGGGCTGTGGCCATCCTTGAGTCACCATGAGAGATGGCCACATTGGCAGGAGTGGTGGATGTGGGTGACAGTATCCACCCTCTGGGCATCTGTCCCAAATCCTCCTGAGACCTTCATGTGGCCTTCTGTGTCTCTGCCTTGTTTTTTTTTTTTTTTTTTTTTTTTTGAGACAGAGCCTGGCTCTGTTCCCCAGGCTGGAGTATAGTAGTGCATCTTGGCTCATTGCAACCTCTGCTTCCT